>NC_141459.1:33750000-34375000 GCF_015680905.1 Coptis chinensis
GTTGTGGATCATTCCATAAATAAATATCACAGAAAACATATCCAAACATAATCAAGCACCAAGATTTCCTATGACGCAACCTAGTGAAATGAAAGCGAAGTTGGATAACCCTATTACGTAACCTAGCATGCACCTTCTTTTTCATTTTTGAACGAGAGGGTGTTCTAGTAAATAAGTGTGGAAAAGTGAATGGTTGTGGAGAATATGGTGGATATGGATAAGTTGTAGAAGGAAAGCATGTAAACAATGAGGATGTGGGTTTAGCACAAAACTCATTCATGGTGTATGTAGGGACTGTTTCAAATCTGAAAATGAAGGTGTCAAATACTTTGTTCTTCTGAAGTATTTGTTTACTAGGTAGATTTAAAAAATTATGAAGTACAGAAGAAACAAAAGGATCGAGTGCAAACTCGAGATTCCTTTGAAAGGGTGGAAGGAGGGGAGTCGAGGTGGATGTTGTGCAAAGTAGTTCTTGATAGGGTAAATCATCACCTGCTCTAAGAAACTCATCGAATTCCTCATCTAGATTGGTCATATCCACGTTACTATGATAGTCCTCTACATCTTTGAGAAAGTCATCTATCTCATCCTCATCCGTAATATGTGTATCGACTAGTGTAGAGATGAAAATGTTGGAGTCTGAACTTCCAAAGGAAAGAATTTTGGGCATATGATTATAAGGGAACGTGTTGTTGAAATAATCTCGAGCAAAGCTCTCGATCATGCTAACCTCTCCTTGCCTAGACGAATCGGGTAACTGTGTCTTTGTTTTAAAAACATTGACTTCAAATGACAAGATGGCCAAAAGACATGGACATTGAACCATGTGCGCAATTAATGGCGCATTGGCGGTTTCGAGGAAAGGGGCCCTAAGATGATTGGGACAAAGTCGTTAACGACTTCGTGATCGAGGATGACAAAATCAGCCGGATAGTAGAAATCCTGAATTTTTACCAAAACATTTTCGACCACACCCTTAGGATACTTAATAGACCGATCAGCTAATTGTAACGTCATTTTAGTGGGTTGCATCTTGTCTAGACCTATTTGTCTATACAAATAAAACGGGAGTAAGTTAACACTAGCCCCCAGGTCTAATAACGCGGTCGTCGTATAGGAATCTCCTAAGGTGCATTAGACAAAGGGGCTAACCGGGGTCCTTGTACTTAACAATTCCATTATGTTCGGATAGAGTTGGGAATTGTTCCATTAAAAAGGCGTCTTTTGGTATATTTGTCTTACGCCTAGTAGTACACAACTCCTTAAGAAACTTAGCATGGTATGGTAGCTTTTTAATAGCTTCGAGGAAGGGAAGGTTTATAGTTAGATTCTTGAAAACGTCCCCTAATCTCCTCATAATTAGTATCCGTAGTTAACACGGCTAATTTTTGTGGAAACGGTGGTTTCGTCTATATTTAGCAATGGTATCACTGGATGTTTAACCGTGGCTTTCTGTTTCTTAGGTTGTGTTGTAACCGGTAACTCTACGGTGGTAGGCTCTTGGTTTCTATTTCGTATCTAGTAAAATAGCGGTGTAGGGGACTCTTGGTGGGGTAACTATAGGCATAGTTACTTTGTTATCAACCACTCTGCCTGCGAGCGGAGAGTGGTGATGGCCTTTAGCTCACCTACATTTTTATATTCATTACTAGTATTATCGGTTACCTCAAAGGCTGTGTTTGTTGTTTTAGGATTAGGTATTTCGTGACTGGAAACACACCTTTGGGTTGGGATTTATCTTGGGCCATTTGTTGGCTTAAATTATTAACGGATTGTAGAAGTTTGTTGGTTAGATTGAGCCATGGTTTGCAAAAGTTTTGGCTCACTTGTATGAAGGTGTCAAGACGATCCGGTTGTGTGGGTGTAGTAGTCACGGGTGGTGTGGTGGAACTATCTTCGTGAATTATTTATGGGGCGGATTTTGATAATTATTATTTACGGAACGATACCTCTATTAGCATTATAATTATTATAACTACCTTGACCTTGTTCTTGTCCTTGTCGAGGTTGCACTTGGTTGTTATAATTATTAAAATTACCCGACGACTCGCCCTTGTCGTGGTGGAGCTTGGTTAAACCGTGCGTTGGCCTAACATATTGATTATTGTACCACGGAGGTGTGACGTGTTGGTTATTTCTCCAACCGAAGTTGGGATTTTGTCTCCAAGGGGCGTTAGGTTCACTATTAATGGAACAAGCCTGTTCATAGGCTATAGGACAGTGGAAGTCGGGATGCTCAAGGCTCCAACAGAAACTACATGGATTTGAATTTACATTCATGACGGGGATAGGCTTTTGTTGAACAGAAATGACCTCTACCTTTTTAGTGAGTGATTCGATTAGAGTTTTAAGCTCGGGATCGTGTTTAATTTCAAACATACCGGCGGCCTTAACTGTATTTGATGAACTAGCGGAGCGGTGGATATCGTCACTACCCCCCCAGTTGTTATTTCGCTTAGTTTGATCCTCTAAAAATTTATAAGCCTCCGAGGCTCCTTTGCTTAAGAAACTACCCCCATTCATTATGTCTAGGACTTCTTTATGGTGGTGTAGAAGTCCTTTGAAAAAGGCACGAACTAACGTGTCTTTCGCTAAGTTATGATGTGGACACTCTATAAGGAGATCGGTGAAACGATTCCAAGCCTCTGAAAATGATTCATGGGGATTTTGTCGAAAGAAATGAATCTTGGAAAGCATCTCATCCGTCTTTAGGGGTGGGTAAAAATGTTCCATAAACAGTTGAACAAGTTTAGCCCACGAGTCCACAGAATTAGGCGCTTGGGCAGTTAATAAAGACATCGCCTTATCGGCTAAGGTGAAAGGGAATACCCATAGTTTAATTTGTTCCGCACCAACCGTAGGATGGTGGAATGTTGTTAGGACTTGTTCAATCCTACGCATGTGCTGATAGGGTTTTTCATGGTCTAAACCATGAAAAACGGGTAACAAATTAAAAATATTTGGGGGGATTATGAAATCCCCCACTGGGTCTGCTAGAACGATGCAAGATTTAGGGCTATCGCTCAAGGCTTTGTAAAAGTCCGAGAGAGGAGTCTCTCCTTCGGGGCATCATCAGGTGGTGGTGTGTGTGAAAAATAGTAGCTAGAGGTGTAGTGGGTGATATACTAGATAGAGTCGTTTGTTGACGTTGTTGTGTTTTTGTTCGACCAGACCTTAATCTTATACAAGGCTAAGACCAAATTTAGCTAAACATATCAACACTCCAAACAATTCTGATATACTAGTATAAACCTTTAACAGGAGATGCGAGGTGCGGAAGAAAGGAATACCTGATTGCGTCCTTGCTTCGCTTATGAATAGCGCCTTGTTTACGTGTGTTCAGTGTATATAAATAGTTAGTACACTGAAAAACTTGAAAAATCAAAGTTCGAATCAAACCTGTGGAAATTCGGCAAAAATCAGCTCAGGGCGCGGGTGCCCTCACTTATGGCGCGGTCGCGCTCCGTGTAACTTCAAGTTACAGTGATTTATTTGTATGGTCATTTCGGTTGTTCTGATCTTTTGTAGCAGTCGCTTTCTTAGAAGCGTGATCGCTCCGTGTATTTTTTCGCGGAACTTTTTAATGCTGAAATGGACAACCATAGTATGAATCAAACAAGGGTGGGTGGGTTTAATGGGACTTTAAGAAAAGTACTTATACTACAAAAACAATGCGAAAGTGAAACTAAGATGGCAGCGGCGCCATTTGATAAAACATAAAATTGATAGTTTACCTACGAAATGAACGATGAACTCAAAACGTAAGTAAACTAAAACTATCTTATGTGCCTATTCTTTATCAAAGATTCTACTCTCAATCCTATGAGATATAGTGGAGTAGAGTGATTCGTTCCACTCCTAGTCCTTCCGCATGCTGTGTTCTCTACGTATAAGTGCTCTTAACTCTAAAGTCTAATGAGAGATTTACGAAGTGGCAACTTGACTACGATGCAACTACCCACAAGATGCAACTAGTCGACTATCAGAACAACTATGGGAATGCTACGTTGATTCTATGATAAAGAGTTAGAGGGGGATTGATTCCACCTTAACTTCGACTTAATCCTACTATCCCAGATAAATTAAGTAATCGAATTGAACGCCCTAGCAGAACAATATGGTTACTCCTAATCCCTAATTACACATGGCATTTCTACCAATTCATAACTAGTATGTGAACGATTAAACCCATTCTCATGGTGAACTAATCGTTTCTAGAGTGGAAAGGAATTTACGACGACTCTACGATAATCGGAATCAAGCTTCCATCAAGGCTTCTTAACCCCCTCAATGGAGGTTTAGCCGAGAATCATCACGCTATCATTCCCAATGGAATTCAAACAAGACATGATATAAAGATTGAAACTTTGCTTGTTTAAACCCAATTCAAAACTACTAATGCAATAATTGAATTAAACTAATAATGACAATTACTTGAATCTACGAATTGAAACTAAACAATTAATGGAAATGAAACTAACTTATGAAGAACACTATTTTATTAATCTAATGAATAATAAAACAATGATTCAAATACTAAATTAATAATCTAACTAATCTAAGTCTAGCTATCTACGTAATAAGGGAAATTAGATCTAAACAATTGTAAATGACAAGAATCGAAATTGACAAATAGCTATTTTATTTATCAAACTAATTAAGAACAATGATTCTAAGAGTTTAATCTAAAACAAGAATTGAATATAAACTAAACTTAATTTAATTAAATAAAAACTAGGTCTATAATTATCTATTGTTTTAGGTCTAACTTGCTACCATTAACAAAGAGCGAAGCTTTGGTTTTTATACTTTCAGATCCAAAAATCGTGCATGGGCTTGGAGCCATGTTTTGGGCCAGAGAATCAGGCCCAAAACCCAATTCTTTCAGTCCAAAAAGGCCTCTTCAACTGCAGTTGGCTTCAATAGACTTTTCGTCCACTTATGCTCCTCGGATTGGATCAAGACTTATACCATTGGAAAGCTCTTTCCGAGCCGGCCGTTTTGACATAAGGTAGGCCCCATTCCGAGGTCTGAGTCCAAAGATACGGCCTTCGGAAGTTCTGCTGACTTGTGTGCTGTTTCTTCCCGCGTCGACTTTTCAACTTTTGATCGGGCTTTAGAAAGGCTTTGTCTTCTTGAATCTTGGCCTTTAGTCACGGAACTCCTTAATAACCGACCCTTGCTCCTTTATCTCGCTAAAGTGGCATATTTCTGCACATAATGGACTTTGAAGCCTGGAATGCATAAAAACACGTAATCAGTGTTAACTCTTAATTATTACTCACATAATTGGTCTAATAGTATGACTGTTACAGGGTGAAAACTACAGTTTTGGGCTCTTCTCATATACTAGATAGGTGTGTGTGTTGACATTCACGATAGATTACGTTAGTCGTTTTTTCCTTACCTGACCTTAATCTCATGCAATCCTAAGTCCAATATTAAAGAAACACGACAACAATCAAAACAACCCTGATATTTTAGAATACATCCTCTAACAGTAGATGGGAGGAGTGGAAGAAGGAGTACCTGAATGTCTCATTGCTACGCATTTGAATAGCGTCTTGTATACGCAATTTATGTGTAGTCAAGCAGATAGCAACACTGAATAACTTGAAAAAAAATGAAATTTTGAACTAACCTATGAAATCGGGCTTTATGCATAAATGGGCGCGGGGCGCGCTCGAAATTTGCCGACAAGGGTGTGGGTCACGCTCTTGCCTGACTCGTAGTCCAGGCACTTTAGCGCGGGGCTCACTTCAAATTTTCCTAACAAGGGCACGAGGCGCGCTCTTGCCTTGGACGATGTCCAGGCATTTTGGCGCGGGGCACGCTTCAGAAATAGGCTAATGAGGCGCGGGGCGCACTCAGTGTATTTCTGTGAAAAAAAATAAAATTTTGAAGCAAACAACCACAGTTAGAACCAAACAAGGGTGGGTGGGTTTAATGGGATTTTGGTAGGATTAACACTACTAAAGGAATTGAATCTAAACAAAACTAAGATGACAGCGGCGCCATTTGATAAACATAAAATGTATAGTTTTACCTAGACTAAATGGATTTTTACTCTATGTATCAAAGTTCTACTCTCGTTATCAATGCAATATTTGGAGTAGAGAATTCGTTCCACACCTAGTTCGTTTAAACGTAATATTTCCTAGTTCATTAATTCTAACAAAACGATGAGAGTAATGGATTTGAAATTTAACTAAGATGTTGAATTAACTAATCAAGATGTTATAAATCAAACTATGACAATTCAATACTAAGATTACAATATGAGAAGGAATTAGAAGAATTTGATTCCATCTTGATTCGACTTAATAAACTAGCATATAATTCATTATAATCCTAATCTTTATGATTTCACGTAAAAATTGGGTATTTCTAATCCCTAATTATTCATGACAATCTCTACTAACTAATAATTAGCATGTGAAGCAATTAAACCCATTCTCATGGTGAACTAATTACTTTCTAGAGTGGAATAGATTATCACAACTATACCTACACTAACACAACCAAGTCTTCATCAAGGCTTCCTCAAACCCCTCTAATAGAGGTTTAGCCTTGAGTCATTAAACTATCATTTATAAAATAAGAACAATAAGAAAAATAAGAACAAGACATTATTGAAAGAAAAATAATTGCTTTATTATTCTAATTGAAAGTCTAATGATTCAAAACTGTATTAAAACTAAGTACTGACTAATTAATTAAATCTAAAACTATTTTATCAATCTAATCTAGGATAGATAAGAGTTTGGCCTTAGTCCTCTTTATATAGAAGAGGCTAGATCCAAAATTTTGTGCATGGGCTTGGGAGCCATGTTTTAGGCCGGAAAATCGAGCCCAAAACCTCATTACTTCAGTCCACAAAAGGATTTTCAGTTGGAAATGACTTCAATAGCCTTTTTGTCCACTTTTTCCCCTCTAATTGGGTCAAGGCTCTGTCCATTAGAAAGCTCATTCCGAGACGGTCGTTTTGACATATGGTAAGCCCAATTCCAAAGTCTGAGTCCAAGGATACGGCCTACGAAAGTTTTGTTGACTTTTGTGCGCTATTTCTACCCGTGTTGACTTTGACTTTTCAGCTTTGACCGGGGTTTGAAAAGGCTTTTTCTCCTTGAATCTTGGCCTTTAATCATAGAACTTCTTAGCAACCAACCTTTGCTCCTTTACCTCACAAAAGGCACGCATTTCTTTACATATTCGACTTCAATGCCTGAAATACACGAGAGCACGATAATAACACTAACTCTTACTTATTAATTATATAATTGGTCTAAAAGTAATATTGTTAAAGGGTTAAAACTACAGTTTTGGGTTCTTATCATAAAACTATAGAGAGCAATAAAAAAATATATAAAAAAATCATTCAGATCTATTAAAAATTTAAAATAAGTTACATATCCTATCCCCAAAAAAAAAGTTACATAAACAAAAGTTAAAGAAACAAAATTTAGGAGAATAAAACTAAAGATGCAATAGAGTTTGATCTTTTTATTTTAATCTTTTGTTATCACTGCTCGGCTGCTCTTCTGTGGGGAAAGAATTATGTTTTATGAGATCGGAATCTATATATATATACATGTATATTTTTTGTGTTAGAAGTCATATTGTATTAGAATACTAACTCTATTTGCCTCTTTTGGACTTGTACATTTAGTAGAAGTTGTATTAGAAACAAACTCTTTATTAGATAGAATATTGGAAACGATAAATATTAGAAATAGATAGATCACTATTTGAATAAGGGTTGGATATAATGGGCTGGATATGGGTTGAACATTGGAAATGAGTCCATATTGCGGGCCTACCTTTTCATGGTATGTAAGTTTTGCCATATCTATTAAGGTCTTGGCAATGGGTGTCTAACTTAAATGTTGTTCTAGTTGACTGCTACAATTGATATATAAGCAATTAAGCATTGTTTTATGCTTTATAAACATTTACTTATATCCTGAGAAGCTTTATGGATTTGTTGGTACAGTTGGTCCCATTTGACAGGTTTTATGGGTTGGACTTTGTAATTATTATACTTGAAACATTAATTTAATCTGATGAAACATCTAACTTTTTGCAAAGGCTTAAAGCAGAGCAGGGCCTTGAGTAGGCAAAACAAAAGGGAGAAGAAGCTTTCCTGAAAAAAGATTATCTAACGGCGATAACTTGGTATACTAAGGTAACCAAAAGTATTTTTTTCAAGAATACTTTCTACTTAAGGTGTTTTTTCACTGGTCATTTTTTTTTTCGATCTAAATCGCCAAGTGCAGATTATGAAATATGAACAGTGTTCCTATATCCAATATGATAGAATACACAAACTTTTAAATAGGAACACACACAAAATTTGGAGTGAGTTATCCAAAGTAGAAAAGGGGAAAAAATCTAATACATTCTTCCCATACTTTTATTCGTGATCAGCCAATGTCACTACGGGGTTCTCCGCATTCTCCTGAGGCATCTGAGATTTGTGTTGGTATAATGACTTTGCCAGCCTCCTTCCTGCTCTCTTTAGGTGGTGCTAATGTACAACAGGTTGTACTTTACCAAATTGTTATGATAAAAGATAAAGTTGTTGTGTTTTGCTGTCTTTTCACCCTTTAATAAAATAAAATAGTGCAAAGATCTTATTAAGATCACATCAAAATGTCTAAGTGAGAATGTAATTTGGGGAATTACAATATAATTGACTGGATAAATTAACTTGTTGAACTACTGATATTCTTTGAACAAAGAGTCAGAACTAACATCAACTCTCCAAAAGCCATGTAGTTGACATCCTTGCAACCCTTTCTCTATAGTTTGTAGCTCCTGAAAAACAACAGAATCCCTTCCATAACCACCAAAAAAGGCAAAGACAACTTCACCTAGATGGTCCCTTGCAGCACCACCATATCCAACGCCAGTAGACTGTTTAGATTAAAGTCAACACTCTTTTACAGCTTGTAGACAACTTCACCTAGATGGTCTCTTACAGCACCACCATATCCAATGGCAGTAGACCTATTTAGATTAAAGTCAACACTCTTTTATAGCTTGTATCCTAGACCTATAGAAGAAAAAATTAATCTAATCCCCAAGAGATTTGCTGCCATGCCATTGTATTATGTAAGAAATTAATATATATTTATTTAACTTGATTTTATTTTAATCTTGTATGTGATTCATCTTGAATGTAAAATGGCTAAATTAGGACATACCTTGAGTTGATATATATCTTCATATTGAATTGAAAACTTCTTTATACACGATGTTCTTTGTGCATCCTTCGGGTTCATTTCCGTCCTTTTTTGTTAGGAATTTCAATCCCTTTCTTGAAGTGGTTTGCGAGATAGCAACATATAACTGGCCATGTGTGAAAATTGGTCTGGGTAAATAAACACCAACCTTATCAAAAGTCTGACCTTGACTCTTGTTTATAGTCATAGCGAAACAAACTTTGACAGGAAACTATTTCCTCCTGAAGACGAAAGGCCATTTTGTGTCACTTGGAGACATAATCATTTGGGGAATAAAAAATGGTTCTCCTATATTTGTTCCAGTAATAATTGTTGTTTCTATGACTTTTGGAGCAATATTTGTCACTGTGAGTCTAGTACCATTACACAGTCCTTCACTTTGATTCATGTTTTGCATAAGCATAATAGGGACTCCACGCTTAAGCTTCAAATTGTGGTTTGGTACTCTGGAAAATTCCAAGCTGTTTAAAAATTCTATTGGATATAGAACATCTTGTTCTGCGCACTTTCCTGGGATTGGACATAGAGAGTCTAGACTTAAGTCACTTTTTAAATCTTCAGGAATTTTTGAAACAACTGCATAATTTATTTCGTCTACTATGTCATTCTTCGGTGCTAGAATACTCCTCTCTTTCAAGTACTTAACTTCTGTATACTTATTCACCAAATCTGGATAAATGGTGCTGATGATATCTTCAACTGAGTTGTCATTTTCTAGAATGAGTAAGTCATCAGGTATTTTGATCCAAGTCTGCTATATTTCTTTGTTTATCGCCTTTGTAAGTAGGTTCCCATCTCCTAGATCTAGAAACCATTTGCTAAATTCATCTATAGAACTAACAGTGTCATAGTCCATCACGTCACTTTTGAGTCTTATGTTTTCACTCAAGTGAAAAACTTGGCAGTTTTTCCAAAGTTTTGATTTGTTAATGGAAACTTTAACAACATCAATTCTTTTACATCTTGGTATGACTGGCAAAATCTATCTGAAATCTCCACCCATGAGAAATGTCTTTCCACCAAAATCTCTAGTATCTGGTTTCAATAAGTCTTTCAGAGTACGGTCAACTGCCTCAAAGTCGTGCCTATGAGTCATTGGAGCTTCGTCCTACACAATAAGGCCATCTTTTGAAATAAGCTTGTGTAGTTTTGAACCATGAGAAATGTCACAACTTGTGGTCTCATCAGTAGGTATCATAATTTTAAACCTCGTATGCGTTGTTCGTCCACCTGGTAAAAGAAGTGATGCTATTCATGAAGAAGCAACTGCAAGAACAATTTTACTTTCAGAACGGAGTTTTGAAATGGTAGTCTTGTAGAGATATGTTTTCCCAGTTCCCCCGCTTCCGTAGACAAAAAAAAAACCTCCAGATTACGTCTCAACCGCATCAGTTACACAGTTGTAAACATTTTTCTGTTCATTGTTGAGACTGTTATAGAGTTTGATATGTTCGTTGTGCAACTCTGAGCAGTTGTAATCCAATTCTTCAGCAATCAATTTGTTACCGTAGGATGCTTGTGAAGAAATATTGAATTTAGGAAAACCTTCAATATCTGTAAGTGTTTTCCCCCTACGAACCATGATATTCTCAATCTCGCAAAGAGTATCATTCTTTATCTGGTCTTCACTTAGCTGGAGACTTTGGTTGTGGTTAGTTTTTCTGTAACGAAACAAAATATCTTCACCAAGGCTTTTCTGATGATTTTCAAAAAGTATTTCTAGAGATGTAACCTCACACAACAAGATTAAAGTGACAAAAAGTTCCCCTAAAGAAGATGGATTTGCCCACTCACTGGCTTGCTTCATAGCATCATTCCATTCACTGTCTTCCTCTAGCAAACCGTATGCCTGTAATCCAAAAATGAAGGATTACATAATATAAAATGAAAAACTTGATAATCACATTTTAATTATCGTCAACATTACATTATCCTTATGTTTAGTGATACAGTGTCAATGATGAGATCTTGGCCACTAAAGCAAATAAATTAACAGGACTTAAAGTAGACTCTTCAGGATGGCACATCTCAAGCAGTAGAAAGAAAGTAATATTTTGCATGAAAACTTGGTGCTTTCCTGAAAAGTATTTGAGGGTACCCTTGGTGCATGATAGAGTTAAGAGTGCTCATCTCACTGACCTGGTTAACAAAATAAGGAAGAGAGCTACAGGGTGAAAAGGTAATGTACTTTTTTTTTTTCAAGGGAGAGTTGTGCTTGCTAAATCTGTTCTTTCCAAATAACCATTAACAAAATGTGTACATATATGAGTGGCCAGATAGCTTGATAAAGAAATGTGAAATGATTCTAAGGTATTTGGTCTGTGGTGTTGACAAATAAAGTAGTAGTTAAATGGAATCCATGTTCCAAACCTGAGGGGGCGGGGGGTATTTTTTGTCCAAAGATGATGCTTGCTCAAGATTTTTGAGGACTAAGTATTTTATGAGAACAGGAGATATCATTAAGTACGACAGGATCTATATTATGGTGTCAAATGACATATAACTTTAATAATAATGTTAGACTTCTATTGGAATATAATAATGGTCTAGAGGGATACTGCTTAATATGTTACTTACTATGTCACAAAAAAGTTGTTAGTAGTAGATGGACAATTGAAGTAGTTAAAAGATTACCTGACACACTACTTTAAAAGTTGGATGTCGGGTTCCATTAACTGTACGAATATCTTCATAACTCCTAGGTCCTTTAACAACATTAAGCAACATTCTTAAGTAGAACCTTTCCCCTGATGTAGGATGTGTGTAGTAAAGTCATCCAACTGATTTTCCTCATTTTCGTAGAGTCCATTTATTATACTTTTTTTTCCAAACAAATTTAGTTGGGAAATCAATATACGTAAGTGTCCTGGCTAATTCATACTCTTCATTTTCCTTGAACCATTCTGTAAACTTTGTTCTGGACACTTTTTCACGACGAACGACTACTTTGGGATCATTTTTCTCGCTGTAGTATACCATATTTTGACCTTCAAGATGGAATGGCAAGCGTTTGACACTCGGATTTCTGTACTGTATATCAAAATTTAGAAGCCTCCAAACTCCTTTAGAAGAAGAAAGAAATCGATAGTCTAAGAAGTTTGATACTTCATTAACATCCCTGACAATTTGTTCTTTACTGTTATTGTCTGGCAATACATTCTCAACAATCATTGCAGATGCTTTATCCTTTCCCTTGTTAATATGCTTGAATAGGTACTTGATTGACCTTGCTTTGTTGCAATGTTCAACATTTATGTGGGCTTGGAACTTCACAATCAAGTCCACATTGTGTGGAATGACCCATTTGTTATCAAGAGTTAGTTCGTCTTTTTTTGCAGTTCGACCATTGTCTCTCCTCATATAGACTGTGAAGTCATTTTCGTCAATCATTGTCTCGCTACAGAATGATTTTAGATAGTGCCTAGAGCATTTTTGATTCCCATCATCAGTTTTTACCATGCAAGGAGAACTTGGTTTAGACTCGCCACATGGACCGTGAATCATGAATTCCACAACTGCATTATACGCAACTTTGTCAGCAGGGTCAAGCAATTCGGTAGATATAACTCTGTTGACTTGCGAAGGGGGGAAGGCTTTGCTGAATTTTCCAAAAACAGCAAGATATGAGCATGGGGCAAGCCTCTCTTTTGGAACTCTATTATGTAGAGAGCTGCAATTAATTGGAAGTTAGTATCAGATTTTCATACTTTAATAATATAATATTTACTAAAACTTAACGGTAAATATAAAGACTTTGCAACAAATTGTTTATAGATGTTATGTAAAGAAGTTGCAAACTAACAGAAGCAATGGAAATAAACTAAGAAGTGGACCACTTCACCACTCTTTGATTGACTATTCCTTTTGGTATATCTGTTTCAAAATTACTAATTCTTCCTTTTAATTTCTTATGTTTTCGATTGAGTCTCAAAATTTTAGAATTTTCCATTCATTCCCTCCTGAAGGGGTAGCTTTTCTGTTGCACTTATGAGTTTTGTCCATTTTTTGAAGCATGTGGAAAGGAGACTAAGATATAAGAGGGGTATATGGCTGCTGTTAGGCGATTTCAATACAGTGTTGGGGCTGGAAGACAAAAAAGGTGAACCGGTCCTATTCCTTTAGAGATTACATTGGCACTTGTGGCCTGATCGACCTCTATTCTCAGTTACCCCATGCACGTGGATTAAGAATATAACTCTTCTTGGTTCTATGTATGAAAAGTCATAGTGAGGTAGAGCTCTGGTCAGTGCAGAATGGTGGTGTAGTCTCTACCCAGACATTACTTCTTGACCTAAAACATTAGAGTTTGAAGTCATGTTGGATTTCAGTTGGATGCTAGTACCGTGCTAACCCGCCTACTCTTTTTTTGCTATATCAACAAAAGCCAGCATTAATAAGGTTGTTTCCAGTGTTTACATTTGTTATGCTCTTCAAACAGCTTAGGAGGAATGTCTTTTGAGCAATTTGTTTTTAGATTTGTTATACTTCATTGTTAATCAACTCTATAGTTATTACACTTAGGCAATGATAGAGCTAAGTTATTATCAATTAAGGTGTATTAAAAGTTTTCAAGTGCTTTGACTGCGGTATTTGTACGTCAAATTTGATAAACTATTCATCTTTTCCAGGGAGTGAAGGGAGTAAGGTACATCATGAAGATAGAGCTAAAAGACATGTAAATTGGCATCTGTTAAGTTTGTACACTACTCTTGGTATGTCATAATCTATGAAGGCTAGTATGTCGTGGTCAAATCATGATCCTTTTATCGAGTATATTGGATATATACTTTTGATAGGAAACTGTTTAAAATGTTTTTCTAACTATACTGCTATCTGGACAGCTTAGCAACAGTTCAATTACTGATGTTATTAAAACTAAAGTGAAAAAGGATGGGTATATAGGGCTTTTCAGAGGATGGAAACCCAAGATGCTATTCGACGCTCTTGCAGTTGCAATCTGCTGGTCAACCTATAAAGCAGGTAAAGGTTTCTTCCAAGAACTCAATGATAGCAGAAGCGGCAGGAGCAGTAAAGGTTCATGAAAATTTAGGAAATGAAAAAGGAACACAACTTTGCCGCTGTTGTATTTGCAGAAGCCTTGAGCTGATCAAAGACAAAGATTTGATAGGGTTTCATGTAAAGATGGTGTTGTCCTTGGGTACTTCATTGCTAATCAACTCTATAGCAACCTATAAAGCAGGTAAAGGTTTCTTCCAAGAACTCAATGACAACAGAAGCGGTAGGAGCAGTAAAGGTTCATGAAAATTTTGGAAATTAAAAAGGAACACAACTTTGCCGTTGTTGTATTTGCAGATGCCTTGAGCTAATCCAAGACAAAGATTTGATAGTGTTACATGACATGACACCACCGATAATCTGGAGTTTGAGCAACTCGAAGACCTCATCATTGTAGAAAAGGATGTTGGGTAAGAGCTGGATTAAATGTTAATTACTAATTTGATTTCGTTCATTTGAGAATGTTTTATTTATGAATGTGAAATCATTACAGATCCCCTTAGCATACTGCAACGATACTACAATGATTAATGTATCATATGGGTGACATTGTGATGCGTAAGAGCACTATTGAGGCAAGGATCATGGTTAATCTTTCCTGGTCTAAAAAAGTCCCTGAAATTGAATAGGCAAGAACTAATCTCTTGTAAGGCTTTTCGAGTATTGTTTGTGGCTTTTCTAGTATAATATCATATCTGGGACTTCTATGTCATGTCCCTATGTTAGTGGTGCAGGTGTTTATGTGACGACTTTCCACCCGTTTATGTGAAGACTTTCCACCCTGATTGGGCACCTTCAACAATCAAGTCTGCCCTTATGACTACAGGTACTTTGTGTTGCAATAAAGATTTATTTGTTTGTTATTCATTCAATTCATGTTTGTTCAAGTTTTATTAATCTTGTAAGTACTTATGTTTCTTCATTCATTCAATTCATGTGGTTGTTCACTTGTTCTAACTCTTGTAAGCACTTATGTTTCTTGGTGTTTGTAGCTATCCCCCTAAATCCAACAACTAACCCAGATGCTGAATTCGATTATGGTGCTGGACATATTGATCTTGTAAAGGTTGTACGTCCTGGCTTAGTCTATGATGCTCTTGAAGGCGACTACCTAAAATTTCTATGCAGCACAGGGTATACTACGGAGCAGACAAAACTCGTATCATTCAAGTATATTTCAAGAGCTCAAAGCTAGGTATGTGCCTGTCTATATTACAACATGTTTTCATAGATTGCTTTCTTGTTTGGATCATTTAGGCATATTTTTATTTTCTATATTTAGCATCTATTTATAGATTAATTATATATTTGAAGGGGAGATATTTTTTTCTTAGCAATATGATAGTCATAAAGTGTACAAATTAAGTAAAAAGTTAAAAATTATGAAAGAATAAGTTATAAAAACAACTAAATTAGAAAATTACTTCCGAACCTTTTACGTTTTTGCAAATCCGTCATAAGTTCATGCAGCTTGATCTCAAAAACTCTAGCGACAATTTCAGGGAAATCGACATGTGTATATCCAGGAGCAATCTTGTCAATACATTTTTGAACTTCGGGCCATTTAGGATTGCAAGTAAAAGTTATGAATAGATCAGGAGATCCAACCCATCGACAAATCGCAATAGTGTCTTGATAGTTTTGCAGCATATAACGTGGACCTCCGATGAAAGAAGATGGTAGAACTATTCTCCTTCCAACATAACCTAGTTTTGAATCTCCAGAAAGTACTACATTAACTAATCCTTGATAAAGCTCAGCACGAATAGTCTGCTGGTTATTTTTTACCCAATCAACTCTAATTTGTTCTACAACATAGTAAGAATCAACAATAAGTTGTGGTTTCAAACGTCTACCAAGAACAATTGTTTTTCTTTCTTTTAGACTCATTTGCAATCTGAAAGCGTAGAACTCCCTCATTCTTATGTATGTCCTTTTCCCAACTTTGACATTATTCCGATAAAGGATATCAATCCTGTACCCATCCATCTTCAGCATGAGGAAACAAAAGAGGATATTGCATGGCCATGAAACTTGGGTGCAATTCATTTATTCTTTTCAGGCCATATCCTTTTTTGTCCACCACAATATCACGGTAATTACTAAATTCACTCTCTTTCTCAACAATAAGTGCTGCAACTTCATATGATGTCGGCATGTTATAAAGTATCCCATCCTTTTGTCTTGTACTAATAAGCTTTATACTGAAATCACCTACTTCAGACTCTTTAAACTTGTCCCTTGCCATTCTATAAGTCTCAGTAAGTTTGTTTGTATTGTTCAACATATCTATCAGTCCCTTCACAATATCTGGATCCAACTCTTCTTCAGACCCGTTTGTCAAAATTTTCTTACTAAGAGAGTTCATTCTATTCACAACTTCATTATCAGTATCATATATGTAAAGTTGGGAAAACTTAGGGCGTAAACCTTCAGGTGGAAGCAAGGTGCCAATTTTGTGGTGGTTTTGCCCTTTTATCTTGTAGACGTATGGACCATGACCATTGTTTATTGATTCTTAAACATTACCTCCTGTTGATGTGAAAGCAAACATGCTGTTATATACTCTGATATTTTTCATAAACTTTTTGGATCTGGAGCCAGAATTGCAGTCCATAAGGTCATTTAAAAAATAAGGTGTATTTTTCAAAAAAGGTAGTTGAACTTTCCTTCCACCGCAACATATAGAGAACTTTGAATTTTTAGGATTTTTCGTTCGGTCATTCCTTTCTTCATACCAAACAATGGCATCACAGTAAGGACACACCGATGTTGGTTCTCCAAAATCCAATGGTTGGAAACAACGCCGTGAATTAAAATGAATATTAAAAAGTATAACTAATAATATAAAAAATAAAATAATATTAAAAACTATAACTAATATAATACTAACTTTCATGCAAAACTTCACTTGGTTTCTCATGGGAAACTTCAACTTCCATATGGCCATTTGTATCGTTTTCATATTCTAGTTCTGAATCATTCCCACTGATTTGAGAATCGTAGTCATCGTCACTTTCTCTAACACCGTCCAGTTGATATAGGTGATTTTTTCGGGAATAATGGTTGTCATCGCTTGTTTCACCATCACAATTAACATAACCATGAGTTTCAACGGTTGGATTTCTCTATTACTCAATATACGTCTTCTTTTATATCAACTATTTTTGGCTTTTTCATTATTTGACTGCGGTCCATCCACTGTATAAGAATAAAACATGTTAAGTACAACTCAAAGCCAAGTAACAATGAATAATGAAGAATGTCTTACCAAGTTCATTAGGAAAAGGCTGTGAAGGAAAAAAAACCATCAAGTTGATGTTTAGTGGATGTAGTATATGTTGACAAAATTAAACAACATTATAATTATAATGGAAGAAGAAAGGATTTTTTGGTTACTTGTCCATTAGTAATTAATCAAAAAAAATTTTAAAAGAAAAGACTTATACTTATGGGATATTCAACAGTAGATCGTTCTATGTCTTGAATAGAGGTATTGTCATTATGATTTGAATCGTGTTGATCTTTTCTGAATTTGATTCGACGGTTCTTGAACCAATTCTTTATGTTATCTTCCAAAATTTGACCATGTACTGACAACTGAGTTGTCAAAAGTTTGATTTCTTCCTTAGTATAATATAAACTTTTTTGATTAAATGCACTTTCAAGTATCTGATGGTGCATCGTTGTTGGTGACCATCGCTTTCTTGTAAACATAGCTACCTAGTAAGAACTCATAATCATGTTGGTGTAAAAGAGATAATGTCATTCATCGTTAATGTGAAGTTGTTAAGAGAACTCGAGATGGTGCTTTCTATATACTGGGGAGGTATTGAAAGAAAACTTGTAGAAAGAACACTTAGAAGTTCAAGAATTGCTTTCAGCTTTTTTCTCCTAATTTGTGTTTGTAATATTTATCATTATAAATTAGGAGACTAAACTAGGACTCTTCAAATTGTGTATAGATTAGGAAACTAAATTAGAACTCTTCAAAGAAACATAATTAATTGGGACTCTTACTTACTATTTAATTTTTTTTTTCTGACAGGTGCTATTTTAAATCACTTTGGGAAGCCCAAGAGAAGAGCTTGAATTGGAAACACTGTCTGGGCTATTATTGTATTATGATCCGGACAACGCCCATCTTAAATTGGATTTTAAGAATATGCATTTATCTCTATTAGACCTGTCAAACTCAGAATGGTTTGAGAATCTGTTTCTAATGGCAGTGTAGTTTGACAACAGGTTAACTAAAAGCTTCACGTTGACTCACTAGGGCTAGAACTGGCATCCAACAATCTCCTTCTCCCTCTCCGTAGAGCCTTAAGGTTGTGCATTGGCCTAATATTTTGAAAGATGAGTTGGAGATAGAGCAAATGTGTGAAGAATGTGATTTCCCTAAATGGTGAATTTATAAGGAAAAGTTGGAATAATCTGATGCATTCTAGGCTAGTGGATTGCTAAGCAAACAACATTTGTTACCTCCTTGTACCTTCTAAATGCCAATAGACGCCACAGATCTTTTGGTGGTTCGATATACCTTTCATTGATGTAATTGTTTCCTAGCTAATGTGCCTTGTGATAATTTCAGAACAGGATGGATTATATCACTGGTGCAAGACTTCAGCTATAATAAGGCGTTCTAACAATCTACTTCCCCCTCCCCATATAGCCTAGCCTTAAGGTTGTGCCCTGGTCTAAATAGAGTCTTGTTGGTTAACGCAGTAATAGTTCCCATGATGTATGAAATTGATTATAGAATAGCAAATATTTTGAAATATGAGTTTGAGATAGAGCAAATGTTTAAAGAATGTGATTTCTCGGAATGGTCAATTTATAAGGAAGAGCGGGAATAATCTGATGCATGCATTCCAGGCAAGTGTTACCTCCTCGTGCATTCTAAACGGCAATAGATGCCACACAGCTGTTGGTGGTTCGATATACCTTCCGCCGATGTACTATTGGATCTCGTCCATCACTCCAGTTAAGGTGATATCTCTTATTACTGATTTCGTAAATTGATGATTTGGTTGTCTTGAAAATAGAGTATAATATAGGATATAAAGAGTTGTACATGAAGTAGTTTCCTAAAATTGTGAGTCATAACCCTATTGTGTTTTTGGTTGTCCATACCTAGAATTTCTTAGGATTGGAAAGTTAGACATGGGTGATATGATGTGTTTAATTTTGTTGGGTTCTTTGTCTTGGTCTCTAGGCTAATAGTTTCCAGAGGCAGCGCAGACAACTTCGGTGTAAGATGTGGTTGGAGAACCTTCGAATGAAATTGATGGTTGGAGTGGCTGTCCTTATCATCATTGTTATATTGTGGTTGATTGTCTGCAAGGTGTTCAAAGTTTGACCTGACTCTGTATTCATGGAAAATAATACTAAATAGAGAGATGGAATGTGATCCTATATGTCTTTCCCTGTTTAACTATATATATCACTTGCACCGAGCATAAAGTGAATTGTAGTAACTAATGTTATTTCATTAAAATATGACAGTTGTGTAGATATGTTCTGGCTACCTCCTGTTGTTTCAAATTATATGAATGGTTGCTTCTATATATGATTTGTAGATTTGGTTGATATCATCTTCTGCATGTTTATTTCGCGATGGTATGGTTGTCCTTCACTGTATGGTTCTTCTATAAATTCTGATATTTTTTCTTTGTATCTTAATATTATGGAATATGGATGCTAAAGTGGCAAGAATACTTCCAGATGATCAGCCATATCAAATTTTGAGTGGACATAAAAATCTTAAATGCTCAAAACGCTCAATTTACACGTTAACCATGCGTTATGGACTCTACCATTAACAGCTTTATTATGCTATCTATATTTGTTGATCCCAGTTTTGCTCATTTAATCCTTCCTTCAATCTTAGTGTTCTTGATCTCACATTTCCTCTACTTCCTTGCCTAATGACTAAGATTTGATACAACCCGATCCACGGGATAAATATGCGCTCTAGGTTATCGAAAAAATGCTAAGAGTTTCTGGTAACAGCTACCTAAAAGTAACGAAACCTATAAAGAAGAATAATTATTCAAAACCTATAAAGAAGAATAATGAGTCAGGAGAATAGGTGAGCATAACATGCTCTATCTCTGCAAACCCGGGATGCATTAACTATAAATTCTTCATTCTCTTACCTAATTCTTATTCTATGAACGGTGTCATATATCAATGTTTGCCATGCATGTTTCAAATGAAACTTAAGTGTGGGTATCTTTGTTTCCGAAATCTGAGTTTCTTTGTCTCTCATGTGGGCGTCTTTTCCCAGTACTGAAAATTTTGGAAAGTTTGGTGTAACTATTGTGAGCCCCAAATCGTAGCAGATGCGGTAGCCATTTTAGAAAGCTTTCCATTAGCTTAGTAGCTGCGAGAACTATCAAGTTCCGCTCTTCCCACTTGATCCTGCAAGCCCCAGAAGAGAGCTTTCCAGAACGCCTATCAATATTTCAGGAACTCTGAAAACTTGACTGCAATGTGTGAAGTATGTCGTACTGCAGAGTAAAATAAATAAAATGCAAATACCTGTGAGTAGAATAGGAGGATGAAGGCCATTACCTTTTTAATTAATGAAATAGAGTGTGGAAAATATTTGTACATGTTATCTATGATGGTCCAATATCGTTAATTTTCACAATCGAATTTACATAATAAGTAGAATGACTCATAACCTTAAGATTTTGAATCTGTCTACATAATAAACAAAATTGATAGGAAACATTACAATATGTTCACCATTAGATAGACAATTCTTTGTTCAACTGACAAAAAAAAAACATGCAATCCTAAAGACTTGCAACCAAAGTTTCTAAAGTCATATTACATTTTCAACAAAAAAAAAGCTGCTACTGACATATTTGCTAAACACTATTGCTGCTTAATATTTGCTAAACACTACTGCTGCCAGAGGAACAACGCCTTCCAACCTTAAGCAAACTTAATATACCTTTCCACGTCGAATGAGTTTAAACTTCCTATGATATTTGAGCATGCTTTAGTCCTCCTTGTATAAGATCCCATAGGATTCAATGATTTTTAGGAATAATGCCTAAAATAAATTTCCATCCGTGTTCATCAACTATTCTCGCCAAGTGGTAAAACCGTTAACAAACACCTCAATGAAAGTGCTGGACGACGCTGCTATTGCTCTAGACCCAGGTTTCTGCTAAATCTAGTCAAATAATTTCGATAAATTGGTATGTGAGAACTTTGGGAAATGACAAATAGACACAAAGCGAAGTGACTATGGATTCTACCTTATTGGTATTCCACATGGTAGGAATTGCAATATTCTCTTTGTTCCTCTCAGGCCGCATTCCTAAAATGAGCCAAGATGTCGCATCCATCTTTGACAATTCTGGGTGATTATTACGGATGACATTTGTGTCTGTATCCTTGTACACAGAAAGTGGAGTACGATGAACCCTGCAAAAATGAACTTAAACTCAGTAAATGCTTTACAACCAAGTGGGTTGTATCCTAGATAAAATATACACCTGCTAGGCGCTAGCATGAGCATGCATAAATTGACAAACAAAGACATACAAAAATTATAAAAAAGATTTGGCAATTCTATTGAGAACTCTCAACTTACATTAGAACATGTATCAACTTTAACACCCACTGTTGTACCACTGCTCTTGTATTGCGTGCTAATACTTTGTACTTGATAAAAGGACTAACTAATATAGAACCTCTGAAGATTTCTGAGGATAATGGAAGTCTTTGATTAGATTAAGAAATTTAAACAATAGAGTTTCTAAATTTTATTCCTTTCATCATTAAAAAATTTACAAATTGAAGAGTGAGTTTGGAGTAGAGATAATTTAGTGGGGTTCTTTACTGGAGTTGAATCCGGTAAGTAAGGGGAGAAGAAAGGGTTTTGGACCTAGCACTCACCATTGACGGGACCTGCTCAAAATGCACCTAATTAGATACCTGAGAGCAAAGCAAACCTGATGATATATAAATTGAGGTTCAATATCATTTCCATGGAACAATGCAAAACCAATTAGAAATGTAGGGAATTGGTTTGGAATCCAAAGCTACAACATGCAATTGATAAACTGAACTTTCATAGTAATAGAGTTGACATTGAATGACCAAAGAAATAAAACTTAACTTCTTAACTTTGACTATAACTACTGCTCAAAGGCATTCAATATCCACCTGTTTAATTTAGCTTTGAGGTTAAAGTGTACATTAATTTCTACTGAAGTTCACTCATCTTACCTACGTAGTTGAAAAAAGTTTGTCGAAGCAGAACCAACTATATAAGGAAAATAAGACATGTATCAATGAGTGTCTTTTACATGCTACTAATTCAAAGAGGATATGAGGGGAAGGGTGGGTGGGCTTAAAACTATGAGAGTAGTAAACACAAAAATTAAACAAAATAACTCGCCTCGCACATCTCAACCCAAGGTTGAATCCCCAACTCTTTGTAAGTAAACTTAAACTAAAAGACTAAACTTCTAAAAATTAAACTTTGTCTGAGCCTTAGCTAATTAACTAATGATTAATTAAACAAAATACGTAAAAGCTTGGAAAATGTTCGTCAAAGATTGAAACTTCAACCCCCAAGTTGGGTTGAGATGTGCGAGCGTGATGTTACACTACTCGCCTCACACATCCAACCGGCCCAAGTAGGTTGAATCCCCAACTCTTGGTAAGTAAACTTAAACCAAAAGACTAAACTTTGAAAACTTAAACTTTGTCTAAGCCTTAGCCAATTAACTAATGATTAATTAAACAAAATACGTAAAATCTTAGAAAGTGTTCGTCAAAGATTGAAACTTCAACCCCTAAGTTGAGTTTAGATGCGCGAGCGTGATGTTACACTACTTGCCTCACACATCCAACCGATCCAAGTAGGTTGAATCCCCAACTCTTGGTAAGTAAACTTAAACAAACAGACTAAACTTCCAAAACTTAAATTTTGTCTGAGCCTTATACATACTAAGAATCGCTATGAACATAATAAGCTCCATAACAACAGAGACTTTCTAATGGCTTACCATATTAATAACAAGAAGAAGAGGCTGATTTGAGATCTCATACCTCCATCAGGAAGAGATAGGTCGAACAAAACAGCCAATATTTGCAAAAAAACTTAATGTCGATAGCCAATTTCATGTTTATCCACAATTTACATGCTATTACAAATTACACAATATACTGCAAATTCCAAACACATTGCGACTTTATTAAGATGGATAACTTGCAATACTTTGATTCATTCCAGTTAGGCATCTTGTTACGAAGATGAGCAATAACAACCTTCCTGGTAGCTTCAGTTGCAAAGGGGTTACTAGAGCATGTTGGATTCAAAGAGAATATGGAGAAGGAGCAGTCGTGCAAAAACCCTTTCGGCTTTATGAGTTCCTTTTTTTTTCCCTCTCAATTGGAAAAAATAGATCTCTGCTGCCAATGTAGACTGAATGTGAGAGGAACTCAGGGTGACACATTGCGACTTTATTAAGATGGATAAGTTGAAATACTTTGATTCATTCCAGTTAGGCATCTTGTTACGAAGATGAGCAATAATAGCCTTCCTGGTAGCTTCAGTTGCAAAGGGATTGCTAGAGCATGTTAGATTTCAAAGAGAATATGGAGAAGGAGCAGTCGTGCAAAGACCTTTTCGGCTTTATGAGTTCCTTTTTTTTCCCTCTCAACTAGAAAAAGTAGATCTCTGCTGCCAATGTAGACTGAATGTGAGAGGAACTCAGGGTGACTAAGCAACCACGAAAAACTCAACTCAGGAGGGGAAAAAAAATGAAACTTCAGTGTTTTCTTTTTTATAATCTAAAGAACTCAACCATTTTTAAAATACGTCTGACAATAATTTTTCAAGAATAAAAGTGTATGCTGGAAATAAAAAAATTTCAGTAGCATACCAGCTCTCTAGTTGCCAAATCTAACTGAAAAAAGACCACCGCGATATCGTCATTAGCGTTTTCACTCTTATCTGCTACTAAGTTTTCAAAGGAGAGAAAACAATAAATCAATTCCAACACAAAGTAATTCCTTAGTATCCTTGCTAATAATTGAAATCAATCAGCAACTTCCGTTCTTAAGTTGCTCGATGCACTCAAGAAAAGATTAATAGATCAATAGATTTGGTAAAATATCAAGTAGAAATTAGTAGAACACTCAACACTAGAGAACTCACGACACTGAATTTAGATAATATGATAACTTAAAGAAAACACATGATTGAAATAAGAGCAAACTCACCAATATGGTTCTCAGATCATAAGGTAGCAAGAGGGAGGAGGAACCCCTATTAGCAAGAAACCCGATTCCAAGTCATGCCTTTTGCATCATAGCACTCATGAGTTCTACAAAAACTTCAGGCTGCTTTATAAGAGAATCATAGGTGGTTGAGTTAGGCATGATGCCATCCAGCTTATTAGTAGTATGTCTCTCACCATCTTCTGGCATCCCCGTACGAAACTCATTCATCCCCAATAATAAACGTCACAATTGTTGGTTGAAGACCTTTATCTAGCATCTCATGGAGGAGCTTGTGGCCCAGCTCAAAATCACTTACCTAGCCTGTTAATTAGATCATCAAGTTTCCTATCAAAAAAACAATTAGATCATCAAGCCTTCCAAGGAAAGTGGAGAAACGATAGAAAAGTTGGGGTGGGTTTTTTTTTGTGAAGAATAGAGGAATTTGTTTTGTTGGGGTTTAGTGTTTTGTTGATGGAGAAAGTTTTATTTCCTATATTTAGTCTCCGGATCTGTCTCCTGATTTCTCGTAACCCCCCTGGTGACGTGGATAGGCTGAGAGAGCTTGAAAAGGGACTGCTATTATATATACATAAAGATGTGGATGGTACTTCGCAAGGAAACCCAGGCCTTTCAGGCTATGGAGTTGTGTTTAGGGATAATAGGTGTCACTTTGTTGTTGTGGTATGCAGACACATAGACCTTGCCATAAATTATATATCTGAATACTTGGCTATACTTAAAGGTGCATAATATGCGGTTAAAAGGAATTAGAAGAAGTTATGGGTTGAACCAAATTCGGTCGCTGCAGTCCATGCTTTTAGGAGCTCACAACTTCCATGGGGGATGAAGCAAAGATGGGATAAATATAAGGAGAACCTAGAGTACTGCAAGATAACACCTACATGGAGGAAATCCAACTTCTTCGCAGACAAAGTGGCCAAATATGCAGCAGATTTACAGACAAATGAACAACTAGTTTTTTATGTAAAACCACCATAGATTACCACATGGGAGGTTCCACAACAAGTTTACTTTAGATTTAACTAAAAATCCTAGTAGTGCTAATGTTACAGTGGACTATAGGATACACATGTACCTTCTCCTCTCTTCTGTTTTTACTCTCATCAATACAATATTTGCTTATTTAGAAAAAAAAAATGATACAACTTAACTAGCAAAAATTTAAAAATAAAGAACTCATCATCTATAAATGGACTGACGGCTAAAGAACTACAACAAAATATTAGGTTCTATCATATCAGCATGTCATGGATAAAAATGGGTGTCTCAGGTGACACGCACTCCTTTTGTGTGTGTAGATGAGATATAAATGATGTAGATAGATGTGGTCGTTGAACAAAACAGAAGCGTATCAAAACCTAATTATCCCTTAATGAGTAAAGGATGAGTAGGGTATCGTTCCACTTTTAAGTGTATGTTTATATGAAGGACAGAACTGGAAAGGTGGTTTGAGGGATTTAAAATTATGATTATAGATATTGTAGATTCTAATGCTAAACTAAACTAAACTAACTAAACTATTGAGAATTTATAAGAGAGTAAATTCAAGAGATTAGAATCCACCAATACTTTTGATTTATGACCTTCTGCTTCATGGTTGTTCTCACAAGTAGACTACAATTAGGCAATCAAGTGAGTGTCGATGCCCTCTTGGATGAAACATCGTTAACGAATAACTCTACTTAAGGTTGTTCCTATGTTTATGCTATTAATATCTTCTTTCCTTTTATGTGAGCTTGGGCAGCTATTCAATGAATCACTATCTAAGGCAAACACAAGGAATATTTCCCTTACTCTAAAACACTACACAACTAGAAGAAAAGTAGAGAATAATAGTATAATATTCAATTACAATAAATAAAACCCTATTCTAGCATTATATTCAATTGCAATAAATAAAAGCATGTCACTAGCAAATATTCAATTGCAATAAATAAAACCCTAAACTAGCATGATATTCGATTGTAATAAATAAAAACCTTAATCTATACTTCTATCCCCTGGTCTGGGCAATGAAACTAATAACTAAAAACATAAATAACTAACCTGATTGAAGAACACCATGAACCAGAAGAATCATTAAACCTTAAGCACCGGCTTCATCTTCTCCCTTGAAGGAGAAGATTAGCCTTCCATAAAGAAGGAAGAACACGAAGAACGAGAAGAAGAATAGTCGAAGAACATAAGACTAGAAAGACTAACTTATTAAGACTCGGCTAGTTAAAACCAAATCTTTTATTATTAATCTCTCTCTGCCTCAAGTTCTGGAGACAAGAGTATAAGTGAATTGGAAAATTACATGAGGCACTTAGGTCCTCTATTTATAGGGGTTACAATGAGTTCTAGAAGCATTCCAAACTCCCATTTGTTTCCTAATACAAATCAACTTCTTTTAGAGTCCAACTTCGTCTCCAAAACTGAGAAGGAATTGGCTACAGTGTCATTTCATGCGTCTCAGACGTGAGCAATGTGTCTGGACGCGCGATCCATGCGTCCCAGACGCGGAAGTCTATTTTATCTCTTCTGCTCTATCCTTCTATCCTCTTTTGCGGACTTTGGTCCAAGCAACAAATCATTTGGCCTTGGGCTTCCAAATAGGCTTTAAAATAGGTCTAACTCGCATCTTTAATAGCTTCAATTCCTTGGCCATCTCCATTATTGTCCACGGGCTTCCCATTTGATCCTTAATGCTCTGAATTGCTCTGTTTTACCCCTTTTTCTCTAATATTCCACAAAACTCTCTTTTTCACCTGTAGAATCATAAAACATAACTTATAAACATTATTAGTCCACTAAGATGGCTAAACAAATGGCATAATCGAGGGTTAAATTGCACTTTTTAGGCACTTATCACAACTCCCAACTAGCCTTTTGCTAGTCTCTTAGCAAATAAGATAAAAAAATAGATAAGTGATCAAAATCAAATCCTAACTCACTTTTGCAGGCATCGCAATTGCATTTATCATATGCAACAAGGCTTTAAACCTTTAAGTTCCCTAAAAAGGACGAGTTATAGTCTCGTGAGGGTTTTCAGGTGATATACCCACAAAATCAATCAATAGCATGTTTAAGAATGATAGTATTTTTCAGAGAGAGAAATTCTTTACCTACTTACTGCTTACTCCAACAGACAGTCTCCATTGCTAACTACATTGCTGCAAAGACTCATAGATTATGATGGGAGATAGTAAAAATTGACAAAATTCTCAATCAAGGCTTATGTGTGTACTTAGTCAATCTCATGTACTCTCCTATCCAAGAAACGAAATCCCTAGTTTACCATAGGCAGATAATCTCGACTTTCAATCCCCACTGGTCATACTCTCAGAAAAGAATCTCTCAGAAGATGGTATACTATTTTACTTCATGTATGTGGGGAAAAGAATAATGCATACGAACATCCCACATACTACCTTGAAAAACAGACTTCTGAATAAAAATAGTCTCATGGAAAGAATGTCAATCATATATGAAGTGTCGGGTCCTTCACTTTAGCATCCTCTCACCTATTCTAGACTTCGTACTATACTGTAGTGATAAGTCATGGGTTATAACTTGGCTTGGATATTAGTTTATGAAGGAAAGGTAAAAAGGATTCAAAGGTTGTTTCTGAAAAACACTAAGGGTTTTGCTTCATTCTTTGGAAGATTTCTTCAAATTCTGTATTGCAGAGAAAATTCTTCCTTTGTCTTAGCTTTTCCATCCATTCTATTTTTTTTTTTTTTTTATAGCTCATTGGTATATCCTTGATTAGTACTAGATATGCTTGTTTTCCACTAGCTTCTTTCACTTTGAACAGAATAATGGTCTTCATTGTATCTCTCTGATATTTCCTTGTAATCTTCCTTTTGTGCTCTTTCTTCCTCCTTGTTCCCCTCGTATTCTCATAAACATATAGGTATGGCTGATAAAGGTTTTTGGCTATATTCCTTGTCTGGAGTTGGGTAAAGGGTAAAAGGTTTTATAAAAGAAAATGGCTTATTGTAAGGCTCAAAAGGGTTTAACATGATGGTTCTACTAGGTGGGATAAAGGCTAAATGGGTTCACTACTTGACTTATCAGTATGATACTCTATTTTGAATAGACTACAAGACCTAATGGCTATCTCCCCAGTTGATGTCACTTCGTGATTAACCAAATCAACAAATAATGAGACTATATTACCACGACATAAAGAACTGAAAGATGTTGAGTCATTAAAACTCGGATTTTTTTGTAAGAACTTTCCAAAGAATGGGTATAAAGCTCAAGTCTCACAGGCTAAGTCTAAAAATTCTACTTCCAGTTTACTAGGGGTTTAAATCTCTCTTCTAGAAAAAGTACACAAAACTGACCAAGTACTATCGTGGTGCCTTGATAAATAATTCTATCAACAAGAAACTATGTCTGAGAATAATAAATAGCCTAAGCGGTAATGAAATCAACAATATCAACTATCTATCAAACTCAACACTAAGCAGTATAGAATCTATATCCCAGACTCATCATTAAAATTCATTTTTCTCATACTACTGATATAGAAAAAACAAAAATATTTTTTATTTTTGAAAACTAATTTTTAAAATTCATTTCTCAAGTACACCCTCCCCTAACTTAACATATGCATTGTCCTCAATGTATAGAAATTAAGTAAATGAAATGAATGAGAAAAAGGGAAGATGTTACCATTGATGCCGAATATCAAAATTAATCCAAAAAATAAGAACATTTCCTTTTACCAAGATTTTTTTTTTTTTTGTTAGGTCTTTTTAAGTCAGATCCCTAAGACTATATATCATGCATTATCAATTTGGAGTGAGGAGATCAGATTTTCTTACCCAAATCTGACGAATGTTTGGAGGACGAGGAGGTCTCACCTTGTGGGTTGTCAAAAATACTCCTTGATATGCTGGAAAGATTGCTGGTGAAGTTGCTTTTTTACCTTGAACTATTTCAGGTCTGATGATTGTGTGATAGGCCTTAAGGTTCCTCTGTGTAGAAAATTGACGAAAATCTTTCTTTCTAACAGGACAATAGTATCTGATGTGCCCTTTACCACCACAGTAATGATAATATATATCTGACTGACTGCGCTTAAGGTGGGCGGTAGACTGGTTCACATACTTCTCTCGTTCAGACAATGATGGTGTAGAAGAGGCTTCAACAGTGTAATGCTTCTTATCAATATGGTCCACTTTCTACTTTAGAAGACTCGATTTCAGTTTCTAGATTCTGTTATTTTTCAAAAACTTCTTTAAGCTAATTCTCTAGCAACTGATTTTTCTAGGTAGAATTCTGTTGTTCATCCTAAAATGTAGAGTTCATTTTCTCAAGGTATGATACTCTCTCTGCCAATTTTCCATTCTGCTTACTTAAATCCTGAATTTTCTGCAAAGATTCCAAGAACATGGCTAGCAACGCCTCTGTGGTGGGGTTTTCAGGTTTATCACAGTTTTTGTAGATTGAGCACTCTCAATTGTATCTTCGAATGGGAAGGATTCTTGTATCATGCTATCAAGGAAGTACACCTCTCCACCTTCAGCGTCATCACAAACCTTATGCAACAGGTGAAAAATATTTATGACCATGGACATCTTACCAAAGTTGATCTTCATTTCACCGCTGTAACAATTTATCAAAGCTTTTGCGGTAGCGAGGAAAGGTCGGCCTAAACTAATTGGAATTTTATCAAAGGCCTCCTGGGTGTCTATCACAATGAAATCCACTGGATAGTATAAATTGGCTACTTGAACAAGAACATCCTCAAATATGCCTCTAGGGATCTTGGTAGAATGGTCAGCTAGCTTCAATTTGACTTTTGTAGGCTTTAGGTTCTCCAGGCCCAACGCTTGGTACACATGATATGGCAAGAGATTAACACTAGCACCAAGGTCTAAAAGAGCATTACTTGTGAATTTTTCTCCTATCTTGCATGATATTGTAGGAATGCCTGGATCTTTGAGCTTGACTGGAGCTTGCTGATGGATAACAGATGTTGTTTGTACAGCTAGAAACGCTCGCTTTGGAACATGAGTACTTCTTTTTATGTTGCATGCATCCTTCAAGAATTTGGCATATGATGGCAACTGCTTGATCGCTTTGAGAAAGGGGATATTGATGTTATCTTTCTCAAATGCCTCCTTCATCTCTAAAAATTGCTTGTCCTTTTTGCTTTGAGCAAAAAACATAGGAAAAGGTGCCTTTGGTACAAACACATCAGCACGTGTCTGCTCTTCTTTCTCTTTGTCATTCTTGCATATCTTGTCTTGGTCATCTTGACAAATGGGAGTGGAAAGGATTTCCCCCACTTCCTTTTGACCTTCATTTGAAATCTTGACCGATTGCTCTGTAGCAATGTCATCATGAGAAGGTAAGTCAACCTTGTTGTCTATCTTCAATCCTGATCTAAGAGTAGTAACTGAGCTGATATGATCATGGAGGTGATCAGTACTAGAAGTTGTCCCAATGTGGCATACATCTTTACTCCTCAATATTGGTTCCAATAAGCTAGGTTGAGTGGCTTGTGTCTTTACAGATAAAGCAGTAGTGAGTTGGTCGACCTTAGCCTCTAGAGAGTCCATTCTAGAACATTGACCTGCCTGAGATTGCTACAGATTGAGCTGAGACTGTGCAAGAAGCTCTAGAACACATTCAAATTTCTGATTTTTCTGTGATAGTAAGGTAATATCATTCTCCAGGTTGGCAGGTGCGGCATAATTTCTCCTAGGATCAGGCACTAACTCTCCACTTGTATTGGAATTCTGCTGAGAGTATAATTGTTGTTGAGAAACCAACTGTGAAGCTTGACTTGTCTGTGGAATATAACTTTGATCTTGAGAAGCGTGGGGGTCCGCGTTACGTCTCCAATAATTACCTTGAAAGTTATTACCACCGTGGTTGGGCCCCTGAAATGAGTTTATATTGTACTCTCAAACTGATGCATGTTGATAGTAACCAGGACATTCTAGAGTTACATGAGAAGTGTCTGAACAAACTTTGCAGTATCGGCTAGCTTGCATGACTGGGAGAGATTTAGCTTGAGACTTGTTGATTTTGGTGGGATTCATGGAGAACTGATTGAATTTCTTACTCAAAGTTTCAATCTTTGGTGGCAGCCGGGCCAATGTAGACTTCAGTTCTTGATCTGATTGTTCATGTGCTTGGTAACCAAATTGCTTTGGCTCCCCCTCCATGCTAGCGACATCTTCATTGCTAGTAGTCCACTGTTGTGTTTCTTCAGCTAAATTCTCAAGAAAGTTGTAAGCTTCCTCTTCATCCATCAATGTAAACTTGCCTTTGTGCATTGACTGTATCATCTTCTTGTTCATCATCTAGAGTCCTCGATAGAAAAAATGAGCCAGTGTGCTCTTGTCGTATCCATGATGTGGACATGAGACTAGTAGATTATTGAATTTCTCCCAGCTTTGATGATATTCTTGACCACCTCCCCTTTGAAATTCTTGATGGCTTGCTGCATGGCATCATCTTACAGTGGGTAGAACTTGTTCATAAACTTTGTTCTCAACTTCTCCCAATTATCTATTGAATTGATCGGTACGTGCGGTTAACCATTCGGAGGCTTTACCTTCGAGTGAGGCGGAAAAAGAATCAACTTGATACTCTCATCTTTGATATTACGGTTCTTGAAAGTTCTCGAGGACGATAGAAATTTGTTCATGTGAACATATGGGTGAACATTATGCGAACCATTGAACTTTGGAAGCATAGAGATTACTGATGCTCTAAGTTCAAACTGGTTAGATTCTGTCTCTGGAAAAATAATACTGCTGGGTGGGTCTCCAATGATTGGTGAATAGAAATCGCTCAGCTTTTTCCTCTGTTGTGCTTGCATGGGTGGGATAGCTTCCGGATTATTGGTGTCCATAACATCTCCATCATTGCGTGCGGCCATTGTATCAATCTTGTCTAGTATTCTTGTGAGTCAGTTGTTAAACCTTGTCTGCTGTTATGTTCTTACCGGACGACAATTGGGACGACGGGGCATACACTAGAAAATGCTATGCGAAAATGACGAAAAACTATCCTACTATGCTTGAATGCAATTAAACTAATATGCAACTATTCTAAATTATACTAAAATGCAATTATACTAATTTTTTGGATTTTTTAAAAATAAAAATAAAACTATTTTCCTTCAACTGGGTTGGGCTTTTGCGACTAGTATCTCGCCGTTGTCTAAAAGTTTGTCTCTTCTAGGGTTATGGTGAATCACTTGGATTGCTTAAGTACCACGGCCTATAGACGATAGTCCGTTTGTCAAGATTCAGACAAGAAACAATTGAGTTTGATATTTCACTGTGTTGGCTTACAACTTCAATTGTTGAAAAGGTCCTAAATACAATTATATTATAAAGCAATAATATTAAACTACGATGCAATTATACTAAGATTTAAATAAAAAGAATGAAGATTCAACTAACCTGGATGGTAGATCTTGTCTTCGAGATGTCCTTCAAGCTTCTCTCTTTCCCAAAAGGATGGATGATGCGGCTAAAATTACCTCAAGATCCAAAGTTCTAATCTTGAAAGAAAACGTTAAACATAAACTTAAAACTGCAGCGGCGCCATTTGACACGCGCTCCTTTTGTGTGTGTAGATGAGATATGGATGATGTAGATAGATGATGGTCGTTGAACAAAACAGAAGCGTATCAAAACCTAATTATCCCTCAATGAGTAAAGGATGAGTAGGGTATTGTTCTACTTTTAAGTGTATGTTTATATGAAGGACAGGACTGGAAAGGGGGTTTGAGGGATTAAAAACTATGATTATAGATATTGTAGATTCTAATGCTAAACTAAACTAAACTAACTAAACTATTGAGAATTTATAAGAGAGAAAATTCAAGAGATTAGAATCCACCAATACTTTTGATCTATGACCTTCTGCTTCATGGTTGTTCTCACAAGTAGACTACAATTAGGCAATCGAGCGAGTATCGATGCCCTCTTGGATGAAACATCGTTAACGAATAACTCTACTTAAGGTTGTTCCTATGTTTATGTTATTAATATCTTCTTTCCTTTTATGTGAGCTTGGGCAGCTATTCAATGAATCACCATCTAAGGCAAACACAAGGAATACTTCCCTTACTCTAAAACACTACACAACTAGAAGAAAATTAGAAAATAATAGTATAATATTCAATTACAATAAATAAAACCCTATTCTAGCATTATATTCAATTGCAATAAATAAAAGCATGTCACTAGCAAATATTCAATTGCAATAAATAAAACCCTAAACTAGCATGATATTCGATTGTAATAAATAAAAACCTTAATCTATATTTCCATCCCCTGGTCTAGGCAATGGAACTAATAACTAAAACCATAATGAACTAACCTGATTGAAGAACACCATGAACCAGAACAATCATTAAACCTTAAGCAGCGGCTTCATCTTCTCCCTTGAAGGAGAAGATTAGCCTTCCATAAAGAAGAAAGAACACGAAGAACGAGAAGAAGAAGAGTCGAAGAACATAAGACTAGAAAGACTAACTTATTAAGACTCGGATAGTTAAAACCGAATATTTTATTATTAATCTCTCTCGGCCTAAAGTTCTGGAGACAAGAGTATAAGTGAATTAGAAAATTACATAAGGCACTTAGGTCCTCTATTTATAGGGGTTACAATGAGTTCTAGAAGCATTCCAAACCGCCATTTGTTTCCTAATACAAATCAACTTCTTTTAGAGTCCAACTTCATCTCCAAAACTGAGAAGGAATTGGCTACACTGTCGTTTCATGCATCTGGACACACGATCCATGCGTCTCAGACGCGAGCAATGCGTCTAGACACACGATCCATGCGTCCCAGACGCGGAAGTCTATTTTGTCTCTTCTGCTCTATCCTTCTATCCTCTTTTGCGGGCTTTGGTCCAAGCAACGAATCCTTTGGCCTTGGGCTTCCAAATAGGCTATAAAATAGGTCCAAGTTGCATCTTTAATAGCTTCAATTCCTTGGCCTTCTCCATGATTGTCCACGGGCTTCCCATGTGATCCTTAATGCTCTGAATTGCTCCATTTTACCCCTTTTTCTCTAATATTCTACAAAACTCTCTTTTTCACCTTAGAATCATAAAACATAACTTACAAACACTATTAGTCCACTAAGATGGCTAAACAAGCGGCATAATCGAGGGTTAAATTACACTTATCATCAGGTCCAGTGTTTCTTGGGGCAATAAAAGTTTTGAGGAAATCATTTGGTTAATATCCAAATAGAAGTCCACTGCAAAATCTGATCTTGAAGGTGCCTATATGTAGCATTATAGGATATATGAGTGGTGGTATTCCTGGTTGAAGGTTTTTGCCAACAATGATGTCCCACATTGGTTTTGTTTCATCCCAAATTTGGAGTAGAGGTGACCTCATCTTCTTACTTGAAAATCACAGTTACTTTTGATTTTCTCTTGCAGTTTTCTCACTTTCGTGGTTCTTGTATGTGAGCAGGAATGTCATATACTCATCACATGCATATAGGATAGTCTTGAGAAGATGTTGAATGCGTGTGATTGCAACCTCGCAGCATGGAACAATAGTTTGGTTCCGAATGTCAATATTGAACTCTTTCAATATGAACTTGGTTAAGTCAGCTCATCCATACATATATTCTACACTTCATACTGTGTATCTGTTGTGCATTTGGTATGAACTTTCTGTCCCAGTCTCTGAAGTATGAACTATGAAGCACTTACCAATAATCCAACATCAAGGCTACGTCCAATGGTATTTCATCCCCCAAAAAACTTGAGAAGCATTCCTCCAGTGGTCCGTGAAGCCTCCATTCATCCAATAGTCCCTAAAGCTGTTACATTTCGAGTTGAATCTTTGTATTCACAAGGGCTAGCCTAAGATAAATGAGGATGACTTCAACATAGCTGGGTTCATCTAGTTTTTGAACTTCCCAGTTTTTTAATTGAACGGACTGTGTCCAACTATGGACGTCAATATGGGTTGGGTTAATTTGATGTAAAAGAATAGAACATTGGTTTGGTTCTATATATACTACTAGAGTCCTAAGGTGTTGATACAATATTTGAAGCTGCTAATCCAATAGAAACTGTGTAATGAAAGTTTGACAACTTGTTAGATGAGGAGGAGCCTTCCATACGAGGTGGTAGGCGAGATACTGTCGTGGTTGGTAGCCAAATACTTATTCTAGTAACCTGGCTTCGATTACTAAAATTAGATCCACATTTCGTCAATTTACATCTCCGTCGTTCTATCCAATCCAACCACTATAGCCTTTTACTTCTATGCAATGATAATGACACAAAAAACACAATAGAGTTCAAGTCTACAATTTACATGAATTTTTGAAACGTCGTTGGTATCTGTAATGGCTTGCTGTGTTTACGTATGGAAGCTTTGTCTCACCAAAATTGATCAATGGAATCAGCCAGTCAAACACATCATCGATATAGACGAATGCGGAGAAATTAAGGTATTTTGTGTTGGGATATTTGGCCTTTACAAAGCCAATGAATATTTATTGATTATACATGATGATGTTTAGTTAAATACATGAATCTTATTATTATGCATATGGGTAAACTAATATTATATGATGAAACCATAAGTTCCATAGGTAATAGAATTAGAACAATCAAGCATATGAAGAGTCATGTGCGGGAGATTTGATTGTATATATTTACCTAGAATGCTCACAGTTAGGGGTAAAGTCAGACGCTTCACTTATAAGATTGTAATATACATAACTGCTATATGATATGATGATGATATCTCAATCATTTGAGTATGACTCGAAGTTTGTATATTGGTGTAGTCACATGACTGACACTGAGGGGATCAAAGTGAGAACACACTATAAATTTGCTGTTAAGGTTAGTGCGCAAATCTCACTGTACCAATTAATCCCTAGACTTGAGGAATTGTGAAAATTCATTGTGTCTCAAATTTATTACTTTGAGACGTTAAAAAGTAATGTCTATTCATAGACTAGACTTAACATTTTGGATAATAAATGTAGGACGTCTTGAATCACGAATTCTAATAAAGGATCCACCACTCTACAGAGTTATGTATTAGAAAATTGTGACATAACTAATTGAGCTCAAACCCGGCCAGTATAAGAAATAGTTTCTTAATGCTCAATTAATGTTAAATGTCAAATTGGGTCAATTAAACATGGGTGTGATAGTGAAGAACAAATTCCCAATGGTCTAATTGTGAATACAAGTAAAGTGGAGGGACTTAGATGTAATTAATGGTAGGAAAGGACTTTCTTGAAAGTTCCAAGGACCTTATTGTAAATATGGATTTGTTAATGGGCACTTTCCATATTAAAGAGATATATATTAAAAGTGTTTTAATATATCAAGTACAAGTACTTGTATGACAAGGACTTGTCCTCTTAAGATAAGACTTGGAATCTTAAGTGGATCCCACTACACACACTTACGTATTCTCAAAATTTCTCTATATAAGATAATGACTTTTTGGAGAAAGGGACCATTAGTCTTTCCAGGAAAAGTACAACTAAAAGTAGGAGTAAAGCAAAAATGTTTTGTAGTGTGTTGTGTGGTGAATACTACTAGAAGGCTGAAGACTAAGTGATTTGGATTCAGCTTTGGAAAGTTTCTATTTACTGTCAATCTCTAATTCTGGAAGCTTTGAAGGTATTTTTATTTTAATTTCTTTTTTGATCAATAATAGATTAGCATGTTAAAGATGTAGGATTAAAGTAATCCCAACAATTGGTATCAGAGCGGGTCATGCTATAATCTAATTTTGATTTGTTTTTAATAGAATAATCATATCTGAAATTTTTTGTTTAAACATATATATATATATATATATGATATATGGTAATTTCATATTTGTATATTCTAAGTAATAAAAGTGATTTTTTTTAAGTATTAGAATATACTATAAAAGAAGGTGTTTGTTACTGTCGGACCCCATATTGTGTTGGGTAGACCCCAAAAACAAAAACAATTATTACAAATGTGTCATTGGCCCCAAAAGTTGTTTTGTGTTGGGCACCTCCCAAACCAAAGTGAATTTGACTTGTTGCAACCTTTTCAGCCCTTCTCTTCTATTCTCTTCTCTTCCACCATCAAAAACCTTAAACCCTTAAACCCTAAAGAAAACTATATCCTAACACTAACACTAAACACTAATGGAAAAGCCCAACCCCATTTTAGAACATGAAGATGAAGAAGAAAATGTAATGCATCATGACCCCATTCAAGAAGAAGATGTAGAACAAGTTCCAAGTGACCCCATTCAAGAAGAAAATGTAGAACAAGTTCTAAGTGATCCCATTCAAGAAGAAAATGTAGAACAAGTTCCAAGTGACCCCATTCAAAAAGAAATGTAGAACAAGTTCAAAGTGAAGAAAATAGAGGAATGGATGATGACGCATTTAATAGGAATAAAGTAAATCTAAATTAAACGTAATTATACATGTAGTAATTATGCATGTAATAATTATTCATGTGTACAATGATATACAGGACTTAAAAGAGAAAATTCGAGGCTTAAACTACCCAGCTAGGTCATTCGTATTGCACACCAAACGGTCTGGTCACACCGTCTGGACTGAGTCCAAAACGATGTGGCCATGTCGTTTGGGATTTGGACTTAAAAAAAACTTACCGGTGTGGTCACACCGTTTGGACTAAGTCCCAAACGACTTGGCCACACCGTTTGGGACTCAGTCCAAACGGTGTGGTCATGTCATTTGGGATTTGAACTTTGAAAAAATATGAAGTTCTATTTTTTGGTCTCTTGACCGGTGTGGCCACACCGTTTGGACTAAGTCCCAAACGACTTGGCCACACCGTTTGGGACTCAGTCCAAACGGTGTGGCCATGTCGTTTGGGATTTGAACTTTGAAAAAATATGAAGTTCTGGTTTTTGGCCTCTTGACCGGTGTGGCCACACCGTTTGGACTGATTTTGAGATATCCTCTCGAGATGGGAATTTCCTTTTCATCCACTTCTTCTCGGGCATGGATTGATTTTTCATGTGACCATTTTCCTCTCTATATGGGAATTTCCTGTTCGTCCACTTCTTCTCGGGCATGGAATGATATTTCATTTGACCATTTTCCCTTAAACTTTTTTTCATGAGAAAGTTTGCCTTTCCACGACCCTTATTAACCTTGTGTGGTTGAGAATTTCCAAATGCCTGGTTTCTCTTTCTTTTGTTGTTATCAAGATTTTGGAGCAGGTACCAAAGTTTCGATGGTTCGGATGTCTCTTGAGGCTTTAGACTTCTGCGCTTTTTCAACCTGCAATTTAAGTAAAAAAGGCATTTTAGCCAGTGCATTTTATGAAAGAGAAAGAAACGAGACTGAAAATTGGTATGCAATTAAATGAGTTGCCATTTTTTTTAAGTGAGTTTATGGAGCCATTTGACCTTTCCAAGATATAGGGTTCAGAGAGTTCAAATTCCCCTTCCTCATTTCTATTCTTTCCGCGTACATTTGGAGGAGGTGTCCTTTCAAAAGTCTCTGATGGCTTAGAGTTGCCATTCTTCATTTTGTTTTTGGTTTTGGTCGGTTTGTTTGTGAATTTGACGAAGGGTGGTAACTGGCTATTGCCGGTTTCTCGGTTTGTTGAGTGTTTTGGTTGGGGGGTGTATGGTTCGAAGTTGCGCCCAACACAATGGGCAAACCCCGACCCAACTCGGCCCAACACAATATGGGGTCCGGCAGTAACAGGACTCTAAAAGAAAAGGATGAAGATGTATATGGGTTATTGACGTGATATATTATTTTGTTAATATGATCACATGTTTTGTTTTAAGGTTAGCATATATTGATCGGTTTAAATATCTAGCTTTAATATGTTGGTTTCGGTAACGTGAGTGAATGATGGATTTTTACTAGATCTGTTTTATTCTATGAGGTACTGTTCACGTTTATGCCTTGCATAAAGTTCTTTGTTAATATATAGAGCATTACCAATGAGCTAAAAGACAGAAATCACTTTACAAAAAGTGGATATGACGTTGGCATCTTAAGTTCTTAACTTGGACTTGTTAAAAGTATTGTATTAGTATATGACAAAGGTTTTTTTCTAAAAGTGGTTGAAAAGATGAAGGACTATGTTAATAGTCTTGTTCATAGCTAACGACCACATGCAGTGACACGTGTTTATATGTAAATAAAGCTTACATTGAAAGAAAAGTAAAAGGTATATACATGCACGTTTTTTTTAACAGTAGCTTTTGAGTTAGTTCTTGGTACTATGGGCCACATAAAAGATGCATAAAGGATGTGTACTTGCTGTAAGAGATAGGAATAAAGTCACATGTGAACTTCTTTTCCTTTTATGCTTAAGCTTTAATGTTTTATGTTTGTCGTCTCACACCTCCTGCATGGTAGTTATACATGTGTTTAACTGTGTAATTATTAGCAATATTAAGCTAGGTACATATAAGGCATAACATGTACCAGGGACTATTGAACGATATATGCTTCTAGTTTCTATATCTAGACTTTCCATAATATGACAGTAAAATATCTATGACATTATGCATGTATTTATTTTGGCATGAGATGCATGAGACGTTATTGTCATTATTATTAGAAGCATATTATGTAATCGGTTTTATTTTTAACTTAGAAGCAAGTGTTGATATTTAGGCACTAATACCCTCAGTCTATATAAAGCAAGTGGTAAAGGCATTTAATTTACGAATTGAATCCTTTGCTACACCGTTATCAATTCAATAGGAATTATATTTTTAGATGTGATTAATATGATCCCTTCGGATAAATTAATTGCATGCTAAAATATTTTTGTCTATTGTCTATTCTTAAGAAGAAAAATTCATGTATGGCTAGTGAGAGTGTTTTCCCTTACGGATTCATTATCTCGCGGTTACATTAATGAATTAAGATGATGGTACACTTGGCTGAAATATAATTGACAGCCCTATGGTTTGTGCAATTATGTTTTAGTAGCAAAAGGAATAATAATAGAAATCATATTACATGTATGTAAAATTGTTGGGTCTAGTAGAACTCGCCTGATTAAGTTGAATAATTTTGATGCCCTACGGATAAGAGATTATTCATAAGTATTAGGTTTCCATTGCTTATATTTGTCTTATTGATACAATATGGAGGGTGTTGTATTTTTATTATATAAGCGGTAAATTGGTTTATTAAATTCCCAAAACCAATATTAAATGCATTATAATATTTTTTTGTGTATATGTATATGTTCCAGATATGTCTCAATCAAATTTCAGTCCCTTAGCATCTATCTTGAAAGAGAACAAGTTAACTGGTCCTAATTATGTGGACTGGAAGCGTAACATTAACATTATCTTGACTGCTGAAAGTTATAAATTCGTTCTTACTACCCTTTGTCCCCCTAAACCAGCAGACAATGCTAGTGCAAGGCTAAAATATGAGTACAAAAAATGGCAAAAGGCCAATGAGATGTCCAAGTGTTATCTCCTGGCATCCATGTCAAACGTACTCCAACACCAACACCAAAATTTTGGTACAGCTACTGAGATCATGACTAATTTGCAAGAGATGTTTGGCGAACAAAATCGCACTAAACGTCAAATTGCAATGGAAAACCTGATGAATACAAAAATGGATGATAAGACTCTAGTTAGGGAGCATATCCTTAAGATGATTGGCTATGTCAATGAATTGGAGATCCTAGGCGCTGAAATAGACGTCAATTCTCAGGTTGATGCTATTCTTTAGTCTTTGCCAGTTTCATTTAATCAGTTCAAGTTGAATTACAACATGAACAATATGGATCTGACACTACCAGAGTTAATGATTTCTTTGCAGCAGGCTGAAGATTTAGTTAAGGTTAAGCTAACTGTAATGGTCTCAGAAAATGTTGGTGTTTCCAAGCCTAAGCCGAAAGGCAAAGGTGATAAACATATAATGAATAATTTACCTACGAAATGAACGATGAACTCAAAACGTAAGTAAACTAAAACTATTTACGTGTCTATATTTATCAAAGTTTCTACTCTCAATTCTATCGAAATAGAGTGGAGTAACAAATTCGTTCCACTCCTAGTTCTCTAGCATGGAATGTTTTCTAATCTAATTAATCGGTCTTAAGTCTAATAAGAGCTTTACGAAGGGTGTTATACTACGATACAATATGAAATTGATTATGTTAAATTTAAACTACGAATGCTATGGAAATATGATTGTTTTTGAATCTAGATAAAGGATTAGAGGGGAATTGAATCCACCTCGAATCCAACTTAATAACCTAGCATAGATTCTTGTATCTCGAAATTCTCACGTTCTTACGGCAAGAATTTCGAGTTCTAATCCCTAGTGTTCATGGCATCTCTACCAAATACTAACTAGCATGTGAGGTCGTCCACCCATTCTCATGGCGAATCACGACCTTCTAGAGTGGAATAGATTCTACAACGCGTCTACACTATACCACTAAGTTTTCATCAAGGCTTCATCAACCCCTCTAATGGAGGTTTTAGCCTTGAGTCATCAACCCATCATTTCCCATTGAATTATAACTACACATCATATTAAAATTCTAACTTAACTAATTTAACTAACAATGTTTCAATCTACTTAAACTACGAAATGATAATCAACAAGAATTAAAATTAGATCTATAAATTGAAATGACAAAAATCAAAATTGATAAAAATAACTATTTTATTTATCTAATCAATCAAGAACAATGATTCAAGACTTACTCTAAAACAAGAATTGAAATTGGAACTTAAACTTAATTACTCTACTGAAAACTAGATCTAGAATTACATATATTTTTTAGGTCTAACTAGCTACCATTAACAAAGAGTTAAGCTTTGGTTTTTATACTTTCAGATCCAAAAATCGTGCATGGGCTTGGAGCCATGTTTTGGGCCAGAAAATCAGGCCCAAAACCCAATTCTTTCAGTCCAAAAAGTCCTCTTCAGCTGCAGTTGGCTTCAACATACTTTTCGTCCACTTCTGCTCCTTTGATTGGGTCAAGGCTTAGACCATTGGAAAGCTCTTTCCGAGTCGGTCGTTTTGACATAAGGTAGGTCTCATTCCGAGGTCTGAGTCCAAAGATACGGCCTGCGGAAATTCTGCTGACTTGTGTGCTGTTTCTGCCCGCGTCGACTTTTCAGCTTTTGACCGGGCTTTAGAAAGGCTTTGTCTTCTTGAATCTTGGCCTTTAATCACGGAACTCCTTAGTAACCGACCTTTGCTCCTTTATCTCACTTAAGTGGCACATTTCTGCACATAATGGACTTTGAAACCTGAAATGCATAAAAACACGTAATCAGTGTTAACTCTTAATTATTACTCACATAATTGGTCTAAAAATATGACTGTTACAGGGTTAAAACTACAGTTTTGGGCTCTTATCAAAAGGCAAGTGGAAAAAGGGTTTGCCCTTGGGGCAAAAGGGGGAGTAGAGAAGAATTCAGGGGCTAAAGCAAAAGGTAATTGTTATCATTGTGAAAAGCCTGGTCATTGGAAGCGAAATTGTAGAGAGTATCTGGCTATGAAACAAAAACAAAAATAAGGTATGCAATCCTTTATTCTTGAAACCAAAGAGTTGGTTTTTCCTTCTAACACCTGTTATGTGGAATAAGAGGCCACTAACTACTTTTGTAAAATGTTACAGGAGTTTCAAAGGAAAAGAAGGATGAATGAAGAAAAGGTGTACCAGGCACTAGGGACAGAGGCAAAGGTTGTTGTAGTATCAATAGGAGTTTATTATTTAGCATTAGAAAAGAAATTGTTGGTTTTAGAAGACTATTATTATGTTCCAGGGATAAGGAGAAATTTGGTTTCTGTTTCTGTACTTTATAAGTTATAATATAATATTCTATTTCATTTTATTCAAAAGTTGTAATCAGATTAAATAGAAAGATTATTGCCTCTAGTATTTTGGAAAATGGTCTCTATTTACTTTCTTCTACGCTAAAAATAAATGATACTGTTGTTAGTAATTCATCATATGTTAAGTTTTTACCTCAAAAGAGGATATTTTTTTCTGAAAATCCAACAAACTTGTGGCACTTAAGACTTGGTCATATCATTCTGAATAAGATTGATAGCTTGGGTGAAAGATGGGATTTTAAGTTCACTCCCTTTATAATCTTCCTCAACTTGTAACCTTACTTAGAAGGAGAGATGCCTAAAAGATCTTTTAAAGTAAAGGATTAAGAGCCACATAGTTAATGGAGTTAGTACATACAGATGTTCATGGGCCTATTAAAATGTGAAAACAAAAGGTAACTTAATACAAAATATGATTTTGTTTCAATTAAGTGCACCAAGAACTCCTCAACAAAAAGAGATTGCAGAAAGAAGGAACATAACCTTATGAGGCATAGTTTGGACTATGGTAAGTTATTCAAACTCTCCCTATATCTTTTTAGAGATAAGCCTTAGAGATGTCAACAGATATTCCTATTTATGTTCAATCTAAATTATAAGTCAATCTAGATTAACTTATAGTTTAGATAAAACCTCCATGTAAAGTTCAGAGTTCACCTAAACCTACTCCAGTACTTCGTCGTAGTGGGGGGGCAAATAGTCCTCCAGAAAAGTTAACCCTATTATTAAGGGAAACTTTATATGTTATATCAGATGACATGGATGTAGATCCTATAAACTATGAAGAAGCAAGTTCTGACATTGATTTGAGTAAACGGCTTGTATCAATGAGATAAGAAATGAAGTCCTTATATTCCAACAATGTCTGGGAGCTTGTTGATCCACTACCAAATATTAAGCCTATTAAGAATAAGTGGTTATTCAAAAGGAAAAGAGGAGCCGATAGAAAGGTAGAGACTTTTAAAACGAGACTGGTGGAGAAAATGTTTACTCAAAAAGAGGGTATCGATTATGAGAAAACTTTTTCGCCAGTAGCCATGAAAAGTCCATTAGAGTCCTTCTAGTGATTGCTGCTCATTATGACTATATGATTTGGTAAATAGATGTAAAGACCGCGTTTTAGAACCTGGAGGCTTTACAGTTCCTATAAGCTTTAAGGAGTTGGAATGTAAACTTTGATCAAACAAATTGTTTGGTTTTGATCAATGTAAGGAAGGACTTTGTGTTTTATAAGAAGGTTGAAGGTAAGATAGCTATGTTTTTGGTCTCATATGTATATGATACACTATTCATTATGAAAGATATAGTCTATGAGGACCAAATACTATATATTGGTATATATGTATGTGCAAACCCTTAAAGAGATATTATGGGTTTTAGAATGGTTCCTAAATGGCTTTGAAGGCTAGTGGGAGATTATTAGGATATTTGGCCTTTACAAAGCCAATGAACATTTATTGATCATACATGATGATGTTTAATTAAATACACGAATCTTATTATTATGCATATAGGTGAACTAATATCATATGATGAAACTATAAGCTCCATAGGTAATAGAATTAGAACAATCAAATATATGAAGAGTCATGTGCAGGAGATTTGATTGTATCTATTTACCTAGAATGTTCACAGTTAGGGGTGAAGTCGGACGCTTCACTTTATAAGACTGTAATATACATAACTGCTATATGATAGAATGATGATATCTCAATCATTTGAGTATGACTCTAAGTTTGTACATTGGTGTAGTCACATGACTGACACTGAAGGGATCAAAGTGAGAACACACTATAAATTTGCTGTTAAGGTTAGTGTGCAAATCTCACTCTACCAATTAATCCTTAGACTTGAGAAATTGTGAAAATTCATTGTGTCTCAAATTTATTACTTTGAGACGTTAAAAAGTAATGTCTATTCATAGACTAGACTTAACATTTTGGGTAATAAATGTAGGACGTCTTGAATCACGAATTCTAATAAAGGACCCACCACTTTACGGAGTTATGTATTAGGAAATTGTGACATAACAAATTAAGCTCAAACCCGTCCGGTATAAGAAATAGTTTCTTAATGCTCAATTGATGTTAAATGTCAAATTGGGTCAATTAGACATGGGTGTGTCAGTGAAGAACAAATTCCCGATGGTCTAATTGTGAATACAAATAAGGTGGAGGGACTTAGATATAATTAATGGTAGGAAAGGACTTTCTTGAAAGTTTCAGGGGCCTTATTGTAAATATGGATTTGTTAATGGGCACTTTCCATATTAAAGAGATATATATTAAAAATGTTTTAATATATCAAGTACAAGTACTTGTATGACAAAGGACTTGTTCTCTTAATATAAGACTTGGAATCCTAAGTGGATATAGCCCACGAGGCACCTTCCACCCACCACCCCACTTCCTACTGAGGACATGGCAGGGGAAACACGACCCCTCACTGAGGCTGAACCCCCCTGTCATCGAGGCACTACCACCCCCTTCTCGGTGAAGGGGCTCCACCCATTTTAAAAGAAAACTAACTTAGAAAAAAAAAAAAAAAAATCCTAAGTGGATCGCACTCTACATACTTATCTATTCTCAAAGTTTCTCTATATATAAGAGAATGACTTTTTGGAGAAAGGGACCATTAGTCTTTCCAAAAAAAGTACAACTAAAAGTAGGAGTAAAACAAAAATGTTTTGTGGTGTGTTGTGTGATGAATACTACTATTTTTTATCAATAATATATTAGCATTTTAAAGACGTAGGATTAAAGTAATCCCAACATTTTGAACTTACGAATATTACAAGTTAGCACTTCATTTATACGTATTAGGTGTTTGGATCTCTTGGAGCTAAATTTGTCTGTGTTACCTAGCTTATATACATGTTATACAACCACTGAATGTTCTGTTTAACTTTTTTATGGAACTTTCTATTTCTGATAAACTTATTGGGGGGAAATCGTAGTTCTTTTGTCGATGTTTGGGCCTTAGGGTACTACCTCCCTCTTTGTTTGCTTGCCGTCTTTTGGTTGAAGAAAGTTTGTCGGACAAGACTGTGACATCATTTTTACTAGCAGTGTACGTTCCACTCAAATGGCTATTTTTTGTTATTATTTATTTATTTAATATAGAATTGCGATTTTTTACGTAATTTTAGTTTCTAAACTTTGTATGTTTTCTGTTGTAACTAGTAAGCTTCAGGCCAAATTATGTTTTTGATTAATAAAATTTGTGTGTTATGTGAGAGAAGATTTTCTCTTTTGTGTGTGATTTGATTTGAATACCTGCGGGGTGCTAAAAAGTAGGAACTTGTCATCCCCTTCTTCAAATTTGTTGGTTTCAAAGCTTGTGCACAATAAACCATCTGGCATGTATATATCCTTCATTTGCACGCAAGTGCATCAGACGCTTGCTGTGAGAGAGAGGCGTTCAAAGTGTAGAGCACAAATGTCGAAAGGAAGGAAGGTGGGTGCGCCTACGGCTTCATCTTCCCTTGTGTACACTACCTCTGAACTTGGAACTCCAAACGCCTTGTCTGCGGCAAATGCCTTCAACCGAACTCCCCAAATGTAAGGCTTTCTCTCTCTTATGTTGAAGTTGGCAAAGCTTCCCTAGGGTACTCGGCCAATGCAATAATGTAAAATCTTCTTTCTTGTGCGCCAAACCATGCGCTGTAAAACGAAGTTTTTCCTCTTCAAACTCGTAGGCATTTTTGGCAGGGTGGAATGCCATGGGTCAATCACCCTGTTTTCTGTGTAGAGATCTACTTGGCTATAGAAATGTGTTTTACTCAGCGAGACTCAGTAACTTGGTGTTGATACTTGTATTGATTGGTGGCATAAGTGTAGCTGATTCTATTGACGTTGCTGGATAAGTGGGTGTCTCATGTGTGAGTGTTTTGATAAAAACAGTTCAGTTTGCACTTTTAGTTTTAAATTTTAGATGCATGACTTGCAGCCTGTCGTATTTCAAAAATTATACATTTTATGCATTATGGATGGATTGCTTGTATAATAATTTTATTTTAGGGAAGAAGGCATGTTGAGGAGGTTTGACGCACATCATTGATTTGATCTATACTTGATTAAAGCTCGCTCATGGAGGCACCACATTTGGTGGAGTATCTGTGGTTTTGAGGTATTGTAACTTTGAAATCCGAAGGTTGTAAGTTGTAACTTATGCAGGTCAAATGTTATATACATCATATTCATTTTGGTTTCTAATTATGGAGATTTTCTCAAGGAAAATTTGTGTTTGTGTGTGTGTGTGTGTGTGTGTGGTAAGTAAGTGGTAACATCGAGAATGATTTATACTTCTGTCGCTCTCAGATGGATTTTATGCTTAAGTTCTTGTATGCAATTTTGAAGTGAACAATATGCATTTTTAAAAAAATGCATATGTTGTGCATTATTGGCTCCGCGCGTGCTGCCTTGCTGACTGTTGTTGTTGTGGTGGTGGTGTGTTTTTTTTTTAATCCTGATAAAATACTGCATTTATTCATTCATAAGAACAAACATAATTTTAGTTTGGTACATACAAAAGTCTCGAGTGCCATCAGGTTCCACCCACCAAGCAAATTTGATAGGCCAAGAGGTGGCATTCAGCATTCCTACTAGAAAGCGTAAAAAAGACAAGAAATGAAAGAGGATTCTACATCCTTTATATTTTCCACCATCGTCTTCCATGTGTTGGGTTAATACCAATACCAATTGATCCCCACTACACAGATAATTTGTATTTGAACTCACTTCAACTCTAGACGAATTCTAAATATCAACTATAACTGAGGGCCTGCTTGATAACCCATTTTCCCGCTGGCAAATCCAGATTTTCCCACTTAACAGTGTATTTTCCCCTGCTTGGTACCATTTTAGGACTTGGCAAATCCTTTTCTCATTTGCCAGCAAACACATCACGTGACCCAATTTTCCCACTTCAAGCGGGAAAAATTTATCTATCTCCGAGATGGATATATTTTGCTAGAGGAAAATCGCCCAAAATTTTCCCACTTCATTTGCCAAATTGAATCAACCCTAGGTCGCAATCTCTCGTACTCACTCTCTTCTCTCATACTCACTTTCTCTCATTTGCCAAAATTTTTCTTGATCTTCTTGATAGATCACTTTGTTCAGAATGACTTTATATTATTGTTAGTCATTCCGTATATATGTATTTGTATCTCGACTTTGTGGATATTTTAGTTGTTATTTATTATTACACTTTATGAATTTGTGTAGAATGAGGAGAACTACACGTGAGCGTAGGGTAGTCGCGACTTTGGTGGTTGTTGTTATTGCTCAAGCTGTGATGGCATACTACGATTGGTGGTATAGGATATATATGACTAGGCGTAGGGTTGTTAGAGCTATATAGACACCCGTACCTAGGGCTCCGCGTAGGAATATGGATCTGCAATGGAGTGTTGTGTTGAGAAGGTTTTATATGGACAGTGACCGCTATTGTCATAACATGTTGAGGATGAATAGAGAAATGTTTCGTCGCTTCTGCCTCCGTTTGCGCGGACTTGGTCTTAATGACAGCCGGTATCTGTCAGTCGAGAAGCAAGTCGCGTATTTCTTGTACACAATCGGGCATGACATGCAACAACGAAATATTGAGTTGCAATTTTTCTGCTCATGTGAAACAGTTCATCGTTATTTCCATGTGGTATTGCAAGTGGTTTTGAGGTTATATAGAGAAGTGGTCAATAATGCTACCGCTGCAAACTCTCCTAAGCAGTGCTCGGAAACAAAAGAATGGCATCAGTATTTTCAGGTTAGAGAGATATAGAAGCATGTTAATGTCCATTCTATTAAACTTTTGACTTATAAAATTGTCGTTAACAACCATTTTTGGTTTTAGGACGCTGTGGGTGCTATTGATGGTACTCACATTGCTACCAAAGTAGATCTGGAAGACCAGGGTAGATATCGTAATAGAAAGGGTGTCGTCAGCCAAAATGTGTTGGTTGCCTGTACATTTGACATGAAGTTTACTTATGTACTTGTTGGATGGGAGGGTTCTGCCCATGATGGTCGAGTCTTGAGGAGTGTCGTATCTCGCCCTGGGCACAAACTTACTCTATCCACTGGTATGTCAAGGTTTATAATTGTAATCTATCTTAGCACATAAAAATGTCATATACTAAACTTAACATGATACCGTCCCAGGATCGAAGTACTATCCTACGGATGCTGGTTTCGCATTAGTCCCGGGATTCCTCACACCCTTTCATGGCACGCGATATCATCTCCGTGACATAGGCACAGAGGATGCTCAAGATTACAAAGAGTTGTATAATTTTAGGCATTCGTCATTGCGTATGGTTGTTGAGAGAACAATCGGGTTGTTGAAGAAACGTTTTACATGTCTTAGGCATGCTCCTTATTATGATACGAGTGTACATACGAAAGTAATCCTTGCATGTTGTGCTATCCATAATTTCTTGAGGGAGGAAAACCCAGACAGTATGTTAACCGATGAAGAATTGAGTTGGGATGAGGAAAATGGGGATGTGGGCATTAATGAGGATGGCACTAATGGTAATGAGGACCAACAAGTACCAATTGATATGGTACCTGCCCACGGTTGGACAAGTTGGAGAGATGCTTTGGCTTTAATGATGTGGCAAGATACCATGGGACCACATTAAATATGTGATAGTGTTTTAATTATCTTTTATAATGGATCACGTTGTCTTTTTAATGTGAATTTTTATTAGTGAATTGGTGCTTGTATTAATTATGGTTTTTAATGGATATTGTTATCTATGAATTTGTTTAATGAATACTTATTAGAGGTTGTTAGTTATTAATGAATTTGATATTGTTTTTTTATTTCTTTGTTTGTATTTTAATGATACTTCTAACAGTTATGGCTAGGTGGGCGGGCAACTCGTCCAAGGGTAAGGGTGTGGTTAGTGAGGGTAAGGTGACCAAACCACCTATTCCCAGGCATAAGAAAATTCGTTGGTACCCCTCAATGGATGAGATCTTAATCGAGGTCTTGTTAGAAAAGACTTTAAATGGTTTAGGTAGGAAGTCGGACAATGGGTGGAAGCCCGAGACCTTAAAAAGAGGTTCTTTGAATTTGTGAATCAACGATTGAATATGTCAATCGGGAATGACAATGTACGTTCTAGGCTGAAAACAATGAAGAAAGATTACCTTGCTGCCAAGACGGCTGTCGAGGCTAGTGGTTTTGGTTTTTCGTACAACCTACAAACTAAATGTATTGATGCTGATCATGTGGCATGGGAAGAGTATTGCAAGGTAATATATTTTACTAACTTGTAACTACTTATTATTACAATATCTTCTAAGCAATTGATTATTGTTATAGGCCCATCCTACAGCGAGGCCTCTACGAAAGAAGATGTTTCCTCATTTTGAGGAAGCTTGTATTGTATTTGGGAGTGATGTGGCAACTGGGGAAGGGGGCAATGCAGGACACGATGATGAGGAAGTAGTGATTCTAGATGAAGAAGTTGGAGATGAAGGGGCAGAGAATACAGAGGAAGAGTCAAGTCAGCCTCCAAGTCCACATCCTAATGCCAATGATGGTGATAGTTCACCTGGTGAAAGCTTTGTAGTTGGTGATTCTATTACACAAAGCTGGTAGTCGGCGCGATTACTACCCCTCCTTTAGTGAAGCGCAAGAGGTCTCGTCTTGGTCTTGAGGCCATGCCTCCACCCCCAGATTTCAAGGAGTTGACCGAGGCAGTGCGTCAACTAACTAATGCCTTCACTCCTGTTGACCCTTCCACCTTGTTAATCACTGCTTTAGAAGAACTTCCTAACATGGAACCTGATCTCATGTTGAGGGCCCTTGATTTGTTGGTAGAGAATGAGGCCTTGCTTAAGTTCTTTTTGGGGATATGTAATCCTCAGTTGAAGTATTCGTGGCTTATGAGAAAGCTTGAGCAGTCAGGGAAATAGATCGAGTAGTAGAATGTAGGCCGTTAACTTGTGTCTTTTGGATATTTTAGAATTATATTTTGATTTAGAATTCACTATATGTATGATATTTTGAATTAGAATTAACTATATGTATGAATGCATGTCTTTTATATAGATTAACGTTGGTTATTGTGTTGTCTTTTATATAAGGCTTCATGTCTGGTTGTTTAAGAATACAGTTTATGTAGTTTTCTTTTGATACGAGGATAGGTTTCTACCAGCTCACTAGGAAACTCTTCTGACACGTGGATCGAGTGACGGTGCTTTTAGCACAAGAACTGGGAATCGTGTGAGTTGAGTTAGGAGCAATGATAGTAAACTTTTTGAAATAATTGTTTGTATATGTGACTTGGGTTTTGATTTAAGTTGGTTTAATTCTTGAGTTTACGACTGAGGCATGAGGTTTTATATAAGCCTTGGATGTATTTTTATTGGATTTTCAGGTTAAAACAGGATGTGTGCATATGAAATGTCAGAAATACAAAGGAGACTCTGCCGAATTTTTTCTATAATGTGATGTTTTATAGTTGGTTTTAGTAAATAGAATATAGTTGGCTGATCCATCACATCTGAAGTTTTGGATATAGTGTGTAGTGTATGAGTGTTTGAATTAGAACTTGGTATATGGATGAATGTATGTGGCTTTTGGATACTAGAACTTGGTATTTTATCCGTTCTAGAACTTGGTATTTTATCCGCTCTTGGATACTAGAACTTGGTAGTTTATGTGGCTTTTGAATGCTATTGATGGTGATAGTCCACGTACATATGTTTAGTTTCAAATTTAACATTAGAGTTGTGATACAGATATGGGGAGGCATTTTTGCTATGTAGTCCTCGAAGGCTTCACTCGTGGAGTTTACAAAGATTGGGAAGATTGTAAAACTCAAGTAAAAGGCTATAAAGATGCGGAGTTCTATGGATGCCCGTCCATAAAAGAAGCTGAAGAAAAGTTGGCCGCTCACCTTAGGCGTAGAATGTCTACTACATCTATTCTAAGTAGGTGCATTCGACCCGTTGAAGAGACCCAGACGATGATTGCAACTCCCCAAATTGCTATGAAACCTTCTGACATTCCAAATGCACCAATAGAGAAGATGGGACATAATGTGGTTGAGCAACGTGATGATTGGGTGTACATCCGGTATTTGATAGTTGTGTTTTTAGTTGTTTTAATTGCTGTTATGATTATGTTACTTTTCGTGTTGTAGTCGAATGCGTTGTAATTTAAAGACTTTGAACCAAGTATTAAGTTATCTTTGTTCGTGTAAGGTTGTACTTATATATTTTCATCTTTGTTGATGTAAGGATATTTTACTTTGTATTCGTCTTTGTTCATGCATTGTAATTTATTAATTAAATCTACATTTGAACCAAGTCTTGTTCTTTGCGTCGTATTCGAATGTTTTGCATCAGTTTTGCAGGTGAGTGCAGACTGTGTGAGTGCTCTGTGTAGGTGAGTGCAGACACTATTTCAGGTGGTCTGTGTGTGCGCTGCTAGTGTGTGTCTGTTCAGGTGGTGTGTTTTATGTGTGCATCGAAGACTTGTTATGACTTAACACCTTATTCCAGAAGCATATATAATACTCTGAGCAATTCAAGCAACACAATAAGAAAGAGACAGAAGATGCTGGATCATTACATGAATTCAACTATACTATTTTCAGGTTGTTTGACTTTGTGTTTGTAAAATATCTCTAGGATTACTAAATAGAGTTATACTTAACTGCTTATCAATTAAAGCTATTGTTTTTAACATTGTTATGTTTGCCTTGATATTCCCTGATTTCCTTCTTGTCATACGCAGACATCATTCATTGCTCCATTTCAGGTATCATGTCCCCCGCTCCTGGGTACATTCTGGGGAAAATCTTTTGGTTCTCCATGAAGAAATCGGAGGAGACCCTTCAAAAATCTCTATATTAACTCGGACAGATCAGGAAATATGTTCGCTTGTATCAGAGTTTGATCCTCCAGCTGTTGACTCTTGGAAGCCAAATTCTGAAGTCATGTCTGCCATCCCTGAAGTACGGTTGAGCTGTGAACAAGGGAGGCATGTATCATCAATTAATTTTGCAAGCTTTGGAACTCCTACAGGACAATGTGGAAAGCTCAGTCATGGGTTATGTTATGCTCAAAATGTTCTACAAATTGTTCAGGAGGTAAGAATATCCCTCACTCGCTAACTGTGAGGGATAGCTGTCCTTGTCCTTGTCCTTACAGTGGTCATTATAAGTGACATTGCCATTGAGTGTGCGTGACTGTGGTAGCGGTAGCCATAGCTGTAGTCATAGTGGTGGGGAGGTGGCTTAGAGTATTTTAGACCCCAATATGTTTCTTGATAGCTGCCAGCCAAGTTTATGTTTGTAAAGGGTCTATTATATAGGTATTTCTGAAACAAGAAAGTGAATGGTCATATGGCGGATATCAATTTAAATGGGTTCGGTCGACATTTTCTTTTTGAAGGCGATCGGTTTAGTTAGTAATCACATAGCTTAACCGAAGCTTAAAATGAAAATTCTTTGTCGATTTTCAATATCCGGAAGGAGTTGTTGTTAAGCTCATATAGTTTAAAGCCATTTTATAGTGATCAAAACTTTGTAAAGGCCTGCTTGGTACCCCTCAAATCATTTAAGCAAAATGTACTTTTCAAACTTCAGCTGGTAAGAGCAGAAGCTGCAATCCAAAACCTATAGATTGTTCATTGGTACAAAGCCAAATTCAAGTTCCCGGCCTATACTTGCACAATGAAATCAGGGTGGTTGTGATGTTTTCAGGGTCAATGCCTCAATGGGGTTTATTGTGCATTTGTGTCTCTGGCGGAGGAGGGCTTGCTGCTGCTACCAAGTTCAAGTAGTATGCTGACGTTAGAATGGTAAGATATGGTGCAAATATTCCACTTAAAACTGGTGCAGTGACTAACAAACCTGCTTTTAAAGTGAGATTATTTAAACATCATTAAAACATTGACATCTTTAGCAGAAAATTAAAAATAAAACATACACGTAACTATGCAAATCAATATAACGTAACATAGTTACTTGATAGGGTCGAACAATGGTCAATAGGTCAAATATTTTCCATGTCACTCACCCACTTAAATGAACCCAAATATGGCCACTTGAGAAATCTCCATAAAGCGATAAAGATGTGTGAGCCTGCGCTAGTTTATTCAGAACCCAGAAGTCACACAACGAACAAGCAGCCTCCTAGGATGACAAATCAATTACAAAGGCCGGGTTGATGGAGCAAATTAATATTACAAGAGATTCTTCAGACTATTTGTGGTACTCAACAGAGTGAGTAGTTCGCCCATCAACACTCTCACTTTATCAGTTTTAGTTGGTCATCTTTACCTCTAATCCAAAGTCTCCTCTTCGTTCAGTGTCAAAACACAGCAGCACACCACACACACTCGCCTACACTTCACACAGCAGCAGCACACACTTCACACGCAGCAGCACACCACACACACTCGCCTACACTTCACACAGCATCATCACACCACACACACTCGCCTACACTTCACACAGCAGCAGCACACACTTCACACACAGCAGCACACCACACACACTCGCCTACACTTCACACAGCAGCAGCACACACTTCACACACAGCAGCACACCACACACACTCGCCTACACTTCACAAAGCAAAGACACACTTCACACCAAAGAAGACACCACACACTTTCGCCTACACTTCACACACAACAACACACACTTCAACAAATACGAAGTCTATCTGCCATGAATACTCCACTGCAGGGAATGAATACTCCCACTGAAGGGAGGGAGGGGTAGTATCATCAACCACACGGAAGGTTCACCAAGTCCACAGCGTTTTCAGCACTCTCAACTTGTGTCTCACCAAAGCTTTCACCAAGTACACTTTCGCAGCTTGTGGAGTGTCACCAACAACGCGGCCCAAAGCTTTCACAAACATTCGAGTATGAAGTGAGTAGTCATTCCCAAAAATTACACAAGCTTCAAAAAAAGGTAAACATCCTCCCTTTTAGGTGTCATTTGCGGGATGTGCCTATAACAATAAACAATTTCTAACAAGCACGGTATGGTTATAAACATAGTAATAATTTGTTACAAGATAGTCAAGTAAATTACCCTGAAATACGCATCCCATGCTTGACGATCAGCGTCAATACACTTGGTTTGTTGGTTGTATGAAAAACCAAACTCAGTACTCTCGAGAAGTTCTTTAACAGCTATGTAATCTCTCTTCAACGTTTTCATCCTAGAACGTACATTACCATCCCCAACTGACGAGTTCAATCGTTGATTCAACTCCCTAGCCATCATGGACAAGGTCTCACACTCCCATCCATTATTTGACATTCTGCTCGTACTATTTACAGTATGATCCAACAACAATTCAATTAGGATCTTATCCATCGTGGGAGACCAACGGGTATGCTGACGATTTGCCATAACTACGAGAAAAAAAAAGTTAAATGTGAACTAAAATAATTGTCCAAGAAGTCTGGAATCTACAATAAGCCCTTAAAACAAATCAAATGATGGAACAAAATTGTCGACACTCATTCAAATTAAACCCCCCAAAACCAAAGTAAAACTGGTTGTTGAGATTGAACCCAGGTCCCTAATGGGATACAAGGGTAGTCACAAGCAGAACATGACTACATCGTAAGCTGCCGGATAAACTTTGGCGATGCACTTGCGTGCAATAGAAGATATGACCGCAAACCCGATTTAATTGCAAACTAGATGCTTGTGAGCTACTATGGTTATTATGCTGGACAACCAGACTCAAAAGAAGGGAATCAATCAACAATTGATCAAATAAGAACACACACTAAAGAGAAACTCTTCTCTCGACAAAACACAATTCTATTAATTAATCAACCAAGAACAACAAATTCATTCAAAAACAGCAAAGAATAAAATACAAAAGAAACATAAATTTTCAAATGAAGAAAAAAATGAGTGAAACCTAGATAATTTCTCACCTTGATTGAAGAAAGAGATGAACCAAATCTCCTTGCGAAATATGTTAATTCAATCACAGTAAAGTCAAAGGAGATAGAGTTGAGGTGGCTAACTTTCACTTCACAGAGAAAGAGTGAGAGAAGCTAATGATTCAAAACTAGGGTTGAATTCATTGAACAGTAGATTTGTCGAATGTTGTGTTTGCCAATTTTGTGTTATTAAGCAGAGGAAAACCTGACAAATGAAATTTGCCAATCGTTTGCCATTGACGAAACAAGCAGCGGCAAATCAATATTTTCTCGCTAGTTAGTTTGCCGGTAAATTTTGAAGTGGGAAAATATTTTCCCATTACATATTTGCCCCTCAAGTGGGAAAATTTAACAAGCATGCCCTAAGCTAACATGCCAAACTCTCTAAATAACTATTAACAACAGATAATAATATAAAAAAGTAAAACGCATACCACAACACAAAGATATACCGTGGTTCAGCTAATAGTGCCTACTTCCACAATAACTAATTCTTTTATAAAGTGGGAATGAAGATTACAATCACTCCTTTCTGTCTCTCATCTTACTAGATCATTCCTCTCTCTTTAGAGGCTTGTCTCTCTGTAAAAGTTATCTTTCAATTTTAATAGCTCTCAAAATTGGGTTTCAATTACGTTGCTCAGGTTTTCCAAAACCTTATTTTGGGTTTTATACTACCCTTCCAAATTCGCGGTTACTGTAGCGAATTAGAAACCCTAAAAATAGGCATGGGTGCGGGCGCGCTCTCGGCAAGGCCAGTGTCAAGCGTGAGCGCCCTCAAAGTACTGGAAGTTGTTCACAGCATGGGCGCGGGCCCTCCTTGGGCAAGACCAAACTGAGCGCGCGCGCTCAGCCTTCTTTACGCAAACTAAACTTCTTTTTCTCTCCTCATGTGAGGGATAACTCCAACAATCTCCCCCTCCCGAACAGTGAGGGGGGATACCTCCATGCAATTTCAAAATCAACAGGAGGAGTGTGCTACCATTTCGACGGTAGCACAACAAACATCAAACTTACCTTTTGGTAAGACTTTGGTCATCATATCCGACCCGTTCTTATCGGTATGGATCTTCTCGATACATAAATGCTTGTCTTCAAGTACTTCTCTAATCCAATGATAACGCACATGTATGTGCTTGGATCTAGAATGAAAACTCGGATTCTTGCTCAAATGGATGGTGCTATGACTGTCACATAGAACTACAAACTATTTTTGCTTTTGCCCTAGTTCATTGAAAAACATCTTCATCCATAGCATCTCTTTGCAACACTCAGTGGTTGCAATATACTTGACTTCTGTAGTGGAGAGGGCAACACACTTTTGCAATTTAGATTGCCAAGAAACTGCTCCCCCTGCAAAAGTAACCAGATAACCGAAAGTGGACTTCATCGAGTCAACATCACCTTCCATGTCTGCATCAGTGTAGCCTTCAAGTAAGGGCTTACTTCCACCAAAACACAAACACGATTTGGAAGTGCCTTTGAGATATCTCAATATCCACTTAACACCTTTCCAATGCTCCTTACCCGGATTTGACAGAAATCAGCTTACAACACCAATGGCGAAAACAATATCCGGTCTTGTACATACCATTTCATACATCAAGCTGCCCACTGCGGATGCATAACGAATCTTTTCTATCTGACTCTACTCATGCTCACCCTTTGGACACATCTCTTTGGTCATGCGGAATTGGCCACCAAGCAGACAACTGACTGGCTTCACTTGATCCATGTTGAATCTCTTCAACACCTTCTCAATGTATCTTTCTTAAGAAAGCCACAACTTCCCACTCTTTCTGTCATGAGTGATCCGCATCCCAAGTATCTGCTTTGCTTGACCCAAATCTTTCATCTCAAAGGACTTACTTAAGTCTTTTTTCAGCTTGGATATCTTGTTGATGTTTGGGCCAACTATCAACATATCATCCACATATAACAAGAGCACTATGAAATCCCCATTTGGAAATTTCTGAACAAACACACAATGATCAGAAGCTGCTTTCTTGTATCCTTGCTACGCCATAAAGGAATCAAACTTTATGTACCACTATCTCGGTGCCTGCTTCAACCCATACAAGCTCTTTATCAGCTTGCATACTAAGTGTTCCTTGCTTTTGGCCTCAAACCCTTATGGATGGTCCATGTAGACATCTTCTTCAAGGTCTCCATGAAGAAAAGTTGTCTTGACATCTAGTTGCTCAACCTCTAGGTTCATACTTGCGGTCATACCCAATACCACCCGGATAGAAGTCATCTTCACTACAGGAGAGAAAATTTCATCAAAGTCAATCCCTTTCTTTTGACTGAATCCCTTCACAACAAGGCGAGCTTTGTGCCTTGGGTGTGGATTATTCTCCTCATGCTTGGCTTCGTAGATCCACTTATTCTTGAGAATTTTTCTTCCTTTCGGTTTCTCAACTAACTCATAAGTGTGATTCTTATGCAAAGAATCTATCTCATCATGTATGACCTTCAACCCCTTCTCTTTGTCTGCACCTTCAAGAACCTCTTGATAGTACATAGGTTCTCCACCATCAGATAGTAAAATATACATATGTGGTGGATACCTGGTTGAAGTTTGTCTCTCTCTGTCAGACCTCCTTACCCCAGCTTCTTATAGCTCAGGAGGATGCACTTCTGCTTGCTCAAATGGTGGTTCATGTACTTCATCTGCATCTTCTATACCAATAGGTTATATCCCATCATGAGCAATAGGATCATCATCATGACCTTCAAACTCATGGTTCTCTGCATTCTCAATGCCTTCTGCATGTTCCACAATAGGAACTTCTGGTTCTGAATCAACAAGATCATTAGTGAAAGCATGTAGCTTCTCACCCTCCTCGAAATCTGTTATGGTTTGGTCTTCTAAGAACACAACATCTCGACTTCAGATTACCTTCTTGTTAATCGGATCATAGAGTTTGTAGCCAAACTTCTCATCCCCATAACCCAGAAAAATGCACTGTTTGGCTTTGTCATCAAGCTTGGATCTCTCATCCTTCGGAATATGAACAAATGTCCTGCACTCAAATGCCCTCAAGTACCCATAATCAACATCTCTGCCTGATCATACTATCTCTGGATAATCACTATTCAGAGGCTTTGACGACGATAGATTGATCACATGCACGGCTGTACGCATTGCTTCTACCTAGTAACTTCTAGGTAACTTAGAATGAGACAACATGCATCTCATCCTTTCTACAATGGTATGGTTTATCCTCTCAGCTATACCATTCTGTTGCGGTGTCTTGGGAACGGTCTGTTCATGACGAATCCCATAACTCTTGCAATACTCTTCAAACGGCCCTATGTACTCACCCCCATTATCTGAGTGAATACACTTCAAAGGCTTTCTTGTCTCTCTTTCCACCATACTATGGAAAGTTTTGAACATGCCAAGTACTTTATCCTTGGTCTTCAGACTATATGCCCATATCTTTCTTGACGCATCATCAATGAGGGTCAAGAAGTACAAAGCTCCCCCGTGGGACTTTACTTTCATAGGACCACATAAGTCAGTGTGAAATAGCTCAAGGACATTGTCCTTTCTGTGAGACAGGAATCTTTGGAAAGACACCCTGTGTTGCTTTCCTACCAAACAATGAGTAAATCTATTTAAATGTGTACCTTTGATGTCTGGCAAGGCCTTTTGTTTGACAAGAACTTCCATGCCTTTTTCGCCCATATGACACAGTCTCTTGTGCCATAGTTTGGAGAAAGCTTCTTCTTCTGCCGCATTTACTTCTGCTTTACGCAAACTAGCATGTGTCTTGTAAAGAGAGCAAGTTTTCTTTCCTTTGGCTGCTACTATGGAACCTCTGCTCAGTTTTCATACCCCGTTACCAAACAAGTTTAGAAAGCCATCATCATCTAACTTCCCAGTGGAAATTAGGCTTAGTCGAATATCAGGGACATGTCTTACATCCTTAAGTGTCAAGGTGTAGCCGACATTGGTTTCTACATGAACATCACCAATGCCTACAATCTTCGAGACTCCACTGTTACCCATTTTTATCTCACCAAACTCACCACAGTTGTAGGTAGTGAAGAATCCTCTGTGCAGTGTGATGTGATAGGATGCTCCTGTATCTATCACCCACTCTGTATCCTGGCATGAGATACTAAGACAGCACACACCACAATCTGACACAATTCCCACTAGATCGTCGACTAGCACGGTAGTATCTCTTCCTGTGTTTCCGTTCCTCTGTACCATGTCTTCATGTACACAATTATTCTTCTCATCCCTCTTCAGTGTTCTGCACTCAAACCTGAAGTGACCCTTGGTGGCACAATAGTAACATTGCCTCTCTGCTTTAGGAGTTCTAGCTTCACCCCTAGATTTGCTTCTGTCATTACCTCTAAAATGAGATGGTTTTATGCTTTTACCTCTCCCCCGCTTCTCTGTGACAAGTATCTCTGAGTGAGAGGAGCTGCTTCTTGAACCCCTCTTGTCTCCTCATTTAACAATGCCCCGGTAGCCATCTCCATGGAAATAACTCCATCATTTACGGTTCCGTTAAGAGAAACTGCTAACGTCTCCCAACTTTCGGGTAGAGAGGTTAATAGGAACAAAGCCTCAACTTTTTCACCCATATTAATTTAATTTTCATCAAATGCAGCTGATTGATGGTATTCTGCAGTTCATTAAGATGCTCATACATTGAAGAACCCTCTTTGTACTTTGTGTTGGCAAACTTCTTAATGAGCAGCACTTTATTTCCGGCCGACTTCCTCTCATAGAGGTCTTCGAGTTTCTTCCACAAGCCAAAAGCAGTAGTCTCATAGAATACATGGTGAAGGACACTGTCGTCAATCCACTGTCTAATATACCATATTGCTCTTCTGTCAAGCTTGCTCAACTCAGCCAAAGGAATCGTTTCCAGTTTTTCTCCCCCATTCTCAATGGGTTGTGCCAAGTCCTTGCAGTATTGCAAGTCTTTCATCTTAGCTTTCCAAATGGTGTAGTTAGCTCTATTCAGACTAATCATGCGAGTGTTCATAGAATGGTCCATCTCTACAAGTTATTTAAACTCAAATCTTCTCTCAGGAATTTAGTCAAACACCTTTCGAGCAAAATTTGGATAACATCCTAAGTTAATCTAACCTGGCTCTGATACCACTTGTTGGGGTTGATACCAATACCAATTGATCCCCACTACACAGATAACTTGTATTTGAACTCACTTAAACTCCAGACGAATTCTAAATATCAACTACAACTAAGCTAACATGCCCAACTCTCTAAACAACTATTAACAACAGATAATAATGTAAATAAGTAAAACGCATACCACAACACAAAGATATATCGTGGTTCAGCCAATGGTGCCTACTTCCACAAGAGCTAATCCTTTTATAAAGTGGGAAGGAAGATTACAATCACTTCTTTCTGTCTCTCACCTTACTAGATCACTCCTCTCTCTTTACAGGCTTGTCTCTCTGTAAACGTTATCTCTCAATTTTGATAGCTCTCAAAATTGGGTTTCAATTGTGTTGCTTAGGTTTTCCAAAACCTTATTTTGGGTTTTATACTGCCCTTCCAAATTTGCGGTTATTGTAGCAAATTAGAAACCCCAAAAATAGGCATGGGCGCGGGCGCTCTCTCGGCAAGGCCAATGTCGAGCGCGCGTGCCCTCAAAGTACTAGAAGTTGTTCACGGCATGGGCGCGGGCGCGCCTTGGGCAAGACCAAACTGAGCACGCATGCGCTCAGCCTTCTTTATGCAAACTGAACTTCTTTTTCTCTCCTCATGTGAGGGATAACTCCAACACCATGCCCAGCTGTAGTTAGCATCAGGATACTTCATACGTCAAAAGATTGATAGCTGCCTTCTCATTCCCCTTAAAAATATGCAAAGGCTTTAATACCAGCTTTTTCCTTTGTGGTAGTTTTTGTGAAGCTGTCGTAAGGAATACTCGATACATGTAACTGTGATATTGTGAACCACAACACAAACACACAAACCTTTAGTTCTAATATACTCTGTGAGGGGCTAATATACACAGCCAATGTATATTACACACGTGTCCAGCACAACTCATCAAGAGAGCACTCCCCTCTTATAACAGCTCGCTTCATAGTGAACCAAACTGTCTCTCCATCACAAACTGACACTATCAGAAGACACCTCCCCCGACGAACTCATGACAAATCGCTTCACAGAGAACCATCAAACTCACTTCACCTAACGACCTCATACACTCACCCTACGACCTCACTTCAAAGTGACTCGAGTCGAATGAACGACCTCGTCCTGGAGCGACCTCCATAGTGCTCGCTCACCCCGTTCCATAACGGCTAGTAACGTACGTTTTTACTGATGCATTCAAGGCCGCAACTTCAATCGCGCACCTCATCAATCACCATAACTTTCCATCATGACCTGAAGACCAGAATCTGATCTGACGTTAATGAAGAGGAAGGACCGCCAAGGTTTTCTATATAAAAGGGACAGGAACTGCGTCTGACCTGATTCAAGTCTCCCCCCAGCAGAGAGAACTTGATACGTAGGCAGTTCGCTCATAACAAACTCGGTCAAATCCAACCCTAAACACCATCTTCCCCATAAACTACCTACATTTGTAAGGTTGACCAAACATAACCTTTACATTAGCGCCGTCTGTGGGTCGATTTTCTAGAGAAAACAACACGATCAAGTCGTTATTCTCAGGCCCACGAAGCATGGAAATCCTCATGGATTCAGTCAAGCAACTTGTTTCTGCCGTGAGTACAATGCAACAAGCAATCTCAAACTTAGAAGAAGACAACCAGAACCTGAGGAGAACATCACTCCTAATCGGGCGCCCTGCATCCGGCATCAACGCCCTCAACACCGACGAACCATTCTAGCCAGAAGATTACTTAGAAGACCGAACCAGCGCAACCATAAGGAGCACGCCGTACATTCCAGTTCCATACGAATTAGAGAACCATCGTAGCCATGACAACAGATATAGCACGAGGAACGCAATACCCAATCCTGAAGTAGCTTCAAACCACCAAAAGAAAAGAACACGACGAGAGAGCAGACATTTCTACTCGCTATCCAAACCAATGGAAGAAATCCTCGAGGAAATCAAACGCACTCCATATTTTTAACCCACCCCCTGAGAGCAGACAAGCTCCCCAAGAAACCAGGTAATTGCTTATGCTATTATCACCAACTCTGCAACCACCACACCAATGAATGTCAGCACTTGAAATGCTACACTCAAGACCTTATCGATAAAGGTTACCTATATGAGTACCTAGCGATTCCAGAAATCAACTGGTTAACCCCCATGGCACAACTCAATCTGCAAAACTCTCCAAATCGTTAAGCCACATTTTCAACAGCATTTGAAACACTCCATTTTTCAATCCAGACATCAAACCAATTCCAAACGTTACCGGTCAGCCGTTCTGTCAATTCCACCAAGTTCACTCCCATCACACCGACAAGTGTAAGTGCTTGAGAAATTACATACAATACCTGATCAGCAAAGGACTCTTGAAGAAATTCGTTGACAACAAACTGCAACAACCTAGCAGAGGTCCAAAACAAAGGGACTACGTCCACCAAAACGCCAACAGTGGCGAACCACAAAAACAAAAGAGAGGTCGAACTACTGGGGCTTTTACTCTAACACACGTCCCAACAGTCAAGTCCAGATCAGAACATGACTCCCCCCTCTTCCATGCTCCCAGTTCGCAAGTGGATCCACCCATATCGTCCAGATTCACCGACTTACATCTAGGTCACTTAGCACAACGACGATGTATGGCAGCGCACACTAGCCAATTCAGCACAGTACGCACAGTTCGCAAAGAACTGTCATCATCTGAGCAAAGGAGTATCTACGCTTTCACAAAGGTCCATTCGACATGTTTTCTTTATTTCACCAATGTTTTGCCTTTATGTTCATCAATAAAGTTATCCCTCTTTCATGGAACATGTTTTTCTCCGTACTAACAATTCAGTATAGAAAAATACCTAGTTCACAATGTCAAACCAGTTCACTTCCACACACACGTTAGAATGACTAACGAATTACGATAACCACGAAGTCACACTTCGACTCTCCCATAAAAGGGAGACGAACATTACACCAGGACGATGCTCCTAAGAAACTCCGTCCATACGAAAAACACAGTAACTAACTCAAAATTCACTCTTACTCAAAAGAGACGTCACCAAACCACATAGTACGAAGCGTACTAATCAACCAGTTGTACGCTCAAATACGTCCTGGCTACAAACAGCCCCCAATCTCACATACTCAAAGCAGATCGATACCAGTCATATGCCCACACAAAGATCAACGCATTATCATAGTCGCACAGCGCAAACCATACACTGGGGGTTTTGCCAATAAACAAATGCACCGATAGAAGCACCTCACCAATCTGGACGTATCTTCTACCATTAGTCTATATTAACAGCCACGTGCAAGGTCACATTTCTTTTTTAGACCAACTAAAATGCCATGTTGACGACTTACAAAAGATCTAATCAAATTCAACAGTCGTCACATGAACTTATCTCACGAGCTCACTCTAAAGTGACTCCAGCCGAGTAAATAGTCTCGCCAGCTGGGGACCTATATTTCTAGGACCAGTTCAGGATCGAGCTATCATGGTATCATACTAATGGAAAGCGGAAGCTAGGAGCAACTCAATTTGAACTTACCTCACGAGCTCACTCCAAAGTGACTCCAGCTGGGTAAATAGTCTCGCCAGCTGGGGACCTATATTTCTAGGACCAGTTTAGGATCGAGCTATCATGGTATCATACTAATGGAAAACAGAAGCTAGGAGCAACTCAACTTGAACTTATCTCACGAGCTCACTCCAAAGTGACTCCAGCTGGGTAAATAGTCTCGCCAGCTGGGGACCTATATTTCTAGGACCAGTTCAGGATCGAGCTATCATGGTATCATACCAATGGAAAGCCGAAGCTAGGAGCAACTCAACTTGAACTTACCTCACGAGCTCACTCCAAATTGACTCCAGCCGGGTAAATAGTCTCACCAGCTGGGGACCTATATTTCTAGGACCAGTTCAGGATCAAGTTATCATGGTATCATACCAATGGAAAGCGGAAGCTAGGAGCAACTCAACTTGAACTTACCTCACGAGCTCACTTCAAAGTGACTCCAGCCGGGTAAATAGTCTCGCCAGCTGGGGACCTATATTTCTAGGACCAGTTCGGGATCGAGCTATCATGGTATCATACCAATGGAAAGCGGAAGCTAGGAGCAACTCAACTTGAACTTACCTCACGAGCTCACTCCAAAGTGACTCCAACTGGGCAAATAGTCTCACCAACTGGGGAACTAAACTTCTAGGGCCAATTCAGGATCGACCTATGATGGTATCATATCAATGGACGACCTCGTCCAGGCGCAACTCATCATGTACTTGCCTTACAAGCTCACTCCAAAGTAACTCAAGCTAGGTGGATGACCTCATCTAGGAGAAACTCAGCATTGGAATGGCCACTCAGTCTACTGAAGCGCCACACAACCTACAGATCAGTCACTCATATGCAAGATGATATGAAGCTAGGAGCAACCCAACAATGGAATGGCCACTCAGTCTACTAAAGCGCCACCCAACTTATAGATCAGTCGATCACTCATACGCAGGACGATTTGAAGCCAGGAGCAGCTCATCATGTACTCGCCCCACGAGCTCACTCCAAAGTAACTCAAGCCGGGTGGACGACCTCATCCAGGAGAAACTCAGCGTTGGAACGGCCACTCAGTCTACTGAAGCGCCACCCAACCTACAGATTGGTCACTCATATGCAGGAAAATCTGAGGCTAGGAGCAACCCAACGATGGAATGGCCACTCAGTCTACTGAAGCGTCACCAACCCTAAAGATTGTTCACTCATACACAAGACGATCTAAAGTTAGGTGCGTTCCAGCATAAAACTACAAGCTATGGAACTATACTTCTAAGATTATAGCTCCCACAACAACATCAACAGAGTTTTACTACGCTAAAAACAAAGGAACATTCAATCAAAAGAGATCATCAAAGCTACTCAAAATAACTGTTCGAGCTACCTCAGGAAACCAGTCCACAAAGCTCCATAGTATCAAAAGAACTGCCCGAACCACATCAAGAAACCAATTCGCAAAAGCATGATTGCATCAAGTAACGACCTACTCAAACCAGTCCAAAAAGTAAACAACATCCGTCACTCCAACGTAATAGGCAAAGTTTAAACATTACATTACTCAAACTATGGGGATATGCCCCCATCATCCATAACTCCATCAACAGAGTCGGATAAAATAGCATGACGATCTCCGAAAAGCATAACAGGAACATCAAAAGTTAGATCGGCACCATTTGCACCTCTAGCCAAATCGTCAGATTTCTTCTTCAAAACATAACAAACATTCACCAACTCCTCATTAGCTTTCTCCAGCTCCGCATGAGCCACATCTAGATTCCTGTTATAGGTATCACCAACCAAAGCCAATCGTTCAGATGTTGGTAACCAGCAAGCATCTGCAAAACAAATTAAAGTCCTCATGAAAGAAAAAATCAAAACACCACAAAAGCGACACAAAATGGAGTACTTATATAACATAGGCTAACATCCATGGATCTCAGATTATCCACCAACTCCTTGCCTTCAACCAACTCCTTCATATCACCATCCAAAACAATACTATCCAACAAGCAGCTCGCCACCAATGGCGACTTGAAGCTACAATCAAATCACTTCACCAAATGGGTTTTTCCCATCTTAGGATGAACATACAACAGACTCCTATCTAGCTTCGTACTTTGGCTCCATGTTTGCATCCCCTTAGAACAATCCTTCATAACACTTCTCTGCTTCACAGTAGGAGAAGAAACAAGAGTCGCACTACCGACCTCCTTATAAAAAACATCCAAGTCAAACTCACTAAGGTCAATAGTTTTAGAGAGAGATGGACCATCTATCACCACCTTCCCATCACAAGTTCCTATAGTCCCCACATTATCAGCAACATCACCGACTTTCATTTTCAAATTTGGCGGTCGAACTGCCACAGTCACCTCCTCTAGATCAAAGAAAGAGCCTTCTGGGCGCAGAAGATGTTCTCGGTCATTTTCACCCACAAGACGCTTACTAACAGAACGCAGCGACAAATTATTTCCAGCATTCGAACTGCCCCCAAGGCTACCACCAGTCCTCATCCGAGCTGAAAGACACACACACCTCTCGGTTCATTCACAACAGCTTCAACCACCTCGTTCCCCATGACAAAGTCCGAATCACTCACAAGTAAATGACGTCTAGTCATTACCTTATATGCTTCCCACGTGTGAACTTAAACTCTCATCAGCTCGCCCCAATGAACAGGAATGAACTAATGAGAGGGGGTTGTGTGAGGGGTTAATATACACAACCAATGTATATTATACACACGTCAAGCACAACTCATCAAGATAGCACTCCCCTCTCATAACAGCTCGCTTCATAGCGAACCAAACTGTCTCTCCATCACGAACTGACACTATCAGAAGACACCTTTACCGAAGAACTCATGACAAATCGCTTCGCAGAGAACCAACAAACTCACCTCACCTAACGACCTCATACACTCACCCTACGACCTCACTTTAAAGTGACTCGAGTCGAATGGACGACCTGGTCCTGGAGCGACCTTCATAATGTTTGCTCACCCCGTTTCATAACGGCTAGTAACGTATGCTTTTACTGATGCATTCAAAGCCGCAATTTCAATCGTGCACCTCATCAATCGCCATAACTCGCCATCATGACCTGAAGATCAGGATCTGACCTGACGCTAAAGAAGAGGAAGGACTGCCAAGGTTTTCTATATAAAGGGGACAGGAACTATGTCTGACCTGATTCAAGTCTCCCCCCAGCAGAGAGAAGGCAGTTCGCTCAGAACGAACTCGGTCAAATCCAACCACAAACACAATCTTCCCCATAAACTGCCTACATTTGTAAGGTTGACCAAACATAACCTTTACATACTCCATCCATGTCTCTCCGCAACTTTTATACTTCATCCATGTCTCTCTACAACTTTTAAAGCATCCATTGCTGAGTTTTGCTAAAAGTGACTTACGGAACATAAGACCATTTAGACTCGAACCTCAACTTGTAAGTGTGAAAGTATAGTAGATAACTATCTGTTGTACGTGCATTCAGAATGAATTTACTGTCCCAGTCTCTGAAGTCTGAAGTACTGACTAACACCAAGACAGTACAGCTCTTACATTTCTTGCATTTGAATTCGGGCTTTTACATTTACCTCTATCTGAGGACGCTCAACTGTTGCCAATGTTTTGGGTTGATTCCTGCTTCTTTGCAAGGGCCAACCCAATCCAAGGCCCATGATAAATGTAAAGTAAACCCGTCGGGTGACCTGGAACCCTAGCTGGGCTCGTTTAGTTTTGAACTTTTGTGCTTCACAGTTTTATAAGTGAGATCTTCCAAAGTCCAAACTATGGAGTATGGACCTCAATATGGGTTTGGATATAGACATATAGTTATTCCCTATAAATATATAAATTAATTTGCAAAAGTCTGACGGAGATGTAGCACTTAACATCAGGCCATCAGTTATCTGCAAAGATAATAAGATGTATCGCACTGTCCCTAGGCCCACTGCGAGTTTACGAGGATAAAATCCTTGTTATTAATGTTTGTTGGCGTATGCAGCCTAGAGGTGGAAATAGTATAATACTTGTTTCAAGGTGCCGTTTGTAATGCATGGTTTCGATTACTCAAATTCGATCACCATTTCGTCAATTTTCATATCCTTCGTTCTATCCAATCCCCAACCACTCTAGCATTATTCTGCGGAACTATGATATATTAGGAGGAAAGAAGAGCAACTGTATATTACCATACAGATTCTATAACATTAGCAAGTTATTCACCTAGATACAAACAACCAATGGTGTTTGTATTTTTTAATGGCTTGCTGTTTTTAGTCAATGATTTGGGTACAATATGGTTTGACTTGTACGTATGTAACCTGCTCACCTATAATTCGATATGATTTTTGCCAATTGTTGATACGTTTACCTTAACCGAATTTGCGTTTGGTTTTCGCAAGGCACTAACGAATATAAGGTGTTTGTTTGGCGATACCAGAGCGACTGGTTTTCTTCAAGGCACTAAAGAGTATAAGGAGTTGAGGATTGTTTCCTGTCCTGATTTTCCAACACATGGTGTGTACAGTCTAGGAGGCACAGGATTGTGCAAGTCTCTTGATGATATTTCCAATCGTATCAGCCTTTCGAAGCCTGCACTCTATAAAGAACCTGTTCTATTGGCTTGCAACTCTCCGTTTTACTTGAGATCTCAGCTACCATAACATAATATACCGATCAATGCCCTAAAAATTGCTACAGTAATAGTAATTATTATTACCTTGGAAAGGAAAACTCGACCACAGCGCCAAGTTCTCGTCCAACTTCCTGTTCGAAGTTCTCTTCAGTGAGAATTATAACATCCTCTGCTAAAAAACTTGACACAAATACCAAAGCTAGGGTCACAAAAGAGAACCAGATCTGATGAGATCTCCCAATTTTTTATTTTAACTTTCTTCTCATCAGGTTTTTTTTGTTCTTCTCAATCAATGTGAGAAATCAACGGGACCAAGAAACAAATGATACATATGTAGGAAAAATGTACTGAACATGCACGATTCCTTTTTTGATGTTAGTGGAAGGGGACTTTAGCACAATAATCAACAGATTTGTTGACCTACTGATGGCCATTAGCACGCCGGGAGCTGATGGCCATTAGCACGCCGGGTGCTCTTGTAGATGCATGATGGCCTGGTGCAGGAGCACCAAGTCTTCTAAGTAAACCTTCTTCATTTGATACTGCCTTTGGACATCCTCCAGGAATTTAGTCAATTCTGACCCTGCTTCCTGTTGGACTGTGGGAGCATCAGCAGTAACATCAGTAACAGCCTCGTCTTTGGATTCTGCAAGTATCTCAGCTGACCATTTGCTGTTGTCAACAAACATACCATTTAACCTGAAATATAGATGCATAAGTAGAAAATCATCAGCAACTATTCCGAGTTACTAGATACATATTCATCACTACTTGTCTCTACAATGACATGCACCTTGAGGGAAACAAGAAATAGACTGACACAACCTTTTCCAAGTAATGAAGAAAGAAAAGAAGTGTCCATATATCACAAAAAAAAGTATAATTTTGGACACTACAGAAGAACTTAGGCTCATCTTGGAATCCGGGAATACCTATTAAATTGAGTGCCAAGCAACAGCAATTTCAAAATTATCAGAAAATTTACTAGTTAAATAGAATTATCAAGTCATACACTGCCCAATTTATCCAGCTAGATACTCAAGACCAAACAACAAAAAGAGAAACCATTCAAAGCAATGAAAAATTTACTGAAAATTATAGTACGTGAAATTCTTACTTTTCAAGAATGTTGTTGCCAGAAGAAATATCCTCTACATTGAAGACAACATCCACAGAACCTTCTTTTGTCTTCGAAAGGCCTTCAACAGGACCACATACCACGCATGTCGAGTGTATGACAGGTTCTGCAGTGTCCAAACTAATGTTGCTAACCTTAATGGTAATATTCTCTGCTTTACACAGACTACGAAGTGGCATATGAAAAAGGTTGACAATAATCTCCCCAGAAGAAAGGGCTCTCCTTTTAGATTGCATTGTCTAGACAATTATTTAACAAGCAGTTAAATAGATACACTAAAAGAACCAAAACAAGAGGGAATCTTAGTAAAGGATACCTTGAATTCCACATCACAACATGTAAACCCATTGTGGTCAGATCTAACTGAAACATTTAAGATCTCTCCAAAGGATGAGACTGCACTTTTCAATTGATCAAGGCTTATCGTAGAAGGAATCTTCCCAATAATTACAGACTTTGAGCTTCTGTTTCTGGGTTTGAGCTTCTGTTTCTGGGTATCTTCATGAGCTCTCAAAACTTCAGAGTCATTCTCATCCACCAAATTGAGAGCTACACCTTCTTTTCCTTGTTTTGGAGGTAGGCTATTTATTTTGGGGTTTTCTTTTCCATGTGAAAGCCTCCCAGGTTCAAATAGTTTGATAAGACTGCTCTGCATCAAACGAAAATTCAATATCAAGAATTGAAGGAAAAATCTACTCAAAGACCAATAGATCATTACCTAAAGTTTGACCAATAGACCATTACCTAAAGTTTGAAGAGATGAAGAAAAATAACTGAATAAGAGAAGAAAAAGAGGAGGAAATGATTAATCTCAAGATGCATACCGATTTTCTTGGCTTTTCAGTTACCAAGTTCAAACGCGTACCCTCTCCCTCTAGCACTGGCAAGCCCAATTCAGAGAATTCATCCTCATCACTGGAGAAACTGTGCAGTGAATGCTTCAAAATTCGATCTCGATGAACTCCATATCTTGGACTTGACAGTGACAGCTCCAAAGCTCTCTGGATGCTGAATTCGTTCAGTGTACCTAAGTGAGATATGTATCTGCACAAGGAAGAATCTACACAACTGAATCCAGTAAAGAATCTATATTATAAAGCAGAGCACCAATGAACCATTATTTATGACAGAGTGCTACAAGAGGTGTAGCCGTATTGCCCATGCTCTCATCCATGCAACTATATCAGTTTTTAAGATTTCCTGCTATAGAGATCTTGTTTTCATGTTAAAAGGCTGTCCAGAAATTATAAAATTACTTTTCACGAGTGTTAAGTGAGAAGGGTGAAATGGGCAGTAACACAAAAGATAAACCAAAAAGGCAAGTACAAGATATTTGACCAGAACTTCAGCAGGTAATTAGTATTGGAGAGATCACGTAGGCTATGTTGCCATGCTGAAGAACTTGACTCCGTGGGCTATGTGGGAGAGATTAGGTAGGTGGTTTGGGTGGACATTAGTGTGACAGTCCCTTTTAGATTTGAGTTCTACAAAAGCATTGAAAGTCACGTTATTCATTGAATATAGAATTTCGGTTTGTACAACATGGTATCAGCACCTAATTGAGCTTTTCCATTAACAACGGAATTAGACATTTTTTCTTTCTCGAAATAAACTATATTCGCTTTGTCTTTCATTTGTTCCAGGTCCTTGCTTACTCCCAACTCAAGTCCATGTCCATCTCTTTTGACGTGCCTTATCCTCTGCCTCATCCAATATGGCAAAACAACAAAAGAAAAATGAACCATAGGTGTTTGCTGTCTCATTCTGCACTCTATTGGTAAACCAACCACGGTTCAACTTGTTATGTAATTGTCGGCCTAAAAAATGTGTTCCAATTTGTTAAGTTCTTAGTAAAAGTAATCCCTTGCTCCCGAATTTCCACCCTTTTGAGTAGGTGGTCCACAAAAGAAGATCTTCTACTCCAGATGCTTTCCCCACTCGCAATCAAGTTCACAACTAGTAAACTTATTCTGTTTCTTAATTCTTCTTCAATGGCATACCATCCTTCACGATATTCTAGCACCAAGTACTCATCTAGATGTTTAAGAATTTTACAAATACGAATGAGTGAACCAAAACAAGGGCAGTACGATTGTGCTTTCACACAATTAGGGTCCAAAATGAGACGGCAAATACATATGGTTTCACTATCTCTGTTCCGAAAAATCTCTCTGCCTTTTCTAACTGATAGGTGTCCCTTTAAAGAGATGAGATGGAACCATCCTACCTCATACAAAAAGAAAAAAAAGTGTGACCTGCGTGACCTCTTCAGATTTTCTGATTTTACCAAGTCACTGAGCTGGAAACATCATCTGCTCCAAATTACAGATAGGAGGCTACAAGGATGTTCGGTTGAAAACCTACTCCAGCACTAAATTAGCCACAACCAAGATCCTCCACCACCAGCCGTCCAATCCTGATCCCTTTACAGTGTGAAATCTAACAGTTCTACCCATATTGAAACCCTAAAGTTTTTTAACGTAACTAAAACCATAAATTGTTGAAAACTTTAATATTTTCTTTCCTCCTCTTGGCGACTTCCATACATCCAGCCAGTCAATCCAAACCTACTACTCAATGTACTAGTTCATCTGCACATAGATGGAAGAAGAAGAGAGTAGGGTGGGAGTCAGTTTTTAAACTCTTGTCAGAGATGTGTGTTAAGAAATCATTTATCCCATTCCCATGTCCTACTAAAATCAGATTTCACTTAACGGCTGTGTTTGGCTCAACGAATTTTGATTCTCAAAGAAAGAGAAAATCCAGAAACTAATTTGCCAGAATCCATTTTTGAGGAATGTGTTTTCTAGTTGTTTGGTTCACAATTTTAAAAACTGGTCCACTGGATCAAACCCCACCTAAAACCTGATAACCTGATAACTCTATACACGAGTGATTTTCTAGTTGAGCGACGAAGATGGAATAACTTCAGCAAATCTCGGCCGACAGACAAAAGGAAAGCAACTTCTCTCGTTTTAAAAAGGATGTTGTTTTCCCCAATAGTGACCCTGAATGGAAAATGTTTTCTCTGTTTATCATTTTCCGTGGTCTACCAAACACCTAATAGAATTTAGAATCCAGGAAAACATGTCAGACAATTAAAAAAAAAATATTATTGTCATACCTGTAATCATGTCTGTTAAAGAAAGAATTATTCAAAACCCCACCTGTAGACAATCAAATAAAAGTTGCTCAGAAGTGAAAATTAAGTGTAGAATTAGGGCTGGGGTTTTGGAGATGTCACCTGTGTAGAGTGGAGAAATGGAGGCTTTGAGACGACTGTTTATTAAATTTATCATTTCTAAACACTCAAACAACTGGGGAGGGTTTAACGCTTTTAACCAACCAAAATATTTGCTTCTGGGCCAATTACATTGTACAAGAAAACAAAATCAGAAAAATAGTAAAAACAATCCAAGAAATTGGGCTAGAGAGCCTGGTTTAAGAAAAAAACGACTTAAAAGCCAGACCAATAATATTTGCTTCTGGGCCAATTACAATGTATGTACAAGAAAACAAAATCAGAAAAATAGTAAAAATAATCCAAGAAATTGGGCTAGAGAGTCTGGTTTAAGAAAAAAACGACTTAAAAGCCAGACCAATAATTTTTTTGGGTTTTAATACCCCTACTTTCTTTTCATCGGCATAAGTATTGTTTTATAGAAAATCATTAGAATTTGGGCTTTTGACTCGAGACCAGCCCGATAATATTGTTTAATACACCAGTGATTTTTTGAGATAATTTCTTCACTTTTTCACCCTTGCAAAATAACTACTTAGTAGATAAATAACCGCCCTTAATTTATTTTGTATTCTTCTTCTTTACATAATTTTTTTTAGTTTATGCAATCATCATTTTTTTAATCTCTTCTTAAAAGCGCATGATGCTAATCTATGAGCCAAAACAATTTCTGATCATCTAATGAGCAAAGCACTGTTTGGAGAGCAATGAACAAATCTCCTGCAGTAGAGGCAGCAGTGAAACCCACAATGATATCTCATATCCTAATTTTTCTTTGGGTTCACATCAGCAAGTTTGGGCTCACTGATATAGATTTAATGGTTTGTAGGAGCGATCAAGAATAATGAATAGGAAAACATTATTTGAAAAACTACATTTGTGTGTGTGAGTTTATTAAATTCCTTTACATTACCTTTTGTTTGGGCATAGAATTATATAGAGTTATAAAATGTAAATTTACTTTGACAAAATTGTGGGAGTGTGTACTTTTTATGGAAGGTGTAGGAGAACACCTTACTTTTACATGGTTGATGTTCAACAGTTTCGGTTTGTGATTATGAATGGTATTAATGGTGTATTCTTTTCTTTTACTTGACTGTACTTCTTCCTCAACACCTCGTATCTCTGATGTTTGCCATGTCAGTTTTGATGCACATTACTCTCTCCTTATTTTATAGGTTTGTAAATCCCCCATCTTAAATCTTAAAATTTGTGGTTTTGAATTGTATGGATACACTTGCAGATTCTATGAAAAACGTTTTACTGAATGCAAACATTTTAAAATGCAGATGCACCACGTTATAAACTTATACATTTAAAAATGCAGATGCACCACGTTATAAACTTATATATTTTAAAATGCAGATGCACCACGTTATAAACTTATATATTTTAAAATGCATACACACCACGCATTTTAAAATGCATATACAAAATGCATTTGATTATTTATTTTGTGGGTTTGATTAACTACTATTAAATACAACGGGTTGGTTTAGGGTTTAGGCTTAGGGTCTAGTTTATAGGGGTTAGGGTTTAGGGTCTTAAGGTTTAGAGTTTAGGCTTAGGGTCTAGTTTATAAATATTTTGGGTTTAGTGTCTAGTGGTTTGGGGTTTAGACTTAACGACTAGTGTCAAATGCCTCCACAAAATATTGGAGGTATAATATTTTTAGTTTTTTTTTTATTATATGCATTTTTAAATGTAAAGCCAGATGGTTATAAGTGAAAATTTTGTGTGAAATTCAAATTTTTGTTTTGCATCCCACTACGTTACTGGGTAGATAGTCGGTTATGCTTGTTTCCAAGTGAGAATATTTTCGTCTATTCCTGGTAAAGTTGGGTAACAGGTGGTCAGTTTCATATTCTAGTCAAATTGGAGTATTAAATTCTAAAAAAATTTAAGAAGAGTCTTAGGACTACTAAATATTTATAACTGACTCCTCCAGCCTAATTTTCTGAAAAATAATCAGGGTTAACTTAGGGCGTTTTATCCCGTGTGTTTGGTTAGAGTGCTCTAGCCTAGAAAGTGATATTAAAAGAAGTTGCAGGCACTTGTGTATGTTTAAGGTTTTTATATTGAGCATGTCTTCAGTGCGCGAGATGTATGGTGCGCAGATAATGTGGGCCTTTGGATCAATACTTTTGCCATGCAATACACACGCACCCCTTGATATGAGTGGGCCAGATTTGATAGCATACCATACGACACCATAGATTTAGTCTTTTATATTACTTCCATAAATATTGACGCGTCTATATATATATATATATGGAATATTAAAATAATAATAAATTGTAATTGTTAGAGTCTAAAATGTCAGATTCCAAGGAATATGACAATTTGAATGAATAAGTCCAACTAACTCCGCAGTTAAAAGAACCTTGGATGGGGTAGCACAACTGGTCCGGCCATGGGTTTGCTCTCCAATGGTCACTAGTTCCATTCACCTCGGCCTCAAGACCACTGGCGCTGGCGAGGTCGAGTTGCGCGTAAGCTGTCCCCGGACACCCATTTAGCAAAAAAAAAAAAAAAAACTCAACGTGAATTGAATTTCTTTGGGCTGTGACCACTCGAAGAAAAACAGAGAAATGACCAATAGGCAATTTCCAGAGGATGTAGTGATCGAAATACTCTCCAGTTGCCCGCCAAAGACTTGATCAAATTCAGGTGCGTATCCAAAACATGGCTTCGTTTACTCAAGTCCGATCATCATTTCATCAATTTACATCTCCATCGTTCTATCCAAGCCAACTACTCTAGTATTATACTTGTGCGCACACACTAAGGCACTGAGAACCTACGACATCATCTAATCGACGTGTCGTCACGGGAATATTTTATCATTCCTAGTATTTGTAACGGCTTGCTGTGTTTGGCCTATGAGTTGGAAGAATATTGCTTTGATATTTACATATGGAACCCGGTCACGAAAGAACATGTTACCATCCCATGTCCACCTATACCATCTGATTTTCCTATTAATGATCCGTTTACCAATACCAAATTTGCGTTTGGCTTTCATCAAGGCAGTAATGAGTATAAGGTGGTAAGGATTGTTTCTACTTATCCTCCTAATGATAGTTCTGGAAAGGTTTTTCAAACTCATGTTAGTGTGTACACTCTAGGAGACACAACAGGCTTGTGGAAAGCTACTCTAGATCCTTTATCCTCTTATATTGACAGTGTCAAGACTGCACTTGTTAATGGATCTCGTCATTGGCTTGCATGTAACCCTTTTGACCGAATGCAGAAATTTATTGTCAGTTTTGATATTAAGGATGAGGTTTTTCAAGAGATTTCACTGCCCAACTGTTTGGACTATGATTGTGACACAAAAATTCGGCAGTTGGGTGGATTGCTTTGTATTTTTCTTTATTGTTATGAAGATGTAGTTGAGGTATGGGTCATGAAAGAATATGGTGTGGTTGGTTCTTGGACAAAACTATTTAAAGTTGGAAGACCGGATATAGGCGGGCATATTTTTTTGTTGGAACCGCTAGGTGTTGCAAATAGTGGAGATATTGTAATAAAGAAAAATGAATTGGAATTGGTGGTGTATAACCCAAAAACCAACTCGATCAGGACACTTGAGACGTTTGGCTTCGACTTTTCTAAATCATACACATATATAGGAAGCCTTCTCTCGCCAAGAGTTATAGATGGAGTCAGCAAGTCAGCCACATCATTGATATAGAGGAATGCAGATGAAATGAAAGGTATTTGAACTTATTACTATTTACAAATTAACAATTCATTTATGCATATGCGTTATTTGGACATGTTGGAGCTAATTTCATTCGTATATGTCATCTGTTATACATTCTGTTGTACCGTATATGTATCTCTTTTATGAAATAGTCTTTTTTGGATAAATTTATATGTTGACAAATACAGTTCAGCTTTTATCTGCATATCGTGTTGATGAAGTCTGTAAATAGATGAATTTACAACACAACGTGGATATTGCCTTTGGGTAAAGAAGAAGGGGAAGACAAAGACCAAAGAGGGGAAAAGACCATGTGGGCTTGGAAGTTGTGTTTCTCTCATGGAGCATTTGCTAAGCACATGATAAAGAGGTGGTTATGGAAATAGCTGGCAAGTATTTTCACGTCAGCTCTTTCTCATGTGGGACTCGCCGTCTCGGCCCCTGTGGCGGCTTACATGATGACCTGCCTACTGCCATGTGTTTGCCTGTATGGTGACTAGACATGGTGGCAGGCTTATATAAGCACTGGGAGTAGGGTGGGTGATTTGGCTCTTTATGGCCGTCCAGAGTTCCAGATCACTAAATCCTTGTTTTTTTTCGCACACAAGTAAGGATTTTATATTAAGAATAAAGAATGTTACAGCAAGATATGAGTTGAATTTAAAAGAAAACGAATACCAAGAAATCCTAATCAAATCTATAGGAACCGGGACTCATGTGTGAACCCTTCTTTGCTGCAGCATCTGCACTGAAGTTTCCTTCCCTCAATGTATGGGAAATCCTCCATTGTTTTAGCTTCTTTAGTGATCTTTGCCATCTTGTTTTCAATTGCCAAGGACGCTTTCCCTCTTTGATTGCTAGAACAACTGCCATGGACTCGCATTTAATCCATAATTATGTCCAACTGTTATCCACTGCCATTTCCACTGCTAAGACCACTGCTGTACATTCAGCAACAAAATTAGTGATAACACCAAGTCTTTGTGCATAGACTCCCAACAGATGTGCATTTGAATCTCTGAATACTACACCAGCCCCTCCATTTCCTGCACTAAATCCTTGTTGACTCCCATGTTCTTTGCCTACAAAGTCTATATGTAAATGTAGATGTAGATGTATGTATCAATTTTTATTTTGAAATGTGGTTCTTTTTATCCTGGATGCTTACTCTATGAGGCACAAAAATATAGTGAGTCTTCGGACGTCAGAGTCAGAGTGTCAGACCCTTTAAAGACATTCTTTTCTACCCCTTTTGACCATAGGTTATGGTCTTAATGGATATTTTTAATTTTGAAAGTGAAAAGAAAGGGGCAAAACGTATCTGGACAGGGGATGGAGGAAAGAGGATGGCATGGGAGAAGTTCAGGTGGCTAATCCGAATATGGGCTGGGGGATTGACCAGTAGATCGTTGGTACTTTCTATCCCTTTTGACCAGGAAACTAATAATGTTGTAGAGAAAATTTGTTGTACCCACATTCTGGAAATCTTAGGCATAAGTGTCATGGTGGGTGTGTTGGAATGTGAATTGTAAGGAGCATGAAATAGCTTAGAACAAGTGCTTCATTGTTAAGACCTGGTTATTTGAAACCCCAAAGGCCCAAACACGCACATTCACATTCAAATGATTTTATTACTTACTCATGTTATTCTATAGACCTTCTAATGACCTATTTGTCATTGATATTCAGAGCTGATGATCATGGGGCTAAGGAGCTTGAGTAAGTTACGGAGCTAGCATATCTTCTTGCATACTCGTGATATTTTCTGAACCTACTATTTACCTGTTGTCATTGATATCTCGGAGCTGATTGTGGCGCTATGGAGCTTGAATAAAGTTCTGGAGCTGGCTTATCTCTTTTCATGGCTGTATAAGATATTTACAACGAGCATCAGGGGCGGATCCAGGGAGGGGACAGGAGGAGCTGTAGCCCACCCCAAATTTGCCAAGAAAAAAAAAATAGTAGTAGTAGTAGTATAGCATATAATTCACCCCCCAAAAAAAAATGAGTAATATAATTTAGTAGTAGCAGCCTACCTAGGTTGGAAATCCTGTATCCACCCCTGCCAAGCATCTATGAGTTGTCTTTTTGTTCATGTTGGATTTACGTTGTTTATCTAATAGCACAATATTACGTTGTCTTTTTCTTTTTTTGAAAAGTTTGCTAGGGTTAAGGCAGACCCCCACCTGTTTATTGCACATAGAGAAACATTACATACCCTCCCTAAGAGTATGGTCATTAGAAGGAGGTACATATAACATAAGGTATCAAGCCTAAAACACTTGAGATTTCTCCCTACACGTACAGTCCTGAAGGAACAAACATTGGCAATAAAACCACAATCAGCAACCCCATCAACCATAGCCTGAGGGACCATCTACTTTCAATCCACAAGCCCCATACAAAGACAAAGGGAGTATACAAAGACTACAGCAGACATGAAGCCCTCACACAAATGAGATTAATCATTACACATACCACAAGCAAGTATTCATAGGAATCGTCTCATTTGATCTCCTATTTTTTAGCCTTCAATTACTTTACTATCTTAGGATGGTCTTTCCTAAGATGAAGTTGCGTTTTCTCATAGTCACAAAAAAAACACCCACAAGCACAACACACGTATGTGAGTCCCAAAGTGTCATCCCAAAACTCTTTCGTATAATCCTCAATATACCTCTTTTTGTTTTTGGTTAGTGACTTTACCTTCTTCATCATTGCGAGAGTAGGCTCAATTTCTCTAGAAGAACGCTCTTGGATTCTTTTGCTTCTTTTTGGCTTTACAGTTGACCAATCCTCTGAAGACGTTTCATGCCTCGACTTGTTTTTAGGTGATCATTAAATATTTCTTCCTCATAATCTGATAGATCATCCATATCATCTACATCCTCATTTTCAGCAACTAACCCTTCATTTCTTTATCGGCTATTGGGTAGTTGGGGAAGAGAAGTAATCCTATCTTGGTGACTCTGGATAGGTGTAACCATAATGCTCTCCTCAATATCTCCTTGGTCCCCAATAACACCACCTTACACCTGTGCAATATCGGTTCCCGTATGTATGTATACATACCACTACACCTGGTGAGATCAAATGAAAGTTACTCTCAATTGCTCTCTGTAAATGGGGAGGCAGAGTTCACCCTTATGTTAGATTGTGCTCCACTCAATCTAATTGGTTCATTGTCTTTTGGAGTTCGAGGCCAAGGAGCCGACCCTAAACTCACTCTAAGCAAACCCTGAGAGATTGGGGTTTGGACATGACTAATGTGAATCACTATAGCAGTTGAAACTATTTTTTCCTCACTCACACGATTTGTCTCTGTATCCACTTCCTGACCTACATAGGGAACTAATGCATTATTTTGAATCACATTGTTTTCCTGCTGGCTCATCATATCTTGTGTGTTATCCCCCAAGCTGTTGTTGTTCCTCTGATTCCCATTCTCACCATCATTAGCATCTATGTTCGAGGAACTACTAGTATCACCTCTCTCTCGTCGAACATTCCATCCGCTGACAGTTCTAACACCACATCTGGTTGTAGAATGCCCAAACTTGTTGCATATCTCCCATGATGAAGGCTTCCATGTATATTCCACACCAACAGCTACCTCCCTCTCCTTCACTTTGAGCCTCACTGTTGGTTCATACTTGTGGTTCACTGGGATCTCCACACAGACCCTTGCAAACGATAGTCTCTTCCTTTTAGTAGTTGCATCATCCATGAACATAGGACCTCCTACTAAGCTTGCAACATAGGATAACCCATCAAGTGTCCACATTTCTTTTGGAACATCATTAAGCTTCACCCACACTGGAACAGTGGTAAGTTTGTGTCTTTGAGTATCAATACCCACACTCCATGATTTAATCACAAAGATCTTTCCAGCAATAAAGACCGGACCTGCTTCTAGAACCATTTCTCTATCCTCTCTACAAGTACAACTTAAATAGAATAGTTCTTTGTCAGTTGTTATATCAAAATTCGCCTTACGTTTCCAAGTTTTTGTCAGGAAATCTTTAACAAAGGGGAATAATAATCTCTTATCAAGGAAGTAACCAACAAGGTAGTCTTCCCATTGTTTGATGCCCTGGTCCACCAAATCATCTGGGACCAATGCTACCCCATCATTGATCACTGGTGAGAAGCTTTTGAGAGTGGTGAGGTTAGTTGACGCACCAGACCCTTGAAAAAGGGCACTCCAAGTAGTAGGAGTAGCGTTATTAGTGTTTCTAGCAGAAGTGTTAGTGGAAATCACCATAGTTTTAGAGTAGAGAGATTGCTTGAGGGAGATGAAACAGTCCTATTCGGGAAAGAAAGAGTGAAAAGAAAGAGATAAGGTGCTCTTGCCTAATAAATATTAATGCACATAGTAATATTTTGGTACACAGGATCAAAAGTTGAGATGGCTTATGTTACCCCTGGTCTTAGAGTGAAGTTGGATGCCTCGTAGATATTTTGTTTCATTTTCATATTGTCATGTTAATATGCCCATTTTCATTATTTTAAAATTGATTGTGCTAAAGGTGTCAGTAGGGATCCTGCAGTCACTTGATGGGTGTGCTGTGTGCACATGTATTGCAGTCCACCATTGCAGTTACCCTTGCCATTAACCCAATTTCCTAACTGGCGGAAAATTGGAATAATAGCAAGAAAAGAGGGGAAAAGCGCATAATAGAACTTGTTTATCCCTAATGCGGATGCTGTAAAAGGGTGACAAATCTGCGTTTTTGACGCTGATGAGGGGTGTGATGAAGAGTTTCTCAAGATGAATCGAACCAAAATGTCACAACCCGAATTTCTAAATAATTACAAAGTTAATATTTGAAATATAAATATCTCAAACATCGTTACGTTCAATTGTCTAAAAACCCAGGCTATGACAGGGTGGATACAACACATGCCAAAACCGAAAACCCACATCACAAAAGAATTAACTTAAATTAAATAAACCCAAGAATTTTCCACCATCACTTTATTAAGCTATATTCTGTCCAAACAAAACATCAAACAAACTCTAAGAATAAAAGTCCTTACTACCATGTTCTCATGTCATGCTGAAAATATAAACTACGTTATTACATCTTTCCAATAAGAATCGGACCTAATAAAAGAACTAACAGACTGCTCCAGGCAAGAATCCAAATCACACGCCGTGGTTCCACTGTCTTCCACCTATGTTCCCAAGAACACACCCACGTTGCCAAAACAAAGCAAACATGATTGACAAAATAGAATTTGTTGGTATGAGTAGACTAACAACATAAATCATTTCCAGACTTTAATCATCCAACAAACACTTTATATGTACCCATATCTTAATCATTCTCAGCTTGGAAGACAGGTAGTTTCGATATTTCAACCGGCATAGTTTCTTCCCAAGCAAGACTTCCATTCTATTAACTCATTATAATAACTCGTTTTAATAACTAAGTAATTGAATTAAAACTTACCGATATCCACTGCTGTATAAGGGTAGGACCGCATCCCTGCACAAAATATTATTAAGTCTTACCCTCCTGCAAACGGAAGTTAGGAATTCTAAATAAACATATGTAGATATCATATCAGTATTCAAATGTAAGTCCAAGCACACCCGTACAATCAAATCAATTTCTCTTATTAATTAATCAATTACTTTTCTAATACACCCACCCTTTAGTACCTATTCCATGATTTGCACTCCACACATTTGCCAAATCACACATTCCTGTGTGCCTCTCTCCCACCGAATACTATAATATCATAGCCATCTCTGGGCTTTCATACACATATTTCATAGCCTCTTTGGGCATAAAACTCAGGTCATTCATGGCACATTCAATGAATACCTTAGGTCATTCCCGCCACATTCAAGGAATACATATCATATCACTAACAGGCCATTCATGGCACATTCAATGAATGCCCTGGGTCATTCCCGCCACATTCAAGGAATACCCAACCCTACATTCCCGTACACTCAAGGAATACAACTAACATGCAAGGCGAATACCTTAGTTCCTCTCTAGGGCAGTCCAAACAATCTGGTCATTCATGGCACATTCAGTGAATTCCTAGGTCATTCATGGCACATTCAATGAATACCTATTTATAACGTTAACGGGCCATTTATGGCACATTCAATAAATGCCACCTAGCATATGACATCATCAGTCATAAAAACTCATTTCCAAAACTTGAGACGTGGAGAGTTCTAAAAGGGTGCAGTAAATTTGTTTACGCATTATTGAATTTTATTGCATATATTATTTCAGAGAACGGAGGAGTATCTTGTTTCATGTATTATTGTTTATGCGTTATTAATTAGATTGATGTCTAAGTGTCATAGCGTCGTATCTCATAAAAGACTGAAATATCACATAGTAGTTAATACACGTACACACGTATATATATAAAGGTCTTAGCCTAAAGCCAAACACGCTAATAGCCCTAGACCTATCCTAATAGACCAAATCATAATCTGAGTTAAAAGTCAAATTTGGTGAACTAGTCAAAGTCAACTCTGGTCAACAGTCAAAGTCAACTTGCCAAGGGTCAACAACAGTCAACCAGTCCTAAAGTCAATCTAATCAAAACCCAAAGACTAAGGCCCAAAGTCTAAAACTTAAGCCCATAAGTGAAATCTAAAATTAAAACACTCAAGCCCACATACTGAGTTCGGCCCAAGCCCAACAAAGAGAAATGAATAACATCGCTTTTGTCCCTTCTTCTTCCTCTACTGCGCACCTCCACCACCGATCAACCACCACAACCCGCCTACTCTACTCTCCTATAAACCCCACAGTTTTACTCCTCTCTCAAAAGCCCATCTTTCTATACCATAAAATTTCAATTCCCTCACCCTTCAAAATCGCAATATTGACGCCATTAATGGCTTTTCAAAGCTTCAATCGCCCCCTCTCCAGCACCCATTCAAACATCAAATACCAACCTCAAATCAACACATTTAAAAACCTAACAACAAGAGTTCAAACCAAATTAAATGGGACAGGCGACGCCATTAACAGCTTCTTCAAAGCTTCGACAACCCACATCTCACTACACCAACAATCACAGTCAATTCAAAATAAAAATGCATATATAACTACCTAGTTCGACCACGACATTTACAGTAACCATTAATCAATTTATGTACTCGTTTTGTTTCAATGGATCGGGGCAGGTTTTCCGGAGACAATTTCGAACCAGTGAAAAATAGTAGTTAAACCATAAAATTTTAAATGTATAATCGACCATATGAACACAATGTGTATTCTCCAATTCCTCCCAAGATCTGAGTGAGCAAAACGAAACTTAAAATGAGCAAGAAAGGTAAAAGTAAAGCCCGATATCATTATAACTTTGTCAGTAAACCCAAAAACAGGCCGTAAGAGTAATAAGAGTAAGAAATTTCATGTTCAGTGAAGTGATGTATTCTCTACTCGCCCGTAGTACGCTCTGACTATCAGCTAGCTATCAGTAGATTTCCAAAAAAACTTCATTTTCCTCTCTCAATAAAACTCTCCCTTTTTCTGTGTAAAACTCTCTGTGTTTTCCAAACTCTCCGTGCAAACTCCTTTTTGTTTTTAAAACCCCGCGAAAAACAAGGAAGGAAGGTTTATCTCTTAACCTACGGGGTTTCCTATCCTTAACAAATGTTTATCCTATTTTTGTTTTATCTATTATCTATTATCTATTATCTATTATTATTATTATTATTATTATACTAGGAAAAATAAAAGAAATAAATGAGGTGTTATAATATACACACCTTAAAAGGATCTCGTCCCGAGATTCATGGTAGAGTGTCAGAGAAAAGCTCAGGATGCATCTGTCTTACTTTATCTTCAAGTTCCCAAGTCACATCATTTTCCCTTTCACTCCACTGCACTTTTACTAAGTTTACAATCCTCCTCCTAAGGTGTTTCACATCCCTATCTACTATCGTGATAGGCCTCACTATAAAAGTTACATCATCGTTCAACTCTAGCTCTGTTTGCTGAACAACCTCGGTAGGATCTTTCACACATTTCCATAGTATAGACACATGGAAGACATCATGAATCATCGCTAAGTTAGGCGGCAAAGCAAGACGGTACGCCAAACTACCAACGGAGGCTACTATCTTATATGGTCCAATATACCGTGGACTCAACTTTCCTTTCATGCCAAACCTCATAACTCCTTTTATAGGGGAAACCTTCAAAAACACAAAATCGCCTACAGAAAACTCAACCCATTTCCTCTTCAAATCTGCATAATTTTTTTGCCTACTTTGTGTTGTCTTAATCCTTTCTCTAATGACTTTAATCTGTTCAGATGTCTCTTTCACTATCTCAGGCCCAAGTAATACTCGATCTCCCACGTCTGCCCAACAAGCAGGTGATGGACATGGACGCCCATACAAAGCCTCAAAGGGTGCCATAGCAATGCTCGACTAGAAACTGTTATTATATGTAAACTCCACCAAAGGCAAATGCTCCTCCCATCCTCCACCAAAATCCATTACATAAGACCGTAACATATCTTCTAATATCTGATTCACCATCTCCGTTTGTTCATCTGTCTGAGGATGATAAGCAGTACTATCGCCAAACTAGTACCCATAGCATGCTGAAAACCCTTCCAAAACTCGGAAGTGAATAAAGGATCTCGATCTGAAACAATACTCACTGGAATCCCATGTAACCTAACCACTTCCCGAATGTACAAGGAAACCAACTTATCTGTATTTCTACGCACGTCAATAGGAATGAAATAAGCAGACTTCGTTAAACGATCAACAATAACCCAAATAGATTCATTACCTCTCCGAGACTTAGGCAAGCCATCAATAAAATCCATAGAAATGTGCTCCCATTTCCACATCGGTATCTCTAATGGTTGTAATAATCCAGAAGGCCTCTGATGTTCTGCTTTAACCTGTTGACAAGTTAAACCCTAAGAAATATATTCTCCGACATCTCTTTTCATCCCTTCCCACCAAAAGGTCCTCTTCAAGTCATGGTACATCTTCGTTCCTCTAGGATGAATTGTAAACCGAGAACGATGAGCTTCATATAATATCTCCTTCTTTAACTCTGCATCATCTGGTACACACAATCTCCCATGAAATCTTAATCCTCCCTCAGAATCAACTGCCCAATCAGACGGACACTCATCTAAAATATCAATGACCAGATCATCTAACCGACTCAAAAGAAATCAGTCTCTGTGCTGCATGACAATCACTCTACTGAAAATCACTGGCCTAACCTCCAAACTGCATATATATCCCTCATCTGTACCTGGTGTAGTCCGAACGCCATAAGCTGCTATAGTCTCTAAACTCTTCCACTCTTGCACCATAAGAGTGGTCAAAACACCGGCCAGGCAATCGACTAAGTGTATCCGCAACTACATAGCCCTTGCCTGGGTGATACTGAATCTCGAAGTCATAACTACTTATGAATTCCATCCATCTCTGCTGTCTCATGTTCAACTATTTATGTGAATAAAGATACTTCAAACTCTTGTGATCTGTGTAAAGCTCGAACTTCTCACCATATAAATAATGCCTCCACACCTTCAAAGTAAAAACCACTGCCGCTAACTCCAGGTCATGAGTAGGATAACGTCTCTCGTGTATCTTCAACTATCGTGAAGCATACGACACCACCTTCTGGTCTTGCATTAACACACAACCCAAATCAGTTCCACTAGCATTTGTAAAAACCACTAGTTTTCTACCTCTAGTCGGGATTACTAGAATTGGAGCTGTAGTCAACCTCTGTTTCAATTCTAAGAAAGCTTTCTCACAATCATTAGTCCACATAAACTTCACATCCTTCCTAGTTAACTTCATGAGCGGAGCTGCAATAAGCGAGAAGTTCTCAAGAAATCTCCGATAATATCCAGCTAACCCCAAGAAACTCCCAATCTCTGTAACAGTGGTTGGTTGTTTCCATTCTTTCACTGCAGCAACCTTCTCAGGGTCTACAACAATCCCCTCACTAGATACCACATGTCCCAATAAACGAATTTCTTCTTCCCAAAAATGGCACTTGCTAAACTTAGCATACAACTTCTGTTCTCTAAACGTCTGTGTCACTATCTGCAAATGCATCTTATGTTCTTCTGTGTTTTGTGAATACACTAAAATGTCATTAATGAAAACAATCACAAATTTATCCAAATAGGGCCTGAAAATACAATTCATCAGGTCCATAAAGAATGCAGGTGCATTCATCAACCCAAAAGGCATCACAGAAAACTCATACAAACCATACAGAGTTCTAAATGCCGTCAAAGGAATACTCTTCTCTTCAACTCCCATATGATAATAACCAGTCCTTAAATCAAACTTTGAAAATACCTTAGCCCCTTTCCCCTGGTTCAAATCCCTGAAGTCAACACACATCCTCAAAGTACCATCCTTCTTTGAAACAAAAATAGCAGGTAAAGTTATAGTTGCTCGGTCGTATGAACCTGGTCATACACACCTTAAAAGATCCAAACCCATATACTCAAAAGATATGGTTAAGCCAAAAACAAAATCACTAAAACTTAAACTCTTACCCGTTATTGAGTAATTCCTTGACTTGCACTTTCATTTCGTCCAATAGCTTATGCACCAACCGGTAAGTAGACTTTAAAACTGGTGCAGTCCTTGGTAACAAGTCTATACGAAACTCCACCTTCCTCTTGGGTGGCAACCCTGGAATCTCCTGAAAAACATCTTCGAAGTCTCTCACTACTTCTACATTGCTGATATCCCTTGTGGGTATCTCTATAGAGCACAAGAAACTAGACATCATCGAGTCCTCCTTACTAACACAAGTGTGAATCAACCTCGACATGTCATGTGTATTCACTATAACTTCCCTCCTTGCACAATCTAAGGTAACCTGATAACGCGTCAACCAGTCCATACCAAGTATGAAATGGAAACCCTCAAACCCCAAAACTATCAAGTCTACCACAAAGACACGGTCTAAGAAATACAACTTAAAACCTTTGCACTCGTCATATAAGGTAACAGAACCTCCTAGTGGTGTCTCAACACACAAACGTTTAGATAAAGGTGTAGTTTTAAAACATTCCTTCTCAACATACTGACGAGATATAAAAGAATGTGAAGCACTCGAATCAAACAAAACTCTAAATATAAACTGAGATGAACTAAAGGTACCTTTAACATTCCCATGTTTTGGCATAGCTGCATAGGCTCTAGCACGAGTGACTGGTGCTCTGTTCTGCTGATTACCCTGCTTGGTAGGGCAATAACGAGATAAATGACCCACCTGCTTACACTCCAAGCAAGCCCTTTCAATAGGAACTATGGCTTTAAGTGCTGGTGCTGGTGCAGGTAAAAGTAACGTTGTTGGTCGATATGGAAGAGCGGAAGCACGACCTTGAAACTGGTTACCCTGCCTCGGCCATTGATTCCCCTTAGGTCTATAGCCTCCAGGCTGCCCCGGTGGCCTATAACCACCCTGCTGTGCACATTCTCCCTGGGGTTAGAATACACCCTGCTGGTGAAATCCTCCCTGAAACCCCTGGGATGGTGGTCTCTGAAACGGACCCTCTGAGCAATATCATAAGGCCTAAACCTATTTGGCTGCCTACTCTCAAAAGGCCTAGGGCCAACAACTGGTATCTCACCAAACTTCCTCTTCCCCGTCGACTCTCTTAGGGATGCATTCTGCTTTTCATATCTCAATGCCTAGTCCAACACACGATCAAAGGTGTCCCCATCAAAAGGAATCAACTTGCTGGACAAGTAACTCTCTAGTCCAAGTATGAACTTTTGGTTTTTTCTCTTATCAGTATCCACAAGATAGGGAGCAAACCTCAATAACTCATTAAACTTGGTCATATACCCAGTCACAGACTTCCCGTCTTGAGTCAACTCAGAGAACTGTTAAGCCAACTGCTCTTTTATTGCTTTAGGAATGAACTTACTCTCAAATCTAATCTTGAAGTCCTCCCAAGTCAAAGTTCTAGTGTCCAGACTAGGGGTGAGAGCTCGCCACCAAAACCTAGTAGCGTCATCAAGTTGGTGAGCAGCCAACTCCTGCTTCTGTACCTCAATAAGCTGCATACGCTCAAATACATTTTCACAACTTTGAATCCAAGACTCCGCTGCGATCGCGTTCCCAACACCAGTAAACCGCTGTCCACCAAGAGTACCAAACTCCTTATTACGCTTAGCAAAAGGATCTCCCTGAATAGGATGGTTATTCTGCGTAGCCTGCAACAACTGATTCAACTGTCCTCCTGACATCTGTATTGGAGTGTTCATTGCAGGTCCAGTAGTATTACCATTACGTGTCTCAACCATGATCTACAGTTTCAAACAAAACTCCCGTTAATATTCACATATTTCCAAAACTCTCAACACTATAACTGTAACGCCCGTATTTAAAATACGTATTTTTCTATTTATTAATTAATTAAATTATTTATTTAAAAATCGGCTGGATTGGATTTGGGATATGCGGGCTTGATTTCTGGGCCCGAGTCTGTATTGGGCTTGGGTTTCAAACCCAAGTATATATTCGTATTGTTCTGGAGAATAGGGTTTTGGGAGAATAAAAAAATAATAAAAATGGAGGCAGAGATAGAAACTCGTTTGCTGGAGGGTGGAGTGCGACGATTCGGACTAGGAAGATTCGTCGAGCTGTTAGTTAAAGTGAGTAGATATTTTATGGATTTATTTTATTAAATTCTTGTTACTGTCGATTTCTTTTCAGTTGAAATATGTCGTGTTATTAAAACTTGAAACTCTGGAAATTTGTATTGGTACCGTCGAACTGGGAATTGGGATATTGTGGCGGGGTAGATATTTTATTTAGTTGAACTGAGGATTTGGGGTATTTGTGGGTTGAAATTTGGGGGTTGATGTCATGGTCAAGTGTGCAAGTGGTTGATGTAGGTTATTGGAGGTCGGTTGGATGCTGTCGAAGCGGGAGCGTGGAATTCGTTAATGGCAGCGCTGTCGAGGAAGGGTTCGATACACTTTTAATTGGTAGTTGTCTTGGTTGGGTGAGAATGGATGAGTGGGGTTTGAGTGAGTGCTGGAGGTTGGTTGTTGGTGATTGGACGAGCTGTCGAAGCTTTGTTAATGGCGGCACCAAGAAATCGCCAGCAATAGTTTATGTAACTGTTATTGTTGGTTTTTCGTTTTTGATTGTGGATGATTAGGTTGATGTTTGGTTTTGGGTGTTTGAGTGCGTGAGGGCTGTCGAGTGGTGCAGAGGAAGCTTTGACAGACGTTAATGGTGGTCGAGATCTAGAGTTGGGGAGAGATCTCGACACTTGATAAAAGGGTGTGGTGTATTAATTAAAGGTGTTTGGTTTTTGATAAGGAGTAAAATCTGTTTGATGAAGTTAGAGTTGGTGGTCAGAAAATTTTGGTGGCTGGTGGAGCTGCTGGAAGAAGGAGATGACAACTTAGGCTTGGGCTTGGGTCGGGACCAAGTGGGTCGGTTTTGGTTTAGGCCTGATTCTATTTTAGTTGTTGGGCCCGATTTTATTTGGTTTAGTTTGGGCCTAGTTTAGGTTAAGTTGTTTGGGCTAAAACTAGTTGGTTTTGGGCCCGATTTTAGTTTGTTTTGTTTTGGGCTAGTTCTATTAGTTTTCTTTGGGCCGGTTTCTAATTTATGTGGGCTGGTCCTTATGTCCCCAATTGGGTCAGGTGGAATAAATAAGTTGGTTTTAAACTTTTGGAGCCGGGTTCTAAGGTTTGGGCTTGGCCAGTTGGGTCCGAACCATTACCTTGGTCATGAGCCCATGAGCCATGCACCTTGACCTTAACCATGAACCATGGCTATGACCATGAACCTGTTGAACATAGAAACGACAGTTTGACTTTGACAATGACAGTTTGACTTCGACCATGATGTGTTGACTTTGACCATAAAGTGTTGACTTTGACTTTGACAGTTGACCATTGACAGTTGACTTTGACCGTTGACTTTGACCATTGACCGTTGACTGTGGAATGTTGACTTTTTTTTTTTTTTTTTTTTTTTCCAGTTTTTCTCATATTTAAGAATATGGAAAAATATAGTAATAAAATATTGTTGAAAATTATATAACGTTGTTTGTCATTACCTAATTAAGATTGGACGTGAGAAGTGTGTAAAACATATAACGTTGTTTGTCATTACCTAATTATAGGGGCAGGCTAGGTAGACAGCAGATTTCAAAACAGCATCTAAACAGCAAAATTCAAGTCGTTGGATCATAGCTGATCAGATCAAGATTAAAAAACGAAATTTGAATTGAACCCATAAAATCAAATTTCAGTTCTCACAAAATCTGAAATTTTGAAATTTCCCACTAGCAAACAACAACCGATCTCCCTGCTCCAATCAACCATTTCAGATCCAATCATCTCTTGCCAAAGAACCCATTTTAAACCTCCAAAATCAACCCATCTCCCGCTCCAATCTCTACGGGTTTCCAACGATTCTTCACTCATTGGTTGTTATGAATAAAGTGTATTACCTTGAGTGGGAGTGCAAGACTTGGATTTTGGTAAGTGTTAAATTCTATTTTGTTTAGGACAATATTTTTTGCCGTGAATCTGGATGATAAGGGTAATTGACAATTTGTTAACAATTACGTGGGGTCCCGCTACCGATTGGCCCGGTTCTTAAGGTGCTATGATATGGAATTTATAGTTTTGCCACACTATACGGCTATACCCCCGTGTATTGTTTATACAATGGGATTTTTGCTTGGGCAGTTTAGTGCAATATTATATCTTGATCTTTTTATTCGCGGAAGCACTACATCCTTTTTCTTTGAGGGGTATTAGATGAATGTTTTCCTCTTTGTTGTTAGACAATGTGTGAAGGCATGTTTGATGAGATCACTTTGCCTTTGTGTTTGATGAGCCCCATGTTTCTGTTTTTCTATTTTTTGTATGGCAGGATTAGTAGCTTCTACTTAAACTATGTAAAACTATGAATTTGTAGTTTGGGAATTTTCAAAGTTTGTAGTTTGGGAATTTTAAAGAATGTCCCATGAGCCACCCTTTTGACGGTAGGTCTTAGTGTTATATATTGTTTTGCGGATTTAGGTGTTCTATACTGATTAGTGACATATATTGTTGTTTCTCTCGAGTGTTCTTTCCTATTTATGGACACAAAGTTACGTGCTTTTTTTGAATCTAGACAAGTATGTGTATATGGTACCCTCGACTCCTGCGATCAAATTCAAGTTCTTTCGCAACTTTCGATCTACAAGGAGAAAACTTAGTGAATTGCATTTGAAAACTCTAGAAAACATAGTGACAAATTACTTATCAAAATATCCGCACAAGATTCTAATATCTGGTGTGAGAGATAAAGGGTTGTATATATGCTCTAACAAACCCCTGCACCGAGAACAAGTAAACTACCTTTTACATATAGCTGAAAATCCAAGAGGCATGTAATATATCCTTAAGTTCTTGAACTTGTATGACAAAGTTCTATGTCTAAATATACTTGTGCCACGGGTTATCCCATGCAAATTTCTGCAAGAGAATTAGCCAACTAGTTGAAGTTCTCCTAAGCATACAAGCTTTTGTTAGAGGAGCTGAGCTCCTTTTATGTTTGTTAGTACGACTATACAAAATGAAAGTCAACAATGTGTTTGAACCACTGAATTTGAGCATTTAATATTTAGGGAGAATTTCTTTATATACTGACTTGTTTCTTGTCTGGAATATCTTACAGAATATTTAACAGGACATTGTGAGGCTTGTTGGATGCGCTTGTTGATGAAAACATGGTGCATCATTGATGACAAGAGTGACTGAAACCTTCTAGAAAAGATGTAATCACCAGGGAATAGAGCTTGAGATTGCCGTCTGGTCTGATTTCCCTGGGAGCATGTTCGATTGGTTTCACGCAGGGGAGATGAAGAAAATAAAGAATTTCCCTTGTAATACTTAGATTTCCCATTAATAAGAACGATAACTCAACAAAGAAATTCTGGTATTGCTTGCTCATTTTCCCCCTATTGGAATTGTTAGTACTTGTGTACTATTTATGCTCCAAACTGTTGTCCAAGTTTCAAACAACCGAGCTCCAAAATCTGATATGTATCCAAGTAACAACGTATGCATTAGCATTCAGAGGAATAAAGTAATTAGATTGATGTATTAAAATGAACGAAATTGTGGTCCAATTTATCATTAATCAGGCTGCAACTTAACGATAATTCATTTGCCTACATTACCATCCTGCACAATTCGTATTGCACAATCTCAATCAACCGTTTTTTTTTTATTATAATAAGAACGTGATTTTACATATGAGAGAAAAGTTGGAGATCGAACATGGAACCAACCACAACTACAAATGCTACAAGTAGATAAATACTACAAGCGAGACAATTTCATTAGTACTATCCAAGAAACTTGTTTCTGCTCTTTCACCAATCTTTCTGTTAGAGATAAAGTCTACAACATTTGAAGTTTTGTAGAGTACAGTGAATTGAATTTGAAAACATGGTGAACTCTGCAATTATTGTTATAGCTTCAAATACGTGTTGGTTACAGTTAACTCAAACAACCAAAGTTTAAGCCATTCGGTACACTTCTGCTCAAGTTAACTCAAACAGCCGAAGTCTGCAGCCCATTTACCACAACCAATATTTGAAGTGCTCTGGCAGTAGTAAAAAAGTCATTTGGTACACTTCAATTTCCAAAACATAGATTGTGCACAAGTATAATCATCCGCACTATCGGCTATTAGTTAAAATAGCTAGCACAGTACAATTGATGAAATGAATCAGGTTCAAAAGGAACTACAAAGATGAACCTAAACCAGAGAAAACTTCAAACAAGCCATTCTTATTCTTCCTCTTCCCCATCATTCTCAGCAATGTTGAAGTACCTCAGCTCATAAACATTCTGTTCTTTGTTGGAAGCAATCACACCGAAGCAAGTCTCTTACACCGTGTTTCTTCAAATACTTCTTTGTTAGGTACTTCAGATACCTGAACAGCAAAAGAGATAGTAATTAGTACCCAGTTTCCAATGACATTGTATACATAGAAGATGATTCAACAACACTTGAAGGCCAGACATAATGGAAAGTAGTATAGATGAACACTCTCAAAAGTCAACAGACGATTTGAAAACTTAGCAACCAAACCATGTCAAATACTCAAATACATTGCTATACCATATAGAAATATAACCGTGCACCCCTTACCTCTAAATGATTTCTCAATTCTCCTTTGTTCCAATGATGCAAATACTCCAGTTTTCCCTGAAATAGATTTCTCCAGATTGTGTTACTTAGTCCCTGTCAGTTATTTGACCAACTTTATAGCTCTGCATCACAGCAATGACTTCGTCATGCTACTTCTAAGCAAACCAATAACCTCCAATAAGATGAGATTCAAAAACAACACACTGTCTACAATAAAGCGGTAATTTATTTCAAAGATGAACAAAAGCGGCGTGATAGAATAATAAATAAGTCCTTGGGTCATCAACCAAGAGCAAGGAATTAATCACAAAATTTTACACTCTTTTTCAACACAATAATAGATAATCTTATTATATATAGCCAATTGAAAGTTACACAGATTGGAAGACTATGCTATTTCAGACATTGAAGATATATGAGATTGGCATTGGTCATCCTGAGGCCCCTGAGCTATTATGGCCGTTGTGACTTTTTGACTTAATAAAATTTACACCTTATCCAAACACAAAAATGTATGTTTTGAGATGAAAACGATACAAGAGAACAAAAAAAAAGATCATCATGCAATAACTAAACAATAAGGACTTTTCTCATCTCATGAATGACACCCAACTGAAACTAAAGTGCTCCAAACGAATTATCCTGCGACTTCACTTGAATTTTGACCCAAAAAGATAGTACGCCCTTCAACTACATATTACCTACTCCAAACCCCACATCACCCCAAATCATCTCAAGTACCATAAAGCTAGTAACTATTTCACTGACTATGGCCTATGGGCAAACCTTAAACCAATCATAATCATAAAAAAACATCATCTAATAACTAGCATTTCAACAAACAATGAGAGATTGTACTCAACCAACATAACAAACCTAAGAAGGTAATACAATTTATTTGACATGGAATTTAACACTTACCAAAATCCAAGTCTTGCACTCCCGCTCTGAAGGTAATACACTTTATCCGTAACAACCAATGAGTGAAGTATCACTAGAAACCTGTAGAGATTGGAGCTGGGAGATGGGCTGATTTTGGAGGTTTAAATGGGTTGCTGGCAAGAGATGATTGGATCTGAAATGGTTGATTGGAGCAGGGAGATCGGTTGCTTGTAGAATCGCTGGAACCTTAAAGCAAATTTGGAGATGAAATGGGTTGATTTTGGAGGTTGAAATGGGTTGAATTTGGAGAATTTGATTTTGGAGGAGCTACAATGGGTTGATTTTGGAGTTGGAATGGGTTGAATTTGCTGAAATGATTTCGTTGTTGGAGAGAGGAATAGGAGAGAGAATGAGCGAAAGTCTCTATTTCGATATTTAGATCGAATCTGAAAACGTGATCCAACGGCGCAAAAAAAGCTGTAAGATTGCTGTTTTCTTTTTGGCTGTCTACCTAGCCGGCCCCATATATATATATATATATATATGTGGACTGTGGGCTTTGCTTGTGGATTGTGGACTGTTTAATTGTGCTACATTTTATGTTGTAAATTGTATGGACAAATCAAATGCTAAAATGCTGTGAAAGCTTGTATAAATTTGGTTGTCATTTATCTAATTAAGATTTGACGTGGATATTGTGACACTATATAATATGTGGGATATATATATTGAATGCAATAGTTTTGGAGACATAGATTTATATAAACACTCTATTATTATATATGTGAGATGCTACTATGAGGTAGTATAGTATTGGTGAATATTTTCCCACGGGAGTGTGGCGTAGTGCAATAATATATTGGCACGTGAAAGAAGGAAAGTGGTTATGAGATATAATTGAGATATTTCTAAATATTTTGGCTTAGTGCAATAATGTATTTGACCTACACGTGATACAGTGGAATGATTATGAGTCATAAATGTATGACACCTGAATAAATTACGTAACCAAAATCCTAGAACCTGACTACCATAACTCATGTGATTTGCCCTGTGTGGGTGTATATGATATGATTGGCCCTTGTGTAGGGTGTATATATATGAGATGTTGATTGACCCATGTGTTGGGCAATCGTAGCCGAATAGTGGCTTGATTATTCCGTTCGCAAAATAGAGCGAGACGCGTGATATTTTATGCCGAATAGTGGCAGTACTTACATAATAATGGAGGGCATTGTCCGGGTTTAAAACGGTATACTTGAAAAAACTTAGTTAGGTTGTTTTAAGCGGAACGTCTCGGGGGCATCCGGGTTTAAAGCATTATAATAACATTATAATCACGTAAAAAAAAGCGGTAAAACCGATGATAAATAATATAATAGATAAGGAGTTTGATTTTCTATAAAAGTGGGAAAAAAAAAAATAGACACATAAAATAAAAATAATAATAATACAAATGAAAGAAAATTCAAATACATGAAAGTATCAAATTATCATTACTCATCCAAATACTAGAAGTTTTGTGCCAAAACACTATTCAAAATAAGATACTACTAATTACCAACCATAATGGCATAATTAAATACTACAAATAAGTTAATAACTTTAAATTTTTAATTAATTATTATTAGTCTAAAAGCAAAATAGAACGGTCTCAATAAGTCAATCTAAGCCCACTCTTCAAAAGGTAAACTCCAAAACCCTTTTCTTTTTTTAGCATTTTCTTTTAAAAAAAAAAAAAGTTTTAAGCGGGAGATTTTTTCAAAATCATCTCGGTTTTAAATAGTTAATAACTTTAAATTTTTAATTAATTATTAATAGTCTAAAGCAAAATAGAACCGGTCTTTCTCTTCAAAAAGGTAAACTCCAAAACCCTTTTTTTTCTAGCATTTTCTTTTAAAAAAAAAAAAAAAGTTTTTAAAGCGGGAGAAAATCTCGGTAAACGCGTTTAAAACGGGTTTAAATCGTTTAAAAGCGGGTTTAAAGCGTTTAAAGCGCATTTTGTTGGGTTTTAAAGCTGGAACCGATTGCAATATTCGGTTTTAGCCGGGGTTTTAAACCCTAGGTGTGAGCACATAGATACGACGTGGATTTTAGGGAGGCATGTGGATGTACACAAAGAAAGCGGGAAACTAGGTAAAATAATATTTTAATTATGCTAATATGTTGGTTAACTATATATCTTTAAATATATGATTGTATATGGCTTTGCAGAAGTGTGGGTCAAACTAATTACTTGGGCAGAGACGACCCACTCTGTAGTTGAGCATGAAATGCGGTACGGATATAATATGCTTGGTTGGTTTTTGTTTAGTTAAAACCTAAGGCGCCTCGATGGAGGAACTACCTACCTTATTTATTATGTGTATAGTTTGTTGTGTGGTTAGTGGGAAGTTAAGGCGCCTCAGTGGAGGAACTAACGGCCTTATGGATTGTGTATGTGTAGGTATAATTATATGTTATATTTTAGGGCTACTCACACCAGCATTTTTATAATGCTGACCCGATTTGCATGTTTGCTTATCGGGTGTGTTCATTAAATGAACATAGTTGATAAGTATTGATAAGTTTAGTGTTGAAGAAGATTGGGTGCTGCTCGTGGTTTGCGTTAGCGTCGCATTTCAAGATAGGCTTTGTTTTCCTTTGAGGTGATATAGATTTCCAGTTGAGATAAGGTTATTTGCATTTTCATTTGTTAATTTTTGTAATGAAGAGGACTTTTGTTAATTCGAAATTTTATTGGTTTATAATTATTAGCATATTTAAACTGTTTATGGGTTTTTGGAAGTTGAGAGTGCATCACACCTCGGAAATCGAAGAGTCGGGAACAAATATTGTTTTTCCGAATTCTATCGAAATTCGGGGTGTGACAATAACCTATATTCCACATCCAAGGATCACTTAGACTTTCTAAATCTAAGCTAACCTAGGCTCCGATACCAAAATGTCACAACCCAAATTTCTAAACAATTACAAAGTGAATATTTGAAATATAAACATCTCAAACATCGCTATGTTCAATTGTCTAAAAACCTAGGCTATGACGGGATGGATACAACACATGCCAAAACCAAAAACCCAGATCATAAAAGAATCAACTTAAATTAAATAAACCCAAGAATTTTCCACCATCACTTTATTAAGCTATCTTCCGTCCAAACAAAACATCAAACAAACTCTAAGAATAAAAGTGTAGGAACCGTTATTTCAGAATGAATATTTCTACAAACCGTGAAAACCACGCGCAGCGAAATTAATGTTTCTCACGATTTTGGATTGGAAAACATACCTGTAAATCCGGTTAAGATGACTCTAAGAATCCAAGCTTTATGAAATCCGAAATCAGCCCCTTGATCTTCTGTTGTATTTCTTTCAATAGATTGGACATTGTGTGGACAACGATCTACAAACCCCTTTCTTTCTCACAAAGCTAGAACCGATTTGGATCTATCTTTCCTTGCCTCTCTTTTCAATCAAGATGAATAGTGAATTTCGGCCAAGAAGAAAGGTTTCTATTTATAGGCTACAATAGGGACCATGAGGAGAAATTAGGGTTGGGCCTCCTGACAGGCTTGGGCTTCCCATGTTTGCCCAGAACACACGGCCCAAGTCCGTCAACAAATGGCTTATTCTACTAAAGGCCATTGTTACACTACCGCCCTAATCCCAAATTAAGTGTTAGCGTTTATGGGCTCCATATTATATGCTCGTTGATCTCCTCGTGTTTAAGATATCGAATGCCCGTTGATTAAGTCAAGTTACTGACAACTACATTAATCAATTTCTTATGTCCTTGAGTAGTACCACTCAACCTCATTGTCATGTCGGATTAAATCCACCTGCAGGGTTTACATGACAATCCTTATGAACTCCTCAAGGGGACATCATCAACCCGACTTCCTGCGGGTCACGGATTCCTTCTATAATCAACAGCACACCTTACATACAATGTCATTACCCAATCTATCGAGTTTGTTGATTCACAAATGAATCTCACTCATTGATGATTTAAAGCAATGTACAATGCACGTAAGTGCCCGTTATTATATCCGGATTAAGAGGACAAACATCCATAATAACAGAGGCGTTTGTTCTCTTATATAGTCAGTATAAAGAGAAACAACCTCACTTGGTCCTGTTCAATACACACAAAGTGTACTAGTGTAATCCTATAGTCAAGATAGACTAATACCAGATTATACTACAACCATACCAATGGTTTGTCCAAATCCATCTAGGTTGTCAACGATTACTTATACTTTATAAGGTACTGATGATATGATCTTCTGTGTGTCCACACCATATCATCTACAACATAAAGTATTAGACATATGCATATAACTAATAACATATATAATATGCATAACATTTGTCCATATGATTCTCATTCAAAATATAAAGAATTGGAGTTATTACAAAAGTAATGCTTTTAGTATATAACCCTATCAAAAAGTCCTTACTACCATGTTCTCATGTCATGCTGAAAATGTAAACTACGTTATTACATCCTTCCAATAAGAATCGGACCTAATAAAAGAACTAACGGATTGCTCCAGGAAAGAATCCAAATCACACGCCGTGGTTCCACTGCCTTCCACCTATATTCCCAAGAACACACCTACGTTGCCAAAACAAAGCAAACATGGGTCAGCAAAATGGAATTTGTTGGTATGAGTAGACTAACAACATAAATCATTTCCAGACTTTAATCATCCAACAAAAACTTTATATGTACTCATATCTTAATCATTCTCAGCTTGGAAGACAGGTAGTTCCGTCATTTCAACCGGCATAGTTTCTTCCCAAGCAACACTTCCATTCTATTAACTCATTATAATAACTCGTTTTAATAACTAAGTAATTGAATTAAAACTTACCGATATCCACTTCTGTATAAGGGTAGGACCGCGTCCCTGCACAAAATATTATTAAGTCTTACCCTCCTGCAAACGGAAGTTAGGAATTCTAAATAAACATATGTAGATATCATATCAGTATTCAAATGTAAGTCCAAGCACACCCGTACAATCAAATCAATTTCTCTTATTAATTAATCAATTACTTTTCTTATACAACCACCCTTTAGTACCTCCTCCACGATTTGCACTCCACACATTTGCCAAATCACACATTCCTATCTGCCTCTCTCCCACCGAATACCACAATATCATAGCCATCTCTGGGCTTTCATACACATATTTCACAGTCTCTTTGGGCATAAAACTCAGGTCATTCATGACACATTCAATGAATACCTTAGGTCATTCCCGCCATATTCAAGGAATACATATCATATCACTAACGGGCCATTCATGGTACATTCAATGAATACTCTGGGCCATTCCCGCCACATTCAAGGAATACCCAACCCTACATTCCCGTACACTCAAGGAATACAACTAACCCGCAAGGCGAATACCTTAGTTCCTCTCTAGGGTAGTCCAAACAATCTGGTCATTCATGGCACATTCAGTGAATACTCAGGTCATTCATGGCACATTCAGTAAATACCCATTTATAACGCTAACGGGCCATTTATGGCACATTCAATAAATACCCACCTAGCATATGACATCATCAGTCATAAAAACTTATTTCCAAAACTTGAGGTGTGGAAAGTTCTAAAAGGGTGTGGTAAATTTGTTTATGCATTATGAAATTTTATTGCATATATTATTTCAGAGAACGGAGGAGTATGTTGTTTCTTGTATTATTGTTTACGCTTTATTAATTAGATTGATGTCTAAGTGCATAGCGTTGTATCTCATAAAAGACTAAAATATTACATAGTAGTTAATACACGTATACACGTATATATATAAAGGTCTTAACCTAAAGCCAAGCACGCTAATAGTCTTAGACCTATCCTAATAGACCAAATCATAATCCGAGTTAAAAGTCAAACTTGGTGAACTAGTCAAAGTCAACTCTGGTCAACAGTCAAAGTCAACCTGCCAAGGGTCAACAACAGTCATCCAGTCCTAAAGTCAATCTAATTAAAACCCAAAGACTAAGGTCCAAAGTCTAAAACTTAAGCCCATAAGTGAAATCTGAAATTAAAACACTCAAGCCCACAGACTGAGTTCGGCCCAAGCCCAACAAAGAGAAATGAATAGGATCACCTATGTCCCTTCTTCTTCCTCTACTGCGCACCTCCACCACCGATCAACCACCACAACCCGCCAACCCTACTCTACTATAAACCCCACGATTTTACTCCTATCTCAAAACCCCATCTTTCAATACCATAAAATTTCAATTCCCTCACCCTTCAAAATCACGATATTGACGCCATTAATGGCTTTTCAAAGCTTCAATCCCCCCCCTCTTTAGCACCCATTCAAACATCAAATACTAACCTCAAATCAACACATTTAAAAACCTAACAACAAGAGTTCAAACCAAATTAAACGGGATAGGCGACTCCATTAACAGCTCTTCAAAGCTTCGATAGCCCACATCTCACTACACCAACAATCACAGTCAATTCAAAATAAAAATGCATAGATAACTACTTAGTTCGACCACGACATTTATAGTAACCATTAATCAATTTATGTACTCGTTTTGTTTCAATGGATCGGGGCAGGTTTTTCGGAGACAATTTCGAACCAGTGAAAAATAGTAGTTAAACCATAAAATTTTAAATGTATAATCGACCATATGAACACAATGTGTATTCTCCAATTCCTCTGCATACAAAGTGAGCAAAAACAGAAACTTAAAATGAGCAGTAAAGCAGAAAACTGATATCATTATAACTTTGTCAGTAAACCCAAAAACAGGCCGTAAGAGTAATAAGAGTAAGAAATTTCATGTTTAGTGAAGTGATGTATTCTCTACTCACCCATAGTATGCTCCGACTATCAACTAGATATCCGTAGATTTCCAGAAAAGCTTCATTTTCCTCTCTCAGTAAAACTCTCTATGTTTTCCAAACTCTCTGTGCAAACTCCTTTTTGTTTTTAAAACCCCGCAAAAAACAAGGAAGGTTTATCTCTTAACCTATGGGGTTTGCTATCCTTAACAAATGTTTATCCTATTTTTGTTTTATCTATTATCTATTATTATTATTATTATACTAGGAAAAGTAAAAGAAATAAACGGGGTGTTATACTTAACTCCATGTCCATTGCTAGAGCAGCAACACTTTCCTTCAACTCAAACTTTATCATCTACGACGTGCCTCTCATGGTTGAATTAAAAGATGTAATGTTGAAGCAGGAAGTCATAAACGGCTTATCTTTAGATAATACTTCCTCTACTAATGTATGTAGATCTTCTGAAATTTTAGTACCGAACAAATTGAAACTCGGGACGCTCAGGTACAATATATAGTATGTGGCTCTATGCATAGTTTTACTCCAAAAGGAAATCGATAGATGGTTTCTTATGTTATGCAATTGAAAGGCATCTATCCAGGATGTTCTCTAACAAAGAGAAATGTTAAAATTTTGGCTACACATATATCAAGTTTAAGGCTAGCCTTTGACTCAGGCACCATCCGCATGACCGCATCATAACTTAGAAGTAAGCTGTGAGTCATATTGTTCGCTTTAATGGGCTTGTGGTGTGGTTAATACGACTATACGAGTGGTATATATTGGAGGTCCAATTATCAAGCAAGAAATTAACTTGATCCCCAAGCTCAACTTACGTCATTCATATTTATGTGATATAAAACTTCATCAACAATCCTACCTCATCTAATAATAATGCCTAGAAATCGTGGTATTGGAAAAGTAAGACTCCATGGACGAAGAAAGACTGAAGCAAAACATAGTGGTCATTCTACTGAATTGGAGTTGACGAGGAGCCTTCCAAACGAGGTAGTAGCTGAGATTCTCTCCTTGTTGCCCGCCGAGTGCTTGTTCAAGTTCATGTGCGTTTGCAAAACATGGCTACAGTTATTCAAACTCGATCTTCACTTCATTAATTTACATATCCATCGTTCTATCCAATCCAACCACTATAACATTTTGCTTATGCACTGTTGGGTATTGTGAACCTGAAATCTAGTAGTCCCACATGGGAGAAGAAATTAGTTCAATGTGTGTTGATAAAATGGGAAGATCACTAACTAGTACTGAGACCTTTTTGGATAAAACTCCACACCCATGGCCAAGATGTGGCCCAAGTCCAATGGGGTGGTTAAGTGGGGGACAATATCGGTATTAGTTATCTCATAGGCATGGAGGCCTAAGACAAAGTCATTCAAGGTGGAGCCGCTAACGATGGCACAACTCAGGTGGAGTTGCTTAACGAAGCATCCCTATACACTATGGCACTCTTGGAGGTCGTGGATGCTTGAGAGAGTACCCCGAGTGGAATCCAACGACATCGAGTGATCTTCGAGGTGGAGCTTGTCCTCCCGACACCTACAAAGTCTGGTATGAACAAATGAAGATCCTTGGATGTCTGGCATGGACAAATGAAGATCCTTGGATTTCGGTAGTTCATCGTGGGTTGATAAAGTGGGAAGATCACTAACTAGTACCGAGGCCTTTTCAGATAAAACCCCATACCCATGGCCAAGATGTGGCCCAAGCCCAATGGGTGGTTAAGTGAAGGACAATATCGGTACTAGTTATCCTATGGGCATGGAGGCCCAGGCCTGACAAGTGTCTAGGTCCTATCAAATGCTAGAGTAATAGATTACAAGAGCTCTTTCTTTTTGGTTAGGTTAAGTTTTTATAGAAAAAACTTTATATTTATACTGTTTCCAAAAATAGTTGAAGTCTGCTGAAATATGGTGGGGCGCGGGCGCGCACTTGGCTAGGCAAAAGTCGAGTGCGTGCGCGCCTAATAGCCTAATTGTTTGCCAAAGGAAAAGCGCGGGAGTGCCCTTGTCCAGGCATACATAAGCGCGGGCGCGCTTTACACAAGAGAAAGAAAAAACTCCTTTTTTCTCTACATGCACAATAATAATGACAAAGGAATGACGCACTTTCACCACACATAATTTACCTCAGGTAACAGGATTGGAACTTCCACTTAACATGTCGTCTCTTGAATATTGCAATAAGGTTGCTAGAATTCAAAATGGCTTGGTGTGTTTAGCTTGCAGTGAGTTTGAATGAAGCACGTTGCGTTAATCTTTACGAATGGAACCCGCTCACGAAAGAACACATTACCATCCCATGTCCACCTATTGGTAAAAGGTTTTTCACTTCCAGATTTGCTTTTAGTTTTCAACAAGGCACTAATGAGTATAAGCTATTAAGGGTTGGTTATTCTATTTCTCCATTTTTAAATTGTTTAGGGAAAGATTACCAAACACATGTTAGTGTATACACCATAGGAGGCACAAGCTCATGGAAAACTCTAGATGCCATTCCCTACCTTATCAGTGGTTCCAAGAATGCAGTTGTTGACGGATCTATTCATTGGTTTGCAAGTGGTCGGCCTTTTATCAAGTTTCCAAAATTACTGGTTTCTTTTGATATCAAGGAGGAGGTTTTCTAAGAGATACCACTGCCCAAGGGTTTTAAGTATAAGGGTGACGATTCGAGCACACAAGTTGGGGAGTTTGGTGGATTGCTTTGTATTTTTCATAGAGTTTATAGAAAGGAAGTTGAGGTGTGGGTCATGAAAGAATATGGTGAGGTAGATTCTTGGACAAAATTATTTAATGTTGGAACACACATAAGTTGGGACTTTGATTACTTGGAACCACTAGGTGTTGCAAACCAACTTGGTGTGGTGATAAGAGCCCAAAACTGTAGTTTTAACCCCTTAATAATCATACTGTTAGACCAATTATGTGAATAATAAGTAAGAGTTAATATCGACACGATTACGTGTTTTATACATTTCGGGCTTCAAAGTCCATTTATGCAGAAATGTGCCACTTTTAGCGAGATAAAGGAGCAAAGGTCGGTTGCTAAGGAGTTCTGTGATTAAAGGCCAAGATTCAAGAAGACAAAGCCTCTGTAAAGCCCGGTCAAAAGATGAAGAGTCAAAGTCCACGCAGGTAGAAACAGTGCACAAAGTCAACAGAACTTCCGAAGACCATATCTTTGGACTCAAACCTTGGAATGGGGCCTACCGTATGTCAAAACGACCGGCTCGGAAAGAGCTTTCCAATGGTCCAATCCTTGACCCAATCAGAGGAGCAGAAGTGGACGAAAAGTCTGTGGAAGCCAACTGCAGTTGAAGAGGCCTTTTTGGACTGAAAGAATTGGGTTTTGGGCCTGATTCTCTGGCCCAAAGCATGGCTCCAAGCCCATGCACGATTTTTGGATCTGGATGTATAAAAACAAAAGCTTAGCTCTTTGTTAATGGTAGATAGTTAGGTTAGAAAATAAATTAGGTTAGAATAAGAAAAGTAGCCATTAAACCTTAGTTCTAGATCTAGTTTTAGATTAATTAATTAGTTTTTATTCTTGCCTTAAATTCAGTATTAAATTATTGTTATTGATTTCATTAGATAAATAAATTAGTGTTCTTGATAATCTTGTTCATTTCCTTTACTTAAATTAGTTTAAATCCTTAGATTCAATTACTTGTCATTATTAGTTTAATTCAATTATTGCATGAGTAGTTTCGAATTGAGTTTAAACAAGTAAAGTTCAAATCTTTATATTATGTCTTGTTTAGATTTCATGAGAAATGATAGTTTTATGACTCTAGGCTAACCCTCCATTAGAGGGGGTTGAGGAAGCCTTGATGAAGACTTGATTTTGTTAGCGTTAGAATTAGGCCCTCATAATCTATTCAATTCTAGAAGTAATTAGTTCACCATGAGAATGGGTTTAATACTTCACATGCTAGTTATTACTTGGTAGAGATTGCCATGAATAGTTAGGGATTAGATTTACCAATTGTTATGCGATAACATTTCAATTTGGAGTGCGACAGTTCTTTGTTAGTAGATTAAGTAGAGTTAAGGCGGATTCAATCCCCCTAATTCCTTATCATAGAGTCTAGTTAGTATTTCTGTAGTTTAATTATTATATCTTGTTAGTATAAATTGAATCCGTAGTATAATCATAGAATAGATATTTCATATAACACATCACTCTCACCATTGTTCTTTGGGTTTGTTCAATTGAATTTGTTTAAGTCTTGAGGTTTAAGAGTGGAACGATTCCGTACTCTATATATTGCATGAATATACATGTGAGAGTAGGAAATAAATCATTGATACCGTAAGAATAAGGTTAGAGTAATCTAATTGACTTTTTATGGGTTATCATGTGGTATAACCCAAAACCAACTTGTAGAATTTAACAACCAATCACAGAGACAAAACACAAGATTTATAGTGGTTTGGTGCCATTGCGGCAACCGATGTCCATGGGAGAAGAAAGAGATGTTATTGCTTGATTAACTCTTTAGGGTTCCATTTGTTGGGGTTAATACCAATATCAATTGATCCCCACTACACATATAATTTGCATTTGAACTCACTTCAACTCCAGAGAAATTCTAAATATCAACTACAACCTAGCTAACATGCCCAACTCTCTAAACAACTATTAACAACAGATAATAATGTAAACAAGTAAAACGCATACCACAACACAAAGATATACCATGGTTCGGCCAATGATGCCTACTTCCACAAGTGCTAATCCTTTTATAAAGTGGGAAGGAAGATTACAATCACTCCTTTCTGTCTCTCACCTTACTATATCACTCATCTCTCTTTACAGGCTTGTCTCTCTGTAAAAGTTATCTCTCAATTTTGATAGCTCTCTAAATTGGGTTTCTTTTCTCTGTGTTCTCTTGGTTTGTGTTGGTTCTGTGTTAGGTTTTGCCAAAAACCTAAACCTTATATTGCAAACTCGCGGTTTCGCAAAAATAGAAATTCTGACGAAAATAGGCATGGGCGTATGCTCGGCAAAGCCAAGGTCGCGTCTTGGCGCCCTTTAAAAATCTTGGAAGTTGTTCACGGCATGGCGCCAACGCTTTGGCAAGACAAAACCGAAAGCGCCAAGACGCCGCCTCAGCGTTCTCCACGCAAACTGAACTTCTTTTCTCTCCTCATGTGAGGGATAACTCCAACACCATTACAGAGATATATATAAGAACAACACAAGTGCACAAAATTGTCTCTTGTTTCTAAGAATGGAGTCTTCCCTTTTATAGAAACACCAATATCGGTCGAACTTGTCATGAACAGAAGCGTGCCCATGCCTAAAAGCCTGTCTCTGACTTCTTCTACACTCCCCCTCAAGTTGGTGAGAAGATATCCAGCGAGCTCAACTTGGAAAGTATATCATGGAACTTGGAACTTGGAAGTCCCTTGGTAAAACTGTCTGCAAGCTGTTGGTCACTTCGAACGAAGGAGGTAGTGACAATGTTAGACAACACTTTTTCACGCACAAAATGACAGTCAACTTCAATATGCTTAGTTCTCTCATGAAACACCAGATTTGCAGTAATGTGCATAACAACTTAATTATCACAGTAAAGTGTAGTTGGCATATGCAAACCAAAACACAAATCCTTCATAAGAGCGCTATTTTAACCCCCACCTACGTGGCAAACGTCCATTAGTAGGGGTCTCCACTTTATTCATTTAATCGACAAGCTTAAGGCCCAATTTGCAATATTATAGATCAATGTACATGCCCATTAACTCATATGCCTAGGGCTGAACCCTAGCCACATGGCTTGCCACTTACGTACATTAATTTATTTCTAGATTCGTTTCATATCAAAGAGATAATCATCAATTAAGAGTCAGGTTCAATTACAATTACTTGAGCTACAAGAAATCTCTACTCTACAGATATAAATACCAAACTATTTTTCATACAGAACTACGTTCTTGAGACTTGATCCAATTGATAATTTGGGTATGTAGGCAACTGAAAGGTACAGTCTTATCATTCTCTCGATCACCATCACTTTTCCCACAACTTCTCTACGTTATTCATCTCTTTCATCACTATTTAGTGTTTTGATCATATTTGGTCGAAACAAGCGCGAAGCCATATGATTTCACTGGTGGTGGAAGCCATAGCTCTGTACTCAGCTTCAGCACTAGAACGAGCCACTACATTATGTTTTTTGCTCTTCTAAGTGACCAAATTACCTCCCACAAAGGGACAATAACCAGAAGTAGACCGCCGATCAACTGGACATCCTGCCTAATCAGCATCTGTATAAATAGTAATAGATGTATGCCCATTTTTTTGCATCCAAATACTTATGCCTGGCGACCCTTTCAGATACTGCAGTATTCTGGAAACTGCATTCATATGTGGAGTCCTTGGAGCATGCATTAAATGACTAACCAAGCTTACTGCATAAGAAATATCTGGTCGGGTAATAATTAAATATATTAGTTTACTAACTAATCGTTGATACTGACCAATGTTAGTAAGAAGATCACCGGTGTTGTCCAACTTGACTCCACTGTCAGTTGGAGAATCAGATGGTTTTTACCCTAGCTTTCCTATTTCACTCAAAAGATCCAACACATACTTTCTTTGATTAAGAAATATGCCTCTTTTTGAATAAGCAATTTTTATCCCAAGAAAGTACTTTGATAACTATAAAAATGATAAACGTAATGAATATGATAAAAATGAATAGTCTACCTACGAAATGAACTATGAATTCACAACGTAAGTAAACTAAACTTATACTTTTACGTGCTTGAGTTATCAAAGATTTCTACTCTCAATCCTATGAGATATAGTGGAGTAGATAAGTTCGTTCCACTCCTAGTGCTCTAGCATGGATGTTTTCTAATCTAACTAGTCGTTTTTAAGTCTATGAGAGTTTTACGAAGGGAATTATACTACGATGCAACTACCCACAAGATGCAACTAGTCGATTATCTAAATAATTATGGGAAGGCTATGTTGATTCTATGATAAGGAGTTAGAGGGGATTGATTCCACCTTAACTCAACTTAATCCACTAACCAATAATCGTCAGTAATCGAATTGAATCGCTTGAGAACAATTGGTTATTCCTAATCCCTAATTATACATGGCATTTCTACCAATCATAACTAGCATGTGAACAATTAAACCCATTCTCATGGTGAACTAATCATTTCTAGAGTGGAATAGAAAAAAATTACGGCGACTCTACGATAATCGGACTCAAGCTTTCATCAAGGAGCATGACCCCTCTAATGGAGGTTTAGCCTTGAATCATTCCAAGAATCATTTCCATTTAGATTAAAACTAAACATAATATAAAGCATTGAAATTTACTTAATTTAACAATAATGAAATCTAATTTAATGACTAAATTGAAATAAGGACATGAATTGAAATTAGATCTAGAATTGGATTTGACAAAAATCGAAATTGATAAGAAATACTACTTTATTGATCTAATTAATTTGAAGAACAAGATCCAAAGGTTTAATCTAATAAGGGATTTGAAACTAATTAAAGAAAACAATTAAATCTAGATCTAGAAGCTATTTTAATGGCTACTTTCTATTCTAAGCTATCTACCCTAATTCTCTACTATTTAATCTACCATTAACAAAGAATTAAGCTTTTGTTTTATACATTCAGATCCAAAAATCGTGCATGGGCTTGGAGCCATGGTTTGGGCGCAGAATCGGGCCCAAAACCCAATTCTTTTCGATCCAAAAGGCCTCTTCAGCTGCAGTTGGCTTCCATAGACTTTTCGTCCACTTCTGCTCCTCTGATTGGGTCAAGGCTTGGACCATTGCAAAGCTCTTTCGAGGCGGTCGTTTTGACATAAGGTAGGCCTCAATCCGAGGTCTGAGTCCAAAGATATGACATTCGAAGTTCTCACGACTTTTGCTCCTTTATCTCGCTAAAGTGGCACATTTCTGCACATAATGGACTTTGAAGCCTGAAATGCATAAAAAACACTTAATCAGTATTAACTCTTACTTATTATTCACATAATTGGTCTAACAGTATGATTATTAAGGGGTTAAAACTACAGTTTTGGGCTCTTATCATACTTTATAATACCCAGATCCTTGATCGCAAATTTCTTGTGTAGTAGATCCTTGAGCTGAGAGATTTAGATATGGTCATTACCTGTGATAACTATGTCATCAACATAAATAAGAACAACAACCAAGCCTGACTTGTTAGACTTAACAAATAAGGAAAGATCAACATCACTCCACTTAAGATCGGTCATAGCTAGAACAAAACTGAGCTTGGCATACCATGCTCGTGGAGATTGTTTAAGTCCATAGATAGCCTTTTTTTAACTTGCATACTAATCCAACCTTAGTCTCCTTCGGATGTCCAGGTGGGATGCTCATATACATTTCTTCTTTAAGATCATCGTGTAAGAATACATTTTAAACATCCATCTGTAACAATTTCCAGTCTTGATTTATAGCTAGAGATACAAGAACTCTAAACCTGTTCATTTTTGCAAATGGTGCAAAAGTCTCCTTGTAGTCCTGACCATATGTTTGGGTGAATCCCCTTGTAACGAGTTGAGCTTTAGACCTCTCTAAAGAACCATCACTGTTGAACTTGTTTTTGAACACCCAACGACAATCAACAGTTTTCTTTCCGTAAGGTAGCATAACAATCTCCTAAGTTTTATTCCCGTCTAGAGCACGAAGTTCTTCTTGCATCGCCTTTCTCCATACTAGACGAGAGTTATCTTCTCTAAAGTTCTTGGGTTCTTGCAAATCATTGATTGTACTTGATAAATGTTAAAATGATAGTTTACCTACGAAATGAACGATGAAACTCAAAACGTAAGTAAACTAAAACTTATTACGAGCCTATATTTATCAAGTTTTCTACTCTCAATTCTATCGAAATAGAGTGGAGTAACAAATTCATTCCACTCCTAGTTCTCTAGCATGGAATGTTTTCTAGTCAACTAATCGGTCTTAAGTCTAATGAGAGGTTTACGAGGGGAACTCTATACTACGAGGTGAATTCAATTAACAAGTTACGAATAACGAAATGATAGAATGCTAAGGGTTTGAATCTAGATAAAGAATTAAAGGGAATTGAATCTACCTTAACTCGACTTAATCCTACTAACAAAGACTCGTCGTGATCCAAATTGAATGCTTCAAGATATCAAAATAGTAATTATAATCCCTAATTATACATGACATTTCTACCAATTCATAACTAGCATGTGAGCGATTAAACCCATTCTCATGGTGAATAAATCGTTTCTAGAGTGGAATAATTATCACGATGATTTCTAAGTTTAACAAAGATCAAGCGTCATCAAGGCTTCTTCAACCCCTCTAATGGAGGTTTAGCCTTGATTCATACTACTATCATTTCCCATTGATTTAAAACTAGACATCATATAAATTCTATTCTTATGCAATTTATCTAAACAATGATTGAAATCTCAGGTAATGACTAGGAAATGAATAACAAGTAATAAAAGAATTTAGATCTAAACAATTGTAAATGACAAAAATCAAAATTGACAAACTAACTATTTTATTTATCAAACTAATGAAGAACAATGATTCTAAGAGTTTAATCTAAAACAAGAATTGAATTTAAACTAAACTTAATTTTATTTAATGAAAACTAGATCTAGAATTATCTATAGTTTTAGGTCTAACTAGCTACCATTAACAAAGAGCTAAACTTTTGTTTTTATATGTTCAGATCCAAAAATCGTGCATGGGCTTGGAGCCATGTTTTGGGCCAGAGAATCAGGCCCAAAACCCAATTCTTTCAGTCCAAAAAGGCCTCTTCAGCTGCAGTTGACTTCGACAGACTTTTCATCCACTTCTGCTCCTCTGATTGGGCCAAGGCTTAGACCATTGTAAAGCTCTTTCTGAGCCGGTCGTTTTGATGTAAGGTAGGCCCAATTCCGAGGTCAGAGTCCAAAGATATGGTCTTCGGAAGAAGCGACTTCACGACTTTTTTAATTTACGCCGCGTTGACTTTGACTTTTCAGCTTTGACCGGGCTTTTGAAAGGCTTTGTCTTCTTGAATCTTGTCCTTTAATCACAGAACTCCTTAGCAACCAACCATTGCTCCTTTATCTCATCAAAGTGGCACATTTATGCACATAATTGACTTTGAAGCCTGAAACGCATAAAAACGTGAATCAAAAGATTAACTCTTAATTATTACTCACATAATTGGTCTAAAAGTATGACTGTTACAGGGTTAAAACTACAGTTTTGGGCTCTTATCAAACCACCCCCAAACAGCATTTTGCTTGTCCTCAAGCAAATATGATAAATTAGAATAAGTGACCAAAAATGGAGTTCTAACTACTCGTTATTTGAGTGGGATGGATTGCATTGACCATATGCAACAAGGCCTTAAACCACTAGGAATTCCCTAGTGGACGAGTTATAGCCTCGTGAGAGTTTTCTAGTGAAGGTACTCACAAACTTCATCTATACTACAACGACTAAGAAATAAAACTATTGTTTCCTCATTCATGTCTCAACTATCTATACATCTCACTAGCAAATGAATAAGAATAACCAAGTCAAAAACCTAAACTAATATATGCATAATAATCAATCATCTATGATACAAATTTATATACTATGAGTAATACCATGAAATGCCTAGCAGGTTCGTTTCTGAAAACTCAGAATAGCGTCCTTAAGTAGGTCCTCACATAAATGTCAAGACGAAAACCACTCTAATTTTTCTGCTCAAGTTTCGCTACTCCAGTGTGCAGTGGACACACTTTACCTTACAATCTCAATGATAACAAGGAAGCCGGAGTCGATCAAACACATCTGCCACTTACTATCACACTAACCTATTCCTAATTGAGCTAGAGGTCTTTATTAGGTGTTGCGGGGATTAGGAGATGGTTTAAGAAGGAAGGGAATGGATATTCAAAAGGACAAGTCTGAGATAATAGAGTCTTCATATTATGTAACTTAGAGAAAACCTTGTTATTTTCTTTTGCTTCTATACTTTGTTTCCATCCTTAGCCATATTTTTCTTTTTATTTTCTTTGGCTTTTGACTCCCTTTTATTCTATTTTTGGAGTTTTTATTTATTTCTATATTTTTTTTCTTTTCCTTGGATGGAAACTTCTTTCTTTTTCTGAAGCAACTAACTAATTTTTGTTTACACAGGTTTTTCTCTTCTTCTTTCTTCACTCATTCTATTCTCAGACTTATTCTAGATTGGATAAGTTGACTTTTTTAATTTTTTTTGTTTTTGTAACGGGGTAAAGGAATTGTGGTTTATGGAAGGCTAAAGAAAGGCTCGAGGGGCTTAATTAGCGGAAAATAATTCATAGGTTTGAATTTCTGGCTATATCGATCCAAAGAGGGCCTAAATTTCGCTTAGGATATGGCATAGTGATCAAGCAAGTGGACGTGTGATTTCTCTATCCGGATTTTACTTCTCCCTTGTGTCATTTCTCAAATGTTTCGCTTCATATAAGGCTTTAGGCTATATTCTCACAGATTTGTAGAATAAGTACTCTAGCCTAGATTTCAGAAAACTTATGCTAACAATCATAGATACTCATGTAATATATTTATAGATAGATATAAAGATTATTACCTACATATTAACCTAAGTTTCTAACAATTATTCTCGATGCAAAAGCTAATTGAGACTTCTAGATTGTTAAGAGCATAGAGAAAGAAAACAATACCAATATTCCTAAGTGTATATCATAAACTTATTTATTTATATTTTTGAAAATTTTAACTTGAAAACAAATGCATATTATACATATCTATATCCTAACAGATGCCTTAATTACACATGTTTCGATCCCCCCCCCCCCCCAAACAAGAAGCATGCTTTGTCCTCAAAGCATTTAAATAAAGAGGGTAGAAAAATACCATGGAAACGCGCGGAAATGCGGAACATCTGCAAAACAAGGTTAGAACATACTAATATAGGAAATAAAAATACTGACGCAACTCTATAAGAGTTCCACCCGTTATGGGGTTAACAGAATTAAATTGCTTGGGACATAAGCAGACAATAACAAAACTAAAAACTTACCTCCACTCCAACATTTACTTGTCATCCTCTTTTTCTATAAAGAGATGAGGTTCCTTCGCATCCTGCCAGGCCATTATAACTTGCCAAGCTTGCTGCCATTTATCATCTACTAATGCTAACCTGTTAAGTGTTATTATGTCTGATGGGATGTACGGGGCGACCAAATGAGGCGCGACTCCGCCATCCCGCCAAGTCATAATTCATGAATGAGCGAACCCCCAATTGGTGGGTCTCATGACTTCAACCCTTTTCCAATCTGTGAATTGTGCACAGAATACAGGTAAACAACTACGCATGATGCGGCTTACCAAAACAGGCATAAGAAGATACTTACGCCTCATGCTTTGGGCTCTCTTAAGACTAGCGACTAAAACTCGGGGAATGTCATATCGGCGACGTCCCTTAGCTAAAGCGAGGAAAATGTCACCAGCAGTACTGTTTGCAGAAGTGAACTGCCATTCCCCCAAAATATTCATCAGGATGAATAACATGGTGGTGCCTACATTTAGGGACAGGCTACCAAGGGTAATACTATATCACCCCTGGTCCATTACTCGAAATACCCCTCCCCCATAATACTCATGGAAATATGTATAATCATAAAGGTATGCATTATCGGTCATATATCCCCATGTGTGAACAGGATTAGGTATTGGTAATCCCGAAACTAAAGCTACCACATATTTATTGAATTCTAGTGTCGTGTCATCATCGACTCACTGACGGAGAATTCTTGTTCTCCATCGATTACAATAGAACCTAACGCGTGGTCATAGAAATAAGCAAGTAAGTCGCGTCTTTGAATATGAATCGTCGACTTACCGATAGATGGCGCCATCCTAACTACGTTCGCTCGGCCACTTTAACGATGCTCCATAGGTATCGGTTCCCAACACGTCTTCGAAACACTGTTCCAATATGACTATAGGAGATGGCATCTTAACTACTCTTTTGAATAGCTCCAAAAAATTCTGGAACAACCCTCAGAAAATTGGAAATTTTCGTTTTCACGGAGGGGGGCGGGTGGTGCGCTGCTTGAAGCAGTGCGCTTCGGGTGTTGTTGGAGTTATAGTGTTTGAGCGCGAGTCGCGCTCAACTTGGGCGTGGGTCGCGCTCAGGTGTTTTAGGAGTTACAGTGTTTGGGGCGAAGTCGGCTTCAACTTGGGCTGGTCGCTCCGAGTAAAATTCGGCGGTGTCTAGCGGAGGCGCGCTCATCGAGGCGTGGTGTGCTCGTAAGTGCTGAAACAGAAGTTTACAAGGAAAAAGAAGGAAAAGCTTGGAGTGAGAGGTGAGAGATGATGGTGGGGTGTAGTGTGGGTTGTGAGTGTATAATGAAAGAAGTTTAAATAGGTTTTGAGCTTCCAAAACGAATCGGCAAGTTGCCAAATTGTTTAAGGCAATTTCCGGAAATAGAAAATTTCCAAATCCGGAAATGGAAACAAACCATATTCTTGATTTTCTAACAACCCTGGTATCTTTTATACTGGATTTAGAATAGTAACTTCTAAACTGTCCTGGATTTCATGCTACCACCACACATAATCATAGATATGCCGATATTGGCCAAATTCTCAACCTTTACTCCAAGATAACTTTACAGAAGATGATCATATAATGAATTATGCTTGGTATAAATATTACCACCCCCAAACAATTCGGGAAGGTGGGATTAAAGATAAAAACACGCACAATTCGAAAATAACCAATTATATTAAAAATAAAATTTAAATCCAAACAACATAAAACAAACACATTAATATTTAAATTTAACAACTGAATTAAAATCCAACTAATAAAATAATAAAAAAACAGTGAACACAAACTGATGGTGAACACCTAGCCATGTGATGAAGATGGACCCTGAGATGGAGATTGGTTCTAGGATGAAGATTGGCTTGAGCCATCTGTCCTTCGGCGACGAAGCTCATGCCTCTCAGACCCGGCTGAAACAGAATCCTCCACGGGTGGCATGCGTCGTAGCATCTCTATTCGGAACAAGCGCGGCTTCCATCTCACCCGATCTAATCGCGATAATCGGGCTTGGTGATGCTGGTGGATAGTCTCCATGTTAGACAAGATATCGTCCTGACCCCTTTCGAGCATTTCAAGTCTCGTCTGAAGGTTCGTTTGCTTATTTCGAACTACAATCTGTCTATCTCGGATATCTTCACAAATACCATAAACGCAACGCAAGCCAGTTTGCAACACTTGCATGCATTCTAAATTAGAACTACAACTATCTAATGCATTGTCATCCAAACATGTTATATCCTCCCTTTCATCCTACGACTCAACCACATTTCCTTCAGACAACGGCCAAGTCTCTTGGATGCAATCCGTATAAATACTTGCATTAGAATGCAATTTGATCTTAATAGGAGCAGATTTTGCGACAGCTCTAAATGAGAGCATGATCTTAGTGATCAATACGGGAAGAGGCGCCATGCTCTTTCCCACTCCTCTAATCACATTAAAAATTAATTCGAGGATGCAGAAATTAGACTTATTAGTTTGCAAAATCCAGAGAACGTGTAGACATTGCAGACCGATGTCACTGACTTTGTCTTTCCCGAGGACGTTCCTACCAATCCATCGAGCTGACGCCCGGTTGATTGGTTCTCGTGGTTGTGGCGCTAACGCATAATGAGAACTCGTATTGTATTCACCCTCCACGACAGTATCTTTCATCAAAGCAGGAACTCCAGTATACTGGGATTCCTGAATGGTCGTTTCTAGGTTGCTTTCAGGCGTAATTCCTAGCAGCTCAGCCAATAACTGTCTCGTTACTTCCCTCCTCGTTCCTGCTACCTTAATGAAAATCCTTGCCCCCTCCAATTCTCTCTTCTTATAAAACTGTTCTACCAAATCGTAGTGATAGAATTCCTCAGTCGAGTACCACAGCCCATTCCAATTTCTCCTAATCATCTCCGCGTCATAAAATGGCGCGAAGCGTCGACGAAAGCGCATGCTCGGCAAGACAATTCTTCGTCATTAAAGCCATTGAAGTTTTTGAAACAACCAATGGTTTTGTAGACGGTGGAGGAAGCGAGTTTGATGGAAAAACAACTAAAAACAACGGTGGTGGGGATGGTGGGTACGGTGGCAGGTTGAAGCTTGAATTGGTGGTTGTTTTTGGAGTTTTAAAATTGGTGGGGTTGGTGGTGGTAATGGTTTGGAGAAGATTTCAGTTTGATTTAAATGCTTGGCGTGGGTGTAGTTAGGTTTTCTTTCCTCTTTTTTTTTTTTTTTTTTTTTAGGTTGAAAACTTTGTTAATGGCGGTGGTGGGATTAGAACGCGATACTGTTCATTTGGGAAGGAAGGAGCAAAAGGCTGCCGGTCTTATCTTGAAGTTTGGGCCCAAGCCCAATTTGAATTCCGAACTTTTCCGATTTTTCTCGCAATTTCAAATTCAATTTGCCGCTTCGTTACTGGTCCGATTTTGGCGAATGAGTTATGGAAATGATCAGTAGAGAATTTCCAATCCAATGATCCATAAAACACTCAATTCCAACCATAGTTGATGTATAAGAAGGTGGAAAAACGCCTCAAAGTGCGTGTGTGACGTAAGTTATGCGAACGAAGGAATCTAAGTTTTAGATAACGTCAACCCAAATAAACTACAACTAATGGGCCTAAGCAACACAAATGGAAAGTTCGAGCAATCCGGATGGAAAGACCGACTGTCCACCCCCAAACAAATTTTTAAACGCAAAATTTGTTTTACGCGTGGGTCGTTTAAAGTCAGATTCCCAAGACTTGTTGGATTGCTATTTCTATGATTTTAGATTTTTTTTTTTATTTTTATATATTTTTTTTATTAGTTTATTATAAGAAAAAAGAAAAACAATAAATACATAATTCACCCCATAGAGGAACATGACTAAAAAACTGAGAAAACATGCAAAAGTGGAAAATGTGAATTATGTGAAACGTGGACTTAGGATCCGGTACTTCCAGCCACACACTCCATAGGGAGGGCCCGGTTACCTGAATGGTGCACTTACCACTATATGGAAGTGAAAGGAAGTACACCAAATGACAAAGGTCAATCCTCATAGACAGGGTCCTGTAAAAGGACTTCCTCTACATCAGGGGACAGAAGTTCGTGAAAATATTTTAACCATTGACCATTAACTTGGAAGGTACTGTTGTCCTTGGGATTTACCAAGGTGATTGCTCCGTAAGGGGTGACTTCAGTAACCAGAAAAGGACCAGACCAACGGGATTTTAGTTTCCCAGGGAAAATATGTAGACGGGAGTTATAAAGCAAGACCTTTTGACCGACCACAAACTCTTTGCGCAAGATTTGCTTATCATGAACACGTTTCATGTTAGCTTTATAATCCTTCGCGAGATCGCAAGAATCGCTACGGATTTCTTCAAGCTCATTCAATTGCAACTTGCGTTTGACACCCGCTTCATCAATATTGAAGTTAAGGCTTTTTATAGCCCACAGAGCACGGTGCTCTAATTCAACGGGCAAATGACATGGTTTCCCAAATACAAGTCTAAAGGGAGACATACCTATAGGAGTTTTGAAAGCCGTCCTATACGCCCATAAGGCATCCGATAGACGCTTCGACCAGTCTTTCCTATCAGGATTTACAGTTGTTTCTAAAATCTTTTTGATTTCCCTATTAGAAACTTCTACTTGTCCACTAGTTTGTGGATGATAAGGAGTTGCTACTTTGTGTGTAACTCTATACTTTTTCACTAGGGATGCAATAACTCTGTTGCAAAAATGTGTTCCACCATCACTAATGATGGCTTTAGGAATGCCAAACCGATAGAAAATATACTCCTTAATAAAAAATACAACTGTCTTATGGTCATTGCTACGGGAAGCCATGGCCTCTATCCATTTAGACACGTAGTCCACGTCAACTAGAATATAAACGAAACCGTGGGAAACAGGGAAGGGACCCATGAAATCAATGCCCCAAACGTCAAAAATTTCTACTATCAAGATTGGATTTAATGGTATCATATTACACTTCGTGATTCGCCTAAGTTGTTGGCAATGAATACACGTCTTGCAATGCACTTGGGCATCCTTAAAAAGGGTAGGCCAATAAAATCCACATTGAAGAACTTTAGCGGCTGTTTTCATTCCACTAAAATGGCCACCACACTCTTTGTCATGGCAGAACGATAGAACTTCATTATATTCCCACTGGGGAATGCAACGACGAATAATCTGATCCGCACAATACTTAAAAAGGTAGGGCTCATCCCAGTAGTATAACTTAACTCTGGCCAAGAACTTCTTACATTCATTTCTTGACTAATTATAAGGCATAACATCAGCCACTAAATAATTTACAATGTCAGCATACCATGGTGCTGAAAAAATAGCATACAAATGCTCATAGGAAAGGAGTCCGGTATGGGGTCAGAATCACTATTATCGTCGTTTGTAAGTCTAGATAAGTGGTCATCAACTACGTTTTCGACCCCTCTTTTGTCCTTTATTTCTAATGTGAACTCTTGCAGGAGAAGGATCCATCGGATTAATCTCTGTTTAGCATCCTTCTTTGCAAGAAGGTACTTAATGGTCTGCATGGTGCATGTAAACTAAAGTTTTAGAACCAACCAAATAAGGGACGAAACTTATCTAAAGCATAAATGATGACTAAGAATTCTTTTTCGGTAGTTGAATAATTCTGTTGAGCATCGTTTAAGGTTTTACTAGCATAATAAATAACAGTGGACTTATTATCTAGTTTCTGTCCCAAGACAGCACCAACTGCATAATCATTAGCATCACACATGAGTTCAAAAGGTTTAGACCAACCGGGAGGCTGTATAATTGGTGCAGAGGTTAGAGCGGCTTTTAAAGTTTCAAAAGCCTGCTTACAGTTAAAATTAAAATCAAATATTGTATCCTTTAAAAGTAGATTAGTTAAAGGCCTAGCTATTTTCGAGAAATCTTTAATAAATCGCCTATAAAAACCTGCATGGCCTAGAAAGGCTATAATATCACGGACAGTCTGTGGTTTAGGTAGAGTCGCTATCTTATCTAGTTTGGCCTTATCTACTTCGATGCCATCACTAGATACAATGTGACCTAGTACTATGCCCTTTTTCACCATGAAATGACACTTTTCCCGTTTAAAAACGAGGCTCTTTTTTCTTCACACCGTGTCAAAACCTTAGACAGGTTAGACAAGCGATCGTGAAGGAGTCTCCATAGATAGAAAAATCATCCATGAAAACTTCCATAAAGCTCTACCATGTCACTAAATATATGAAGCATACATTTGGAAGGTACTAGGAGCATTACAAAGGCCAAAAGGCATTCGTTTACAGGTATACGTTCCAAAGGGACATGTGAAGGTAGTCTTTTCTTGGTCATCAATATCAATAATAATCTGAAAATAGCCTGAGTAGCCATCCAGAAAACAATAAAAAGCATGACTAGCTAGGCGTTCGAGCATCTGATCTATAAAAGGTAAAGGAAAGTGATCCTTTCGTGTCATAGCATTTAAACGTCTGTAATCAATACAGATTCTCCATTTGATAGGACCTTGTGTGACAACATAGTCATTCTTAGGAACTACATGAATGGGGCTTACCCATTCGCTATCATAGATTGGGTATATGATACCCGCATCGAGTAATTGTAAGACTTCTTCCCTAACCACCTCTTTCGTGGCAGGGTTCAGACGACGCTGAGGTTCGCGAGAAGTCTTGGCGTTATCCTCAAATGGATGCGATGAGTGCAAACATTAGGGTCAATTCCCTTAATGTCGGCTAGGGACCAACCAATCGAGACCGATGTTCCCCTAATCACCCAGATTAGGCGTGTCTCTTCACCCGGATTAGCGAGAAGATATAATTACCGGATGACTACCATCCGGATCAAGTTGAATATATTTTAACTCCGGGGGAAGAGGTTTAAGCACAGGGGTGGAAGGAAAATCAATAGATGTTTCATCAGGGTCCCCATTTTGCATAATGAATACTTGCTTAGGTAGCAAGTCTTCATACTCAGTATATAGAGCAACCGAAGGGTCTACAATTGGTGTGGACTCAAGGATGGTGTTGACTTCCTCTAAGTAGGAGTCATTTACAAAATCTGAAGTTCCAAAAGAAAGGAATTTATACATATTGTTTTCGGGAAAAGTGTTGTTAAAATAATCTTGAGCTAAGCTCTCAATCATGCTAACCTACCCATCTATAGACGATTCTGGTAACTGTTTCATCATTTTAAAAATATTTACTTCAACTGAAAGATGGCCAAAAGATAAGGACATCTTACCATCGTGGCAATTTATAAAGCGTTAGCGATTGCCAAGAAGGGCCCTAAGATGATCGGTGACTGAGTCGTTAGCGACTTACGTATCGAGGATAACAAAATCAGCGGGGATAGTAGAAATCTTGAACCTTAACAAGCACGTTTTTCACTACACCCTTAGGATACTTAATTGACGTCCGCTAACTGCAACGTTATTCTTGTAGGTTGCATTTTCTGTAGACCTATTTGTTTTACAAAAATACGGGGAGTAAGTTAACACTCGCCCCCAAGTCTAATAAAGCGGTCGCCGTGTGGGAATCTCCTAAGGTGCATTTTGATGGGGCGACCGGGGTCCTTGTACTTAACAATTCCATTATTTTTCGGATAAAGTTGGGAACTGCTCAGGTTAGAAAGGCGTCTTTAGGTATGTTAGTCTTACGCCTAGTAGTGAACAACTCTTTAAGAAACTTAGCGTGGTTAGGTAGCTTTTTAATAGCTTCGAGAAAAGGAAGGTTTATCGTTAGATTCTTGAAAATGTTCCTAATATCCTCAAAGTTTGTATCCCTGGTTAGCATGGCTAATTTCTGAGGGAACGGTGGTTTCGCTCTATATTTAGTGTATGGCTCGACTTGATGTGTAACCTTGGCTTTCTGTTTCTTAGTTTGTTGTTTAAACGGGTACCTCTACGGTGGTAGGCTCTTGAGTTTCTATTTCGTATCTAGTTCGATATCCGTGTGGAGAATCTTGATGGGGTAACTATAGGCATAGTTACTTTGTTATCAACCACTCTTCCAGAACGGAGAGTGGTGATGGCATTTAGGTCACCTATGATTGTAGTTTCCGTACTAGTATTACCGTTTACCTCGAAGGCTGTGTTTGCTATTTTAGGGTTTGGTATCGCTTGTCCTGGAAACACACCTTTTGGTTGGGTTTTCTCTTGGGCTAATTGTTGTATGCCCTGATTTATGGATTGTAAGATATGTTGGTTTGATTGAGTCATTGTTTGGAAAAGTTGTTGGGTAACTTGTATAAAGGCGTCGATACGATCCGGTTGTGTAGGTGTAGTAGTCACAGGTGGTGCGACTGGAACTATCTCACGTTGATTATTTATGGGTGGGTTGTGATAGTTACTATTGTTAACCGGAATGATACTTCTATTGGTATTATAACTATTATAATTACCCTGACCTTATGCTAGACCTTGTCGTGGTTGCGCTTGGTTGTTATAATTATTATAATTCTCCTGACCTTGTGCTAGACTTTGTCGTGGTTGCGCTTGGTTGTTATAATTATTATAATTCCCCTGACCTTGTGCTTGTCTAGGTGGAGCTTGGTTATAATTGTTTGCTTGCCTAACATTTTGGTTATTAAACCCTGGAGGTGTAACTTGTTGATTGTTTCGCCAACTAAAGTTGGGATGTTGTCTTCATGGGGCATTAGGAATAGGATAGCTATTAATGGAGCAAACATTATCTTGCTCTAATTGTTGTTGTTCATAGGCGAGAGGACAATAGGAGTCAGGGTGCTCAGGACTCAAACAGAAATTACATGGGTTGGAGTTTACATTCATGACGGGGATATGCTTTTGTTGAACAGAAATAGCCTCAACCTTTTTAGTTAGAGATTCGATTAAATTTTTAAGTTCTGGATCGGGTTTCATCTCAAACATACCGGCGACCTTAACTGTTGAAGAAGAACTAGCAGAGCGGGGGATATCATCACTACCCCCCCAATTATTATTGCGTTTAGTTTGATCTTCTAAAAATTTGTAAGCCTCCGATGCTCCTTTACTTAGGAAACTACCCCCATTCATTATGTCAAGGGCTTCTTTATGGTGGTGTAGAAGTCCTTTGAAAAAGGCACGAACTAACGTGTCTTTTGCTAAGTTATGGTGTGGACACTCTATAAGCAGATCGGTGAAACGATTCCAAGCCTCAGAAAATGATTCATGAGGATTCTCCGGCCGAAAAAAATGAATCTTGGAAAGCATCTCATCCGTCTTTAGGGGTGGGTAAAATGTTCCATAAAAAATGAACAAGTTTAGCCCACGAGTCCCAGAGTTAGGCGGCTTTGGGCGTTAACCAAGACGTATTTGCCTTATCGGTTAAGGTGAAGGGAAATACCCTCGGTTTAATTTGTTCGCACCAACCGTAGGATGATGGAATGTTGTAAGGACTTGTTCAATCCCTACGATGTGTTGATAAGGTTTTTCATGGTCTAAACCATGGAAAACGGGTAACAAATTAAATATGTTTGGGGGAATTCGAAAATCCCCCACTGGGTCTGCTAGAACGATGCAAGATTTAGGGCTATCGCTCAAGGCTTTGTAAAAGTCGGAGAGATGAGTCTCTCTTTCTTCAGCCATTATGTCAGGTGTGGTGGGTGGAATAATAGCTAGAGGTGTAGTGATTGGTATACTCGATAGACTTGTTTGTTGACGTTGTCGGTTAATTATGTTCGGTGTTTTTCTCTGACCAGACCTTAATCTCATGCAAGTCTAAGTCTAAACACGACAACCCTCCAAACAATCTTGATATATTAGTATAAACCTCTAACTGGAGATGTGAGGTATGGAAGAAAGGAATACCTGATTGCGTCCTTGCTTCGCTTATGAATAGCGTCTTGTTTACGCGTGTTCAGTGTATATAACAAGTTAGAATACTGAAAAGCTTGAAAAATCGAAGTTCGAATCAAACCTGTGGAAATCCGGCAAAATTCAGCTCAGGACGCGGGTGCGCTCACTTTGGGCGCGGGTCGCGCTCAACTTAACTTCGAGTTATAGTGTTTTAGCGCGGGTCGCACTTTCGGTTCCTTGAGGCTGGCGGGTCGGCTTCCATAACTTGCTTGAGCAGTCGTTGAAGCCTTTGGCAGCGCCTCGTGCAAATTTTTTTTTTTTTTTTTTTTTTTTTTTCGAGGAAGTTTAATGCTGAAAAAGACAACCACAGTTAGAATCAAACAATGGTGGGTGGGTGAAATGGGACTTTAAGAAGAGTACTTATACTACGAAAACAATGCGAAAGTGAAACTAAGATGGCAGCGGCGCCATTTGATAAATGTAAAAATGATAGTTTACTTACGAAATGAACGATGAAACTCAAAACGTAAGTAAACTAAAACTTATTACGAGCCTATATTTATCAAGTTTTCTACTCTCAATTCTATCGAAATAGAGTGGAGTAACAAATTCGTTCCACTCCTAGTTCTCTAGCATGGAATGTTTTCTAGTCAACTAATCGGTCTTAAGTCTAATGAGAGGTTTACGAGGGGAACTCTATACTACGAGGTGAATTCAATGAACAAGTTACGAATAACAAAATGATAGAATGCTAAAGGTTTGAATCTAGATAAAGAATTAAAGGGAATTGAATCTACCTTAACTCGACTTAATCTTACTAACAAAGACTTATCGTGATCCAAATTGAATGCTTCGCATATCAAAATAGTAATTATAATCCCTAATTATACATGGCATTTCTACCAATTCATAACTAGCATGTGAGCGATTAAACCCATTCTCATGGTGAATTAATCGTTTCTAGAGTGGAATAATTATCACGACGATTTCTAAGTTTAACAAAGATCAAGCGTCATCAAGGCTTCTTCAACCCCTCTAATGGAGGTTTAGCTTTGATTCATACTACTATCATTTCCCATTGATTTAAAACTAGACATCATATAAAAATTCTATTCTTATGCAATTTATCTAAACAATGATTGAAATCTCAGGTATGGACTAGGAAATGAATAACAAGTAATAAAGGAATTTAGATCTAAACAATTGTAAATGACGAAAATTGAAATTGACAAACTAACTATTTTATTTATCAAACTAATGAAGAACAATGATTCTAAGAGTTTAATCTAAAACAAGAATTGAATTTAAACTAAACTTAATTTTATTTAATGAAAACTAGATCTAGAATTATCTATAGTTTAGGTCTAACTAGCTACCATTAACAAAGAGCTAAGCTTTTGTTTTTATATGTTCAGATCCAAAAATCGTGCATGGGCTTGGAGCCATGTTTTGGGCCAGAGAATCAGGCCCAAAACCCAATTCTTTCAGTCCAAAAAGGCCTCTTCAGCTGCAGTTGACTTCGACAGACTTTTTGTCCACTTCTTCTCCTCTGAGTGGGCCAAGGCTTGGACCATTGGAAAGCTCTTTCCGAGCCGGTCATTTTGACGTAAGGTAGGCCCAATTCCGAGGTCTGAGTCCAAAGATATGGTCTTCAGAAGTTCTACTGACTTTGTGCACTATTTCTGCCCGCGTTGACTTTGACTTTTCAGCTTTGACCGGGCTTTCGAAAGGCTTTGTCTTCTTGAATCTTGGCCTTTAATCACAGAACTCCTTAGCAACCAACCATTGCTCCTTTATCTCATTAAAGTGGCACATTTCTGCACATAATTGACTTTGAAGCCTGAAACACATAAAAATACGTAATCAGTATTAACTCTTAATTATTACTCACATAATTGGTCTAAAAGTATGATTGTTAGAGGGTTAAAACTTCAATTTTGGGCTCTTATCAGTACTCAAGAAAGCATGATGAGATAAAGTGATATTGGCATACGTTATATACTCCTGTAGAGGATATGAAACGTCACGTACTGAATAAAAATTCCTGTGAATCACTGGGGGATGCAGTTCTCTATCAGATTTGTAGTAATCTTTGAGAGTTACTGGAGGTCGTCTCTCTAGTAGTGATTGTTGAGAAACTGGAGGTGCTAGAGTAGCTGGAGGAGCTAGAGGAGCTAGAGTGCGCGCGCCCATTAGTTGCTTTCGGCATGGAAGATGGAAGGCGCCTACTCTCTAAAGTAAAGTCGTCGGTGAGTGGTAGGGGCGCCTTGGTTGCTTTCGGTATGTGAGCCCCCCCACCCTGTCTTATGTAGAACCTATAACTTCAGTAGGTTAAATAACTTCTATGGCAGGAACTATATCTTCACCGACCGCTAGGACAGGAACTATATCTTCACCAACTTGAACTATATCTTCACCAACTTCTGGGAGAGGTGCCAAATCTGCCACAACTGCTAGGAGAGGTGCCAAATCTTCCAAACACTCCCCCAGGGATAGATTACCAGGCACAGCGGAATCTTGAAAAAAAGCTTCAGATTCCACAAATCGTACATCACGAGAGACAACCAGTTTTCTTGTCGCCGGATTGTAAAATATGTAGCCTTTCTGTGTGATAGAATAACCAACAAAAATACATCGAGTAGCTCGAGCATCGAATTTATCTCGATGAATAGCTTGCTGATGCACATAACAAATACACCCAAACATTCGCAGATGAGAGAGATCTAGCAGCCTAGATTTGAGAACTTCCAATGGGGATTTAAAACCAAGAACTCGACTGGGAAGACGATTAATCAAATAAGCAACAGTTAAGACACCATGAGCCCAGTATTGTTTAGGAACATTCATGCCCAAGATAAGAGCACGAGTGGTCTCCAAAAGGTGTCTGTTTTTTCTTTTAGCCATGCCATTCTACTGAGGTGTGCCAACACAACTAGTTTGATGAATTATCCCCTAGTTACGAAAGTACTTAGGTAACAGACCTTTGCACAACTCAGTGCCATTGTCAGATCTAAACATCTTGATTTTTACACCAAACTGATTAGTAACCATAGTATGAAAATCTTTGAAAACATTCACAACCTCAGTCTTCGATTTCAACAAATATAACCATGTAGCACGAGATTTATCATCAATAAACAACACAAAATACTTATAGCCATTATAAGAATTAACGGGAGTAGGTCCCCATAAATCAGAGTGGATTAACTCAAACAAATTATTAGACATAGTATGCGAGATTGGAAAAGGGAAACGAGTTTGTTTAGAAAATTGACAAACATCACAAACATCATCAGAGTTTATAGAAACATACGGAAACAAATTTGATAGGACATGACTAGATGGATGCCCAAGTCTTTTATGCAAAATACGACTCTCAAGTAACCCACTAGCTTGACATGCCTTTTTATTCGACTTTAACAAATAGAGCCCATTGGAATAAATTCTTTCACCAATCGTCCTCTTCGACTTTCGACCCTGAAAGACGACAGAGTTAGGAGAAAAAATGACATCACAATTTAAAGAATTTGTAAGTTTGCCAACAGATAAAAGTTGGACAGGGAAGGAAGGAACAACTAGAGCGTCACTATTGAGACTTTGATTAAAAAAATCCACTTGACCACTACCTAAAATGGGAACGGTGGATCCATTGGCTATGGAAATATTATGTTTGTCTATTTTGGACACAAAATTATGGACAGAGGCAGGGCAATTAGCCATATGATCAGTAGCCCCCGAATCAATTATCCATGAGTTACTATTTTCTAGCATAGTAAAATAGGCATATAAATTACCGGACACATGAGTTGAGACATACTGACCTTTGCTAGATGGCATGGACTTAGTGAGTTGTTAGAGAATTTGACTCAACTGATGACTAATATCTGAGTTGGAAATTGATGCATCGGCTACTGCAGCATGATCTTTCTTGGACAGTTCTTTTTTAAGATGCGGATGTAATTCCCAACAACGATCCTTGGTGTGCCAGTTTTTTCCACAATGATCATAGTGAGATGGTTCCTTTTTTCCCTTACCTTTTTCAAATTCCTGTGACTTCTTTTGAAAATCATTTTCTGCAAGTAATACAGTAGATTTAGAGATTGAAGACTTCACCTCAGAGTTCATAGTTTTCTTCCTTGTTTCCTCTCTCTGAATAGTTTCACAAACAGCAGAAAGTGATGGAAGAGTACTTTCCATAAGAATATTGCTTTCCAGATTTTCATATTCTGGTTTAAGACTATGAAATACTGTGAAGATTTTATCCTTTTCAAAAGAGTCTTAGCATTTGTGGTATGTGGATAATATATGTTTAACTCATCCCATAATTTTTTAAGATTCCCAAGGTGTTCTGTAAAAGTCTTCTCACCTTGTTGCAAAGCACCGATTGCAAGTTGAAGTTTAAAAACACGGGCATAATTGTTCTGGTTTCCATATAAATCTTCAATTGAATCCCACATCTCCTTTGCAAAATCAGAAAAAGTAAAAATTCCAGCAATAGTTGACTCCATCAAATTGAGTAACCAAGATCGAACAACTGATCATTGGAGACCCAATTCTCGTATTCGGCATCATTAATGGCAGTACACACCTTTGCACCATTAATGAACCCTAATTTTCTCTTGCCACCTAGAGATAGCGAAATAGCCCTGGACTATGGTATATAGTTAGTTCCATTCAAAAGAATTGATGACAGCTTCCAACCAAGATTAGAATTAGTCTCTATTGTTACAGCAGACTTAGGGTTTGGTTTTGGATCTCATCATTTTTTTTTAGTGTTTGAGTAAGTTGAGATTGATTGAGAGAAGAGATTAAGCACTCCACTCTGATACCATGTAGAATTTAACAACCAATCACAGAGACAAAACACAAGATTTATAATGGTTCGGTGCCATTGCGGCAACCTACGTCCACGAGAGAAGAAAGAGATGTTATTGCTTGATTAACTCTTTAGGGTTCCATTACAGAGATATATATAGGCACAACACAAGTGCACAAAATCGTCTTTTGTTTCTAATAATGGAGTCTTCCCTTTTATAGAAACACCAATATCGGTCGAATTTGTCATGAACCGACTGAGCGTGCCCGCACCTAAGCGCCTGTCTCTGACTTCTCCCACACAACTCAATCAGGACATTTAAGAAGTTTCGCTTTGAATATCATAAAGCATACAGTTATATACAAAGCCTTCTCTCACCAAAAGTTATCAGTGGATTCATCTAGTCTGTGAGTCTGTCACATCATTGACATAAAAGAATGCGGAAGAAAAGAAAAGTAATTTGAGCTTACCAATATTACAATATTGCATTTAATTTATGCAGATTCCTGATTTTAATGTGTTAGAGCTTATTTTATCCGTGTTAACTCGTTTATGTTACACTATCTCTAGACGATCTATCTATCTGTGTTGAAATTTTCTTTTGGTAAAAATTGGTATTCTTTTATCAGTGTGTGGATATGATCTCCTTTGTGCTCTTTTGTTGCTTTTTAAAGAAAAAAAAAACATAAAAGCATTGATGCCCAAGCCTCTTCGAGGCTTAAGGGGAGCCTCAAAGGCATTTGAGGTGTAACCCTCAATCTCCAACACAACGTATTAAATTCAATATTTGGAAACTACAAGTAATGAATAAAATCAAACTTAGAACTTGAAATATGAGATACTACAAGTGAAACGAATGAAAGAATTAAAATACCTTTAAAATAACTTATGCCTCTTACACTACCCGTGAGGGCAATTTTATCTTTTTTTTTGTTATTCACCCAGTAGCAAAGTAGATGTTTATGTTTTATTAAACCTCCCTATGAGATGGCTTCTAAGTTGGATGTAGATGCTTTATAGCTCTTAAATTTTCATATATCTCTCTGTATTATCTGGAGGTTGTCATGTCCCTGCTAAGTTGATACTAAGTCTTCAGTTGTAGATAGGATTTTGTTGCAATTTGATTGCCGAGCACAAGTATCAGTATCCTAGCATTTGGTCACTATAAATGTCCACATTAGTTAACACAGGGCAATTAGCTTTGCCAGCAATAGTGAACCGACTTCCCGATGGACAAAAGATTAAGAAGCAGGAAACATTCCTTTTTCTTGGAACATTTGGTCTACATTCCTTTTAGAGTCTAACATTTGTTGGGTGAGTCCTAGTCGAGTGGTGGATTTGTTGAAGGGTTGGGGTCCTGGTCCTTCCTCCTCATCGGTGAATCGTCTTTGGAGCTTGTTACCATTTACTATTCTGTGGGGTATTTGGATTGAGCGAAATTGTCATAACTTTGAAGGTATTTCTGCATCTAAGCAAGATCTTATCATATCAATCAGGGCTTTATTATTTCAGTGGTCTAAGATTTGTAAAGAGTTTATATATGTTAAGTTATTTGAATAAAAAATGGTTTTGGAAAATCGTCTCTTAACATAAAAGATTCCATTTTGGAATTAGAAACTACCAAACCTTGTGGCCTCCTTCTAAATGGGTAACTGTATCAGTTAACCCATTAAAATAAGTTCCATTAGGGTTTGAGTAGGACTCTAGTTCTCCAAGTTTTGTACTATATTTTCTAGATTATTAATTGTGGGCAATTAAATCAGTTTCGAGTTCGTCTTCTTTTCTTCTTTGTTTAAGTGCAGTTAACATTGAATATTTATTTATTGTGGCTGTTGTATCTTGTAGGTTGGTGTGGTCTGTTTGCACAAGGAAGAATAGATGCAAAACAACCTTATAGAGAGCGTACCGATCCATGCCTCAGCCTACTTGTATTCACAGTTTGTTCTTGTTGCAGATAATTGTTCCCAACAATTTTAAGGTTGTATAACACAATGAATATGAAAAAAGATTAAGGTTTGTTTATCGGTTTTCATTTATGGGTTAAGCGATTGAGAGGTACGTTATTGCATTATGATTACGGTATTATCTAGTATATTATCGTCAAGATTGGTCTACTAACAGTTAGTCTGTGGAGCGAAGGTAATGATAAAAATTGTGCTTCAATTGGATTAATGCTAATCCTGAATATTGGCATGGTTACAACAATTGTTGTCGTTACTGTTCTGCATAAATATTTTATGATCTTTGTTTGTTAGCGATGTAAATTTCTTTATCGTCTGTCCATGTGATTCTTGATTTAAAGGATTGATGTTATAGTTGGTCACGATATATAGGATCATAAGATGGGTGTCATCAACAAAGAATTGTTGCATACTCTGTTTTGAGTTTTAAGTGCGAAATGTTAAGAGGTTTTGATGCACATGCTTTAGCTTAACAACTGGTGAACACCATAAGTTATTGTACTTAACATTATTGATTGTGTAAGGTTTCAATAAAAAATAAAAAGAAACAATAAATAATTGTTCATTCATGTGTGAATGAGGATTTCTAAAAGAAGACTTATATATAAGTATCTGAACTCTATGTTGAGTCTCAGGTTAGAATCTGTCTATTTTATTTGACGATATGATTATTTATTTTGTAACTCTCTCAATTGGTTTCACCTGTGAGCAACATCTAAGCTCGAGGTTCACAGATTACCGAAAAAGAAAAATAGTTCGAATTTTGGATTAGAAGGACACTTCTGACGACAACTGCTATAACTTCCTAATCGATGATTGGATTTGCAATCCGTTTTTTGTGTTAGAAAGCTAACTCAGAGTTGTTTCCAACAGTGTATGGCTTGAAGCCTAATTCGTCCAGAGCTGATTCAGTTTTACAGTTCTTTATGGGCCAATTTTCATCCGAATAGTGAAATGTGAAAATTCGATTTTTCAATCGGATAGGTATCGTACTCTTTACCAAATATATGTAATTATTTGTTTTATATTGTGAGATGATTTGAAACTTAGAATTACATGTTAGGGTTTTTAATTTAAGAAAGTTAAATTGAAGACTATATGTTCTAGAGACTATATGTTCTAGTTATTTATATAGTCAATATGTTGTAGCACTGGGTGTTGATTAACATGCATTGAAAGTTTTTGCATTGACTAGATATAATTGTTTGAGATTAATTTCTCTTTTGTACATATATGATCACCAAGTTTGAATTGGTGTCTTGTTGGTAAGAGATATGCATGTAAGGAGATATTAAAGTTTGTTAGTCCCACATCAAGTAGCAATGGAGGGAGCTACACTTCTATTGGTGTAGTGGGCTCTTACCCTGACCCCACGACATAGATGAGGCCTAGTTATGGATTGGGCTCAGTGGTGGCTAAGGTTGGGGAAAATATCAGGCTTGGATGAGAGATCTGTGAGGGTACCATGTATGGTCCCGAGGCTTGGCCCTGGTCATACCTGACTAGTGAGACAAAGTCGTTGGTTCGGTTAGACTAGTTTTGGTCCAAGGTGGAGATTGTTAGGTGTATGGACCGAATTGGATGTTGTTGATTTTAATAATCTTATACATCTACTTACATGATTTCTTGTTCTATTAATGTTTGGCATGGTAGATTATATCATATTAATACAAAATATGTTAAGAACATGAGCATACTTGGTTTAATTCTTAATTTGAATGATGATGATTTTGTACACGGTGAATTTTGCACTAAAGCCAAAATCACAAAGAAACCACACAAGTCAGTTGAAAGAAGTACAAATCTGCTAGACTTGGTATACACTGATATTTGTGAGCTTGAAGGTGTTTTGACTAGAGGTGGTAAAAAGATATTTTATTACCTTCATTCATGATTGCTCGAAATTTATATATGTTTATTTGTTGAAGAATAAAAGTGATGTTTTTTATGCTTTTAAAGTTTATGTACATGGGGTTCAAAATCAGCATGATGAAACATTAAAGTAATTTAAAGTGATTGAGGTACTGAATATAGTTCTGCTGATTTTAATCTTTTCTTGCAATGACATGGTATTATTCATGAGACGACAACTCCTAATTCACTTGAAATGAATGGAGTAGTTGTGTGTAAGAACATGACACTTAAGGAATTAATTGTTGCTATGTTGCTTAGTTCTGGAGAACTCTCAAATTTGTGGGTGAAGCTGTTTTGACTGTATGTTATATATGTGCTGAATAGAATTGTTAATTCTAAGACAAAAGTTACACTTTATGAGCTATGGAAGAACAGGAAGTCTAATTTGAGTTATTCCAGAACATAGGGATGTCTGGCTTTTGTAAGGAAGCATGATCCCAAAATCTCAAAGCTTGAGAGTAACGCTTTTGAGTGTGTCTTTTTAGGCAATACTATGGATAACAATGCATATATTTTTGTAGATATGAAGAGTAATGTTTTTGTTGATTATCTTATGCTGAGTTTCTTGAAGATAAATTTCCATATTTATCTAGAAATAGTGGGGGTATTATCCTCCAAGGCCCCTAATATTGATGTTTCTAACACTAACATATTTAGATTGCATGATAGAATCATGGACACAGAATATGAACCTAGAGGATATAAAAGAGCTTAGGGTCACTAAGGTCTTCGGACCCGACTTTGTTACTTTATTTTGGAAGGAGATCCTTCCTCCATTGAATAAGCTCTCACATATTTTGATTTTGAGTTTTAGATGGAGAGAAGTCATTCAAGTGAGATTGATTCTCTCATGGAAAACAAAACTTAGTAACTTGTTGATTTGCCTATTGGTTGTAAAACTATAGGAATAAAATAGGTTTAAAAAAGGAAGTTTAAAACCGATGGTTTAGTAGACAAGTTTTAAGGCCTGACTTGGGTTCAAGGGCTTTAAACAGAGTGAAAACTTTGATTATTTGACGCATATTCACATGTTATTAGGATAACATCTGTTAGAGTATAATCATCTGTTATTGATGTTCATAAATCTTATTGTTCATCTACTAGATATTAAAACTGCCTTTAGAAGAGATTTACATGGATCAGCTAGCAGGTTTTATGGAATGGTGAAAAGGTACGCAGATTACTTCAGTCACTTTATATTTGAAACAGGCACCGAAACAATGACATAAAAAGTTTAATCACTTTGTCATTGCCAATGGTTTCAAGATGAATGAAAAGGACAAATGCATATATTATAAATATTCTAATGGGATATATGTGTTATCATATGTTTATATGTTGATGATCTACTATTTTTGGGTCTAATCCACATGGTGAGAAAGAGACCAATAACCTGTTGTCTTCTAATTTGATATGAAGGACTTAGGTGAAGTTGATTACAATATCATCTATTGGCATATGTTAGATTTTTTTTTTTTTTTTGCTAAGTGAGCATTAATATTTATATTAAAAGAATAAGAAGGTTACATAGATTGGGAAAAGGGGAAAGAAGTACGAAAAGGAAGAAAAAAGTACAAACAGAGGATTTGTAAAAAAAAATTGGCGATGTAACAACCCTACTAGGTAGGCCTCTTGCCTTACACCAATTTGTACAAGTCCTAGTCAAATCTAAAATAGATACTTGTGCTTGCTTCCCACTTAGAAATCCATGGTGGCTTGCCACAGTACATAGCAAGGTCCTCATTAGCCATACTGGTAGCTTTTTTTGCAGCTTGGTCCGTAGAGAAATTAGCCTCCCTCTAAGTATATGTCAGCATATAACTCTGTAGTTCAGCTCTGCATTTATCCCATCTTCTCTTAAGTCTCCAAGGCAGTTTCCCTAACCCAAAAGCCATGATTGCCGCTGCTGAATCAGATTCTACCTAAATGTCCCTCTAATTTCTTTGAATGGCAACTTCCACACTTTCGAGGATGGCTAAACACTCAGCCATATAGTTAGTGTTTACTCCTATCTTTCTCCATATAACGAGGAGAAAATCACCTGAAGCAATTCTGTATGTAGCTCCAAGGTCGGCAGTTCCAAGATTGTCGAGGGAAGACCCATCACAATTAATCTTAATAATACCATTACGAGGTGGCGTCCACCAGCATGGCCGAATTCTTGGTGCTCTTGGTAATATTGCATTCAAATTCCAAGTTTTGAGAATTTAGAGGTCAACAATACTGTTGAAGGAATGCCCAGTAATGAGTACTGCAGCTACTCTAATCTCCCTTCTGATCATGGAGGTACAACGACTGAGGTCATTGTGTCTATCGTCATGATAGATCATGTTCCTATGCTTCCACAACATTACAATCGTTCCCACAATGGTTGCATCCCATAATTGTTTTATCATAGGGCTTCTACCATTAGCAGCTTTTCTAGCATCAGGTAAAGAGGAACACCGATTTCTAAACTTGAATTTTAAACAGACCCACTTCCATACCTTCTTTGCAAATTCACACTCCCAAAGAAGTTGTTTGAGGCTCTCTTCGTATTGACAATAGACATAGCATCTAGATGGTAACTTGACACCCTTTTTATGAACATTCAAGTCGATTGTCGCTGCATTACATAAGAGTTTCCATGCCGTAGCTACTGACTTGACTGGAATATGCGAGTTCCACACCATAGAATGCCAACTGATCTTATTTTTCTTGGCTCTAATTTCATCAAAGGCTGACTTTACTGAAAAAGCCCCCTTTAAGTCTACATTCCACATCAATTCGTCAGTCACTGTACCATCAGGTTCCCCTATGTTTTCAACACTTAACCCCGATAGTTCCATGACATGTTTGAGCTGTTCTGGGATGTCCCATGTGCCATTCAGGATAATTTCTCAAACCTTAGTTCTACACCCCTTCAAATCCACTTCAGTGAGATTGAGTGCTTGTTTGATTGACATATGCCCAAGCCAAGCATCTCTCCACACATCTACTTTGTTGCCATCCCCAACCCGCCACTGAATTCTATTGTTCAATTCCTTCAAAACCCATTTAATTCCATACCATATAGATGATTTTACATAGTACTTTATCAGCTCACCATCCCTAGTAAAGTACTTTTTCCTCATATACATAGCAAAATCATCTTCAGTAGTGAGAATGTGCCATGCCATTTTCATTAAAAGTGCGAGATTGAATTCTTTAAGTCTCCTGATGCCTAGTTCCCCTTCTTCCTCTGGTTTACACACCTTATCCCAAGCTTACGGTGCATGCTCTATCTTGAGAGGGGTTCCCTGTCCAAAGAAAGTTTCTCATAATCGATTCAGCTTGTTTAATGGTACTAGATGGCCATTTATAGATGCTCATATTGTATACAGGGATGCTTGTAAGGACTGACTTGATCAGCGTGGCCCTCCCTTGGAAAGATAGTAATTTACCCTTCCAACTGCTAATCCTCTTTTTAATCTTGTCCACAAGACTAGCTATTACCACAGACTTGACTTTCCCCTGAACCAAAGGTATGCCCAAGTATTTCTCTGGTAATTCGCCCTCTTGTATATTCAAAGCTTCGGTGATCATGTTTTTTTTTTTTCGATTCCCCATTTCACTGAAGAAGAGTTTATTTTTCTGCTTGTTTATAGTATGTCCGGCTGCTAACTGGTATGCTTCTAATAGATCCACCATACACTCTATTCTTTCAAGCTCTCCACTCATGAAAACAAAGATATCATCTGCGGAAAGGAGATGCGAGGGACTAGCAAAGTTTTTGGCAGTACAGACTGGCTTGATAAATCTTAACTCCCTCAGATGATTGATGCCCCTACTCAAAGAATCCTTTGCAATAGCAAAAAGAAGGGGGGGATAAGGGATCCCCCTGCCTAAGACCTCTCTTGACAGATATGAATCCGCAAGGCCCTCCATTAATAAGAATTGAGATTTTGGTAGTTTTGAGCAGAACATGAATCCAAGAAATCCAAGTATTTGTAAACCCAAACCTCCTTAACACTTCAAAAGAAACTCCCAGCTGAGAGTATCATAAGCTTGTGAAATATCTATCTTAATACCCACAGCTCCTTTTTGGCTACTCTTATGCATTGCATTTATCATTTCTGATGTCATGCCAATATTGCCTTGAACTGATCTGCCTTGGATGAAACCGACTTGTTCCTTGGACACCAACTTGCATCTGATCTATTTCAATCTCATTTGCATTAGTTTAGACATAATCTTAATCAAAAAATTACTCATGCAAATAGGTCGAAATTGGGAGGCTTTGATTGCATTTATGTCTTTAGGAATTAAAGCAATGAAGCTATTATTGACTCCCATTGGTAGAAAAGCTTCTTTGAAAAAGGACATGACAACATTGCACAAGTCAAGCTTGATGATGTCCCAGCAAGCATGATAAAAACATCCCTGAAACCCATCAGGCCCAGGGGAGCTATCCCTCTTTAGAGAATAAACAGTCTATTTGATTTCTTCATAATCGGGAATCTTGTATATCATATCATTTTCTTGTTCTGTAACCACCTTAGGAATAAGGCTTAACAACAAGTCATTTGGTATCATATCTCTGGCTGTGAATCTATCATCAAAGAACTTGACAATGTGTTCTTTAATAGTAGCTTGATTGGTTAGCGATTCACCTTCTTCAGTCTTCATTTCTACGATATGTTGTTTGTCTTGTTTGAGTTTGCACATCTGATGAAAGTACTCTATGTTTTGGATATCCTCTTTAATGTCTTTAATTCTACTCTTCTGCTTCAGCAAAGATGCTTTATTAGATTCAGCATTAAGCATGTTTGTTTCTTTATCTTCTAATTTTGATAATAAGAGACAGTCTTCCGGATTTGCATCACATGCAATCTGACAAGCTTCGTAGTCACTCTGCAATACTTTAATATGAGCATCAACATGACCAAAAACCATCTTGTTCCATCTCTTTATTTCACCTTTCAATCATTTGAGCTTTTGAGTGAATCTGAGAATAGGAGTTCCAAAAATAAACCCAGCCCAATTATTACTGACCATCTCGTTGAACGTTTCATGAGACAACCACATTTTATTAAACCTAAAAAGGATATTTGGGGGCTTTGGAATAAAAGAGTGTCTACCAGGGGGGAATGATCAGATCCATATATGCTTCCCACTTTATAAGACCAACCTCTGAATTTATCATCCCAAGCTTGGTTTATAAGAGCCCGATCCAGCTTGCAAAGAATTCTAAATCTTCCTCTTTGGTTATTACACCATGTGTACTTCAGACCTTTGTAATTGCAATCCTTCAAAAAACAAGTGTTTATAACAGAGTAAAACTCATCGATGGCAGCTTGGAGAGGAGGCCTGCCCCCCTTCTTCTCGTCTAACTTAAGAATCACATTAAAATCTCCAATAATGACCTAAGGTAAGTCAGTGTACAGGTTGCACACATCTGACCACAATTCCCTTCTCCTCATCCTTGAACAGTTTGCATGCACAAAAGTAGCTAAGCACCCGTCCACCCATACTGAGATCTGCTGCTTAGTAATTGAAGCAATAGACACACTGATACCTTGCTTCCAAAGAACCCACATATTGCCTATCTTCGATGGCAAGTCATTGTGTAAAAAGTACAATCAAACTTATCCAATCCCAACACAGCTACCACAATAGTGCTAGGCCTAATAAGAGGCTTTGCAATACATATCAACTCCGGATCAAAAGAACTAGCATATTCTTTTAGTTTGTTTTTTGCTTTTTCTGTCCCCACTCCATGCATGTTCCAAAAGAGAACTCTTATTGAGAAACAGATGGTAGAGTAGTTACCTTTAGCTGGCCTCTAGTGACTGGCTGTGATCCAACTCCTAGGGCTACTACTGTATCTTGTTCTTTCTCAGTTCCCTTTTTTGGTCTATCTCTTTTTTAACCAAAGAAAAACCTGATGCAACTTCTTGTTCAACACTTGCACAGAGGGCAACTATTCGCACTGCGTCGTCAATTAGTTTTTCATGCCTTTCCTTCTGGGGAGCCAAAGTAGTTGTTTCCACTTCCTCTGCATTCGGATTCTGCAGATGGACTGAACTTAAGTCACCCACCAAGGTACCATTCTCTTCTATTGCCTCACATATAGCCAGTTCTTGCCCTTGTGTTTCTAATGGTATATAGGCTGAACCACTTCCATCACTGGGGGGTTACTTGGCTCTTCAGCATCAACAAACACTTGCTCTTCACCATCTTCAGTCCCAGTCTCACCAAAAACTTCGATAAACAGATTTGCTTCATCAGGTGATAAGATATTGACTACGGTGATATCATTTTCAACTAACTCCTCTACTTCTACATCCAAGTTTGTTTGATGTTCTGCATGTTCGGGGACTACTTGTCCGTCAATTTTTGCACCAGAAGTAGTGGCTTCATCTCTATTCTTTTTCCTCCACCTTTTCTTCTGACTACGGTTCATGCCATACTTCTCACCAATTAGGTCATCATTTACTAATTCCTCTACTGGTGTAGAGAGTATCACCACTGTTTTCTCTTTAGCAGCAACTTTTTCTTTTTCTTTCTCCTTCCCTTTTTCCATGTCACTCTTTAATAACTTGCATCGAACAACTGAGTGACCAACTCCTTTGCAATGGTTGCAAAATTCTGGAGTTTTCCCCAACTTGACCATTTGCCAAAAGCCTACGCCATGTTTTTTTGATTCAACCCAAATCTTGTCTGGAACAGGTTTGGACAGATCCAAATCCACATAAACACTCGCATAATACCCAAGTTCGCATTTAGCTGTCGTTTCGTCAACATGTATTAGCTTACCAAGAGCTCTGCCCAAAACAAGAAGATTTCTAATCTCCCAATATTCTAAGCTAAGTCCAGGAAATCTAACCCAAACTACGACAAAAGATTGTATTTCCTTCTCAGTGAAGAAGTTTGGCGTCCACTTAACCAGTCGAAGAACTTGCTTATCAAAAATCCATGATCCCTGATCCCAAATCTTCTGAAAGTCTTCGGCTTTGTCAAAGCGAAACATCACATGACCTTTCCCAAGGGGGGTGGACTAGATTTTTCCAACTGGTCTCCACAGTTGCTGGACTAAAATTTTAATCCTTTCCAAGTCGATTTTAGACATGTCTAGCCTTCCCACAAGGGATTGTGAGCAATGTTTAATCCCGTTATCCACTTCCTCCTCTATGAGGGAAATAGTTGGAAACTCACCTTGTTTACCTGGAATCGGCGACGAAGAAGTATCGATGTTTCTACCATACTTTGGCTTAAGAGCTGCAGTATATGACTTGGGTGCATGGACTTCCACAATGGTGGCTTCACCTTTATCAAGAACTTGCTCACCACCAGCTACTTGAGAAACCTCAACCTGAGATTTCTCTCCTACATCATCAACTATGTGGTTCTCCTTACTAGGTGCAGGAGGGATCTCAAATTCAGAGAGATCCATGACCGGTCAGAAATGTTTTCTCCGATCAGCTTGGGTTGAAACCCCCCTAAAGGGGAAAGTTTTGAGACTCTTTCCCTCCAAGAATTGGTTGGAAGAATAAGATTTTGCCAATTTTAGTAGTAAAATACGTAAGATTATGACAATGCCCTTACTCACATAAGTCACTAGAAAATCTTTTTGGGTAGAAATGTAGAATGCATGAAGAAGTATAACCACTTCGATTGCATGCCTGTTTGTTCTCTTTTTGATTCTAGTGTTAAATTATTTTGTTAATAATGGTGAACCTGTGAATCCGAAAGAAAATGCAAGTAATATTCGTAGTTCTGAGATATGCTATAGATTGTATAAAACCTAACATTGCCTATGCAGGAGGTGTTCTTTGCAGGTACACTAGCAGGCAATAGATTCGGATTGGAATATCTTTTCATAAGACTCCGAGGTCACCAGTGGCTATGTGTTTAGCATTGGTGGAGGTGTTGTATCTTGGAAGTCCAAGAAACAGACCATTATAGCATAGTTTGCTATGGACTCTGAGATTATTACTTTGGCTAGTATGAGTAGGGATGTCCATCTTGCCCGAAACCCAAATCGAAATACATAGGGTAGGATTTGGTCACACTCTCTAAACCCGGACCGACCCGAGCTTGACCCGATAATTTAGCCATAAACCCGTTAAAAGGGCTAAAAAACCTGAAACCGAAATCAAACCCCAAATCCGGTTTCAATTACATAATACTAATCTCATATAAATGAATGAGTTAGATAAATATTTGAATTATGATCTCGTTCATGTTTACAATGATGAGTTATTTAATATATTGGATTATGAAAAAAATTATGTCGGGATTTCCAATTTTTTTAGTAATTATACGTGATCATGTGTCTATAGTTCATTCCGAGTCCATCTATTTTTAAATCATATCAAATAATTATGTCCGAGTATAGGTGATAATTACTTCCAAGTTCATTAGAAGTTTTATTTTGTTTGAAGGATTGGTGGATAGCCGAAGAAGGAATAAAATGTAGATATATATTTCAAATAAAGTTTCTTATTGTCTTCTTTCTTCATTTATTCCTACCCGAACCCGAGCCCGATGGGTACCCAAAATATAGGGTTAGATTAGGGTTTGGTCACACTTTTCAAAAAAATACCCGACTCTGAACCCGACCCTCTAAAACTGGTCCGGGTTCGGATAACCCGATACTCGTTCAAAACCCAAAAAGTTGGGTTTGGGCCGGGTTGGGTACCCGTTTGGACATCCCTAAGTACGAGTAAAGAAACTAGTTGGTTACGAGGCTTTCTAACTCATGTACTAGTCTGAGATAGATGGTATTAGTTACTATGATACTTTGTTGATAGCATTACAACTATTATTGGGAGAGTCCATATTATTTTGATTTTATGAGATCTTAAGATAACCTTGTAGATTCACATACCAAAGCTTTGGCCAGAGATACAATGTGGACTGCTCTACTAGCATAGGATTGAAGCTCGTTTGAAATAAAAACATATGTGATGGTAACCCAACCTAAGGACTGGAGATCTCAAGAGCTAGGTTCAAAGGGAAGAACAAGTCACAGAATGTTGGTAGTGAGTCATGCATTGTTGTTTATTAATTATTCCATGCTTGATTAATAAAATGCATGATATCCTGAAGCGATTACATATATATATATATAGGTTGAGTTTTCTGGGAAAACTCTTAATGAAGTTCTATGGTCCTTATGAGCGGAGTGCATAACTACAGGAGCACTCTTGATAGACTCACCTAGTGAATTTGAAAGTGAGGCGCTTTCTATGAGGATTTGGGCTAATTTTCTAGATCATTCAAGACACTAGGATGGTATGTAAGTACAGGATCATAATGTGCTAGCTTGAGAGGAGAACGCATGTGTTATGTGTGTTGAGAACTTATCGTATACACAAGACCTAAGTTTAAGATTTTGTCACTTATGGTTCTTATACTTTGAGTACTCTTATGGTTCGTATACACAAGCTGACCTTATACTTTGTCACTTATGGTCTTTATGGGCGGAGTGTATAGCTACAGGAGCACTTTTGATAGATTCACCTAGTGAATTTGAAAATGAGGCCGCTTTCTATGGGGATTTGGGCTAATTCTCTAGATCATTCATGACACCAATGTGTTATGTGTGTTGAGAACTTAACGTATACACAAGACCTAAGTTTAAGACTTTGTCACTTATGGTTCTTATACTTTGAGTACTCTTCACTACGTAAAGGTTTAAGTCTTGGACACCTTTATTTATTCATAACACATTGAAATGATATTGATTGCCTATATAATATATCTTATTTTTATGAAAATAAGTGGGGGATTGTTATGTTATTTGAATAAAAAATGGTTTTGGAAAACCCTCTCTTAACATAAAAGATACGTTTTGGAATTGGAAACTACCAAACCTTGTGGGTTCCTTTCTAAATGGGTAACTGTATCAGTTAACCCAATAAAATATGATCCACTAGGGTTTGAGTAGGACTCTGGTCTTCCAAGTTTTGTACTCTATAAAAACCTCTCTTTGAGCAGCCGAGAGAAGAAATCTAAAAAAAGATTATAGAAAACCTATTTTCTAGATTATTAATTGTGGGCAATCAAATCAGTTTCACGTTCATCTTCTTTTCTTCTTTGTTTAAGTGCAGTTAGCATTGAAATTGATTTATTGTGGATATTGTATCCTGGAGGTTGGCGTGGTCTGTCTGCGCAAGGAAGAACAGACGCGAAACAACATTAAAGAGAGCATACTGATCCGCGCCTCAGCTTACTTGTATTCACCGTTTGTTCTTGTTGCAGATAATTGTTCCTAACAGTTTAGGAGTATTCCTTTTGAGTAGTTTGTGGTGAGGTGGGATAGGCTTTGTATCTAGACGTTGGATGATTTGTGATTCTCAGGTTAGCCTCCTGTGACTATAATTTTATTTTTATTTTTTATTTTTTATTTTGTTTCATTGTAATAGTAGGCTTCCTCGGTCTACTTTCATTTTTCTTTTTAATTATGAGATTCAAGTTTACCGAGCAAAAAAAAAGCAGGAAAAGAGAGAAGGATGAATAATTAATGCGATTTTTTTTTTGGAACAGTTAATAAGGTTAGGCCTACCAGTAGACTTGTATTAGAATCTCAAGTATATCTTTCTACTTACATCATCCTTAACAATGTCTGTTAAGATAAGATCAAGAGGAGGGCAGTGGCGGAGCCAGGGGGCCCAGGGTACGCCCTGGAGCACCCTCACTTTCCAGTTTCCACAAAAAAAAAAAAAAAAAAATAATAATAATATTTGGGTCAGTCACTTACTATTCCCTTGTAACCAAAATGCAAGCAAATAGGAAAGGAAAAAAAAAAAAAAAAAGCAAAGCAAACCCTAGCCCAAAAATGGTAACCCACTGACCCTTACTCTTTCTATCTCCCCAAAAATAATAAATTGAAAGTAGAAACCCCAAATATTAACCTCACGCACTCTCTCTCTTATTTTATATAAATAAATAAAAGAAAACTAAAAAACCCTCACGTACTCTCTCTTTCGGTGACTCGGTCTCTCACTCTCTTGAGGACGCTGTGATAAGTTTTAAGTAAATTTTCTAAACCATTGGGGGTGGTTTTTTTTTTTTTTGGTATTTTGTAGGTTTAAATTTGATGCTTTATTTCTCTTGAAATTTAAAGTAATAGATTGCATTGATTAATTGCTACTTAAGTATTGTTTAAATAATTATATTAAAATATTTGATCAAAGAAAAATCATTGCTAACTCAACCAATGCTGAACTCAGAAGATGTTAGTAATGCTGAAATAAGATCCTCTTCAAAACGAAGTCACCAAGAAAAATGGTGGTTGAAATATTAGTTAAAAGAAATAATGAATTTTGTGATTGGGTTTGAAATATCTAAACAATATAAAAAATTTGGAGTGTGAGTAATAGTAGATTCTGTTTCTATCGGTGGCAGAATCTTAATTTTTTGGTATTCGCGTGGCAATTTCATAGCTTTGTGATTTGTTTTTTTGGTGGGCAAAACGGTGACAGTTCTGTAGATTTCATCAAATACGGTGGCAAAGTTTGAAGTCTTTTTTTTTAAAAGAAAAAAACAAAAAAAATAATTTCGTCAACTCATGTGGGCTCAGCTCCACTAAAAAAATTGTAATAAAAAATGTGTTGAAAAAATGTGGTTTGCCTCGTGCACAAGGCTAGTTAGTTTAAAAAAAATTGTATGCTTGATTGGTTGTGGTGGCTCACCCTCACTTAATTTCCTGGCTCCGCCACTGGAGGAGGGATATTACATGTCAATTGTTCATCTAGCTAGGGAAGAAGGAAGTTAAGCTGGCTAGATAGTCAGCACTTCTATTCACCTCTCTGTATACATGGCTGAATTTTACATCTAACAAAAGAGTAACTAATTCTCCTATTGCTCCAACTGCATTCATACATTACCAAGGTGCTCCCTCCTTCCCTGTTAGAATCTGTATTGCTCTTTTTTAGTCAGAACAAACTTGTATCTTGCTTAATTGATTCTACAGGCATATTGAGAGGCCGACTTCTATTGCCTTCAGTTCTTGGTATAGAACTGATTTTCTCTTCCCTCCCCTTGTGAAAGTGAAAAGGACTTGACCATTTTCATCTACTGTTAAGCCACCATACCTGACTCTTTGCTCAGTCACAGAACCGTCAGTGTTAAGCTTGATGTAATATGAGGGTGGAAGCTTCCACTTACATATTGTTGGAGGCTTGACCAATGTACTTTACTTGAATGTCAAGTCTTGTCAGTAAGCTCCTGATTTCTGGCGTGTCAAGTATATTGTCTATCGTGATGCTAAGATAGACTTTCGTTTCTCTGAGGATGGTGTTGGCAAGCCATTGCCATGTGGTGGAGTGGTGCTGAAATCTCCTTGCATTCCTCTCTGACCATATATGACCTATGGTGGCACAGACATATGCTTTTATCACTTCAGCTTTTGGAGTCTTCTTCCTGCATATGTTGATGACAAAACACCATTCTGAGTTTGAGTTCTTCACTGCTCTCCCTAGACGCAGTGCCAGCTTCACTTTTGACCATACTCTTGCAGAGTAATCACAGTCAAAGTATAAATGCTTTGAGTTCTCTCTTAAATGCGACTTGTTTATTCCGAATGTGCAGCATTTGACTAGTCTGTGTTTGTAATGTGGTACATGATAAAGCAAGTTGTTCCGTTAAGTTTCAATTATTACATCCTGCTTTGTGTATGTGTTAAAAGAATGTTTGTGCCATAGAAAGCGGGTAGTGATGAGATTGGGCGAATTAGGCTTAAAGAGTCACACAAAGAGTACTTAAAGGCCAAACTGATTGCATCACCATAACTAACATGTAGAACATGAGCTCGAAGGTTGTCTGAAATTTCATTGGGGAGAAAGTGTTGTTACAAATCTCTTCTCCATTCCAAATGATTATTGGTCAAACATTTCAATAGGCTTCCCGCCCCTGCTCTTCCTTGTGTGGCAAAGTAAAACCGAGGTTTATCTCTCCACCCTACCGAAATTACGATTTGAAGTAGTTGTGAGTTGTGACATGGGTCGATATTCTTTGATAACCCTGTTTAGTCGGAATAGAATTCAACTAGGGTACAGAAATGCTGCTATGTTAGACAACCAGTGTTTTACTTAGTGGGCCCTTTCTATAGCTCAGACGAATCTCAAGGACACGAAGTTGGTGTGGTATGGAGTGGTACCTAATTTTTTGGTGTTACTGCTTCTAGAAGTTCAAGTTGAACTTATCGAGTATTAAAAAAAGGCAACTTTGCCTCTCTAGTTGTAAATTGGAATGCACGACTTACAGTGTCATAGTTCAAATATTATGTATGTGCATTCCAATTTACGGTAAGCTGTTAATTAGAATATCCAGAGGACTGCACTAATATAAATAAACTGAGATGGAGGTCTATAAATCCTACATAAATTGTCAAAGATGTTTTACTGAATATTTCTGATGATTTTATTGATATAAAACAGTAGGTATATATACAAGAATACAAAAGATTTCCTAGATCCACATATCTAAGAGAAGATAATATTCTTACTAAGATTATAAGATACTTGCTAATCCTAACTAAGATAACAAATATTCCAACACCCGCCCTCAAGTTGGTGCGTGATAAACGTAAAAACTCAATTAGATTGTTCTAACTTTATTCTTATGGTTTATCAATATTTATTTCCTACTCTCAAGTGTATATTCATGCAATATATAGAGTACGGAATCGTTCCACTCTTAAACTATCAAGACATAAATTGAATTCAACTAATCAAACACAATGAACAATGGTGAGAGTAATGAGATGTGAAATTTCTATTTTAAATAACAACTACTCTAACAAGCAATCATCTTCACATGACTTCCTTAACCTCCTCTAATGGAGGTTTTAGCCTAATATTTTTATACTATCATTCCCAACACAAGAACAATAATAACAAGTCATAATTTAATAATTAATTTAAACTTTATAAATCTAATTTTAACAATAGTCCAAGAATCAAAATAAAGACAACCTAATTTATGAATTTAAAACAACTAAAACTAAATAAGAATTTAATCCATAACTAAATTGAAATGCAAACTAATACTTTATTATAAAACTAATAATGATTCTAAATAATAATCTACTTTGTTCTAACACTAATTAATTGAAGGTAAAAACTAAATCTAAAACAAGCTATTCTAACTAATTAATGGAGTCTAACCTAATTTTCTAATCTAGATCTAACTATCCTTAAAAGCTAAGTCTTCTCCATATAAATGGAGGAGACTAGATCCACTTTTTCGTGCATGGGCTGAGGAGCCATGTTTTGGGCCGGAAAATCGAGCCCAAAATCCAATTTCTTCAGTCCATAGAGGCCTTTTCAGCTAGATTTGACTTCCATGGACTTTTTTCCCACTTCTGCTCCTCTGATTGGATCAAGGCTTGGACCATTAGAAAGCACTTTCTGAGCCGGTCGTTTTGACATAAGGTAGGCCCAATTTCTAGATTTGAGTCCAAAAATACGGCCTTCGGAAGTTCTACTGACTTTTATGCGCTGTTTCTGCCCGCGTTGACTTTGACTTTTCAGCTTTGACGGGGATTTAAAAAAGCTTTTTCTCTTTGAATCTTGGCCTTTAATCACAAAACTTCTTAGAAACCAACCCTTGCTCCTTTACCTCGCAAAAGGGGCGCATTTCTGCACATATTCGATTCCAATGCCTGAAATGCATAAGAACACGATAGCAGTACTAACTCCTACTTATTAATCACATAATTGGTCAAAAGTATTGTTAAAGGGGTTAAAACAACAATTTTGGGCTCTTATCAAACCACCCCCAAACAGCATTTTGCTTGTTCTCAAACAAATATGAGAAATTAGAATAAGTGACCAAAAATAGAGTTCTAACTAATCTCGTTTCGCCGAGTACGATTGCATTGACCATATACAACAAGGCCTTAAACCACTAGGAATTCCCTAGTAGACGAGTTATAGCCTCGTGAGAGTTTCCCATTGAAGGTACTCACAAACTTCATCTATACTACAATGACTAAGAAATAAAACTATTATTTCCTTATTTATGTCTCAATGATCTATACATCTCACTAGTATTTAAACAAGAATGATCATTCTAAAACTTAAACTAATACATGCATAACAATCAAATCATCTTAGGAAAAACAACTATACAATGAACTATGATATGAAATGCAATGGCAGGTCCGTTTCTGAAACTTTTGGATAGCGTACCTAAGTAGGTTCTCACAAGGAATGTGTCAAAGCACATAACACTCTGATTTTTCTACTTAAGTTTGCTAACTCTAGTGTGTAGTAGGCACACGTTTCCTCACAATCTCAATGACAATCCAAGGAAGCCGAGGTTGATCAAACACATCTACCACTTACTATCACACCAACCTATTCTTAATTGAGCTAGATGTCTTTATTAGGTGATACGGGGCGTAGGTATTGGTTAAAGAATGAAAGAAATGGATATTCAAAAAGACAAGTCTGAGAAAATAGGGTCTTCATATTATGTAACTAGAGAAAACCTTGTTCTTTTGCTTCTACACTTTGTTTCCATCCTTAGCCTTTTTATTTTGGCTTTTTGACTCCTTTTATTCTATTTTTGGAGTTTTTATTTTATTTCAATTTTTCTTTTTCTTTTCTTTGGATGGAAACTTCTTTTCTTTTTCTTTTCTGAAGCAACTAACTAATTTTTGTTTACACATGTTTTTCTCTTTTCTTTTCTTCACTCATCCTATTTCTCATACTTATCCAGATAGGTAGGTTGATTTTATTTTTTATTTTGTTTTATTGGATAAAGGATTTGTGGTTTGTGAGTAGGCCAATAAAAGGCTCAGTGGGGCGACTAGCGGATAATAAATTTCATATAGGTGTGAATTTTTGGCTATATCAATCCAAAAGAGGGCCTAAATTCTCGCTTAGGATATGGTGTGGTGATCAAGCAAGTGGATGTGTGATTTCTCTACTCGGAATTGACTTCTCCCTTGTGTCATCACTCAGATATTTCACTCTTATGAGACTTTTAGGTTAGATGCTCACATGATATGTATTAAGTACTCTAACCTAGATCTCATAAAAATACTGCCAAGTACAATCAACGATGCTCATGCAAGATGTTCGTGAAAAGATGCAATGACTATTACTTATGTATTAATCTATGTTTCAAAAATTAAATCCTAATTCAAGTACTACGTGAGATTTCTAGACTAATATCATCATAGAGAAGGGAACAATACTATTATCACTAAGTGCCTAGTATAAACAATATTTATGATTTTTATTTTTTTTATATAAAGAAAAGTGCGTAATTTACATCCTAAAAGTGCCTAATTTTTGCAAATGTTTCGATCCCACTCCCAAACAATCGAATGCTTTGTCCTCAAAGTGTAAAGAGATAAGGAAAAAATTTACCATAGAAACGTGGCAAAATTTGATAGTACCTGTAACAGAAATATTGTAAAGAAGATATGATAACATGAAGCACAATTAAACTGTTACGTACTAACTAACACAAAGTCTACTGAAGTAAAAATGACAGGCAAAGGGTGGCAAAAAGATTTGAAATGAAATACCAAAATATGCCACCCCCAAACAAACTTTCAAACTCTTTTGAAGTTTGAAAAATTTTGTGGCCTATACTCCATTAAGGTGGTATTTTACAAGAAATTATATGGGTCTTTTAAAGTCAGATTCCCCTAGACTTAATGTGGGGTCATTTTAAGTCAGATTCTCCTAGACTGTGCGCACCCCAAAACAAGCAAGAACTGGGGTGATACAAAATGGATGATGCGTGGTCAACTATAAACTAATAGCCGAAAGAGTTGGGTGTCTAGCCATAAAAACATGATACTAAATGTACCCCCAAACAGAATGAAATTGTATAATTGGAAGCAATTATGTAGAAGAATGAAAGAAAACTTATGTAACCCATCAAAAAATATATGCAAACCATCATGTTATTGCTGTTTTAAAGAGTTAGAATGACCCAAAAGATGAATTAGTGATATTTTAGGTGAGAAAGGAATGAAGTATGGATTTTGATGTCTTTCATGAGGCTTAGATGAGGAAAAATAAGACAAACTAGGTTTCTTACTACACTCGGTCAAAGCTTGGCTCTCAACTATAGGAATGGTGTACTCATGAGATTGTGTACTAGGCAAACACTCTTCACCGTGAGGGTTAAAAAAATTATAGAGGGTCTCTGAGGCAATAGGCTCAAGTGCAAATTCGAGGTTATCTGAAATGGTGGGTGAATGGATGGCTTAGTTATTGTAGATGGTTGGATTGTAGGAGGTGGTAACTCAGGTAGATGGTGGTCAGTTGATGGTTTATCAGTTGGTGGATCCTCACATGCTCTTAAGAACTTGTCGAATTCCTCATCTAGGTTGTTCGCATCCATATAATTATGGTATTCATCTCCATCTTTGAGGAATTTATCTATCTCATCTATTGTGAGGTTTACTCCATCTCTTGTAGGGTCGGAAGGTAGGGTGGAAAATTCTTTCACTAGTTCAGTTATGTTCCAGGAGTCAAAATTATGATCTTTGTCTTCTTCCATAAGAGGGGTATCTACTAGTGTAGGGACAAGATCGTCAGAAGCAGTAATGTGATATATAAAACTCTCAATAGACTTAACTTCACCTTCTATAGGAAAACCTAGTTGTCTCTGCTTTTGTCTAAACATGTTAACTTCTATAGAAAGATTTCCAAAAGAAAGAGTCATTGAGCCATCCCGACAATTGATTTAGGTATTGGCGGTTGCCAAGAAAGGACGCCCTAAAATGATGGGAATGGAATCATGAACAACTTCTGTGTCGAGAATAACAAAGTCGACTGGATAGTAAAAATCCTGCACTTTAATGAGAATGTTTTCAACTACACCTTGGGATACTTAATAGAACGATCGGTTAACTGCAAAGTCATTTTGGTTGGTTGAAGTTTTGTTAGGCCCAGTTGTTTATATAAATAAAAAGGGAGTAAGTTAACACTCGCTCCCAGGTCTAATAAAGTAGTTGTTATGAAGGTATCACCTAAGGTGCATTGCACAGTAGGATGACTAGGGTCCTTGTACTTAAGAATTCCGTTATGTTCAGATAAAGAGAGATATTGTTCAGTTAAGAAGGCTTCATTGGGTATGTTGGTTTTCCTCTTCTTGGTGCACAACTCTTTTAGAAACTTAGCGTGTCCAGGTAGACTTTTTATAGCATCTAGAAAAGGTAGGTTTATAGTTAGATTTTTAAACACTTCCCTAATCTCATCAAATTTTCGTCCTTTTTAGACATAACTAGTCTCTGGGGATATGGTGGTTTATCTATATATTTAGCAATATTATTAGTCTTTGCTTTATCTCTAGCCGTTCTCCATCTAGGTGTCCATATTGGAACCTCTACAGGTGTAGGGTCTTCAATTTCTATTATTGGGTCTTGTAAGGTTTTCCCTTTTGGTTGTGGTTTAACTGGTACTTCTACAGTTGTAGGGTCTTCAGTTTCTATTATAGTATTTGGTATGGTTTCATTTTCAGCTTCTGTTTGCGGGTGGTCTTCAGGCATATTTACTTTGTTATCAACTACTTTCCCTGAACGAAAGGTAGTGACTGCCTGTAGGTCTCCTTGGTTTATATTAACATTACAGTGAATACTGTTTATTTCAAAGGTGGTGTTTGTTGACTTAGGATTAGACACTGCTTGACCTGGAAACACGTCTGTTTGGTTATTATTTTGGTTAGGAAACATGTCAATAACCTTTCGGCACAAAGACTGCATCATTTGCATCGTTTGTTTCATCATAGTAGAGTTTTGATCATGCTGATCTTTCATCAAGTTGGAGTTTTGTTTCATAATTTGATTTTGTTTTTCCAACAAGGTCACTACTAATTTGTCTGTAGATGGTTGACCTGGAATTAAGGCTTGTTGAGCGTTCATCTCTTGATGTTGATAGTTCTGGGTCATGGGCACTAAACCTCTATTCTGGTTACCTAAGTTCCCTTGTCCTTGATGTTGAGTTAACTGGTTGAAGTGTGATGGTTGTGGTGGTAGTTGTGCATAAACAAGATAACAATAGAAGTCGGAATGCTCAAGACTAAAACAGATATTACAACAATTAGATTTAATGTTCATGACTGGAGTAGGTTGTTGTTGAACAGAGATGACATCTACCTTTTTAGTGAGGGCATCGATAAGAGTTTTAAGCTCGGAATCAGGTTTAACCTCAAAAGAAGAAGGAGTGGAACGGGAAGAGTCATTACCTCCCCAATTGTTGTTCCTCTTAGATTGATCTTCTAAGAATGTATAAGCCTCCAATGCTCCTTTACTAAGAAAACTACCCCCATTCATGATATCTAGAACCTTCTTATGACGATGTGAAAGCCCCTTGAAGAAAGCACGAACAAGCGTGTCTTTCGCAAGATTATGATGCGGGCATTCAATGAGAAGATAAGTGAAAATATTCCAGGCCTTTGAAAAGGATTCATGAGGATTCTGGCAGAAGAAATGAATCTTGTGAAGCATTTAATCTGTCTTTAGTGGTGGGTAAAACTGTTCCATGAATAATTGAACAAGTTGAGCCCATGAGTCCACAGAGTTTGGCGTTTGGGCAGTTAACCAAGACGCCTCCTTGTCGGCTAGGGTGAAAGGAAATACCCTAAGTTTAACTTGATCCGGACTTACGCTAGGATGATGGAATATAGTGAGAACTTGCTCTATCCTACGATATCTTTGGTAAAGGCTTGTAAGTGGTCTAAACCATGAAAAACCGGTAACAAGTTAAATATATTAGGGGGAATTCGAAAATCCCCCACTAGGTCTGCAAGAACAATGCACGACTTAGGACCATCGTTTAGGGCTTTATAAAAATCAGAGAGAGGAGTTTCTTGTTCTTTAGCCATTGATGTAGGCGTAGTGGCACCATTTGATGCTGGTAAAAACTCAATTTCTCCTGCAGCGGCGCCATTTGATAAACGTAAAAACTTAATTAGATTACTCTAACTTTATTCTTACGGTTTATCAATATTTATTTCCTACTCTCAAGTGTATATTCATGCAATATATAGAGTATGGAATCGTTCCACTCTTAAACTATCAAGACATAAATGGAATTCAACTAATCAAACACAAGGAACAATGGTGAGAGTAATGAGATGTGAAATTTCTATTTTAAATAACAACTACTCTAACAAGCAATCATCCTCACATGGCTTCCTTAACCTCCTTTAATGGAGGTTTTAGCCTAATATCATTATACTATCATTCTCAACACAAGAACAATAATAACAAGTCATAATTTAATAATTAATTTAAACTTTATAAATCTAATTTTGGCAATAGTCTAAGAATCAACATGAACACAACCTAATTTATGAATTTAAAACAACTAAAACTAAATAAGAATTTAATCAATAACTAAATTAAAATAAAAACTAATACTTTATTATAAAACTAATAGTGATTCTAAATAATAATCTACTTTGTTCTAACACTAATTAATTGAAGATAAAAACTAGATCTAAAACAAGCTATTCTAACTAATTAATGGAGTCTAACCTAATTTTCTAATCTAGATCTAACTATCCTTAAGAGCTAAGTCTTCTCCATACAAATGGAGGAGACCAGATCCACTTTTTCGTGCATGGTCTGAGGAGTCATGTTTTGGGCCGGAAAATCGAGCCCAAAACCCAATTTCTTTAGTCCACAGAGGCCTTTTCAGCTAGATTTTACTTCCATGGACTTTTCGCCCACTTCTACTCCTCTGATTGGATCAAGGCTTAGACCATTGGAAAGCTCTTTCCTAGCCCGTCGTTTTGACATAAGGTAAGGCCAATTCCGAGGTTTGAGTCCAAAGATGCGGCCTTCGAAAGTTCTACTGACTTTTGTGCGCTGTTTCTGCCCGCGTTGACTTTGACTTTTCAGCTTTGACCGGGCTTTAAAAAGGCTTTTTCTCCTTGAATCTTGGCCTTTAATCACATAACTTCTTAGCAACCAACTCTTGCTCCTTTATCTCGCAAAAGGGGCGCATTTTTGCACATATTCGACTCCAATGCCTGAAATATATAAGAACACGATAGCAGTACTAACTCTTACTTATTAATCACATAATTGGTCAAAAGAGATATTGTTAAAGGGGTTAAAACTACAATTTTGGGCTCTTATCAGTGCGTGGATATCACACATGCCCAACTTGACAAGAGAGTCAATAAACGCCTTGCTAGCCACTGCTTTAGTAAGGTCATTTGCTAGTTGGTCTTCAGACTTTACAAATGGAAAAGTAATAATTCCAGCTTCAAGTTTCTCTTTGATAAAATGTCTATCAATCTCCACATGCTTCGTCCGATCATGTTGAACAGGATTATGAGCTATCTCTATAGCTGACGTCTTGTCACAATACAGATTCATTTCCACTTTTGGTTTAACACCCAAGTCTGTCAACAAGTTTCTCAACCACAGCAACTCACATACCCCATATGCCATACCTCTATATTCAGCTTCAGCACTTGATCTTGATACTACTGGCTGTTATTTACTCCTCCAAGTTACAAAGTTTCCACCTACAAAAGTGAAGTATCCTGAGGTAGACCTTCTGTTGTCGGCTGAACCTGCCCAATCTGCATCAGTGTAGCCTTCTACTTTTAAGTGATCATGTTTCGAGAACAATAAGCCTTTACCTAGAGTAGATTTCAAATATCTCAATATGCGCTCTACAGCATCCATATGAGGTTTACATGGGTCATGCATGAATTGACTCACGACACTAACTGCATACGCAATATCTGGCCTGGTATGCGATAAATAGATTAGTTTCCCTACAAGCTTCTGATATCTCCCCTTATCGGTTGGAGTTGCATTGAAACATAGAAACAACTTGTGGTTCTGCTCAATGGGAGCATCAACTGGCTTACATTCGAGCATTCCTGTCTCAGATAATAAATCAAGAATGTATTTCCGTTGGGATAAGAAAATACCATTATTTGATCGGGCTACCTCAATCCCAAGGAAATATTTAAGGTCTCCGAGCTGTTTCATTTCAAATTCAGAAGCCAGATATGGCTGTAAGCTAGAAATCTCCTCATGATCATCACTTGTCACCACCATATCATCAACATAGATAATAAAAGCAGTGATTTTACCTCTTCTGTGTTTTAAAAACAAAGTGTGATCTGAGTTGCTTTGTTTGTAGCCGAACTTCTTCATAGACTTGGTGAACCTGCCAAACCAAGCTCTTGGGGACTGTTTTAACCCATACAATGCCTTCTTTAGTTTACAGACCATTGTTGTATCTGAGTATTTTGGTATACCTAGGGGAGGATCCATATATACTTATTTAGTAAGATCTCCATGCAAGAAAGCATTTTTAACATCAAATTGAAGAAGAGGCTAATCTTTATTAGCTGTTAATGACAAAAGTACTCTCACAGTATTGAGTTTAGCAGCCGGTGCAAAAGTTTCTTGATAATCAACACCATAAGATTGTGTATACCCTTTCGCAACCAGCCAAGCTTTGTATCTCTCAATGGGCTTTGAGCTTGACTGTAAATACCCATTTGCACCCCACTGTCTTCTTTCCCTTTGGTAAGATTACAAGTTCCCAAGTGGCATTCTTTTTCAATGTTGCCATTTCTTCTTCCATAGCTTTGGTCCATCTAGAATCTGCTAAAGCTTCCTGCATTTTACTAGGAATAGAGACAGATGATAACTGGAATACATAAGATGCATATGACTTGGACAACTTGTGAGATGACACATGGTTGCTTATAGGATATTTCACTTTAGCTTTAGGATCAGGTTCATATTGAATTGGTGGTTGGCCACGGTTAGATCGAGGTGGAAGATGATATTAAACTAGTTCAGAATTAAGACTAGGTAGATTAGCATCATGAATATTAGAATAACTAACATTATGAGTATTGGAATCAACAATAATAGAGTCGGGCAATACCTCTAATCGGTCTTCTGGAGAAGATTGTTCTAGAGAAGATTGGATTAGTGGATCCATTGTAGGAGGTAATGTACTATCATGGACTTGATCTTCACATCCTTCACTTGAGCACTCAGTGGAGGTTCCATCAACTTCTTCTATTAACTTCTTATCACTAGCTGATTGTGGTCTCGATAAATCAAAGACCATTATATCATCATGATTATGTATTTCATTTCTATTCTCCCCCTGAAGTGAAGAATCAGTGATCTCCTTATAAAAAGGTCGTGTTCATAGAAAATGACATCCATTGAGACAAATTTTTTTTAGAAGATGGATGATAACACTTATAACCCTTATGAGTTGAGCCATACCCAACAAAGACATACTTCAACGCACGTGGATCAAGTTTGGTGCGTTGTTGTGTATGTAAGTGAACATACACCACACACCTGAAGATATAGGGTGCTAAATGATCAATGGGCGGAAGCGTACAATGATCGGAAAGCACATCTAAGGGTCTCCGAAATTGGACAACACTAGAAGGTGTACGATTCATCATGTAAACAATAGAGGTTGATAAAACAAGTTTTTATCCGAACGTTTATTGGTTTTCTTGATTAATTAAGTCCGAGGTCCACAGTCGGAAGTGCAAAGTCCAAAGACCAAAGTCCCAAGTCCAAAGTTCGTATAGTTGTCTGTTTTAGTCAAGTTACCTTACTCACGTGGGTTTGGTAGGATAGGTCGAGTAAGGGATCGTCCAAACCTTAGGGCTCGGAAAGGTTCACAACTGGAATTACAACTTTTGGTGAGTAGGATTTTAGGTTTCTTAGTTAGGTTTAATTAAATTAACGGTAATGCAAATAATGTAAATTACTACGGTGTTTTATATGTAGGTAAACAAGATAGAGAAACAGGGAGAGAGTTAGTCATACTCATGCAAGAATCATTTTTCAACAGTTTATATTACCACATCACTACATCTCTAGTTCGTCTCGTGTTCAGAGACGACGTCGAGTATTGATCCCTAGCGCATGCCCACATCTCTGAGCTGCATCGCACTAGCATAAGGAGTTGAACTAATATTTCATCTCTGGAATATCATTTCAGCTCCTGGCTCGATTCCACATCAGCTGGACAAATTGGAGAGCTGTCTGACACCATAGAGTTGCGCGCAAGACATTTTGGGTCGCGCACGAGACTGTTCTGGAGCATCAACACTCCAAATTTGTACAGTCTCAGTCATTTTAGGACCGGATGTCTAATCTATGCCTAATTCCTAAGTAGTGATTCTAGAATATTAAATAGTCAATCTGGATTCTCACACAAGCAGCATAACCCTCCCCCTGAGGGGGGGGGGGGGATTAGCTCATGGTCATTGAGGGAATAATAAAACTTGCTGTATACATTAAGTAAATAAATGCAGGACAGGAATTACACTAGAAAAGAAATGACTGTTATTAAGGGTAAATTGACTTACAGTATTTAAGCTGTTGGAATAAACCTGTGGGAGAATGTAAGTGTTGAAATAAAACTAACTAGTTGCTAAGCGGATGCTAGAGCATGAAAATGCTGAAGGAAGAATATCAAAGGCGACCCCCTCATATATATAGGCTGATGTCTCGTGAAGGATTTAATTGGCTTTTGTTTGTTAGCTAATTGAAACGTTCAAAACTTTGAGAATCAAAGTTTTGTTTTTACCTGTTTTAAATTTTGTCTTTTACCTTATTAAGGTTTAGATCCTTTAGTTAATTTCAATTCAAACCACCTGGTTTGAATTGTGCGTGTCTTCTATATTGAGGTGGCACCAAATTAAAACCATCACTTGCCACCTGCCTATGCTGACTCCTCATGCCTTTTGGGCCCGCAGAGTGGGTCCACTTAGTATGTCCAGTGGCAGCGCTGATTTTGGCGTTTTTACAACTTTCTGTCTTTGCGTAGAGTTTGTCTCCCAGGTCGCTCTGGTAGTTCACTAGCCAACGTCGGCACCCCGATTTATCAAATTTGAGGTTCGAAAGTTTGCTGCTTCTTTATATGTGGACCCGTTCTGTACTAGTTTTGTTCTTTTGGAAACTTCGGCTCTAGTCAGGCTCTATTGGGCTTCACTGGGGTTGAGTGGGAAACTTCAAATATTCCAGTATTCTCGTACTTTGATGCATGTTTTATCATTATATTCATTTTAAATGCGAAAACCTGCAAAAGTACGAAAATATAATTATTACATGATTATTAAACACATAATCGACCAAAATGTTATGTCTCTCGGGGTTTAATATTACAATTTTGGGTGCTTATCAGAGGTCAAAGCTTTGCCCCATAAGTGAGATAGGACATGACCACCAATTAATAAAGACCGAGTGACCTCTAAAAGATGTCTATTTTTTCGTTCTGCGACCCATTTTGCTGAGGGGAATAAGAGCAAGAGGTTTGATGTAGAATACCAGCCGAATGCATAAAGCCAGTCAATTCCTTTTTGAAATACTCACCCCCATTATCAGAGCGAACAACCTTTATAGAGATTCCAAACTGTGTGAGCACCATCTGATGGAAAAGGGGAAAAACTGTACAAACATCACTTTTATATTTCAAAAAATATACCCAGGTGATTCGAGTGCAGTCATCGACAAAAGTAATAAACCATTTCATCCCGTTATGTGTAGGACGTGGGGCAGGACCCCAAACATCTGAATGAACTAAAGAAAAATGAGCATCAACTCTATTATCACTAGAAGAGAAAACAGTACGATAGCTTTCGCCATTACACAAGTTTGACAAGAAAAATTAGAAAGACTACAACCATTAAATAAAGATGGAAATAATCTCCTAAGATAACCAAATGAGGGATGTCCTAGTTGTCTATGCCAAAGCCAAATCTCGCATTTATTTTTATTAACCTTATCGTCACTCATAACATGAGCTTGGACTCTTTGATTGGACCATTGAAAACCATCCTCTAGATAGTACAATCCTCCACTTTGTTTACCACTGTCAATCCTCTCCTTAGTAAGGGTGTTCTGAAAAATATAGTGAGTAGGAAAGAACAAGGCAACACAATTATGAGAATTGGTTAATTGGCTAACAGAGAGAAGGTTACAGTTTATTGATGGAACAAATAAAACATCATGGATAGATAAAGAAGGGGACAGAGGTATAGTGCCAACACCAACAACTGGAGATGACACACCATTAGCATTAGTAATGACTGATTTGGAACAACTAGAGGAAAATGGTTAAATTTATAGCGATCGCAAGTCATATGATCAGTAGCACCCGTGTCAATTATCCAATCGCTATTTCCAGTAAAAGCAATAAGAGCAGAGTTAGATATACCTGACTGGGCAACAAATCCGGTAGCAGTGACTAAGTGACTCTTCGAGTTAGAAGACATGACAACATAATTGTTATTGGAATGCGCAACAACGAAATCATTATTGGTAGGTAAGTCTGTCATTATGATATAGAACATAAACAATGAATTAGATCAATAGGCAAGAATGATAAGGAAGAAGAGGGTAATAAATACAATCTGATATAGTGTAATAGATTGTATTATATGACCAAAAAAAAAAAAACAAAATACCAAAAAAATGCTCCGATTCCTATAGTAATGGGGTAATGAAAAGGAAATTGGAGTTGGTTCTTGATACCATGTCAAAGATGTTTTACTGAATATTTCTGATGATTTTATTGATATAAAACAGTAGGTATATATACAAGAATACAGAAGATCTCCTAGATCCACATATCTAGGAGAAGATAATACTCTTACTAAGATTACAAGATACTTGCTAATCCTAACTAAGATAACAAATATTCCAACATAAATCATCATGATGGAATTTATATATTATGGTGCTGCAAAGGGATAGATGCCTCACCCTGCAGATGAGCCAAATGATAAAGGGTAAGAGATAGAACGTGCCCCGAAGGTATGGTCCATTGCAGGCTTGTAGCTAGGGTCATGCATGCTTTGTATTTTGGTATGAAAGAAAACAATCCACAAAGCACATAAATGAGTAAATGGCCCAATAGCTCATACACGAAATTGGACTGAAGGCCCAAATAAACGTTAACCACCTTCTTATCGTTATTAGGTACTAGGGTATGCCCGTGCCTACGGCCTGCGAGGCCTTGACGCGCATGCAGTGCTACCTCGATGCTCAATATTTTAACGTACGACAATGATCAGCTCATCTCACCTTTGGCGCTACCGTAAACGCGACATAACATCACCATGCACCAAGAGCCTAGTAGGTGCCACACTTGGTCCATTGTTGTGACTTAAGGTCCTAAATAGTTAAAAGCCCAGCCCATAATCCAGCAACTATTGTTGACTAAGACAACACTGACCTACCACAATTGATTTTATTATCAAGTGTGATTCAGTGGATCACACACAAAGAGATTAAACAACTTAAGGCCTGGAATACATTGGATCTGCCAAGTCACAATTTGTGAGGGTGAATTGTAGCCACCGGATGGGGCCATTTAGTCCCCACACTGTTCTATTTTGTTAGATAGATTTACGTAGGTCTCCAAGTATACCACACAAGTAAAAGAGTAAAGCAGTACAAGATGGGGAATAGCCTTCCACACGAGATCGTTGCCGATATACTATCATGGTTACCTGCTAAATACTTGATCAAATTTAGGTGCCTATCCAAAATGTGGCTTGGTTTACTCAAGTTCTGTTGGTAACAATTGCTGCTACAAGAACAAACTGTGAATATAAAGAAGGCTGGCTGATAAGGCACGGATCAAACGCTTTCTTTAAGGTTGTTTCGCGTCTGTTCCTCTTTATACGGACAAAGCGCGTCAACCTCCAAGATACAACAACCAATTATACTCTCCTTTGTTTACTGTAGATAAACCAAAGAAGAAAAGGAAGAACCATGATACTGATCTTATGATTGCCCAAAATATAGTGTAGAAAATAGTTTTTTCGCTTATATTTTAGGTTGCTGATATAGGAGTATTTATAGAGGAAAAACGTGGAGCGCTTAGGTAGATCTGGATTGTAGGGGACTGCTTCAATTTCCCGATAAGTATTGGATTCTACAAGTCTATCATGTTTATGTTTCCCAATCCATATCCAATTATGTTTCCAAACTTATTCGGAAACATTTTAAGGAAAATGGTTTACCAAAAAGAAGATAAGGGATCAAAGAGAGCTCGAGCCCAGTTCGGTCCGGCGCGCGCTCGCACGTGTGGTTTTGTGTGAGTCCTCCATCTTAACCCAAACGCCTTTGTACCCTAAGGGCACGCCCTTAGTATGGAACTTTCACTTATAAACACTATTCACTAGTGTTTCCTCTCCAATGTGGGATTAAAGTTCTCTACTTTAACAACTATCCGACAAAGAGGTCAAGGGATCAAACCACCACAAAGTCACTCCAAACACTAACCACTTGTTTTATTGAAAAATAACTCAACAATCCCCCACTTATTTTTGATAAAAAAAAAAATAGAAAATATACTTAAGGGCAATCAATATCAGTATCAACATGTTATGTATAGATGAAGGTGTCCAAGACTTAAACCTTTACGTAGTGAAAATTACTCAAAGTATAAGAGCCATAAGTGACTAAGTCTTAAACTTAGGTCTTGAGTATACAATAAGTTATAATCACGCACAACATATCCAGTGTTCTCCTTTCATGTTCTGCACATTATAGGCCCTGTGCTCTCTTCCTGGATTCGTGAATGATCTAGAGAATCAACCTTCATTCTCATAGAAAGCGGCCTCTACTTTCACATTCACTAGGTGAGTCTATCAAGAGTGCTCCTGTAGCTATGCACTCCACCCATAAGGACCATAGAACTTCATTAAGAGTTTTTCCCAGAAAACCTTAACATTTATTTATCGATGCAGGATTTCATACATTTTACTATCCAACAACCAATATTCTATGACTTGTTCTTCCCTTTGAACCTAGTTCTTGGGATCTCCAGTCCCTAGGTTGGGTTACCATCATATATGTTCATCTTTCAATTGGCTTCAGTCCCATGCTTCTGGTAGTAGTCCACAGTTTTTCTTTGGCCAAAGCTTTGGTAAATGGATCTGCTAGATTATCATCAGATCTCACAAAATCAATAGTCACTGCACCTTTAGATATAAAATCCCTGACAGTACTATGTTTACGACGAATTTATCATGATTTACCATTATAAAACTTATTGTGGACATTCCCGATAGCAGTAGTGTTATCACGTATAATGTATCAAAGTGTCTGATACCGGTTTATGCCAAACTGGAATATGAGTGAGAAGATCTCGTAACCAACCAGCCTCCTCACTTGCACTAGCCAAAGCAATCAGTTCAGACTCCATGGTAGACTGTGTTATAATGGTTTGCTTCTTGGACTTCCAAGATACAACACCTCCACCATTGCTAAACACATAGCCACTGGTGGCCTTATAGTCTTCTGAGAGAGTGTTATAGTCAGCATCTGTATACCCCTCAAGAATAGCAGGATATCTCTAATAATGAATACCCAAATTAATGGTTCCCTTTAGGTATCTCATTAACCTGTCAATTGCTCACCAATGCTCAGCGCCAGGATTACTAGTATACGTACAAAACTGCATAGGCAATGTCAGGTCTAGTATAATATGTAACATATCACAAACTACCAATGATACTTGCATATTCATTCTGATTCATAGGTTCACCATTATTCTCAAATAATTTAACACAGTGATAAAAAGGAATACCAACAGCCACGTAATCGAAGTAGTGATACTTCTTCAACATTTTCTCAATGTAGTGTGATTGATCCAACCATATGCCATCAGACGATTTTGTAATTTTGATTCCCAACATTACATCAGCCTCACCTAAGTCCTTCTTATCAAAGTTAGAAGACAACATGTTCTTGGTTTCTTTCACAACATGTAAATTAGAACCAAAGATTAGTAGATCATCAGCATATAAGCATATAATAACACATATCCCATCAGAGTACTTATAATAAATACACTTGTCACTTTCCTTTATGTTGAACCCACTGGTAATGATAAAGTTATCAAATTTCTCATGCCACTGTTTAGGTGCCTATTTTAACCCATAAAGTGACTTAAGTAATTTGCATTACCTAGTTCCACGTAACCTGTTGGCTGATCCATGTAAATCTCCTCTTCTAAATCTCCGTTTGGAAAAGCTATTTTAACATCTATCTGATGAACAACAAGATTATGAACAACAACAATAGAAAATAAGACTATAATAGATGTTATCCTCATAACAGGTGAATATCTGTTGAAGAAATCAAAGTTCTCTCTTTGTCGAGAACCCTTAATAACAAGCCTTGCTTTAAACTTGTCCATTAAACCATCGGTTTTAAACTTCCTTCTTAAAACCCATTTGTTTCCTATAGTCTTGCAAGCAGGAGGCAAATCAACAAGCTCCCAAGTTTTGTTATCCATGAGAGACTCAAACTCACTCTGTATGGCTTCTCTTCAAAACTTAGAGTCAGAAGATGTGAGAGCTTCTTCAATAGAGGAGGGATCTCTTTCCAAAGCAAAAGTGACAAAATCGGGTCCCAGTTCCTTAGCAACCCTTGCTCTCTTACCTTTTCTTGGTTCAGATTCTATAACAGTGTCTCTGTCATGTAATCTAGGTATATAAGTGTCAGAAACATCAGAAGTAGGTGCCTTGGAGGAAGACGCACCCCCACTATTTCTAGATAGGTATGGAAACCTGTTTTCAAGAAATTCAGCATCAGATGATTCAAATAAGACATTAGTCTTCATATCTAGAAACTTGTAGGCCTTACTTTTCATAGCATAGCCGAGAAAGACACACTCATAAGCTTTGAGATATTGGGATCATGATTCCTTACAAAAGCCAGACATCCCCATGTTTTGAAGTAACACAAATTAGGCTTCATGTTCTTCCATAGCTGATATGGTGTAACCTTTGTCTTAGAATTAGCAATTCTATTCAACACATAGCATACGGTCAAAACAACTTCTCCCCATAAATTTGAGGGTGCTCCAGAACTAAGTAACATAGCAACAGTTAATTCCTGGAGAGTTCTGTTCTTATGTTTAGCTACTCGATTCATTTCAGGTAAATAAGGAGCTGTTATCTCATGGATTATACCATGTGATTGCAAGAAAAGGTCAAAATCAGCAGAACCATATTCAGTACCTCTATCACTTTGAATTACTTTAATGTTCCTGTCATGCTGATTTTGAACCTCAAGTATATAAGCTTTAAAAGCATCAAACACATCACTTTTATTCTTCAGCAAATAAACATATGCAAACTTCGAGCAATCATCAATAAAAGTAATAAAATATCTTTTACCACCTCTAGTCAGAACTCCTTCAAGCTCACAGATATCAGTATGTACCAAGTCTAGCAGACTTGTACTTATCTCAACTGATTTGTGAGGCTTCTTTGTGATTTTTGCCTTAGTGCAAGATTCACAGTGTGCAAAATCATCATCCAAGTTAGGAATTAAACCAAGTATGCTCATGTTCTTAACATACTTCATATTAATATGACATAATCTACTATGCCAAACATTAACAAAACAAGAGATCATGTAAGCAGAAGTAGAAGTTTTATTCATATCAGCAACATTCAACTTAAACATCCCATTACATGCATAACCCTTACCAATAAAAACCCTAGACTTAGTGATCACATACTGATCACTACCTATGACTTGCTGAAACCCAGCCTTGTTTAAAATAAAACCAAAAACCAATTCTTCCTAATCTCAGGAGTATGAAGCACATCCTTTAATAGCAGTTTCTTCCCAGAAGTGAACTGCAGTTCAACATCACCAGTACCCAGAACCTTGGTCGTATGATTATCACCAAGTAGGACTTCCTGATTCATAGTTGTGGTATAACTCTTAAACCAGTTCCTATTAGCAAACGTGCCTAGAAGCACCAGTATCAGCCCACCACCCCTCATAGACATTAACAAAATTGACCTAAGTTATCATAGCAACAAAAGGTTCCTCAGTAACATTAGCCTCACTGACTTTACGAAACTTATAGTTCCTAGCATAATGCCCCTTCTTCTTGCAAGTATAATAGACAACTTCTAACATGTTAACGGGTGATTTCTGATTTATATGCACCTGATTCTAGTTCTGATTTTGTGGAGCCTTCTTATTAACAGGTTTGTTCTTCATGGCTTTCTTATTAGGTTTCAAACTAGATTTAGTCTTACTGGTTTGTTGGTTTATCACATTAACCTTGGCCTTAGCAGATGACATGGAAACTTCCTCATTAAGGTTTTGTGATGTTGATTAAACAGGTGGAAGCTTTAGTTTAACAAATCTACTATTGAATTAAACAAAATAGCTAAAACTAAAACAAATCTTTATTTCTCTCTGAAATATTCTTAATAACACAACTCCCCTCAACCCTAATTACAAGCCCATTATTTATACTAATCCTAAAAACTATAAACCAATAGGAACACGACATGTGTTAACAACTAAAATAAAATAACTAAACTAGTGGGCTCGCGGCCCATGGGCTTGACCATACTGATGTCCGCATCACTCTCCCCAAGTTGAAAGAGTTTGTCCACAAACTACAATGGTGGTGCATTAGAAGTGGGAAAAACTGATAACGCTTCATGCTAGAAATCTGGAACAGTGTCAGGTGGTTCCTCAGTAACCTCTCCAATATTGTCGTCTCCTTCTGCGAATAAAATAGGGCATTTCTTTTTCTTTGGGCATTTAGCAGCAATGTGGCCAATAACACCAAACTCAAAACACTTCCTAGATGCAGAAAATGCACTAATAGGATGAGCTGTAGTAGAGGCAGTACTAAGAGGTGATAGACCAACAGAAGATGATGATGAATTGGACGACTTTTGGAGATCTTTTGACTTTCTAGCATAAGTAAGTGCATTTGCCATGGTTTGAATATCAACAAAGGACAAATCAGCTTGAATGCATTTTTGTAAGCCATTGACATATCTATGGACCTTGAATTCTTCGGTCTCAGTCATACTTAGGCGAGTGCATAGCAGATTGAAAGCTTCAGTGTATTCTTGAATAGTAGACAAGTTTTACCGCAAATTATGTAGGCGATTAAACAAATCATGCTCATAATTATTAGGAACAAACTCTTTGCGCAATGCTCGTTTCATCTTAGACAAACGCTGCACCAATTTCTTGACATTAACAGTGCGACCTCTTTGGTATTCATCCCACCATACCTGCGCATAACCCCCTAATTTTGTAGCTACCAGCCGAACACTTGGCACCCGAAATACTCTTGTATTCAAAAATGTTTTCAATTCGAGTCAACCAATCCACAAACACATCAACATCCATCTTCCCATCAAACTCAGGTACATCAATCTTAATATCACCATGATTATTTTTTTCTAACAAACGAATTAAATGATCAACAGTATTTAAATCAGTAGGTACATGATTACCAGTTATAGGCACACTGTCGTCTGAAGAATCACTGTCAGAAGAAAGAGAAAGAGTATCACTAGCATGTCGCCTGAGTGGTGGTGGAGGAAGTTGAGCTTGCCTAGCTTGCCAAGGGGGAACATGCTGAGTATGAGGTGGCCGACCACCCCTGCCTCTATTTGCACCGCCATGACCACGTCCTCTAGGAGCCATGCCATAACCAACACCCAAGTGATTCGGCTAAATAAAAGGACCTTTCTGCATGTTATTTACTGGTGGTAGACCGTGTAGCTGATGTTGGCCTACAGGTTGCACTTGTGGTTGTACAATAGCATGTTGTCTCTGAGGGGGAACAAATTGGTCCAATGGTTGGAGTTGTGGTAAACCTGGCACAGAATTAGGTCTTCCCCCACGCTGAGGAGGAATAACAGCTGGAAGATCAAAAGGTTCATGAACTAATGGAGGAACCTCAACTGGATGGTCATGTTGGAACCATTGTTCAACTTCGTTTCGCCTCTTTTGTCGCTGTAAATCGATAAGACACGGGTGAGGAGTCGAGTGACCAGAGTGAACATCAAAAGGACGCAGTAGTTGGTACTGGTCTACAACCTATTCTAGCAAGGCAAGATTATCTGAGGGTCTTTGGAATTATCAGAGTGTATGCAGGTGCAGTAGTAGTGACCAAGGTAGGAGGCGAGAGTACTGTAGTCACAATAGGTGCACCCACCACTTCAAGACCCTGCAGTGCTGGAGCAGTCTGTAACCTAAAACATTCTTGTTGAGGATAGCTTGGCATAGGCGCATATCCTAGATTAGGGTTAGGCGCATACTGTGGCACAAATTGATACTGACTAGGATTCCAAGACTGATAATAAGGAGAATAACCTTGATACATCATCTGCTGCTGATAGAGATCTGGATAATAGCCGAATGGCATAGAAACTGGCGGTGTCTGAAAACTTTGAGAAGGCGCCATTAATGGTGGAACCTGTGACGGCTGCTGAAAAGGTAAACTAACTTCTGGAGAAACCCTAGAATTTTGTTGTTGGGCGGCTAAAAGCGCATTCACGGATTCTTGCATAGCTTCAAACTTGGCATTCAAACCCTGATAATTTTCTTCTAGGTGTTCCGTCTCTGGTTTCTTGATATACGGCATAAAAATTAAAACTTTGATCTTAAAAGAAGACAAAGACAGAAAATTAATTTTTAGATGAACAGTAATGCGATGAATAGTGTTCCAGATGAACAATGTTTCGTGAACAATACTGATGAACAGTAACACAGAAAATTAAAAACGAATAAGAAAAAGGAAAATTGGATTTTACTCAGGAACGATTCGTGCTCCGATACCAAATGATGTAGATTAAACTGGCAGAAGCTTAAGTTTAACAAATCTATTCTTGAATTAAACAAAACAACTAAAACTAAAACAAATATTTATTTCTCTCTGAAATATTCTCAATAACACAATTCCCCTCAACCCTAATTACAAGCCCATTATTTATACTAATCCTAAAAACTATAAACCAATAGGAACACGACATGTGTCAACAACTAAAATAAAATAACTAAACTAGTGGGATCACGACCCATGGGCTTGACCATACTGATGTCCGCATCATTTTGTTTTCGTGATTCCTCTTCTATACGGAGTCTCATAATAAGACTCTCCATAAAAAAACTCCTTAGATTTATTCCTCAGTATGTTCCTGTAATCCTTCCAAGAGGGAGGAAGCTTATCAATGACGACAACAACCTGAAATTGCCCATCAATTTTTATCCTTTCTGAAAGTATCTCATGAACAATAATTTGTAGGTCATGGCATTGAGACACAACAAATTTGTCATCTACCATCTAAAACTTAAGATAACGACTTACAACGTATTTTTTGGAGCCAGCTTCCTTAGTATCATATTTCTTTTGAAGGGTTTCCCAAACATCAGAAGCAGATGGAAGCTCAGAGTATAAGTTGTATAGATCATCAGCAAGTGAGTTCAGGATGTAATTCTTACATTTGAAATCTGCAGCGATCCACTTATTAATAACAACAGATAGAGCAGGTTCCAGCAAAACATCTTCATCTGGAATCGGTTCACTTAGAACGGTTTCCATTTTCACCAGGGTTAGATAGAACATCATCTTCGCCTTCCACCACTTGAAGTGCTCACCAGCAAATTTGAACGGTCGATTATGTCTATTGTCGTTGTGGGACCTGGACTGGTTACCTTCTTCATGTTCCATTATCAAACAACTTTAAAATTGTTGGTAACAATTGCTACAACAAGAACAAACTGTGAATATAAAGAAGGCTGGCTGAGGCACGGATCAAATGCTTTCTTTAAGGTTGTTTCGCGTCTGTTCCTCTTTATGCAGACAAAGCGCGTCAACCTCCAGGATATAACAACTAGTTATACTCTCCTTTGTTTACTGTAGATAAACCAAAGAAGAAAAGGAAGAACGATGATACTGATCTTATGATTGCCCAAAATGTAGTGTAGAAAATAGTTTTTTTGCTTATATTCTAGGCTACTGGTATAGGAGTATTTATAGAGGAAAAATGTGGAGCACTTAGGTAGATTCGGATTGTAGGGAACTGCTTCAGTTTCTCAATAAGGATTGGATTCTACAAGTCTATCATGTTTATGTTTCCCAATCCATATCCAATTCTGTTTCCAAACTTATCCAAAAACAGTTTACCAAAAAGAAGATAAGGGATCAAAGAGAGCCCAAGCCTCAATCCCCGAGCCCGATTCGGTTCGGCGCGTGTGTGTGGCTTTGTGTGAGTCCTCCCTCCTAACCCAAAAGCCTTTGTACCCTAAGGGAACGCCCTTAGTATGAGACTTTCACTTATAAACACTATTCACTAGTATTTCCTCTCCAATGTGGGACTAAAGTTCTCTACTTAAACAACTATCTCACAAAGAGGTCAAGGAATCAAACCACCACAAAGTCACTCCAAACACTAACCACTTGTTTTATTGAAAAATAACTCAACAAGTTTGATCCTCATTTCATTAACTCATCAACTTACATTTCCACCGTTCAATCCAATCTAACAACTCTAGCATTTTACTTGGTGCCAAATACTATGGCACTATTGATAAGTGCTCAAAACGTGCAATTTAACCCTCGATTATGCCTCTTGTTTGGCCATCTTAGTGGACTAATAATGTTTGTAAGTTATATTTTAAGATTCTACAGGTGAAAAAGAGAGTTTTGTAGAATATTAGAGAAAAAGAGATAAAATAGAGCAATTCGGAGCATTAAGGATCACATGGGAAGCCCGTGGACAATCATGGAGAAGGCCAAGGAATTGAAGCTATTAAAGATGCGACTTGGACCTATTTTAAAGCCTATTTGGAAGCTCAAGGCCAAAGGATTCGTTGCTTGGACCGAAACTTGCAAAAGAGGAAAGAAAAATAGACCAAAGGTGGAAAAATAGAGTCTCGCGTTTGAGACGCGACTATCGTGCATCCAGATGCGACCCATGCATTTGGGATGCATAGATCGAGCATCCAGAAGCATTGATTAAGTCTGGGATGCATGAATAGTGCGTCCAGACGCATGAATCGACACTGTAGCCAATTCCTTCTAAGTTTTGGAAATGAAGTTGGACACTGGAAGAAGTCTATTTGTATTAGGAAACAAATGACGGTTTGGAATGCTTCTAGAGCTCATTGTAACCCCTATAAATAGAGGACCTAAGTGCCTCTTGTAATGGGCCAATTCACTTATATTCTTGTCTCCAGAACTTGAGGCAGAGAGAGATTAATAATAAAAGATTGGTTTTAACTAGCTGAGTCTTAATAAATTAGTCTTTCTAGTCTTATGTTCTTCGACTCTTCTTCTTCTCGTTCTTCATGTTCTTCCTTTTTTATGGAAGGCTAATCTTCTCCTTCAAGGGAGGAGATGAAGCCAGTGCTTAAGGTTTAATGATTCTTCTGGTTCATGGTGTTCTTCAATCAGGTTAGTTATTTATGTTTTTAGTTATTAGTTCCATTGCCCACACTAGGGGATGGAAGTATAAAATAGGATTTATGTTTTGCAATATTAATATCATGCTAGTGTTCTTTACTTTTCTTCTAGTAGTATAGTTCTTTAGAGTTAGGGAAGTGTTACAACCCAATCCCTGTTATTACTGTCACTATTCACTAGTTCTTAAAGCACTATTCCCCCCTCCTCTCTGTTGGCCGCTCTCCTATCTTTTCTTAGGTTTTCCCTCGTATCTTAATGAATCTCCCCTTTTTTCCTGTCTTCCTCTTTCTCTTTATATCTGTTTCTTCCTCCATCCAGGCCCTCCACCTGTCCCTCCATCTCGCGGTCTCCTTCTCTCCGCGTGTAGGGTTTCCGTACTGCGGCCATGTGCCTTAGCTCTGATCCTGTACGCCGCGGCTAAATTCCTTTTGTCGACTCGAGCACATCCTCCCTTTGATATTTTGGACCCCCATACTACCACTACAGATGCCCCCTCTCGAGTCCGCGACCATTTGGTGATCGGGGAGTCGAGAGTCCACCATGTCACGTGTTCTATCCGCGGCCCCAAAAACTCTCTTTCACCGCTGGACTCACGAGTCCCCTCGCAATTATGACTTGTGCCCCCTCATTCCTTGTGCATCCACGCGTCACACACTGACTGATCCCTTTTGGTGTCGCCTCGATTTCAGCCCCCCTTCAATTACTCTTTTGCCCCTTCCTCTTATAAAAAGCCCGCTCGATTCTTTCTCTCCTCCATTCAGTCTTTCATTTTCTTCCCAGTTGCTCTCTCTCTCTCTCTCTCTCTACTCTTCCTCCTGGTTAACTACTCCGGTCACGCAGCGTGCATTTTGTCCTTCCTTTTTCTTTTCTTTGAGGTTTTGTTCCCCATTTGCTTCCCCCTTCCCCTCGGGTTGGTCCCCTTTCCTCTCTAGTCCATTTATTTGCTATATTGCGTGTTTCTCTCTTGAGTTTGAGACTGTTCGGTTTTCTCCTCTCTCCAACTTTGTCTTGGTGTGGTGACTTCCCCCGACCTCGATGTCGGTTTCCGGATCCGACACCTCATCCTCCTCCGTCCCATGGTGTCGCCCGCCTCCCCCTCACCCCGACCGGATCGAGGCTCCTTCCACCTCTGCGCGCCCCTTTGCCCTTCCGCTACCCCCCCCCGGCCCAGCAGGAGACCTAACCTCGAAGCTGTTAAAGGCGACTTACGGAATATACTGACGCGTCATCTTAGAGCATGTCCCTGCCTTAACATACTACCCTCACTTGGTTCCCTACAAGCCGGGCTGTCTAGTAGCCACGGTAGGGCAGATTGTAGCCGGCCTCCATTTGCCCCTCACCCGTCTTGACATCGAGGTGTGCAATCACTTCAACATCCCTCCCTACCAAGGCATCGACAATTTCTGGAGGGTCATGTATGCTGCGAACCACTACAACCGGTCTGAAGTCCCCAAAATAACAGTCCGCGACATGACTGCTCATTTTTACATAAAAAAGAGCACCAAGGATGTCAGCGTGGGATACCACTCTTTCTGTGTTCGCCCTAGAAAACAACACTTTATCCTCCGTGTCACCTCCTCGGACAAGTTGTGGCACCATTACCCTCTTTACATCTCTTGGAACTTCCTCTCCGCGAATCTTCCTCCCGACCTGACCCTTAATCACCTGGCTTTTCTCCCCAGCGGTGAGTCTGCCTCTCTACTAATCCCCTTGGTATAGGTCTTTTGTTCTCCCATCTGACTTGACCGTTTTCTTTTACAGGTTGGCGTCCGGACTCGAAGTCGCAGCCCTATGATAATTTCTTTTCCACCACCTTTCGGAAGATTCGTGACCTGGGACCGACACAATCCGCGGTACTTGGGATTGATCCTGCCACCGCCACTCCCCTCCTCTCCGATCCTCAACTGAAGTTTATTGGAAAATATTGTTCCCCTTTTTATCGCCCCCCCACCGCCCCAAGAGAGAAAGCACCGACACACCCCCCAAGAAGCGCCACCCCAAGAAAGCTTCCCCGCCCGAGCCGATCCATTTGTCCCCCCTTCATCCTCGCTTCTCCACATCATTCCACTGATCCTCACCCCTTATCGGTCCCGACGACCGCCAGGAAGACCAATACTCGTCTCCTCATTCACCCTCCACAACTTCCCCCATCCAGACATGGGCGCCCACAAACATAAGCTCTTCGACAGCAACTCAGATGAGGAGGCGGTCTCCATTGTTGTCCCTACGGCCGCAGCTCAATCCTCTCCTCCCCCGGTGTCTAAACATCCACGGTCTCATGCGTCTGAAGAGGACCCCGCCCATCAGTCCACTGAACACCCCCCCTGCTCCCCTCGTGCGCAGCGGCCCTCGGGAAGGAGGTGGCTCCCTCGCTCGAAAAGGGGCACCGAGGCCCTCTCTACTTTCTGCCCCACTTTCAAGGTTCAAAACCGCACTCTCAACATTCGCGATTCGGCCTTGGACAACGCTGCAGTGGCCTCTTCTATGTTCTACGGGTCTCATCTTCCTAGAGACATGGCGTATGCTGACGGGGGAACGTTTGACTCTCACCGGACCTCATTTTACACTGGTTGGGAGAAGGTACTCTCTCCTTCATACTGGGTGTCTTTCCTTTCCTCCCTCTGAATACTCTAACTCCATTTACTTCTTTTCAGATGAGCTTGGACATCTCTTACATGATCCGAGGCCTCTTTGGTGCAAGGGCCAGGATCGACCAATTGGACGGTGACGTTGCCTGCCTGGAGCAAAAGAACGCGGCCGCGGACTTAGAGAAGCTCAGAGCACAGGACGAGCTGAAGACTGCTGAGGCCGCCCATCTCGCTTACATGGATAAGGTTAATGACCGCTTGAGTAATCAGTGGGAAACCCTCCTAGCGCAGCATACCGCCGCTCTTGCCTCCCTCTCCAAGAAGCACCAGACTGAAATGGAAGCCCTCCATAAGCAGCACGACACCGACATGGACGAGCTCCAGGATCATTTCCGGGCCCAGGCTGACAAGAGAGTGGCCAAGAAGATCAAGGAGGAGCATGAGCAAGCCCCGGCCGCTGCCCCCCTTTCTGAGGTTGTTGTACCACCTCTGGAATCTGCTCCCGTCGTCAGTGAGGCCGCTATCCTAGTGGCCGGGGTGATAGACGCTGCTGCGGATGCTGTCATCGAGGAAGCCGCTGAGTCAGTGATCCGTGAAAATGCTTGAGTGTGTTTCACTTGAAATGGCCCGTTTTGTGCCCTGGCCAGGCTTCTTTTGCTGCAGTTTTGTAGTACTTATGATACATTTTGTTTTATTTTTACTCCCTCTAGTTGAGGATAACTGATTGTGGTATTTATCTTATATTTTGTCTTTATGCATTCCAAGTGTTCTTGTCGTCCTCCGACACCTGTGTGACTTTAGCCATAGTGAGCCTCTATCATCGTCTTCATCTGTTTGGTCGGGAGCGCTCGATTCATTTGCCCCATGTTTAGGTCGGGGCCCCACCCCTCCTCTCTACACATGTCGGACCCCTTGTCCGCGGCGAGAGGAAGCCTCTTCGCTTCCTCTTGCCGGCATCTCATATCTTGTCCGGGGCGACTCCTCTCGCCCCGGCTCGTGTGACACTTCGTACCCGTCGTGGACAACTCTTTTTGCCCCGACTGAGTTCTAGATCTCTCGTCCTTGGAAGGCTCCTCCCTTCCGTTCCCTTTACTCTGAAGGTAGTAAAAATTCATGCGACATTACTCATCTCAAAAGTGCTAAGGTTTTATATATGTACAACTAGCTCATGCAGTTTACAGCCACTTCCATTACATTTACTCATGAAATTTTTTCAGCAGCCTTACACTCCACGGTTTTTCAACCATTTTCCCTTCCAAGGTCCGCAACCTGTAGGTGCCCGATCCTCCCACCTTAACCACCACATAAGGTCCCTCCCATGTTGGACCCAGCTTTCCCTCGCTCACTTTCCTGGTGTTGGGGGTCACCCGCTGAAGTACCTTGTCTCCCACCTTAAAGCTCCTTAGGTTCACCTTCTTGTTGTACTGCCGTTAGAGGCGGCGATGGTAGTCTTCTAGTCTAATGCGCGTGGTGTCTCTTCTTTCTTCAGCTAGATTCATATCTCTGGCCAGGATACCCCAGTTTGATCCATCCTCGACGGCTAAGGTTCTAGTGGTCGCTGCCACCATTTCTGTTGGTATCACGGCCTCCACACCATATGCTAACGAAAAGGGGGTCTCCTTTGTAGTGGTCCGCGGAGTTGTCCGATAGGCCCACAATACATGATTGAGCTCGTCGGCCCAGGACCCTTTCTTGTCCTCTAGTTTTCTCTTGAGATTGTTTAGTATGGTCTTGTTGGAGGATTCCGCCTGCCCATTGCCCTCGGGGTTGTACGGGGATGAGAATCCCTGCTTCACACGATAGGCCTGCAGAAAGCTCTTAACTCTCGATCCCGTGAACTTCGTTCCATTATCCGCAATGATAGCATAAGGCAACCCGAAATGGGAAATAATGTTCTCCCATAAGAACTTGATCACTTGGACCTCCTTTACCAATTGCAGAGGTACGGCCTCGATCCACTTTGTAAAGTAGTCCGTCGCGACCAACAGAAACCTCCTCTTACCTCTGGACGTGGGCAGCGGCCCCACTATGTCAAGGGCCCACATTGCAAATGGCCATATGCTAGATACACAGTGTAGCGGCTCTGCTGAGGCCTATATTAATTGAGAAAATCTTTGACATTTCTCACACTTTCTGGCGAATTCCACAGTGTCTCTTTTCATGTGCGGCCAAAAGTAACCTTGTGTTAACAACCTGTGCACCGTTGTCCGGCCATTGAATGGCTCCGCGAGATCTCCTTCGCGGCGACTCGGCTGAGCACCTCTTGAGCCAGCTTCGGCCCCAAACATTTCAACAAAGGCCCATTGAAGTTTCTTCGATATAATTCTCCTCTAATCAGTGTGTATCTCCGAGACGCTTGTTCCAATCTCCGCCTTTCTCTAGGGTCGGTCACATCAACCCCTTCCAAGAACGCTTGAAAGGCCCCATCCATCCATCGTCTCCCTCCATTTGTACTTTCATTACCTCCGGTCTTTCCTCGGTATTTTCGGTCGCTTTCGGTTCCTTATCTCGATTGTCCTTTCTTCAGACCCTGGAATGGCGGCGGCCACGTAGGCCAGAGTATCGGCGTGGCGGTTCTCCCCACGGTTCAGATGGATGAATCGGATTTGGTCGAACTTCGAGGTCCACACCCGCAGGACCCCCAAATACCTTGCCATTCTAGGACATCTAGCCGTGAACCCTCCATTCGCCTGGCATACCACCAAATTGGAGTCGGAGAATACGGTGAGTTCCTTCACGCCCAGGCCTTCTGCCATTCTCATGCCCGCGATTACCGCTTCATACTCCGCCTCGTTATTTGATGCTGCGAAGCCCAATTTCATCGTCTGCTCTAATCTATTGATCTCCGGAGTGACCAATACCATGTCTATTCCGCTGTCTGCATCCGTTGCCGATCTATCGGCAAACACCCTCCAACCATTCCGTACATCCCATGGGTTCAAACAATCCAGTTCCTCCTCTCTCTCGGGTTCCAAAGCCATCTCCTCCCCCCAGGTAGGATCCTCTGCAGGGAACTCTGCCAAGAACTCCGCCACTTCCTGTGCCTTCTCCGCCGTCCTAACTTGATACTGAATCTCATATGAACTAAGCATCACAGCCCATTTTAGCATTCTCCCTAACTTTTCTGCCCTCAGAGCCTGCTTAAGGGGCAAGTTGGTTACCACAATCACTGCATGGGCTTCGAAATAGGGTTTCAGCTTCAGGGCAGAGAACACCAAGGCAAGGGCGTACTTCTCTACTCGGCTGTACCTAGTCTCCGCATCTAACAAGGTCTTGCTCTGGAAGTACACTGGTCTTTCTACTTTACCCACTACCCGGACGAGGACCGAGCTGATCGCATAATCTGTGACACCCAGGTACAAAAATAACTTTTCTCCCACTTCGGGCCGCGACAACAGCGGCATTTCCTCTAGATACCTTTTAAGCCCCTGGAATGCCTCTTCACACTCCGCTGTCCATTTGAAATCCGTGGTGTTCCTCAACAGCCGATACAGTGGCCTACATTTGTCGGATGACTTTGAGATGAATCTGTTGAGAGCCACGACTCTACCTGCCAACTGCTGCACCTCCTTCACTGTCTGTGGTGACGGCATCTCCACCAGTGATCTTATCTATTCGGGGTTCGCCTCTATTCCTCGCTGTGTCACAATGTACCCCAGAAATTTCCCCGTGGTGACTCCAAATATGCATTTCTCTAGGTTGAGTTTCAAATTGTGGACCCGCAGTATCTGGAACGTCTCCTTCAACCCCTCCAGGTGCTCTGGTTCTGACATGCTTTTCTCCACCATATCATTGATGTATATCTCAATGCCCCTTCGGATTTTGCCCTCAAACATTTTCTCCGCCAATCGCTGGAAAGTAGCCCCTGCATTCTTCAACCCAAATGGCATCCTCGTATAGCAGTATGTGCCTCCTTCCACAACGAATGAGGTCTTCTCCTGATCAGGTCCATACATCGCAACCTGGTTGTACCCCATGGTCGCATCCATAAATGAGAATATGCTGAATCCCGCCGTCCTGTCTACAAATTCGTCCACTCGCGGCATAGGATAACCGTCGCCGGGCACTCGAGGTTTACGTCCGTGAAGTCAACACACATTCGCACCTTCCCATTTTTCTTTGGAACCGCGACTATATTGGACAGCCATTCCGTGAACTCCACCTCTCTTATGATCCCTGCACTCTTTAGCCTGGCAACCTCTTCCCGGATTCCTTCTGTGTATTTAGTTCTCATCCCCCTCATCTTCTGTCTCACTGGCTTCGCGTCCTCCCTCATATGTAAGCGATGACATGCGAATTCCGGATCTAAACCTGTGACATCCTCTATCCCCCAAGCAAATATGTCCTTGTCCTCCACCAAACACTGCACCAACTTATCTTTCCATTCGCCCGTCAGCCTCGACCCAATCGACGTCAACTTCTCCTCTCCGCCCTTTCCCAAGTTCACTTTTTCTGTTTCATCTAAAGTCTTTGGAACCATCGCGGCCTCTTCCGCCCCTTCCATGGCCCCGCACTGTAATTGCTATGCCGGCCTCTTCCTAGGGTTCACCGGTCCACATCCCGGCCCACGGGACATCCTCTTAATTGTGTTCTGGTGACTGTTCTTGGAGGCCACCTGATCTCCGCGGACCTCGTATGTTCCCGCAGGGGTAGGGAAGCGTATGACTTGATAATAGGTCGAGGGTACCGCTCTCATCTCATGTATCCATCTCCTCCCCAGGATCGCGTTGTATTGGGAATGGGAGCCGACCACCATAAATCTTGAGAACACCGTCACCGAACCCGTTGTTACCGGCAGCAGAAGTTCACCCATAGGCTCCGTGACGCTCCCATTGAATCCATACAAACTAGTCCGCGGAGGTCTTAGTTGCCCCGGGTTGATCCCCATCTCCTCAAGAGCTCCCTTGAGCAACAAATCCACTAACTGATTCGGCAGACATTTTGTCTGACATTAAATAAGGCTGCGATGTCTACCACCCTCCTCTTCTGATGTATAAAATGATCAACAAATGCTTGCTCCAACTCTTGGAAATTGGTTATGCTCCTTGACGGTAACCGATAGTACCAATCGGAAGCCCCCCCTTTAAGACTGGCCGGGAACATCATACACCACAGACCATCGTACCTCGCCTCTTGCCAGAGAGGCATCTGCTGCTGAAAGTGATGGATGTGATCTGCCGGATCTCCCGTTCCGTCGTATCTCTCGAATCTTGGCTGATTGAAGCATTTTGGTACCTCAGAAGTCCATATCGATCTGCTGCGGTGGTTCGCGGTTGCCCCGCCACCACGGGAGCGGCCGTCCGAACAACGTTCGTTTGCAGAAGATTTGCCTCCCGGTCGTTGTTTATCATTTGTTGGACTTCCTCCATCGTTAATCCAGTCACCGGGTTGTCCACCAGAGTCGGTCCCTGTCCCTCCTCCTCCTCCGCCTTTTCATTCTCCGATTCCTCCCCTGTCTCTTCCCCGGACTCCTCATTTTCCTCCCTCAGCCTTTCAATCTCTTCCCGTATAAGCCGAGCTTCTTCTTCTACCCTTCCCTCCTCTCGCTCTCGCTCTTCCCCTTCCTCCACCGCCGCTTCTGGCATTTGTTCTAGGACTCTTATCTTTCGAGGTCTACCCGCCGCCTTCTTTGGTGCCATTTCAACTGTCCCCACAGATGGCGCCAAATGTTACAACCCAATCCCTGTTACTGTCACTATTCACTAGTTCTTAAAGCACTATTCCCCCCTCCTCTCTGTTGGCCGCTCTCCTATCTTTTCTTAGGTTTTCCCTCGTATCTTAATGAATCTCCCCTTTTTTCCTCTCTTCCTCTTTCTCTTTATATCTGTTTCTTCCTCCATCCAGGCCCTCCACCTGTCCCTCCATTTTGCGGTCTCCTTTTCTCCGCGTGTAGGGTTTCCGTACTGCGGCCATGTGCCTTAGCTCGATCCACATGCGACGCGGCTAAATTCCTTTTTCGACTTCAAGATCCTCCTTTTGATATTTTGGACCCCCATACTACCACTACAGGAAGTATTCTTTGTGTTGCCAAAGAAGGGGTAGCTCAGGGAGTGGCTGCCTAGGGGAAGTATTCTTTGTGTTTGCCTTAAGTGGTGATTCATTGAATGGCTGCCCTATTAGGAAGTACTCCTTGATTTTTCTCTTGGTAATACATTGAATGGTTGCCCGAGCTTACATAAAAGGAAAGAAGATATTAATAGCATAAACATAGGAATAACCTTAAGTAGAGTTAATTGTTAACGATGTTTTGTCCAAGAGGGCATCGGCACTTGCTCGATTGCCTAATTGTAGTCTACTTGTAAGAACAACCATGAAGCAAAAGGTCATAGATTAAAAGTATTGGTGGATTCTAATCTCTTGAATTCCCTCTCTTATAAATTCCCAATAGTTTAGTTAATTTAGTTTAGTTTAGCATTAGAATCTAAATCTCTATAATCATAGTTTTTAATCCCTTAAACCTCCTTTCCAGTCCTGTCCTTCACATAACATACACTTAAAAGTGGAACGATACCCTACTCATCCTTTACTTATTGAGGGATAATTAGGTTTTGATACGCTTCTATTTTGTTCAACGACCATCATCTATCCACACCATCCATACACATCTACACACACAAAAAGAGGCTGGTCAAATGGCGCCGTTGCCGTTTTAAGTTGTTTATGTTTAACGTTTTCTTTCAAGATTAGAATTTTGGATCTTGAGGTAATTTTAGCCGCATCATCCATCCTTTTAAGAAAGAAAGAAGCTTGAAGGACATCTCGAAGACAAGATCTACCATCTAGGTTAGTCGAATCTTCATTCTTTTTATTGCTTTCTTAGTATAGTTGCATCATAGTTTAGTTTTATTGCTTTCTAGTATAATTGAATTTATGACCTTTTCAACAATTGAAGTTGTAAGCCAACACAGCGAAACATCAAACTCTAGTGTTTCTTGTCTGAATCTTGACAAACGGACTATCGTCTGTGGGCAGTGGTACTTAAGCAATCCAAGTGATTCACCATAACCATAGAAGAGACAACTTTAGATAACGGGCGAGATACTAGCTGCAAAGCCCAACCCAGTTGAAGGAAAGTAGTTTTACATTTTAGTATAATTTAGAATAGTTGCATATTATTCAAGCATTGTAGGATATTTTTCGTCATTTTAGCATAACATTTTTTAGTGTATGCCCCGTCGTCCATATCATCGTCTAGTAAGAACACAACAGTGGACAAGGTTTAACAACCGACTCACAAGAATACTAGACGAGATTGATACAATGGCCGCACGCAATGATGGAGGTGTTTTGGACACCAATAATCCTGAAGCTTTCCCACCCATGCAAGCACAACAGAGGAAGAAGCTGAGCGATTTCTATTCGCCAATCATTGGAGACCCACCCAGCAGTATTGTTTTTCCAGAGATAGAAGCTAATCAGTTTGAACTTAGAGCATCAGTAATCTCTATGCTTCCAAAGTTCAATGGTTTAGATAATGTTCAACCTTATGTTCACATGAACAAATTTCTATCGATCCCCGAGAACTTTCAAGAACGAGAATATCGGGGATGAGTATCAAGTTAATTTTTTTCCACTCTCCCTCGAAGGTAAAACATCGAATGGTTAACTACATGACCGATCAATTCAATCAACAACTGGGAGAAGTTGAGAACAAAGTTTATGAACAAGTTCTACCCACCGAAGAACAGCAGATGCCATGCGCAAAGAAGCCATCAACAATTTCAAAGGGAAGGTGACTGAAGAATATCATCAAAGCTGGGAGAAATTCAATAATCTGCTAGTCTCATGTCCACATCATGGTTATGATAAGAGCACACTGGCTCATTTTTTCTTTCAAGGACTTTCTACTATGAACAAGCAGATGATACAATCAATGCATCAAGGTAAGTTTACATCATTGGATGGAGAGGAAGCCTACAACTTTCTCGAGAATTTAGCTGAAGACACTCAACAATGGAGTACTAGCAACGAGGACGTAGCTAGAGTGGAGGGGGTGCCGAAGAAATTTGGCAACCAAATTCAAGAATACCCAAATCAAGCAATGCTATCAATTATGGCAAGCCTATCAACATGACTTGAAAATCTGAACAAGAAGTTTGATCAGTTCTCCATGAATCCTCCAAAACCAAAAAATTTCCAAGCTAAACCTCAGCCATCCAAGCCTTGTTATACCATTTGTGAGCTATGTTTTGATGAAGGCCACACCACTGAAGAGTGTTCGTACTATCTTGATACTAATGCAGAGGCATGTAGTATCAACTCTTTAGGAAGAAATAACCAGTTCAATCAGGGACAGAATTATTGGAAGCCACAAAATACAAATCAGAGGAATTTTCCTCTAGGATTTCAGAATCAGTCAAATCAGTTCCAGAATAACCAGTATTAGTTCCAAAACCGCCAAAGAACCATACGTAAATAAATCAGCGGTCATACGTAACCAAAGCAATACCAAGCCAACACAAATAGAGAGTTAGTACGGATCTTATGAGTAGATATATTGCCCCTACGCTTTCGGTCGAAAAAAAAGTTTACCCCACATCCGGAAGATGCTATCACCACCATTGTCAATGAGTGAAAACGGACAAATCAAAGAACCCGAAGTTGGAGAATAACTTTAGTGTCATTCAAGGCTATATAGGGCAAATCATTTGCCGCCTTGACAGAGAGATCAAAAGGAGCATTACCAGCTTAACCGAGCCAAACCGAAAGGAAGAGGTGTCCTGCAGGTGGATAACCTGGAGATTACTCAGTCGAATGCCCAAGTTAATTCTGTCACCACTCTGAGGTCAGGCAAGAAAGTTGATAACAGGATTGTCTATGAACCGGTAAAAGATTCTGCGGAGCCTAAGGTAACTTATGTCCCCACCATCCCACCCAGTTCTAACATTCCAGATATATCTAGTGTTGTGCCACCTACTGAAGAAACTGTTGGAAAAGAAGTTGAAGGAACTACTGTGGAAGTAAGTAAGAAGAATCCATCACAAGTGACTCCACCTGTCACTCCACTATCTGTTACCAAACCAACCAAAGCCGAACGAAGAGAACCTATTATTGAAGAATCCCACAAGACCGCTTCCTTCAAAACTAGTGAATACCGTAAAAGATGACCAAGACAAGGAGATTTTTGCGATGTATTTCAGAATCTGATTAATATCCCATTTCTGACCGCCATCAAGCAAGTTCCCTCGTATGCCAAGTTCCTGAAAGATCTAGTGAAGAAGAAGACCAACATTCCGAAAGAAGCTTTTATCGCTCAACGATGTTCATCGTACCTACAAAATCTATCGGTTGTAAAACTGAAAGATCCTAGAAGTCCAACTGTTACATGCAGAATTGGAGATTCTTTGGAGGAACAAGCTTTATTAGATTTGGGTGCTAGTGTGAATCTTCTACCATATTTCGTCTACGAGAAGTTGGGCTTGAAGGATCTAAAACTGACTGATGTTACTTTACAATTTGCAGATAGATCAGTAAAGATACCTAAAGGAATCATTGAATACGTCATAGTCAAGATCGAAGATTTCTATTATCCGGTTGATTTCATAGTACTCGACACAGAACTTACATCTGGTAGGCAGATACCAATCATTCTAGGCAGACCATTCTTGGCCACTGCAAATGCATTCATCAACTGTCAAAATGGTAATATGACATTATCCTTTGGTAATATGAGAGTCTAAACCAATATCTTCCATACATTACAACAACCGCAAGAGGTGTGTGCTGTGAACGAGGTTTGTATGATTGAAGCGTTAGCACATGATTATCTGACTCATTTATATCCTGCTGACGAGTTGTTGAAAGCTCTGACAGACTCAGACTGTGAGGAACTTAGTGTTGAGTCAATCAATGCGATTTTGGATTCATCACCTGTCATGGATGACATCAAGTTCAAAGAAAAGCTTGAATCGCCTATGCTTGATGGACCACCTAAAGAGCTTAAGAAGGAGCCACCTAAGCTAGAATTGAAGCCTTTACTGTCTACACTTAAGTATGTTTTCTTGGGAGATTTGTGAACCTACCCAGTAGTCATTGCATCAGATTTGACTACAGAGCAGGAATCCAGGTTAGTAGCACTTTTAAAGGAACACAAGTCAGCTATAGGTTGGACAATTGATGATATAAAGGGGATCAGCCCTATGATAGTTCAACATAGGATTCATCTGGAAAAGGATTCCAAGACTTCTAAGCAAGAGGTTGTCAAACTCCTTGACGCCGACATTATCTACCCTATTTCTGATAGTCGATGGGTTAGTCCAGTTCAAGTTGTGCTGAAGAAGTTCGGAACCATAGTAATCGAGAATGAGAACAATGAGTTGATTCCAACCGGATTAATTTGGATGGAGAGTTTACATCGATTACAGGAAGTTGAATAACGCATCGAGGAAAGATCATTTTCCATTACCTTTCATCGATCAGATATTAGAAAGATTAGCTGGACAAGCTTACAACTGCTTTCTTGATGGTTACTCAGGATACTTTCAGATTCATATTCACCCTAAGGACCAAGAGAAGACATTCACATGTCCTTTTGAGGATTGTCTGCATAATCTTTCCTTAGTCCTTAAACGTTGTTGCGATACCAACTTAGTTCTGAACTGGGAAAAGTGTCACTTCATGGTAAAGGAAGGGATACTTTGGAAGGAATTCTAGTAGATCGGTTTAAAATGTCTACGAGGGAAGTAAGCATGTTGTCGAAAAGATCAGTTTTGAGATGGAAACCTAAGTATTCCCCACCGGTTAGTTTATGGGATTTACTCCCTGTTGACCTTCAAAGGAAGATTATTTCTATGGCTCATGTAGGGTTCAGTAAAAGTCCATTTGCACATAAGAGGAGAGTCGTAAGCTAGGTTCTTTGTAAGAATTGCCATTCAAACTTGTCCCGGGTTCTGACCATTAAGAGAAAATTGTTGGTACAAGGTATATTTTTGTCAATCACATCTTCGAGAGAGATCGAAGAATTCCTACAAAGTGGAACCTAGTGGGTGGGAGTACTAGTCTCGAGGATCGACTATAAAGGACTCAAAAGTCTTGAGGATCGACTTTAAAAGACTCACATTATGTCTTGGGGATCGACGTAAAAGACCTAAAAATTAGTTTCTTGAACTAATTCTCGATATTCGCATCAATGGTAATATCCTACCTTTTTTCTCATCCATTTCATTTACTTCTTTATACATTGAGGTCAATGCATGCATAAGTAGGGGAGGGTGTACTTGAGAAATGAATTTTGAAAATTAGTTTTCAAAAACAAAAAAATTTTTGGTTTCTATATCGGTAGCATGAGAAAAATGAATTTTAATGATGAGTCGGGATATATATTCTATATTGCTTAGTGTTGAGTTTGATAGATAGTTAATATTATTGATTTTTCATTGCTTAGACTATTTATTATGCTCGGACATAGTTCTTATTGATAGAATTCTTTATCAAGGCACCACCATAGTACTTGGTCAGTTTTGTGTACTTTTGCTAGAAGAGAGATTTAAACCCCTAGTAAACCAGAAGTAGAATTTTTAGACTTAGCCCGTGAGACTTGAGCTTTATACCCATTCTTTGGAGAGTTCTTACGAAAAATCCGAGTCTTAGTGACTCAACATCTTTCAGTTCTTTATATTGTTGTAATATAGTCTCATTATTCGTTGATTTGGTTAATCACGAAGTGACATCAACTGGGGAGATAGCCATTAGGTCTTGTAGTCTATTCGAAACAGAGTATCATACTGATAAGTCAAGTAGTGAACCCATTCAGCCTTTATCCCACCTATTAGGACCATCATGTTAAACCCTTTTGAGCCTTATAATAAGCCATTTTCTTTCATAAAACCCTTTACCCGTCACCCAACTCTAGACAAAGAGTATAGCCAAAATCTTTATCAGCCATACCCATATGTTTCTCATAATACGAGGGGCACAAAGGGGAAGAAAGACCACAAAAGGAAGATTACAAGGAAATATCAGAGAGATACAATGAAGTCCATCATTCTGTTCAAAGTGAAAGAAGCTAGTGGAAAACAAGCATATCCAGTACTAATCAAGGATATACCACTGAGCTTTAACTTTTAAAAAAAAAAAAAAAAAAAAAAAAAAAAGAAGTTGAACAAAATGGATGGAAAAGCTAAGAAAAAGGAAGAATTTTCTCTGCAATACAGAATTTGAAGAAATATTCCAAATAATAAAGCAAAACCATTAGTGTTTTTCAGAAACAACCTTTGAATCTTTTTTACCTTTCCTTCATAAACCAATACCCAAGACAAGTTACAACCCATGACTTATCATTACAGTATGGTATGAAGTCTAGAATAGGTGAGAGGATGCTAAAGTGAAGGACCCGACACTTCATATGTGATTGACATTCTTTCCATGAGACTAATTTCATCCAGAAGTCCGTTTTTCAAGGTAGTATGTGGGATGTTTGTATTCACTATTCTTTTCCCCACATACATGAGGTAAAATAGTAGACCATCTTCTGAGAGATTCTTTTTTGAGAGTATGACCGGTGAGGATTGAAAGTCGAGATTATTTATCTATAGTAAACTAGGGATTCCGTTTCTTGGATAGGAGAGTATAGGAGATTGACTAAGTACACACATAAGCCTTGATTGAGAATTTTGTCAATTTTTACTATCTCCCATCATAATCTATGAGTCTTTGTAGCAATGTAGTCAGCAATGGAGACTTTCTATTGGAGTAAGCACTAAGTGGGTAAGGAATTTCTCTCTCTGAAAAATACTATTATGCTATTGATTGATTTTGTGGGTATATCACCTGAAAACCATCACGAGACTATAACTCGTCCTTTTTGGGGAACTTAAAGGTTTAAAGCCTTATTGCATATGGTAAATGTAATCGCGATGCCTACGAAAGTGAGTTAGGATTTTATTTTTTAGGATGTAATTTTGATCACTTATCTATTTTTTATCTTATTTGCTAAGAGACTAGCAAAAGGCTAGTTGGGAGTTGTGATAAGTGCTCAAAAAGTGCAATTTAACCCTCGATTATGCCTCTTGTTTAGGCATTTTAGTGGACTAATAGTGTTTGAAAGTTATGTTTTAAGATTCTACAGGTGAAAAAGAGAGTTTTGTAGAATATTAGAGAAAAAGAGATAAAATGGAGCAATTCAGAGCATTAAGGATCACATGGGAAGCCCGTGGACAATCATGGAGAAGGCCAAGGAATTGAAGCTATTAAAGATGTGACTTAGACCTATTTTAAAGCCTATTTGGAAGCCTAAGGCCAAAGGATTCGTTGCTTGGACCAAAACCCGCAAAAGAGGAAAGAAAAATAGACCAAAGGTGGAAAAATAGAGTCTCGCGTTTGAGACGCGACTATTGTGCGTCTAGACGCGACCCATGCGTTTGGGACGCATAGATCGAGCATCCAGAAGCATTGATTAAGTCTAGGTCGCATGAATAGTGCGTCCAGATGCATGAATCGACACTGTAGCCAATTCCTTCTAAGTTTTGGAGATGAAGTTGGACTCTGGAAGAAGTCTATTTGTATTAGGAAACAAATGACGGTTTGGAATGCTTCTAGAGCTCATTGTAACCACTATAAATAGAGGACCTAAGTGCCTCTTGTAATGGGCCAATTCACTTATATTCTTGTCTCCAGAACTTGAGGCAGAGAGAGATTAATAATAAAAGATCGGTTTTAACTAGCTGAGTCTTAATAAATTAGTCTTTCTAGTCTTATGTTCTTCGACTCTTCTTCTTCTCGTTCTTCGTGTTCTTCCTTTTTTATGGAAGGCTAATCTTCTCCTTCAAGGGAGGAGATGAAGCCGATCTTAAGGTTTAATGATTCTTCCGGTTCATGGTGTTCTTCAATCAGGTTAGTTCTTTATGTTTTTAGTTATTAGTTCCATTGCCCACACCAGGGGATGGAAGTATAGAATAGGGTTTATGTTTTGCAATATTAATATCATGCTAGTGTTCTTTACTTTTCTTCTAGTAGTACAGTTCTTTAGAGTTAGGGAAGTATTCTTTGTGTTGCCTTAGAAGGGGTAGCTCAGGGAGTGGCTGCCTAGGGGAAGTATTCTTTGTGTTTGCCTTAAGTGGTGATTCATTGAATGTCCGCCCTATTAGGAAGTACTCCTTGATGTTGCTCTTGGTAATACATTGAATGGCTGCCCGAGCTTACATAAAAGGAAAGAAGATATTAATAGCATAAACATAGGAACAACCTTAAGTAGAGTTAATTGTTAATGATGTTTTGTCCAAGAGGGCATTGGCACTTGCTCGATTGCCTAATTATAGTCTACTTGTAAGAACAACCATGAAGCAGAAGGTCATAGATTAAAAGTATTGGTGGATTCTAATCTCTTGAATTCCCTCTCTTATAAATTCCCAATAGTTTAGTTAATTTAGTTTAGTTTAGCATTAGAATTTAAATCTCTATAATCATAGTTTTTAATCCCTTAAACCCCTTTTCCAGTCTTGTCCTTCATATAACATACACTTAAAAGTAGAACGATACCCTACTCATCCTTTACTTATTGAGGGATAATTAGGTTTTGATACGCTTCTATTTTGTTCAACACCCATCATCTATCCACACCATCCATACACATCTACACACACAAAAAGAGGTTGTTCAACTATAGAGTTCCAATTTTACTACGTAGATGAATGTTACGCTGATAGCAAATCAATAGAGTTATATTTTCCAGTGTCCATGGTGTCCACTGGAAACTGCCTTTCTGTTGGTGTTTGCAATGGCTTGGTGTGCTTAATTAAGAGACATGTATTTACGTATGAATCCCCTAACAAAAGACCACATTACCATCCCATGTCCACCTCACTACCAAATTAGCCATCATCAAATTACTATCGATTTTGGTTTTGGTTTTCATCAAGGCACTAATGAGTATGAGGTTATAAGAATTGTTTCGTCTTATTTAAATTTAGTACCCAATTTCCAGTCACCTGTCAGTGTATATACTCTAGGAGGCACTGGCTCGTGGAGGACTCGTGATAATATCTCCTACAATATTACTATTTTAAAATGTTCCACTGTACTTGTCAACGGAGCTATGCACTGGTTTGCATATAATCCTTGAAACTCAATGTGTTGGCGTGTAATAATTGTTTCTGTTGATATCAAGGATGAGGTTTTTTGAGAGTGTGGAGATTGCAGTACAAAGAAACTGGAAGAATGTGTGGGTTGAATCAGATTCAGTGGCAGTGGTTTCTATTTTTGGGCTAGGCAAACTTCCATGGCAACTCAAGACTAGGTGGAGCAAATGTATTTCTGAAATGCATCAGTTCACGATATCCTCAACTTGGAGAGAGGCAAACTTTTCGGCAGTTGGCTGGATTGCTTTGTATTTTTACTACACTTGATGAAAAGGGAGTACGTTGAGATATGGGTGATGAAAGAATATGGTGCAATCAATTCTTGGACAAAACTAATTAAAATTAGAAAACCAGGGATGTGTAGGGAATTGTATGGGTTGGAACCGTTAGGAGTTGCAAAGAGTGGAGAGATTATAATAAAACAAGATGATCGAAAGATAGTTTGAGATTAATGTTGTATAACCCAAATACCAACTCAATTAAGGAACTGTCGCAATTCGGAATTCAGCTTAGTAAGGTATTCATGTTGTAGAGGTTTAGTATTTTGGGGTCTACGACCTGAGGTTAGGATTGATAGGGAGTGGTTGCAGTTTTTCTTGGGATAAAAGTTTCCTACGTATCAAGTTTCTCGGGGTAAACTTGAATCAAACCTTACGTAGTTCATCTCTTTCTACTTATAAATGTTTAACCTGACTTTCCGTATTTGTTCCAGGCCGTTATCAAGTGTAGATCAACATTGTGTACTATCTTGATGATTCGCAATTACTCCTGATGTTACAAAGTAAATGTCTCCTTGACTGGTGCATTGACTGAGCTCCCGGATTGCGCTAGATGATTTGCTTCCATATATGGCTGTAACTGAGATTTGAGGCGACCTCAGTTTAGGTCATTTATGACGTGCTGGTCAAATGGTACGAGCTGGTGGAGATACGACCTAGTGTGGACACATGTGCTATAGTGACATGAGCGTAAAACGGAGGGTACTTACATAGCTCCCTTTATTTTATTTATTCTTTGGACAGCTGTATTGTGAAAAGAAAAAAAATGGAATAAAACGTTCAACACATGTCGCAAGCTGGCTTTGTTTGGTTTGGAAAATGTGCGGGAAATGTTGGGTCTGACCTATATGCCCAAAATCACGGCAGTTTGTGGGCGAGTTATGATTATGTTGTGTGGGAAACCCAAACATTTTGTCTTTTTTGAGGATTTTGCAGCTGAAAGGTTTAGGGTCTGGAGGTGGCTTCTCATTTCTCATTCTATCAACACGAGTCAAGAAAAGCAGAGAAAAAAAAGAAAGCAAAAACTTTTCGAGTTTTCTTCTTTAGGTGCGTCTTTTTGAACTTTAAAATTTGATCCCTTTGCATCTTTTGTATATGCAATGTCAATTACTAGTGATAGTTTGAGCAGGGAATTGAAGTGGAGATTGATCAGTGGAGAGAGAAAACTATAAGTAATGGGGATGATGGTGGTACGGCACGTAGTGGAGGTGAGGCGTCATCGTCTTCTTCCTTGGAGACGATGACTAAGGAGGTGGTGACTAAGTCAGTGTTTGATAACTTTGGAGACTTGAGGAGGGAGTTTGGGATTGATAGCCCCGACCTGATGATATACGACCTGAGCAGTGAGAAGAATGTGTTTGGCTGGGATTATGTGCCTCGAGATAGTGGGGTTGTAATTACGTATGTCCAACTGAAGGCAGGGCTGAGGTTGGCTTTATCACGTCTGACTTTGGACGTTCTAAATTTTTGTGGTAAGTCATCTGTGCAGTTTGTGGGTAACAGCTAGAGGGTGTTTCACGTGCTAGATTTGTTGAGACTCAGAGGTCATAACATCTATTTGTCTGATATTTTGGAGCATTTCTCTGTGAAAATCTCTGCTATTATGAACTTTGGTTTTCAGGTGATGAAGGGTAAATCACCGGTAATTGTTGATGTGAGGAAGGAGGAGTGGTGGCGTAGGCCTTTGTTGATTGTGGAGAATTATTGTCCTCCTAGGTGTGTGGTGGAGAATCGTAGTGTGAGGAGTGATAGTAGGTCGTTTATTTGATGTAGGTCGTTTTTATGTTGTAAGTTGTAGGTTGTAGGTCGTTTGTTTTGGTTATAAGTTTGATCGGATGATGTCTGATGTTTGTTTGTTTTGCAGAGTTCGTAATTCGGGATCGTACATCTACGGGGGCTATTAAAGAGTTTGCTAGGCTGACTTTGGTAGAGAAAGCATCCTTGTTGGGGGAGGTTGCACAGTACTTCAAGAGACGAGGCGGTGTGAAGATTAACAAGAAGAAAGCTGAGCAGAAGAAGATGGCTCGTAAGCTTGTTCTTGATATTTTTAATTCTAGCTTGAATCCTAAGATGGAGAGGGAGAGCTAAAGGAGACAACCTATTTCTGAAGTGAGAACGGCTGGAAGAGTTGCTGATAGTCGTTCTGCCTCTAGACGTTCTGAGGGTGGTGATGGTGACCAAGCTGGTCATGGTGTAGGTGGAAATGCTGGGGGGGGGGGGAGTGGTGATGCTCCTGCACCTTTTCGGAGGCTTCAGCTGAAGAGGCGTTCTAAGGTGGCTGAGTCTGAGCGGGTGAAGATGACCCAAACTGAGTCTGAGGAATGACCTGGTATGGGGGAAGGTCGTACTTCTTCAAGTTGGGCTCCTTTGAAGAAGATGAATCTGAAGGAGTTGGCTGTTCAAGTGGGGGTGGCTGATGCCCAGGGTAAGAAGAAGGCTAGTGAGACTGAGCCAGCAGCCCAGAAGTGCAAGGAGTCGGGGAGTGCGGCCCTAGGTGACAAGGCTACTGAGTTTGGCATCCTGGATAGGGTGGTCAACTATTATGACCCAGTGAGTGGTTTGAGAAAGCTGGTGAAGAATAAGGACTGCAACTTCAAGTCTTCACTAATTGCTGGAAGGCTGTTAGAGAGTATTGCCTTGGATGGAGATAGGCACCAGCTGGAGACGAGGAAGGACTTAGAGATGAACCTGAAAGATATGGATCGCTCCATCTGCTTTATAAGTGTCCCTCTGATCTGAGCTTTTGTTTTGTACTTTGATTTATTACTTTGTGACTTATTTTGTTGTTTGTCAGGTCCTGACCATGTATAGAAAGCTGAAGGAGATGACAACTATCTCTGACCTATACAAAAAAAAGCTGGATGTTGCCAAGGAGGCTTATGACAAGCTATTGGCGGTGTAAGAGGTGGAGCGTGCTAAAGTTGGGGGGCTGAGGGCTCAGGTCGGGGAGTTAGCTGGTAGGGTTACCTTGTTGCAGCCGTCTCTAGTGGAGGTCGGGCATTGGGTTGCTGAGTGCAAAAATACATAGGTCATTGTTGAGTGAGCTCAGAATGAATGCAACGACCTGGTAGAGAGTGGTCACGTCTACGTTTTGGTGGATGATTACATGGAGCTAGAACGTAAGTACAAAACCCTCAAGAGGTCGGTCGAAAGTGGGGCTGCAACAGTAGCTGTGGAAAGTGCTATTGTAGATGCTAGTAGACGACCTTATCTACCCACCGACCAGAGTGCTGCTCTAGCTACTAAGCTAACTGAAGATGTTACCACCGAAGTGCTGAATGCAAGTGGTGATCCAGCTAGTGGCCCTATTAGGGAAGAGGGCTACTTACTGGAGCCTTTGAATGTGGAGAATCTTCTATTTGTTCAATGATCTTGATCTTGTTGTTTTTGATTTGTCATTTTTTGGTTGAAGATTCTTTGAACAAAGTTTAAATACTTCTCTTTGTGATACTTATAACTTATTTTTTTATGAGGTGGTTTTCTCAGGATAACCTGGGGGGTCTAGCATCTAACCAAATTTGTATGAAGTAAAAATTATTTAAATTACTTACTTGTTGAGATTGTGTTTGTAGTTGGTATGAATGTGATTGCTTTTATTGCTTTGTTGTTTGACGTCCTATGTTGTATAGTAATAGAACCGACGACGTGTTGAACTTTCTTAGGTCGTCTAATGGTAATAGGTCTTAAAGCATTTGTGTACGACCTGATATATGCGCGTGGTTGGCACTTAGATTTCCTCATGTCCTTAGGTGTATGTGTTGGTTGAGTCATTCCTTATGGGTGAACTCCTTATTGATTTTTGACAGCTAATTTGCCTTTGAATGACCATTATAGTTGGAGGGCCTTAAGTTGACTTGGGGTTCTTTTGGGGGTCCCCTAGATTGTATTTGTCTGATAGTTGGCCTTTGTGTGGCAATTACAGTTGAATTATGCTTAACCCTGGCGTTGGTGTTAAGTTGATTTCGGTCTTTTTGGGAGACCGTAGATTGAATTTGACTGATAATTAACCACTGCGTGGCAATTATAGTTAAGTTGTGCTTAATTCCGGCATTGGTGCCAAGTCGGATATTGTGATACCCCAGATTGGTTAGCGCGTGCAAGATGTGCGGTATTCATGTAATGCAAAGATAAACATTCATACGCAAAATGCTGATGAAATTTTATTCATTTGATTGATATATCTGGAGGCAAATTACTGGAAAAAATGCTTGAGTAGAGTTGTGTTCTAAGGTCGTGGAAGCACATCACCGAGCTGAGTTTTGATCTAGTACGCTCCATTTCCAAAGATTTTGTGAATTATGTATGGGCCTTCCCATGTTGGGTCAAGCTTAGCTGGTGCTAACGTCTTTTTGAGGACTAGGTTTCCAGCTTGGAAAGCTTTTGGGATGACTTTTTGTTGTAAGATCGTTAGATTGTTTGGTGGTACCGAGCTAAGGTTATTGTAGTTGTTTCCCTTCACTCTTCTAGGAGATCGACTTCTTTGGCTAAGATGTTGTCATTTTCTCCTGATTCAACGATGTCGGATTGTATGGTTGTGATTGTGAGCTCTGATGGTATGACTGCTTCTGTTCTGAAGCAAAGTATGAAAGGAGACTCCTTCGTACTGGCTCTGGCTGTTGTTCTATATGCCCATAAAATGTTCTTGAGTTGCTCTGGCCATTGGCTTTTCTTGCTCTCCAACTTCTTTTGGAGATTTTCTTTGATGGATTTGTTTGTGGCCTCTGCTTGGCCATTGCTTTGTGCATATCTAGGTGTAGAAAATGCTTGAGTGATGCGCCATTTTTGTAGGAATGTCTTGACTTGTGCGCCAGCAAATTTGATTCCGTTTTCCATGACAAGGATGTGGGGTAGACCAAATCTTGTGATGATATTGGTTCATATAAAGTTGATGACGTGGACTTCCTTGACTTGAACTAGTGGAATGGCTTCCACCAATTTGGTGAAGTAATCTGTGGCTGCTAGGACGTATTTGAGTCTTGTTTTCTTTTGTGGGAGGAACAGTCCCATGATGTCTAGCCGCTACATATGAAAAGGCCATGGGCTGGCTATGTTGATCAACTCTCGGGTTGGACTGAGATAGTTGTGGCCAAATGTTTGACATTGGTGGCATTTGAGGACATATGTTTTTGCCTCGATGTGCATGGTTGGCCAATAATACCCTTGGGCAATTTCTTTGTGAGCCAGAGATCCAGCTCCTGAATGGTTGCCACATTCGCCGTTGTGAATCTCGTTAAAGATGAGTTGGCCTTCGCGTGGAGTTATGCATATTAGGTGGGGGTCCTCCTGTGGATTTACGGAACAATCGTCCGTTGATCACTATATATATGGGAGCCCAAAATTGTATTGCACGAGCATTCTTTGCCTCTGCTGGGAGTTCACCATGTGAAATATACTTCAGGAATGGGCCTATCCAAGATTAAGTGATTTCTTCATCAGATGAGGGCTGAAAGTTCGTGAGGCTGTTGACACTTTCTTGCTGGTAAGTGGGCCTCTCCAGGATGTCGATGTGGACTGTGCTGGGACATGCCTCTTGGGTCTTTGAGGCTAAGAAAGTCAGGCTGTCTGCATGTCTGTTATCTTCCCAGGGAATATGTTCCAAGGAGAACGTTTTGAACGAACTAATGATGTCATTGACGACCTGAGCGTACTTGGCTAAGTTTGCTCTGTTTGCCACATACTCTTTGGTGATCTGTTTGATGATTAGCTACGAGTCACTATAAGCCTTGAGCTTTCCGACTTGTAGTTATTGTGCCATGCAGAGGCCTGTGATTAATGCTTCATATTCCGCTTTATCGTTGGATATTACAAAATCAATCTTGATTGACTTTTGTAGCTGTGTTCCCTCTGGTGAAGTTAACACAGCCCCCAGTCCACTACCACTGTTGTTGCACTCTCCATTTACGTAGAGGTGCCATATGTCTGGGGTGGGTGGTTGATGGAGTGAAGTGATGGGCTCAGGTTCCCAGTTGACATCTTTGACGGGAAAGTCAGCAATAACCTAACCTTTGCGAGACGTTCTGGGAACAAATTCGATGTGATGCTCTCCGAGTTCTTCAGCCCATTTGGCCATGCGAGCCGTTTTGTTGTTAGAACTCAAAACCTGCTTGATGGGTACGACTGTTATGACCTTGATGCTGTGAGCCTGGAAGTAAGGTTAGAACTTTCGAGCGGAGTACAATAGAGACATCATTGTTTTCTATATTGCAGAGTAATACTTTTATGCATCTGCCAATGTTTTACTGGTGAAGTAGGCTGGCTTTTCGATTCCCTCGCTTTCATGAAAGAGGACTGAGCTGATGGAAAAGTCGGTAGTTGCTAGATAAAGTCCCAGTGTTTCTCCTTCATTTGGTTTAGACAGGACGGGCGGAGTTGATAGGTAAGCCTTCAGGTCGTTGAAGGCTTTGTGGCATTCGTCTGTCCAAGTGAATGTTGCGCCTTCCTTGAGTATTTGTAGGAAAGGTTTGCATTTGTCAGAAGCACTTGAGATGAACCTTTGGAGGGTTGAAACCATGCCAGATAGCTTGTGGATTTGTTGCTTGGTAGTTGGCTCTGGCATTTTTAAGAGAGGTCGTATTTGTTCTGGGTTTGCTTCAATGCGTCTTTGTGAAATGAGGTATCCTAACAATTTTCCTGAGGCAACTCCAAATATGCATTTAGCTGGGCTGAGCTTTATCTTGTTTTGGCGGAACCTTTCAAAAGCTTCTTGCAGGTGAGAAAGGTGATCGCCAGCCTTTTCGCTTTTGACTACCATGTCGTCTATGTAGACTTCCATTATGTCCCCCAGTAAGTCTTTGAACATCTTTGTGACCAGTCTTTGGTAGGTCACACCGGCGTTCTTCAAGCCGAATGGTAGGATGTTGTAGCAGAATGTTCCATGTTCGGTTATGAAGGACGTCTTTTCCTAATCTTCTTCTACAAGTGGTATCTAGTTGTATCTGTTGTATGCATCCATAAATGATAGAAGTTCATGTCCGTAAGTTTGATCTACTAGAATGTCAATCCTTGGTAGGGGGAAGCTGTCCTTTGGGCAATGTTTGTTGACGTTGGGGTGAAGTCTATGCAGAGTCGTACCTGGCCGTTTTTCTTAGGAATGGCTACTATGTTAGCTAGCCAGGTCGGGTACTCGACTTTTCTGATGAATCCAACATTTTTGAGCTTTTCTATCTCTTTGTTGATGGCTTTTTAAAATTTGAGTGCAAGCTTCCTAGGTCATTGTTTTATAGGCTTTACAGTTGGATCTATATTTTATTTATGGCAAGCCACCTAAGGGTCAATTCTTGGCATATCGATATACAACCAAGCAAAAACATCTTTATTGAGAGATAGAAATTTGACAAGTTGCTCCTTGAGCTTGGGGGTCTAAATCAGCCCCTACATAAACAAACTTTGGGTCATCATTTGTGCCCAAATTGATTTTTCTCCTGGTTCAATTTGTGCTTGCTTCTCCTTGAGCTTGTATGTTGCTGGTGCTTGTGAGCTAGATGCTGAAGGATCTTGCTGCTTTGGGACATCTTTGTCTTGGACGACTTGAGTTTGGACGTGGTTGTTGCGCTGACTTGATTGCATATATGAGCTTCTAGTTGGTTGCTCTTGAGCTCCATGATGCCTTGAGGTCCGGGGAACCGCAGGACTTGGTGTAAGGTGGATGGAACTGCTTGGATCCTGTGAATCCACCTACGTCCTAAGATGGCAGTGTATGATGATTTGACATTAATAATGCTAAAACGTGTTGAAGTCTTGACCATGTCCTCTTTTTCTGCAATTGAGACTGGTAAGATGACGTCTCTAATGGCATTAGTGTACTATTCATTGAATCCATAGAGTGGTGCATTTGATTCTATCATCACCGAGTCTGGCCGATGCATATCCTTGTATGTTTGATAGAAGAGAATGTCGCAGGAGTTGCCTGGATCGATGAGGACCCTTTTGACTGTCCAACCGTTGATTTTGACGTGCACTACCAGGGCGTCATTGTGGGGTAGGCACACCTTGTCTAGATCTTCCTTGGTGAATGAGATTGCAGTTGTTGTTTGGGAGCTGGTAGGAGTGATCACTTCAGCTTTGTGGGAAATGCAGTAGATTTCTTGTAGTGCTCTTATCCGCTTGCGCTTTTCCCAACCTGAAGTCTCATTGCTGGAGGTGTCTGTAATCATGTTGATTACTTTTTCCTCGTCGTGGTTGGAGGAGTGTTGTCTCTTGTTGTGCCTCGACCGACCTGGATATGTAGATCGTCGGGTTGTTCTGCTTTTGCTCCTTTTGCAAGCAGGTCGCTCCTGGCTCCTGCTGCTGCTTTTGTTGCGATTGGCATTTAGCTTATGCCTGAGGTCGCTTTCTGGTAGGAACTCTATTAGTTTTCCCTCTTTGACTAAGTCTTGGAGGTAGTGCTTGAGGCTCCAACACTCATCAGTGTCATGGTGGTGGAGTTTGTTGAAATGGCAGTATGGACATCCTTGGATTGCTATGACTTTGTTGATGTTGGGCTTGAAGTATGTCTCTGTATATATCTTCTTCAGGATATGGCTTGGTGTCCTGGAGAAATTGGAGAATTCCCTTTTGGTGTATGAGGGCTTGTGGGAGTTGGAGCTCTTGTTGTTGTTGTTGTTGTTACCTAAGTAGTGATTGCTTTCTTTGGTTCCTCGCTTGTCGCTTAATGCGAGGACTTCTTTGCCCTTGCGCTGGGCCATCCATTTTTCGTACTTGATGTACTTATCAATTCTGTGGTACAGGTCATCTAAGCATTCTGGCTTGTTGCGCATTAGAGACCCTGCTAGGTCGGAGTCGTCTAGGAGGGCGTTGATTAATGCAGAAGTTGCAAAGCTATCCTTGAGGCCTGGCTCTATGGATATGAGTTCCTTCTTGAAACGTCCTAGAAAAATGCGGATCATCTCGCCGTGTGATTGCTTAAGTTTAAACAAGGAGTCTAGGTCGGCTTGTTATTTTTGTTGTTGACCAACTTTGTTGCGAACGTCTCAGCCAGCTTGTCAAAGTTGTTGATTGAATCGGGGGTGAGCGTGTAGAACCGGTCTAGTGCTCCGTCCTTCAACCTGGCTAGAAAGAGTTTGCACTTTAAGTAGTCGTAGTCTGGAGCGCTGTAGAGTGCGAGGATTTGACTGAAACGAGCTACGTGCTGGCCTGGACACGAGCTATCGTTGCACAGCGGGAACTTTGGTTGGATGAATTATGAGGGAGGCTGCTTGTCCCTGATTTCAGTGGTGAATGGTGATGCCATGTATGACTGGAACATCTTTTAAGCGATCTGGACTGCGCCAGCTTTGTCGTTCGACTTCACCAACCTCTGGGTAAAGTCTTCTAGTCGCTGATTGGTGGTGGTGGTAAGGGTTGTGATGGTGTTGTTCTCCACTGCGTCAGGAGTGCCTTTGTTGGTGTTGAAGGTAGCTTGGTCGCGCATAGTTTGGTTTTTTTGTTGAAGGGCTACAAAGGAATCTTGGAGTGTCTTTATTTGATTTGCTCAAGCTTGTAGTTGTACTTCCATGGTGGTTTTTCTGACCAACTTCATGGGCTTGAGAAAATAGTCTGTGTGTGTTTTGTCAAGGGAATGAATCGGTAGACGGCACCAATGTAGAGGTTTAGTGTTTTGGGGTCTATGACCTGAGGTTAGAATTGATAGGGAGTGGATGCACTCTTTCTTGGGATAAGAGTTGCCTATGTATCAAGTTTCTCGAGGTAAACTTGAATCAAGCCTTACGTAGTTCATCTCTCTCTACTTATAGATGTCTGAGCTAACTTTCCTTATTTGTTCCAGGCCGTTATCAAGTGTAGATCAACATTGTGTGCTATCTTGATGATTCGCCATTACTCCTGATGTTACAAAGTAAATGTCTCCTTGACTGGTGCGTTGACTGAGCTCCCGGATTGTGCTAGATGATTTGCTTCCATATATGGCTGTAACTAAGATTCGGGACGACCTGAGTTTGGGTCATTTATGACGTGCTGGTAAAGTGGTACAAGCTGGTGAAGATACGACCTGGTGTGGACATGTGTGTTGCAGTGACTTAAGCGTAGAACGGAGGATACTTACACATGTATATAGGAAGCCTCGTTTCACCAAAAATTATCAATGGAATCAAGCACGGTGTTGATATAGAGGAAATCAGTCTTGTGATTAATAGTCCCTATGTGCGATCGGAATAACCAGATGGAAAAGGAAGTGGTAATTTGACCTTACGTAAATTTTGAGTTAGCGATTCATTTGTTCATACTCATAATTTGAGTATATAGCTAATATTGGTTCTGTACTAGTTTTTGAGCCCATTCAACGAACGAAGATTGTTTTCATGAAATATTTTGTACCAAAAAGTTTTAACTATAGAATATTGTAGTGAGTTAAATTTTGATGAAAACATTAAAAGTACTGGTCTCTATCATTTAAGGAGGAACTAATGTATTGAAGTAGCATATCTATACTTGCAGAAGCAATTCACATGGCATACATTATGAATTACAAACTTAATAACAGGCTCATCTTAGGAATCTCTTAAGGGCATTTAGGCTTGTTGGTTAGGTGATCCCAACCTTTTTTAACGAACAGGGACCATTTTCATGAACTATTATGTGCCAAAAAGTTTTAACTATAGAATATTGTGGTGTTTCAAATTTGATGTCAAGACTAATACTACAACATAGTATTAATAAAAGAAAAAATAGCTCAACAAACATAATTAATTTGATTTATGACCAAACCACTGATAAATGCAAAATATGGAAAAACAGAGAGTGGTTGAGTATATTAAATTATTATGAAAATTATTAGTAACTATGTAGAGCTACGAGATATGAATATTATATTGGCTTTCACTAAATTTTTGATGTGGACGGTTCTTTGTCTTCTCCAGTTCGGTTGTGTAACTGTTATCCACATGTTCTACTTTATCATATAATTGCCCCGTTTGTGAAACATAAATAGTGTTTTGCAAGGCCAAATGAAATTCTCATTGTTATACTGGGGAATATTTAGCATAAGTTTGGGTTTCAAGTCTAACGAATGGTGGGTTGTTTGACTTATTAGGATTAATAACTATCTTAACTTTGCTGATCTTGCTTTATATTAAATCATTATGAAAAATATTAGTAACTATGTAGAGCTATAAGATATGAATATTATATTAATCACTCATCTAAATTTACTTGTTAAAGTAAGCAAGTAAACTACCTTCACAGGTAAGGATTGCCTGTGCTATGAGTTTCTCTTCCTCGATAGTGAACTAAGGTATGTAGAAATTCCTCTTACTCAATAGTGGCTAAGGCAAGAAAGTATGATCAATGATCTTTTACTAATCCTAGCGTCTTTTTCATCTCTAATCTCATCCATACTTCAAGAAAAAGTTTGACCTACCCTCTAATAATTAGTATAATTAGATAATGCTCTCCTTAATTTCACAAAGAATTGAGTGGTTTTTGTAGCCACTTTTTGATAGATGCATTTATATCAATTTTTTTAAAAAAATGGGGGTCGTATACAAATGTGGACTTAAGTCATAAGCCCATTTGGTAATCTGTAATTTGAACTAAATTGACGCATATAGTCCAATTTTATCGCTTAGGCCCATAGTGCACTTCTTGGGGGCTATAGTGCATCTTAGAAATAGCCCATAATAAAGTCGGTTCACCCATTTAATTGTGGTTGAGTTAAAATTTTTAATGAAAATGTGTCCTTGGTCAGAGTATTATTTATTAAGAACTTTTTGTTGATGTATAAACTTGCACTTATTGAATAGTTAAGTTGTGATGGAAGAAGAATCAAAGAATTGGAATGATAAAATTCGTATTAACCGAACTATTATTTATCTGCTACTATTTATCAACATATGTGGAATTTATAGTTAAAATATTACAAACAGGTCTGCAACTTTGCATAATGTCGTTTGAATATGCTGTAACATTGTTTGAACAAAGCATTAGAGTGTATTTTGTATGTATGAATAGTGTATCCAGCAAAAAAAATGTACGAACAACAACGTCAAAAGCCCAAAGTCTTCTAAATATGTATGCATTTTACGAAAGCCCAAACTTTGGCCCATAGTCCATTAATTTGTTAGAGTTTTGTGATGGTGTAGTCGTCTAAACATCGAGTTGTCCATAAAATCATTTTGGCTTCATTGTTTATTTTAAAAAAAAACCTAATGCATTTATATAAAGTTTCTGATTTCCTATTAATTATTCTTTGAGTTAAGGTAAGTATAGTTGCATCCAATTTAATTAACTTTTTAGGTTAGTTCAATGTATTTGATCCAGTTTCCAATTTTTTGTTACATGATAGTTTTTTGAAAAAAAAATTCAACAGTTCTTTGAAAGGAGTACCCAGACTTACTTTTTAGACATACTATTGCGACTGACTATTTGGATAATGTTGGTTTGCATTGCAATACACACGGACACATATCTCTATGTAAATCAATGATTAGGACTTTTGACACATCAATAGATTCAAATAGTAGTTCAAAATATTAAATAAGTGGGTCGGTGTAACATTACTGCTTTGAAAATAAGACACATTGTAAACACTTGTCTATGAGCTTTCAAATGGGCTATTTATTTTGGTTTGGTCTCTGTTTATTTTTAATTTCGTTTTTTCGATTTATTTCATTTCTTACCCTTGTCATTGTAGACACGTGTACATGATCTATTATTTATGCATGTACACTTGTTGAACTGAGATTTAATTGTTCAAACATAAAAAACGAGGAAGTTCTGACGTCTGAAGTTTGTTTCAGTGAAAGTGTAGAAGTTCTTCCCTCATCATTCCTTACACCTCCAGCCACAAACCCATTTCCCCTAAACTCATAGTCATCGCTCTCTGCTCTCTTGGTTTCATATTCACTGTAGTCCTACTTATCTACTACGTAGACGCCATAGATGGGTAAGTTGTTTTAGTCAAATATTGTTTTAGTCCAATTACTAATTAAGATTTCTAATAGACAAAATAGGCTGAGTTGTACATGTACATGTGTTGGGGACTTGGGTGTTCTGAACTACATGAAAATGAGTTCGGATAGCATATAGTCTTCTATTCATGTGTATATAAATTAATTATCAAGTCTAAGTGTACCTATTTTACCTGTAAATAGTTAAGAATGTTGTTCCTTATCATTACACCAAATTACATTTAACTAATATTTTGTCTAATTTAATTTGTTTTGAAGGATATATGCTTGCAGCTTAGTAAGTTTAATTGATTCTGGTTGTCTGGGTTATCGTGAAGATGATTTAGTTATTTTAAGGGAAATTGCCTGTCGTCATATGGAAAAAAAAAAAAAAAAAAAAAAAAAAAAGCTGAATGTGTTCAATATATGGAAAATTGGAAGAATCATTTTATTACCAAGAAGGGAGATATAGCGGGTTGTTCTAGGGAAGTGAAAACCAAAGTTAAGAACATGAAAGGTTTAGACATTATTGCTGATGATGATAATTTAGAGGGTATTAATGATCCAATTATCATTAGCAGTGACGACAACTGTCCGACTGAAAAGAAAACAGTCAATGGATCAAAGATCAGGCATTTTTTTGCGTTAATGTTTTTGCATCTGAGTCTTTTTTAATATAGCCATTTTTTGTTTGATTTATTTGTTTGTTTTATTTAAGGTCACGACATCATTTCACATGTAAAGTTGAATTTCTATGAAAATAGAAAGAGTAATCTAAACAATGGAACCCAACATGAAAATTAAATACCTTTGTTATATGAACGGGTTATCAGTTATGTTGTTTTAGAATCTAAGAGAATCTAATAGTAATTTGTAAAAATAACAATAAAGAGAATCTACATTTGCATCTAAACCATGTTATAACTATGATAGATTTTTTGGGGTGTTATATGCCTAAACACAGTGGGCGTCCTATCAAAGCTTAATGAAATGCTATGTCATCCCTCCTTACCCAGCCTATCAACCACAATGGGATAAGCAATTACATCTAAACTAGTATTACAATAAGTTTATGTGCATCTAAGGCCCTACCAATGTTTTTCCATGTATAACATGAAATACATGGCAATTATTCCATTATTGCATCAGATATTCTTCTAGGTAATTAACCGTTTTAGTATGTATATGCATTGTTTTTTTTGTTTATAATTTTCTTAACCTTAATAGCTTTCAAGAAACGAAGAATATTCAAGAACTTTATGATGAAGGAAGTTCAAGTGGACAAAGAAAAATTTAGCAGTAAAAGTTGTTGATAGGTAATTGTTTTTTATCATATAAATTTTTTGCTTTGTTTATAGTATAATTAATATCCCTTATTTTATATTTTAGATACCTATTTTGATTAACTTCTTGAAGATGGTTAGAGTAGTTCTTCAAGTGATCCTTGGGTGGTGTTCTGATATGTGTGCATGATCTTGATTAGCCGAAGGTTATTTATTTTTGTTTGTTGTTTAACTGAGTTGTCATTCCCTGGGGTAGGTGTGATAGTTGGATTTGCTTACAAATGCATTAGAGAAGGGCGTTGTATATCGATGACATGGCTTTAGGCAATTGGAAGGGATTATTGATCCATTCCCACTTCCAGCAGGGAAATTGGTTAAGTGTTTTGGCAATTGAACAGAAGTAGGTAACATGTCTTTTGCTTATTTATTCCTTATGCCCTTCCTATTTGTAGTGTGAGGATCTGTATGGAGTCTCTTCACATTCTTAGTGATGCATACACATGTACCATACACACTCGCTGGTGGTCATATCTAGGTCCATACAATCCTAAAATGTTTGTGTTACAGATTGGGTTGGTGATGGGCTTTCTTTCCCTTATAATTTCTCTGTGCGTGTGTGTGTTGTTGTATAAACCCTCCAAACCACGTTTTTAGGTTATTCCCCTTATATCACCTACTTGCCGTTTCTTCCTCTTTCTCCTAATTTCTGTTTTGGCTGAATTGAATATTTTATGTTTGATTTGACAGGTTTAGTAGTAAACCTACATCAGGAGTAATATGTCAGAGTATGGATTGGGAAGACAAATGTGTGGCTGTTGAAAACACATAAATGGATAGCAAAGTCCAAGGCAGAAGCACATATGTTGGCTGCTGAGCTAGCTGTGGATATTGTTAAGAAATACCAACTACTGTTTTGTTAGTTTTAGAAAGTTGGTGTTAGATTTTTTTTGTTTTTGGAGGGCACTTTTTTTTTGTTTTGAATTGTAATATGTCTTGATACTTTGCAAGTTTGTGTGTTTCAGTTAGTTGAATTATTTTCTAGCTTATGGTTATCACATTGTAATGTTTCCTATCCTTTTTCTCGCTTAGAATATTCATTTCCCTCCATTAGACCTGTCAGATTCAGTGAATCGATTTTTTGTTTTGATATTGTTCTACTAGTTTGTAGTAGAATTGCAAACTCTTGAGTGGTTTATGTTTATAATTTTGTTAACCTTAACAGCTTTAGTATGTATATGTATTGATAATTAATCAATATATAAGTCCGATTATTGCTACATGTCGAGCTACTTTTGTATAAACCCCCATGAAATTCACAGGTAAATCGGGATATTAATACATGTTTGTCGGTAGTCTTAAGAATATGACTACACCCTTTATCTTGATTTTATTCGAACATGACCTTACAACTTTTTTGGTCGAATGAAATATCATGTTCGAATTTATATTCAAATTATTGGCTCATTGGACTACTTAAGTCGATAGAAAGCATGTCATCGATTGGTTGGTTGTCGGCCCTATTTGACTGAACGATTGGCTTTTTATTTGTTTGAAGTGGTTTTCCTCTTTCTTTCCCTTGTATGTAGTTTGGCCAGTTGCTTTCCCTTTGTAGTTAGGCTACTTGACTTGATAGGAGAGGCAGAGGTTGACTATAAACTTCATATATCTCTGGACCTCAAGTAGCTTTTTCCAGAGTTGAATTGCGCTTGCACTTCTGCCAGAGCAGAATCATGTGTGTACTTGGTGTATAACCTCAGTAGTATCTTCCATCAGAACCCCAAATCGGCAATGAATACTCTGTGAATTTAAAGATAAATAGTAAGGTATCATTTTTTCCAAGACAGAGCTGTATGCGTATTAGGTTGGAGTCGACAAATGCTGAACAAAAAAAATAGGAATTCATGCCCGAGATATACAATAGATATTAGACCAACAAAAATTAATATTTAAGATGGTTATTTATTTATTTATCCTCTGCCTCTGTAGAGTGGTTTATAGGACCCTTTTTAGACCAAAACAAACTCCACTTATTTAGTTTTCTCGATACCTGTCAGTTCCGTTTTCTAAGAATTAGTTTGAAAACTGTATTGGTGTTTCTTGGGGCAAATACTTGCTCTGTGGCTGATAGTTCTCCATCGTGTGGGTTTCAGTTTAGAAGTTTTTGTAGGTCCTTTAACTCAGTCCAGGCAGTGGCAATCATAGCTAGTAAATTCACGTTTAATACCCGTTTTATACACGTTTTATACATTTTTACGTATAATATGAATAATAAGGTGAACATTTCAAACCTAGGGATTAATACATGAATTCTGTGATCTAGGCTTATAATTGTCGAATAATAAGGCCCGTATTTTTTAAATGAAAAAAAACATACTATAAAAGGTATGATGCAACTTCAAAATGGAAGGTTTTGAAAATCAACTTAAGTTAGAACCTTCCATACCTAAAGAATATTGAAGAACTAAAGTGTTAGCAAGTAAATATAAATGAAAAATTGAGTTATGCATGTGTAGTTAATGAGCAATTATGACAAATTATTACATTCTAAACTTGTAATGTGACAAAATATATTCGATTTTTTCCGTATTATACCCGTATAAAAGACGAATTGTATGTTTGGCATTTTTTTCGTTTTTTTTGGCCAAATTTTTAAACGTGTTATTATTCAAAATTTCAAATTTTTGGCGAATAATTTCTGTATCGATTTTATGCCGTCCGAGAATTTACTAGCTATGGTGGCAATGCTCTTCTAATTGTCTATAAAGTGCATTTCATACTTTAGTATGTTATTTAGACTTTTGAGTTTTCTGAAAAGCATATAAGGAGGCGATAGATGGGAGAGTCCTCTGAATTACTACTAAGAGTATTCTCAAATTCAGGATGAAGCTTCTACCAGTTACAAAATCTTAAAGAGTTCCTGGATGTAAAGGAATCCAAAAAGGATAGAATAGTAGGACTGTGATCAGATATATGGTACCATTAGGTAGGAATTCCACTGTAGTCTTCTGTGGTAACATAGACCATTATCCATTAATGAGAACCCTTTCTAGTTTGATGATTTTCTAGGAGGCACATCTCCTATACTTGACCCGGGAAACTTGCAGGAAAACATTTTTCTTGAGTAAAAGGTTTGTATGGACCAAAATATTTTTGAACAGTCATGAGACAATCATAAGAACATAACAATTCATAACAATGTATAGATAAGCGAACTCCATTATCAAGAGGTAGTTGATTGAAGAAAGTGTTTGCTCCATGTTACCGAACGATTATGAAAAATCGTGATCATCTAGCGAAACAAAAAATGGATATCCAAAAATAAAACCAGCAACGTTATCTATAAATTAAAAGCAGTTGGGGAGCTTGGTGTTTTTTATGAAATTGAAATCTTCCATTTGTATTTGTTTGCTATTAGGTGTGATAAACTATCAATTTCAAAAAGCTTAGTAGACAACTATGGGAAAAGAGGAAAGAGTCGGTAATTAACAAATTTTATTCTTTAATTTTAAAAGGTTTTGTATGTATATGTATTGATTTATTGGTTTATTATTAGGTGCACTAAAACCACAAAGTTAAAAAGAAGTTGCCAGACGTTGACTCAAAATGTAAAAAGCTCACTTTAGGCTAAAGTTATTGTTTGTGGTCTTAGAGCAAAAGATTATCCAGAGTAAAGTGACTGTTATAAGATAAAATTTTGTAATGGCAGAAAGTAAGAACAATGAACAGTAGTTGCGCAGAAGAAATGTTATCACTGAATCTCTGTTGCTATTTCTGATTATGTATTAATCTTATGGGATAATGCGCTGTATAATTGCCAATAACTGATTTTCATATTTCACTTTTCAAGTGAACTGGAGCTTTCATTTCCTCTTTCTATGCATGTTTCTTTGTATTTTTCTACGATAACATAGAAGATGCTGTAAGAATGGGCCAAAGACAACTTAAGGTATCTGAAAAACATGAGTGTTACTTTTGTTCGCATGGTTTTGATCTATTCCTGCCTCTTATATCTATTCCAGCTCATGCTTTATATTCGTTCTTATTCCAAACTCTCAAATTCTATTTAGGAAATATACATGGTTGTGTAACTTGTGTATTTAAAATTACGAACAAAAACAAGGAGGAATAAAAAGAGATGGAATTTAGAAATAAACATAATTAGAATGTTAAGAACAAAATTCAATGTGTAAACTAAGAACATAAATATCTCTAGTAGCAAACAATATGATAGAAAGTTGCTACTTCTAAACATCTATGTGACTAACTTTCACATCATACTCAATAAAAAAAAAAAAACACCAAACCAAACCAAGTTATGTACTACTGTATTGTCAACAATCTCACATTTGCTGAAGTATTATGTCTATCCCTAAACCCTGAATGGTGCTAACCTTTTGTTGTACAGCCTCAACAATTTTCCCTTTCACCTGTAGTGTACGATACCAAAGAAGAATACTAATCCTCATGATTTTCTTTTCTTTAATCTGAAACCGTTCTTCTTCTCTTTGTTGCTTTTGTCATTGTTTTTGTTTTTCTCCGTGTCCTTCATTTCTTTAATTTTTTCTTTGAGACAATATATCTTATCTTTGTTGTGTTTATCATCAACCAAACAATCTAGCATAATATTTCTGAGGATGTCAAGTTGATTTTGTTTCTCTTCAACCTTTTTTATTTTCTTCATAAGTTCTTCGAAATTGAAGTCTTCAATTTCCATATCACGTTCATCTTTTATAAACTGTATTGCGTGAAAAATTGCTAAATCCTCTGCTTTTGCAACAGAATATGTAGTGTTTCCATCAATTTCTTTAACTACGATGTCTTTATTGTTAAAGAATAAGTCTTTTGGTACCTTTAATGTTACAGTGCTTTTGAATCGTCCGTTCTCTAATTATGTGTTGTAAACCAGATCTTGTTGAACGTTAAGTCTTGCTTCTAGAATTTCCTTTAGCAATTTTTTTTACATAAGCTGTAATTTTCAAATTGCTTTATCTGCAATAGACATAATAAAATTTATAAATTCTTGATTCAATACTCTTTAATATAACAAAAAAAAAAAAGACTTAATCAGTATTTTCAATATGAAATGAAGTCAGAAAATAATTGTAAATAATGGAGAAGAGGAAGAAAATAGGTTACCTAGTTTTTCGATATGTGTAGTGCAATTGTTTTTTTTTTGTACATATATAGGTTTTTTTTTAGGTTAATAGATTAGGTTTTACTACGTGATTGGAAGTTCACTTTTCGTAGGATTCTAGTTTTGTATATATATCTTAAATTAGATTTTTTTTTCAATTAGAAGTTAAAGATTAAAGTTAGGTAGAACACGTATTGTGTCTGAAACTTCTACATGTACTATTGGGCTTAGGGCCCAACAAATTTGATAAGATACGTTATATCTTGGGTTTTGGGTATCGCAACTTCTATTCAAATTATAGACATTGATTAACTCTGTTACCTCTTTTTCTGACACATATTTTGCTTCATTTCACACTACAGATAAGGTACTTTCATTTCCAATTATTAATTTTATATTAAATTCAAAACCCTCCCTCTGCTCCTCCATATGTGGAATCTAATCAATCGATTGAAAGCTCTAGTCCAGCTAATCCAAAGCTATATGTTTGAAGCTCTCCAGTGGAGGGAAGAGCCCCAATGAGTAAACTTCTCATTGAATCATCTGCTTGGGGAGGTGGGTGGGGGTGGATACAGCAGCTTCAGAAGCAGTAATAAGAACTACTAACCCACGACTCCAGAGTCATCACATGCCAGTTTGTTTGACATACCAATCTTGACGCTGGAGCTTTGTTTTCTGGTTGGTTATTTTATTTCTTGGTTGTTGATTTTGATATAGTCTTATGTTTCATCGACATAAAATTGAAAGAGTTTGAAGTTTTTTAGTTTAATTTCTCTGTTTTGACATATATATATTAAGTTTTCTTTGGCTGCATGGAGAAATGTACATTATTTGGATAATCGAGAAGTTAACTTTACCGAGTAATTAGTATATTGATATTTAATTTTGACCCGTTAGTCTACCTGCCCACATTCTCCACTTTTAATTACTCTGCTTTCTGTATGGCACTATATTCTCTGTTTTGACTTTTTTTTTTAATATTTTCTTGTGAGGTATCTTTGCTATATATTAAGTTTGGTTTTACTGCATGGATAAATGGACATTATTTGGATGCCTTATTATTTCTACATCTAATGGGATCAAGAAGTTTATTTTGCCAAGTAAGTATTGATTTATAATTTTTACCTGCATGTATGTCTTCCCGGATTCTATCTGATTATCCGCTTTTAATTACACTGCTTTATGTATAGCTATTGCATTATATGCAAGACCTTAATCTAATTCATATTCAAAGTAGTTTCAATATAATAATAATATATATGTTAGAGGATAGACAAACAAAAAAATTGGCATAATCGATGTATTCACCTGAAAAATCCCTCTTGGTATTTCTAGTCTTTTCCCTCCCCTACACTCTCTTTTTTCTCTCCTTTTTCCTCCTCTTTCTCTTAGGTTCACTGTTTCTTTTATATCCTCCCCTTTTTCTTCCCATCCATTCATCTATGTCCCATCCATCGGTCAACTTTCATACACCTGTCCTGTTAGGGTTCCGCGGCCTCCATCCCATACTTCCCGTTTCTTCTTTCTTATCTTGCCTCTCCTTTGACTCTGACTCCCCCCGAGTCATCCATCCATATGTGGCCCACCCTTTTCTAGGGTTCCGCGGCCATGATGAGGTGTTCTGTGCTTCCCTTTCCTTATGCTACTATGGTCCTGCAGGCATGCCAACTCCTTGGCCCCAAAATAGGCTGATATAGATGCCCCCTCTCGGCCCTCGGATCTTCATGGGTCCGCGGGCCGAGACTCCCCAGCTGGCTGTTCAGAGAGCTGTCCCATCTGAGGTCCTTACCTTATTATTTTCTCTGACATCCACGATCACGCTCCTGCCTTGAGCACCGAGTTCATGAGCACGTGTATCGAGAAGCATGTGTAACCTCCCTTCGCCTCTTCGATTTTCACGTAGCCACGTGCCTTATTCTGGGTGGTCCTTTTCTCTTCCATAATATTCTTTTTCCCTCATTGCCCTTGTCTTTTCAGATCCCGCTCAAAACCTCTCATATACTCCTCCATACTCCCAACACTTTATTCTCACTCGCATCCTTCATCTCATTCGCCCTTTTCCAGTTTTGCTAGTTTCCTTCCCCTCCGGTGAAGTTGCTACTGCACTTTGCTCTTGTTCATCGGTTGCATCCCTCTCACCACTTGTGTGACCTCCTCAAGGTTCGTTCTTTCTCTTTTTCTTAACTTTATGGTGTAGTTTTGTTGATTGCGAGTATTTTCTTTTGATCCTTCATCTCTTTCTCTGTTGGGTGCTCTTTCCCCCATCTTACTGGTCTTGTCTCGCTTTTGTCCAACTTCTCAGTGTTACCATGTCTGATTCTAACTCGGGTGGTTTGTTCGCTACCCGATCTGCTGATTCGCCATCCTCGAACCCTAGATCTGTACATTTATCCGCTACCTTCGGATCTTCCGGTTCCACTGCGGAATGATCGGAGTCCCCTTCTCATGAGCCCATTTGTTCATCCTCTACCCCATCTACCTCTGGGAGACCAACTGCCCTTCCCCATCCGTCGTCCTATAAGTGTAGACCCAACCTGGCTGTGGTCCAAGCAGCCTATGGTATTCCTGGGGATGTGGTCCTCGAGCATGTACCTGGTGTCACCCAATTTCCTCATCTAGTCCTACCGCGACCGGGGTTTCTAGTAGCCACCGTGGGCCAGATAGCTGCTGGCCTACGCTTTCCCCTGTCTTTGTTGGACGTTGAGGTTTGCAACCACTTTAACATCCCGCCATGCCAAGGTATTGATAACTTCTGGCGGATTATGTATGCTGCTAACTACTACAACCAATCACATACTCCATGAATCTGTCTTCACAACATCACGACCTACTACTTCATAAAGAAAAGGACCAAATTTGGGAGCGTTGGGTACCAATCATTCTGTGTGCGTCCGCGGAAGAAATCTTTCGTTCTCCGCGTCACCACCTCCAACAAAGTCAGGCACCACTATCCCCTCTATGTTTCGGGGAATTTTCTCTCTGTGGACCTCCCTCCTGAAGTGTCCTTAAGGCAGTTCCATTTCCTCAGACGAGGTGAACTCGGTTGGTTGTTTGTTTTGCTGGCTTGATGACTCCTGTGCTAAAATATCTATCTGTTTGTGTTCCAGATTCGCTATCTCGTATATACACCGGCGCCTCTTCTGAGATTTTCTCTAAGCTCCGCGACCTGAGGAGCGACCAGTGCAACATCCTCGGCATCGATCCCAAAAAGGTCAGTCCGCTCCTCCTGGACCCCTCCCTAAAAAACATTGGCCAGTATCAGGGACTGTCGCCGCCCAAAGAACGGAAACCCAAACCTTCTCCCCCCAAAGCCCGTAGGGCGAAGCACCCTGTTCATCGATCGTTCGGCTACACCACCAAGATTTCTCATTCCCAAGCACTCGCTAAGAAAGCAGCCACCAACACAACCCACTTATCTCCCACTGGTTCTCCCTCCACTGCGCCCAATAGCATTCCCCGGTGATACTCCTCCATCGCTGACTGGGAGGACGACTTTTCTAACCCCACTACCACTACCACTGCCATGGACGTGTCTAAGCTCAGCCTTTGGGACAGCGACTTTGACGGTGATTCCCCTACCGATGTTGCTGCTAAGGGCCCTCCCGCAAAAAAGGCTAAGGTCTCCGCTTCCACCGCTTCAGCTGATGAAGTACGACCTAGATCACTGCGGCCCGTGGCTCCTCCACGCCACTCTGGGAAAGAGGCTGTTCCCATTGGTCCCCTACCCGCGGGGCCAGTAGAAATCTGGCACCCGCAATTCAAGGCCAGGGATCAGGACATCACCACCCGCGACTCTGCACTGGATAATCCGGCGGTGGCCGCGTCCCTGTTCTTCAGCTCCCATATTCCTAGGGATCAATCTTATGGGGATTCTGGCTCCTTCGCCTCCCACAGGGTTGCGATCTACACAGGCTGGGGAAGGGTATGTCTTTTCCCTTTTTCTTTCTCCTTCCTTGTTTTTTATTTTATTTTCTCTAACTTTGTCTTTATCTCCAGCTGAGCCTCGATGTCGGCTATGTCATCCGCGGTCTCACCAACACCCTAGATGCCCTAGAATCTGTGAAGAATGAAATCCATGGTCCTGAAGGGTGGAAGGCGAAGTACGCCCAGCTGGAAAAGAAAAGAGATGACGCCCGCCTCTTAGTGCTCAAATATCACAAGGACTTCCAGCGCGCTGAGCATGTCCACAATGACTATGTGGCTGGTGTCACCTCACAGCTGGAGAGCTAGAGGGAGGCTGATAGAGTCGCTGCATAAGCCGCCTTGGAGAAGTCAGCGACGGATGCTTTTGAACATTTCGAGGGGTCTTGGCCTCCAAGAATATTGCCGGGGAGCTAAAAGTAATTTGGATGCCCGGGTAGATGGCCACCTCCTCCCACCTCAGGCTTCCACTTCGGCCATTCCAGACTCTACAACCCCTCCCTAAACAGCCGAGCTCAAGGTCGCCGTCCATCCTGGGGTGGCGACCTCCCCCATTGATGTTGATGCAACCGCTGCAGAGGAGGATGGGGAGCAGGCATCTGCGGATGTTGCTGAAGATCCCCAATGACCATCTTCTCTGTGGTTTGTAATTTCACTTTGTTTCTAAGTTTTGTAATCTCACTTTTGGCCTGGTATTTCTGGGTACTCCCAGCAGGTCACCATAGACATGATTTCCTGTCAAACCCTTGTTTCGAATATGTTTTTTGACGTGTGTATCAAGTTTTGCTTAGTGTATTGCTGCCGAATCATTATTACAAAAGGGTACCGCGCCAGTACTTGCCTATTTGACACATTCCCCCTTCCATGCTGTTTCTCTAGCCGCTACTAAAATTGTTTGGGGGCAACACAGTTTGCCCCCAAGTCAAGTTCGGACCTCGTCATCTGCGAAGACCTCATCCTTTCCATTGCCATGGGGATGCCCGGGTAACTTAGCTTGCCCCTAAGTTGAATGTTGACCATATCGTCCGCTGTCATGGAGATGTTGGGGCAACTTAGGTTGCCCCCAAGTTGAATATGGAGATGTCGGGGGCAGATCAGTTGATCCCCCAAGTTAAGTACTGAGATGTTGGGGGGGCAAATCAATTTAGGCCCCAAGTTGAATGTTGACCCCTATCGTCCGCTGCCCTGGAGATGTTGGGGGCAACTCAGGTTGCCCCCAAGTTGAATATGGAGATGTTGGGGGCAGATCAGTTTAGCCCCCAAGTTGAGTATGGAGATGTTGGGGGCAGGTCAATTTAGCCCCCAAGTTGAATTCGGACCTCATCGTCCACGGTCATGGAGATGTTGGGGGCCCCAAGTTGAATATGGAGATGTTGGGGGCAAATCAAGTTAGCCCCCAAGTTAAGTATGGAGATGTTAGGGGCAGGTCACTTGAGCCCCCAAGTTGAATGCTGGCCCTATCGTCCGCTGCCATGGAGATGTTGGGGGCAACTCAGGTTGCCCCTAAGTTGAATATGGAGATGTTGGGGGTAAATCAGCTTAGCCCCCAAGTTGAGTATGGAGATGTTGGGGGTAGGTTAGTTTAGCCCCCAAGTTGAATTTGGACCTCATCGTTCGCAGTCTTTGGCCTAATCCATATACAAACGAATAAACACGAATTAGATAGAGGAAATTTGCTATCACTTTCATTGACATTCCAAAGGGATCAAAATACCATTACAAAGCTTGATGTTCACATATTACGAAGCAAATAGACTTCCATTTCATAATAAACAAAAGAAACACTATATACAAAGTTACTCATGGAACTTTTTCAACATCCTGATATTCCATGGTCGCTTGATGTCCTCTCCCAGGGGTGTCTACAACCTGTAGGCCCCGGTCATTCCAGCATCTACCACAATATATGGTCCCTCCCAGTTGGGGCCCAACTTTCCATCTGTCTCCTTCTTGGCGGCTGGGGTCACCCGCCGAAGCACCAGATCACCAACATTAAATTTCCGTGTCTTCACCCGCTTGTTATATTGTCTCTGTAACCTCCTGTGGTACTCTTCTAATCTTAGGCGCGCGGTGTCCCTTCTTTCCTCTGTAAGATTCAGCTCCCCGGCTAATATATTCTCATTAACTCCTGCTTCAACAGCTTTGGTCCTGGTTGTCGCGGCCATCATTTCCACCGAAATCACCGCCTCCACTCCATAAGCCATACCGAACGGTGATTCCCCGTAGAAGTTCGCGGAGTCATGCAGTATGCCCAAAGTACCTTGTGTAGCTCCTCTGCCCAGAACCCCTTGCGTTCCTTTAACTTTTTCTTCAGATTATTCATTATAGTCTTATTATATGCTATCAATATCGGATTAATCGCGTATCGCTTGTAAACCGATTAGTTTTTACTGATTTTTTTAACTTTTTCTCACCGGACCGATTTAATCACCAAATTGACCGATTAATCGGCCGAGATGACCGAAATCTCGCGAAACAGAGAAAAAAAATTATTGAAAATATCGGTTTTCCATAAAAAAAAAATACGTAAAATTAACGAATTAGATTCTTAAACCATATTAATAATAATAGAACCCAATCAATACACAAAGCTAAGAGTTTACTTATTTTCTCCTCCTTAATGAAAGTTAAATATACAAATTATTGTATTATCTCTCTAATAAATATTATCGCTTCTCAATCCCCTTATTCCTTTAAATATTTAACGTAATTTTTGTGTTTGACATATCTGTAGTACTCCAAAATTGAGCTAGTTAGATGTGATTATGAGAATTTGATATTTTTTGTTATATCTCGGATAATTGTTTAGAAATATTTGGTATGATTATTGATAAGAGCCCAAAACTGTAGTTTTAACCCCTTAATAATCATACTGTTAGACCAATTATGTGAATAATAAGTAAGAGTTAACACTGATTACGCGTTTTTATGCATTTCAGGCTTCAAAGTCCATTATGTGCAGAAATGTACCACTTTAGCGAGATACAGGAGCAAAAGTCAGTGAGAACTTCCGAAAGCCGTATCTTTGGACTCGGACCTCGAATTGGGCATACCTTATGTCAAAACGACCGGCTCGAAAGAGCTTTGTAATGGTCAAGCCTTGACCCAATCAGAGGAGCAGAAGTGGACGAAAAGTCTGTGGAACTCAACTGCAGCTGAAGAGGCCTTTTTGATTTGAAAGAATTGGGTTTGGGCCCGATTCTCGGCCCAACCCATGGCTCCAAGCCCATGCACGAATTTTGGATCTGGATGTATAAAAACAAAAGCTTAGCTCTTCATTAATGGTAGCCAGTAGTTAGAAAATAATAGCTAGCTTAGAATAGAAAGTAGCCATTAAAATAGCTTCTAGATCTAGTTTTATTTAATTGTTTTGATTAAGTATAGTTTCAATATCTAATTCATTTCATTAGATTAAACCTTGAATCTTGTTCTTCATTTGATTAGATCAATAAAGTAGTATTCTTTATCCATTTCGATTTTGTCAATTCCAATTCTAGATCTAATTTCAATTCATGTCCTTAGTTCAATTTAGTCATTAAATTAGATTTCATTATTGTTTAATTAAATAAATTTCAATGCTTTATATTATGTTTAGTTTTAATATAAATGGAAATGATTGCGGAATGATTCAAGGCTAAACCTCCATTAGGGGGTTGTGAAGCCTTGATGAAAGCTTGATTCCGATTATCGTAGAGTCGTCGTATTTTCTATTCCACTCTAGAAATGATTAGTTCACCATGAGAATGGGTTTAATTGTTCACATGCTAGTTATGAATTGGTAGAAATGCCATGTATAATTAGGGATTAGGAATAACCAATTGTTCTGCGAAGCAGTTCAATTCGGATTACGACGATTCGTCGTTAGTGGATTAAGTTGAGTTATGGTGGAATCAATCCCCCTCTAACTCCTTATCATAGAATCAACGTAGCATTCCCTTAGTATTCTGATAACCGACTAGTTGCATCTTGTGGGTAGTTGCATCGTAGTATAATTCCGCCAGTAAAACTCTCATAGACTTAAAAACGACTAGTTAGATTAGAAAACATCCGTGCTAGAGCATTAGGAGTGGAACGAACTTAATCTACTCCACTATATCTCATAGGATTGAGAGTAGAAAGATTTGATAAACTTATAGCATCATTAAGTTTAGTTTACTTACGTTTTGAATTCATCGTTTATTTCGTAGGTAAACTATTCATTTTACGTTTATCAAATGGCGCCGCTGCCATCTTAGTTGCACTTTAGCATTGTTTTCATAATAGAATTAGTAATTTTTAAGTCCCATTTCACCCACCCACCCTTGTTTGATTCATCTTTGTGGTTGCGTTTTCAGTTTTGGAAAAATTCGAGAAAAGCGACTGAAAGCGCCAGCTACAAAGAGAGAGCGAGCGCTATCTTCTTGGACTTCTCGTTTATACATTGGCGCCCGCTACAAAAGAGCGCGACCAGCGCTATCTTCTTGGACTTCGTTTATATCGCGGAAGCCCGCAAAGAGAGCGCGACCAGCGCTATCTTCTTGGAGCTTCGACTTTGCCTTGGAGCCAGATCTAAGATAGATAGAAGCGCCAGCGCCTTCTCTCTGAAATTCAGGATTTCCACGGTTTGATTTGAACTTCGAGTTGTCAAGTTTTTCAGTGTTCTATTCTCTTATATACGAACACGCGTAAACAAGACATTTATTCATAAAGCGAACAAGGGCCTAATCAGGTATTCCTTTCTTCCACACCTCGCATCTCTCGTTAGAGGTTTATACTAGTATATCGAATTGTTTGGAGTGTTGCATGTGTAGTTAAGCTCGACTTAGTCTTGCATGAGATTAAAGATGTCTGGGTCGCACAAAAACACGAGCGTAAATACACAACAACATCAACAATCAAGTCTATCTAGTATACCACACACTACACCTCTAGCTAGTATACCACACACACCACCGATATAATGGGGAAGAAAAGAGACTCCTCTCGGACTTCTACAAAGCCTTGGCGATAGCCCCAAATCTTGCATCGTTCTAGCAAACCCGGTGGGGATTTGAGAATCCTCCAAATATTTTTAATTTGTTACCCGTTTTTCATGGTTTAGACCATGAAAAACCTTACCAAAGACATCGTGGGATTGAACAAGTCCTAACAACATTCCACCATCCTACGGTTGGTTGAACAAATTAAATTAAGGGTATTCCCTTTCACCTTAGCCGATAAAGGCGTCTTGGTTAACTGCCCAAGCGCCTAATTACGTGGACTTCGTGGGCTAAACTTGTTGTTGTTTATGGAACATTTTACCCACCCCTAAAACGGATGAGATGCTTTCCAAGATTCATTTCTTTCGACAAAATCCTCATGAATCATTTTGGAGGCTTGGAATCGTTTCACCCGATCTGCTTATAGAGTGTCAACACCATAACTTAGCAAAAGACACGTTAGTTAGGTGCCTTTTTCAAAGGACTTCAACATCACCATAAAGAAGTCCTTGACATAATGAATGGGGGTAGTTTCTTAAGTAAAGGAGCCACCGGAGGCTTATAAATTTTAGAGGATCAAACTAAAGCGAAATAACTGGGGGGGGTAGTGATGATATCCCCGCTCCGCTAGTTCTTCTTCCACAGTTAAGACTACCGGTATGTTTGAGGTTAAATCAGATCCGAGCTTAAAACTCTTATTGAATCCCTCACTAAAAGGTAGATGCCATATCGTACAACAAAAGCCAATCCCGTTATGAATGTAAATTCAAATCCATGTAGTTTCATTTGGAGTCCCGAGCATCCCGAATCCCACCATCCTATTGCCTATGAACAAACTTGTTCCATTAATAGTGAACCTAGCGCCCGCGGAGACAAAATCCCAATTTCGGTTGGAGAAATAACCAAAAGCGTCACACCTCAAGAGGGTACAATCATCAATATGTTAGGCTAACCAGAGCTTTAACCAAACTCCACTCGACAAGGGCGTGGTCGGGGTAATTTTAATAATTATAACAACCAAGTGCAACCTCGACAAGGTCAAGCACAAGGTCAAGGTAATTATAATAATTATAATGCTAATAGAGGTATCGTTCCGGTAAATAATAACTATCAAAATCCACCAATAAATAATTCACGGGAAATAGTTCCAGTAACAACACCCGTGAACACTACACCTACCCAACCGGATCGTCTTGACACCTTCATACAAGTGAGCCAAAAACTTTTCCAAACCATGGCTCAATCTAACCAACAGCTTCTACAATCCGTAACTAATTTAACCCAACAGTTGGCTCAAGATAAAGCCCAAACCAAAGGTGTGTTTCGAGGTAGCATAATACCTAATCCTAAAACAACAAACACAGCCTTTGAGGTAGCGGATAATACTAGTAATGAATTTGAAAATGTAGGTGAGATAAATGCCATCACCCTCTCCGGCAGAGTGGTTGATAACAAAGTAACTATGCCTATAGTTACCCCACCAATAGTCCCTACACTGCTATATTACTAGATCTTGAAATAGAAACTGAAGAGCCTACCAGCGTAGAGGTACCGGTTACAACACAACCAAAGAAAGCAAAAAGCTACGGTAAAACATCGGGTGATACCATTGCTAAATATAGACGAAACCACCGTTTCCACAAAAATTAGCCATGTTAACTAAGGATACAAATTATGAGGAGATTAGGGATGTTTTAAGAATCTAACTATAAACCTTCCCTTCCTCGAAGCTATTAAAAGCTACCACATCATGCTAAGTTTCTTAAGGAATTGTGTACTACTAGGCGTAAGACAAATATACCAAAAGGCGCCTTTTTAACGGAACAATTCCCAACCTTATCGAACATAATGGAATTGTTAAGTACAAGGACCGGTCAGTCCCTATCTTGATAATGCACCTTAGGAGATTCCTATATCGACGACCGCTTTATTAGACACGGGGGCTAGTGTTAACTTACTCCCATTTTATTTGTATGAGACAAATAGGTCTAGACAAGATGCAACCCACTAAAATGGCGTTGCAATTAGGCTGATCGGTCTATTAAGTATCCTAAGGGTGTAGTCGAAAATGTGTTGGTAAAAGTTAGGGATTTCTACTATCCGGCTGATTTTGTAGTCCTCGATACGAAGTCGCTAACGACTGGTCCCGATCATTTTAGGGCGTCCTTTCTTGGCAACCGCCAATCGCGCTCATTAATTGCCGTGATGGTTCAATGTCCATGTCTTTTGGCCATCTTCTTTGTTGAAGTCAATGTTTTTAAAACAAGGACCGCGGTTACCCGATTCGTCTATGGATGGAGAGGTTAGCATGATCGAGCTTTGCTTTCGAGATTATTTCAACAACACGTTCCACGATAGTCATATGCGAAAATTCTTTCCTTTGGAAAGTCGGACTCAACATTTTCATTCCTACACTAGTCGATACACATGTTATTGGCGAGGATGGGATAGATGACTTTCTCAAAGGCGTGAGGACTACCATAGTAATGTGGATATGACCAATCTAGATGGGGAATTCGATGAGTTTCTTCGAGTAGGTGACAATTCACCCTATCAAGAACTAACTTGCACAACAACCACCTCGATGCCCCTCCTTCCACCCTTTCAAAGGAACCTCGAGTTTGCACTCGAGCCTCTTGTTTCTCCTGTGCTTCATAATTTTTTAAATCCTCCTAGCAAGCGGATACTTGAGGAAGGACAACCTATTTGACACCTTCATTTTCAGAATTGAGGCAGTCCTACACACACACAATGAATGAGTTCGATGCTAAAACCACATCCTCATTGTGTACAAGTCTGTCTTTCTAAAACTTATCCATATCTACCATATTCTCCACAACCATTCACTTTTCCACACTTATTTACAAGAACACCCACTCATTCAAAATGAAAAGAAGGTGCATGATAGGTTACCACAATAAGGTTATCCAACCGTTTGGATTCCTAGGAAAGGCGCGGTCGTAGGAAATCTTGGTGTTTCATTGTATTTGGATATGTTTCCTCGATATTTATTTATGGAATGATCCACAACTATTTAGGTTGTTGATATATGATCAACTACATGTTCATACATATGTTTTAGATAAAGTCTCGAAAGTATCGACTATAAAGCGACTCAATTTTCTGTGTTTGGTGCATTTCCTTTCATTCAGATATATTGGTGAGTGCACCATTAAGGTAACCGGGCCCTCCCTATGGAGTGTGTGGCTGTAAGTACCGGATCCTAAGTCCACGGTTCACATAGTTCACGTTTTCCACTCTTGCATGTTTTCTCGGATTTTTGAGTCATGTCTCTCTATGGTGTGAATTATGTCTTTATTGCTTATTGTTTTTCCTTCCAAAAAAAAAAAAAAAATAAAAAAAAAAAAAAAAATAAAAATAAACATAGTAATCTACGAAGTCTCGGGAATCTGACTTTAAAAGACCCACTGCTAAAAACAAATTTTCTAAAATTCTTGTAAAAAATTTGTTTGGGGGTGGGGTGTTTGTGTTTCTGTACTAAAATGTTTTATGTCCCATTAGAGTTGCTTAGGCCGTTTTATTGTATTACGATTCGGATTGACATGATCTATTCATTTAGATTTCATTCGTTCGCATAACTTACGTCATGCACGCACTTCGAGGCGTTTTCCACTATCTCGTATGTCATCCGAAGTCGGAATAGAGTGTTTTATGGATCATTGGATAGGAAATTCTCTCCTGATCATTTCCATATCTCATTAAAAAAAATCGGACATGTAACGGCGGGAATTTTGATTTGAAAAAAAGAAAAAAATCGAAAATTTCGATTTTGGGCTTGGGCCCAACCCGCGCCCACCCGCGCCCATGGAGAGCGCGCTCGCGCTCTTACCTTCTCACAAACAGTTCATCGCGTTCTTCAACTTCCACCGCCATTAACAAGCTTCAAAACCCTAGCAAAAATAAAATTTAAAAAGAAAATCCAATAAACCCACGCCCAAAATCAAATCCTAACCCAAATCTTCTCTACAACCAAACCACCATAACCCCCACCGATTTTAAGCACTAAAAACCACCGAAATTTATAAAAATTTGTTGCTGCCGCCACCACTCCACCACCTCCACTGTTCTTCAAGTCGGTCAAGTAAAACCACCACCACCACATCTTATTTAAACCCCAATTCTTATTCCAAACACTAGATGGCTCGGCGCCCGAATTATACTGGGAGCAAATTTTCACTTTGAGACCATTTCGGCCGTTTTCACGGTGACGAAATGGCTAGTAGAACTGGAGTAGTCTGTGGTATTTTCGACCGAGGACTTCTACCACGAAGACTTGGTCGACGGTTCTATAACACCGGGGAGTTGGAGGGAGTAAGATTTTGTGTTGGTGAGGAAGAAGAGGAGGAGTTGACTCACGGATTTGTTGGTGAGATTCTAGGCATTCGCCTAGAATCAATTTGATGCCGTTTTCACAGGATCCCCGTTTTGACGGGTTGAGCCGTTGATGGCGTTCATTGTCATCAATGGGAGCTACAATCAAACTCCCATTGTGTGCGCCGAGGGGCATCCACGAGGACCAACCAACTGACCCGGTGGATTGGTCGGAATGTCCTAGGCAAGGACAAGGTCGGTGACATCGGTCGACCTGCCTCCCGTCCTATGGATACTCCAGGGGGCGGAAGCACGATTTTCTGTATCACGGAGTTTTCTTGAACATGATCGGGGAGGTTCGGACGGTCGTTGGCACCTCTTCTGTGCTTATCACTAAGATCATGTTGAAGATGAAGGCAACTGGAAACTACGAGGAGGATTTACATTACCCCGCACGGGAACCCAGCGTATCTATAGGGAGTGTGTCCAACAAGTCTGGAAATTGCCCGAGGATAGGGAAACAGGCTGAGGAGGGGAGCAGAGGGTAGATGAGGATGAGTGGGAGGAGGATGAGGAGGATGGCACTTGCTTTGATCGGATGCCTTCGAGGAGGTGTTGGTCGATCTTTGGCGCATGACTATGCTACATAGGGGCATCGTTCACTCAACACTCTGTGCAGACCCTCGGACTCGACGAGGCGACCATTCACCACAACCGAGATCCGCACCGGAGGGAGGATGAGAGATGGGAGCGGCGAAGGGTGAGATAGAAGCCCAGCGCCGGTTTAGAGTGGATATGCTAGCACGCTTCCCACCTCGGGACGGACTCGCCTCGAGGACCACGGCTACTAGGCATGGCATGGTCGTCGGCGAAGGGCGGCTGCTGCTTGGACCTTCGGAGCCAGGGAGCCACCACTGAAGTTGCGTGCCCTCCGCCACCAGTGGCGAGGTGTTCAGAGAGGATGAGGAGTGATAGTCCTGTTATTTTTGTTTTATAAGTTGTTGTTTTATTTACTTTTGTTGTCTTTATTGTAATGTAACTTTTATTTCAGTAATGTGAATCTTGTAGTGATACTCCGAATGACATTTTAATATAAGGGTTTATTTTCACTTTGAGTGCTTGTGTCATATTGACCACACCTTCCAAACTTGTTTGGGGGTGGTTTGATTATTTCAAAGTTTGTATTTTTATAAAAACCCTAGTGTTAGAATTTTATCGGAGTAAAGGTGAAAAATATGGCGTATAGGCATATCTATGATTGAGAATCATTGTAGGATGAAATCTAGATTAAATAGGTACATTCGGTCATAATATCCAAATAAGAATCTTGGGTTTGAATTAGAATCCGGGATATGAGTTGTTTCCGTTTTCGAAGTTTGGAAATTTTAGGATTTCCGGGAAGCTGCCGAAATTAGTTTTGGCAACTTTCCGATCCATTCTAGCAACTTTAAACCTATATAAACTTGATACAATCTATCCTCACAACTCACACTACACCTAAACTCCATCACTCACCCTTCACACCCCCCCGATTCCCCGTTTAGTCTCCATTTTCACAAAACGCGCAACTCGGATGCTCAGCGCCCTAAAATTCTGTCGAGGAAAAATTTGAAAAAATTTGGCGCCAGCGCCACAAGTCAAAAGCGACCAGCTAAGTTCTTGGAAATCAAAAATACAAAGCGGCGCGCCCTAAGTTAAGGCGCCCGTGCCGACTTCTACGGACCAGAAATTTTCCGGTTTCGTAGCGTAGTATCCGGATCATTCGCAGCTATTCCAAAGCGTAATTTAGAGATGACATCTCAATATTGATACGGAACAGTCTTTCGAAGATTTGTTCCAAAGCATTACTTACGGTGCTTGGTTTTGAGGTGATCACATATGTTGGCTGGGAACCTCTTATGGTAAGACCGGTGAACTTTATTCTCCAAAGACTTGCATCTTATTTTTATAATAACTGCATTTTCTTTGAGAGACGGACGGAGAACAAGTGTTCTCCATCAACATTGACGATGAACCAATGGAGATTACCAGGTTCTTGCTAGCATTTGTTCTTGGACTTGCTATGCCCGCTGAGATACAAGACCCATGGTGCTATTGGGTCGATAATATGCATGTCTATACTTATGAGTCTTTGCACGAGGCTTATGGGGCAGGCATTTTTCGTATTGAGGACCAAGGGGACTATAACGCGTTGCCCTTGGTAGCTTTGTCCATGAACATAGGAACTGTTATGTTTTGGATTATGCTAAACATTTTAGGGAATGGCGTTTTCTTACGTGAATGGCGCCACTTGCGGCGTTTTTCCTTGCTTTTAGCCAATGGGCGCCGATTCTATGACCTTCCCGGGACTTTGATGTCTAGTTTAGCACGAGCCTATACTATGAGGCATAAGTACCTTCTTATGCCCTGTTTTTAATTTCACGTATTATGCTATGTTTCTTTCTGTTTTTGTACACTTTTCACGGATTGGATTAAGGTAGACGGTGCGACCCACCAATAGTATTATTCGATCTTTCCGTAATGATGACTTGGCATGGGTGGCGGATACAACCTCACCAGGTTGCACCCTACACCCGGAGACCAAGTGGCTTAATAGGTTAGCAACCATAGATGATAAATGGCGTGAAGCGGCAAATTATCATAGCATGGCAGATCGCGAAGGAACCTCACTTCTTTATAGAAGTAGAGGATGGCGAAGATGACGAATAACAGCGGAGTGGAGGTAAGTTTTAGTTTACGTTGTAGTGTGCGCTTATGTCCCAAGCAATTTAATTAGGTTAACCCCATAATGGGTGGAACTCTTATAGAGTTGCTTCAGTTTTTATTTCCTATATTAGTACGTTCTAACATTGTTTTGCAGATATTTCTGAATTTCACGCGCTTCAATGGTATTTTTCTTACCCTCTTTATTTACAATGCTTTGAGGACAAAGCATGCTTCTTGTTTGGGGGGGGCATAGAATCACGTGTAATTAAGACATCTGTTAGGATATAGATATATATAATATGCATTTGTTTTCTAGTTAAAATTTCAAAAATTTAAAAATATAAATAAATAAGTTTATGCTATACACTTAGGAATATTGGTATTGTTTTCTTTCTCCATGCTCTTAACAATCTAGAAGTCTCACATAGTTGTTGCATCGAATAATTGTTAGAAACTTAGGTTTATCGTAGGTAATAATCTTTGCATCTATCTATAAATATATTACATGAGTATCTATGATTGTTAGCGATGATAAGTTTCTGAAATCTAGGCTAGAGTACTTATTCTACAAATCCTGTGAGAATATAGCCTAAAGCCTTATATGAAGCGAAACATTTGAGAAATGACACAAAGGGAGAAGTAAAATCGGATAGAGAAATCACCGCCCACTTGCTTGATCACTAAACCATATCCTAAGTGAGAATTTAGGCGCTCTTTGGATCGATATAGCCAGAAATTCAAACCTATGAATTATTTTCCGCTAGTCGCCACTCGAGCCTTTCATTAGCCCTTCCATAAAACCACAATTCCTTTACCCTGTTACAAAAAAAAACAAAAAAAAAAAAAAAAAAAAAGAGAATAAATCAACCTACCCAATTTAGAATAAGTCCGAGAATAGAATGAGTGAAGAAAAAAGAAGAAGAAAAAACGTGTTGTAAAAAAAAAATTGTTAGTTGCTTCGGAAAATAAAGAAAAGAAGTTTCCATCCAAAGAAAGAAAAATAGAAATAAAATAAAAACTCCAAAAAAAATAGAATAAAAGGGAGTCAAAAGCCAAAGAAAAGAAAAAGAAAAAATATGGCTAAGGATGGAAACAAAGTGTAGAAGCAAAAGAAAATAACAAGGTTTACTCTATGTTACATAATCTGAAGACTCTATTATCTCGGACTTGTCCTTTTGAATATCCATTTCCTTCCTTCTTAAACCATCTCCTAATCCTGTAACACCTAATAAAGACCTCTAGCTCAATTAGGAATAGGTTAGTGTGATAGTAAAGTGGCGGATGTGTTTGATTGACCCGGCTTCCTTGTTGTCATGGAGATTGTAAGGTAAAGTGTGCTTTTTGTACTGTATTAATCGGAGTATATGAAACTTGAGTGAAAAATCAGTGTTGTTTCTTGACTATTATTGTGAGAACCTACTTAGGGACGCTATTCGAAGAGTTCGAAAACAAACACGCTAAACATTTGATAGTACTACTCATTGTATATATGTGTATTGTAGATGATTGATTATTATGCATATATTAACTTAGGGCTTTATTTGGTTATTCTTATGTAATTGCTAGAGAGATGTATAGATAGTTGAGCATGAATAAGGAAACAATAGTTTTATTTTCTTAGTCGTTGTAGTATAGATGAAGTTTGTGAGTACCTTCACTTTGGAAAACTCTCACGAGGCTATAACTTCGTCCACTAGGGAATTCCTAGTGGTTTAAGGCCTTGTTGCATATGGTCAATGCAATCGCGACTCAGTAAACGAGTAGTTAGAACTCCATTTTTGGTCACTTATTCTAATTTCTCATATTTGCTTGAGGACAAGCAAAATCTTTGTTTGGGGTGGTTTGATAAGAGCCCAAAACTGTAGTTTTAACCCCTTAATAATCATCTTGTTAGACCAATTATGTGAATAATAAGTAAGAGTTAACACCGATTATGCATTTTTTTTTATGCATTTCGGGCTTCAAAGTCCATTATGTGCGATAAATGTACCACTTTAGCGAGATATAGGAGCAAAAGTGAGCAGAACTTCCGAAAGCCGTATCTTTGGACTCAGACCTCGGAATTGGGCATACCTTATGTCAAAACGACCGGCTCGGAAAGAGCTTTGTAATGGTTCAAGCCTTGACCCAATCAGAGGAGCAGAAGTGGACAAAAAGTCTGTGGAAGTCAACTGCAGCTGAAGAGGCCTTTTTGGACTGAAAGAATTGGGTTTTGGGCCTGATTCTCTGGCCCAACCCATGGCTCCAAGCCCATGCACGAATTTTGGATCTGGATGTATAAAAACAAAAGCTTAGCTCTTCATTAATGGTAGCCAGTAGTTAGAAAATAATAGCTAGCTTAGAATAGAAAGTAGCCATTAAAATAGCTTCTAGATCTAGTTTTATTTAATTGTTTTTGATTAAGTATAGTTTCAATATCTAATTCATTTCATTAGATTAAACCTTGAATCTTGTTCTTCATTTGATTAGATCAATAAAGTAGTATTCTTTATCCATTTCGATTTTGTCAATTCCAATTCTAGATCTAATTTCAATTCATGTCCTTAGTTCAATTTAGTCATTAAATTAGATTTCATTATTGTTTAATTAAATAAATTTCAATGCTTTATATTATGTTTAGTTTTAATATAAATGGAAATGATTGCGGAATGATTCAAGGCTAAACCTCCATTAGAGGGGTTGTGAAGCCTTGATGATGAAAGATTCGATTCGTACAGATTAGGTCGTATCGTATTTTTCTATTCCACTCTAGAAATGATTAGTTCACCATGAGAATGGGTTTAATTGTTCACATGCTAGTTATGAATTGGTAGAAATGCCATGTATAATTAGGGATTAGGAATAACCAATTGTTTCTTGAAGGCGATTCAATTCGGATTCTGACGATTAATTCGTCGTTAGTGGATTAAGTTGAGTTATGGTGGAATCAATCCCCTCTAACTCCTTATCATAGAATCAACGTAGCATTCCCTTAGTATTCTGATAACCGACTAGTTGCATCTTGTGGGTAGTTGCATCGTAGTATAATTCCCTTCGTAAAACTCTCATAGACTTAAAAACGACTAGTTAGATTAGAAAACATCCGTGCTAGAGCATTAGGAGTGGAACGAACTTAATCTACTCCACTATATCTCATAGGATTGAGAGTAGAAAGATTTGATAAACTTATAGCATCATTAAGTTTAGTTTACTTACGTTTTGAATTCATCGTTTATTTCGTAGGTAAACTATTCATTTTACGTTTATCAATTATACTAATATATATTTTGAAAACATCAAATATATACATCCGATATAACCGATTAACCGATTAATCGCATATCGCTCCTCGACCGATTAGTTTCGAAAACCAATTTTAACTGCTTAGGTCTTATTTGAGGACTCTGCCTGCCGATTTCCCTCTGGATTGTAAGGAGCCGAGAACCCTTGCTTTACCCCGGACGCTTGGAGAAATGCTTTCACCTTTCCCTTTGTAAACTGTGTACTGTTATCCGCGATCACAGTGTGTGGGAGTCCGAACCGGCATATGACATTTTCCCACAGGAACTTCCTCACCTGTTCCTCTTTCACTTGCTGCAGAGCCACGCCTTCAACCCACTTCATAACATAATCTGTTGCGGCTAGCAAGAACCTTCTTTTGCTGCTCGCCATGGGCAGGGTGATAAAACATAAAACTGATAGTTTACCTACGAAATGAACGATAAAACTCAAAACGTAAGTAAACTAAAACTATTTTATGTGCCTAAGATTTATCAAAGATTTCTACTCTCAATCCTATGAGATATAGTGGAGTAGATGATTCGTTCCACTCCTAGTCCTTCCGCATGCTGTGTTTTCTAGTCTAATTACTCTACTCTAAGTCTAATGAGAGATTTCTTGAAATGGCAACTAGACTACGATGCAACTACCCACAAGATGCAACTAGTTGACTATTAGAACAACTATGGGAATGCTACGTCGATTCTATGATAAGGAGTTAGTTAGGGGATTGATTCCACCTTAACTCAACTTAATCTTACTAACGATTTAATCGTCGTCGAATCGAATTAAAGCGCTTCATGAGAACAACTGCAGTTACTCCTAATCCCTAATTACACATGGCATTTCTACCAATTCATAACTAGCATGTGAACGATTACACCCATTCTCATGATGAACTAATCATTTCTACAATTGGAAAGAAAATTACGGCGACTCTACGATAATCAGAATCAAGCTTTCATCAAGGCTTCTCAACCCCTCTAATGGAGGTTTAGCCGAGAATCATTCTGTAATCATTCCCAATAGAATTCAAACAAGACATGCTATAAAGATTTGAACTTTTTTATTTAAACTCAATTGGAAACTAATCATGCAATAATTGAATTAAACTAATAATGACAAATAATTGAATCTAAGAATTTACGCTAATAAATAAATGGAAATGAAACTAGATTATGGAGAACACTATTTTATTAATCTAATGAATAATAAAACAATGATTCAAATACTAAATTAATAATCTAACTAATCTAGGTCTAACTATCTACGTAATAGGAGAATTTAGATCTAAACAATTGTAAATGACAAGAATCGAAATTGACAAATAGCTATTTTATTTATCAAACTAATTAAGAACAATGATTCTAAGAGTTTAATCTAAAACAAGAATTGAATTGAAGCTAAACTAAATTAAAAACAATTAAATCTAGATCTAGAATTATCTATATTTTTAGGTCTAATTAGCTACCATTAACAAAAAGCTAAGATTTGGTTTTTATATGTTCAGATCCAAAAATCGTGCATGGGCTTGGATCTATGTTTTAGGCCAGAGAATCAGTCCCAAAACCCAATTCTTTCAGTCCAAAAAGGCCTCTTCAGCTGCAGTTGGCTTCAATAGACTTTTCGTCTATTTCTGCTCCTCTGATTAGATCAAGGCTTAGACCATTGGAAAACTCTTTCTGAGCCGGTCGTTTTGACATAAGGTAGGCCCCATTCCGAGGTCTGAGTCCAAAGATACGCCCGGAAGTTCTCACGACTTTGTGTCTTTGTTTACGCCCGGCGTCGACTTTTCAGCTTTTGACCGGGCTTTAGAAAGGCTTTGTCTTCTTGAATCTTGGCCTTTAATCACGGAACTTCTTAGTAACCGACCTTTGCTCCTTTATCTCGCTAAAGTGGCACATTTATACACATAATGGACTTTGAAGCCTGAAATGCATAAAAACGTGTCGGTGTTAACTCTTAATTATTACTCATATAATTGGTCTAAAAGTATGATCATTATGAGGGGTTAAAACTACAGTTTTGGGCTCTTATCAAACCACCCTAAACATCATTTTGCTTGTCCTCAAGCAAAGATGAGAAATTAGAATAAGTGACCAAAATGGAGTTCTATCTACTCTCGTTTGAAAAGTGCGATTGCATTGACCACATGCAACAAGGCCTTAAACCACTAGGAATTCCCTAGTGGATGAGTTATAGCCTCGTGAGAGTTTTCCAGTGAAGGTACTCACAAACTTCATCTATACTACAATGACTAAGAAATAAAACTATTGTTTCCTTATTCATGCTCTAAATTAACTATACCTCTCACTAGCAATGCATATAGAGTAATCAAGTCGAAACCTAAGCTAATATATGCATAATAATCAATCATCTACAATAAACATATATACAATGAGTAATACTATGAAATGCCTAGCAGGTTCGTTTCTGAAACTCGGGATAGCGTCCTTAAGTAGGTTCTCACAATAATAGTCAAGATACAACACTTTATTTTTTCCACTCAAGTTCCGCTACTCCAGTGTGCAGTGGGCACACTTTACCTTACAATCTCAATGACAACTAGGAAGCCGGAGTTGATCAAACACATCTGCCACTTACTATCGCACTAACATATTCCTAATTGAGCTAGAGGTCTTTATTAGGTGTTGCGGGGATTAGGAGATGGTTTAAAAAGGAAGGAAATGGATATTTAAAAAGGACAAGTCTGAGATAATAGAGTCTTCATATTATGTAACTAGAGAAAACCTTGTTATTTACTTTTGCTTCTACACTTTGTTTCCATCCTTAGCCATATTTTTTTCTTTTTCTTTGGCTTTTGACTCGTTTTATTCTATTTTTTTTTTGGAGTTTTTATTTTATTTCTATTTTTATTTTTCTTTTCTTTGGATGGAAACTTCTTTTCTTTATTTTCTGAAGCAATTAACTAACTTTTGTTTACACAGGTTTTTCTCTTCTTCTTTCTTCCTCATTCTATTCTCAGACTTATTTTAGATTGGGTAGGTTGATTTTTATTTTTATTTTTTTATTTTGTTTTGTCTTTGTAATAGGGTAAAGGATTTGTGGTTTATGAAAGGCTAAAGAAAGGCTCAGAGGGGCGACTGGCGGAAAATAATTCATAGGTTTGAATTTCTGGCTATATCGATCCAAAGAGGGCCTAAATTCTCGCTTAGGATATGGTTTAGTGATCAAGCAAGTGGACGTGTGATATCTCTATCCGGATTTTACTTCTCCCTTGTGTCATTTCTCAAATGTTTCGCTCATATAAGGCTTTAGGCTATATTCTCACAGAGATTTGTAGAATAAGTACTCTAGCCTAGATTTGAAACTTATCGCTAACAATCATAGATACTCATGTAATATATTTATAGATAGATGCAAAGATTATTACCTACATATTAACCTAAGTTTCTAAAAATTATTTTAATGCAAAAGCTACGTGAGACTTCTAGATTATTAAGAGCATAGAGAAGGAAAACAATACCAATATTCCTAAGTGTATAGCACGAACTTATTTATTTATATTTTTGAATTTTTGGAATTTTGACTAGAAAACAAATGCATATTATATATATTTATATCCTAACAGATGCCTTAATTACACGTGTTTCTATGCCCCCCCAAACAAGAAGCATGCTTTGTCCTCAAAGTATTTTAAATAAAGAGGGTAGGAAAAATACCATTGAACGCGTGAAATTCAGGAACATCTACAAAACAAAGTTAGAACGTACTAATATAGGAAATAAAAAACTGGCACAACTCTATACGAGTTCTACCCATTATGGGGTTAACAAGAATGAAATTGCTTGGGACATAAGCAGACACTAACTAGAATGAAAACTTACCTTATCTCCCGCATTACACATCATCTTCCTCATCCTCTTCTTCCATAAAGAAGTGAGGTTCCTTTGCGTCTTGCCATGCCATGATAATTTGCCAGGCTTCCCGCCATTTATCATCTATTATTGCTAATCTATTAAGAGCCACTTGGTCTGACGGGGTGTAGGGTGCAACCTGATGAGGTTGTATCCTCCACCCTTGCCAAGTCATTGCACGGAAGGATCGAATAATACTATTGGTGGGTAAATGCGAAGGTCGACCCGTAATCCAATCCGTGAAACGTGTACAAAAACAGGAAAGAAACATAGCATAATACGGGAAACTAGAACAGGCATAAGATGGAACTTATGCCTCATGCTATGGGATCGAGCTAAACTAGAGACATCAAGGTTCGGGAAGGTCATGACACATACGTCCCGTGGCTAAAGCAAGGAAGATGCCGCAAGTGGCATCATTCACGTAAGAAAACGCCATTCCCTAAAATGTTTAGCATGATCCAAAACATAACAGTTCCTATGTTCATGGACAGGCTACCAAAAGCGACGTTTTAGTCCCCTTGGTCCTCGATACGGAAAATGCCTGCGCCATACGACTCATGCAAAAACTCGTAAGTGTAGACATACATATTATCTACCCAATAGCACCATGGGTCTTGTATTTCAGCGGGCATAGCAAGTCTAAGAACAAATGCTAGCAAGAACCTGGTAATTTCCATTGGTTCATTATCAATGTTGATGGAGAACACTTGTTCTCCATCTGGTCTTTCAAAGAAAATGCAGTTATCGTAAAAATAAGATGCTAGTGTTGGAGAATAAAGTGCATCGTCTTACCATAAGCGCTCCCAAAAATTAACGTATGTGATCGCTACAAAACCAAGCACCATAAGTAGTGCTTTGGAACAAATCTTTGAAAGACTGTTTCGATATCAATGTTAGAGATGTCATCTCAAACTTACGCCTGAATAGCTGCGAATGATCCGGATACTTTCGCGAGAAAACTGGGAAATTTTTCTGGTCCACGGAAGTCGTAGCCGAAAGTGCGCTCTAAATAGTTGGAATTTCCAGTGTTTGGCTGGTCGCTCAGCTTGGCGCTGAAAGTCGCCTCGACAAAAATTCAGAAAAATATGCAGAGCGAAAGTGCGCGCTCCTATATAGAAGCTTGAAAATGCGCTTCGGAGTTCTTGAAACTTCGGAAAATGAGCCGAAACGTGGGAATCGTGGGAGTGAAAGGTGAGTGATGGAGGTTAGGTGTAGTGTGAGTTGTGAGTGTAGAATGTATGAAGTTTATATAGGTTTTAAGTTGCTAAAACGGATCGAGAAGTTGCCAAAAAGTTTTACGGCAGTTTCCGAAAATCCTAAAATTTCCAAACCCGAAAACGGAAACAAATCATTTTCTTGATTCTAAATCAAACCTAGTATCTTTTAGGTTGAATTTATGATACAATCTACCTATTTATCCGATATTTCATCCTACCATGATACTTATTCATAGATATGCCTAAACGGCCATATTTTCACCTTGACTCCGCAATAAATTCTAAAACGAGGGTCATATAAAAATCATGCTGGAATAGATAAAACCACCCCCAAACAATTTGGGAAGGTGGGATCAATATTAAAAACAACCAGCGATAATGAAAATAACCGCATTATATTAAAAATTTCATTGAAATACATTTCACTACAAAATTCAAATTACGGAAATAAAACTTACATTAAAATAAATGACAATAATGAAACTACAAATAAACATAGAACATCAAACGATGCTATCCCTAACAACTCGATGCGGTAGCCGAGTGTACACGATCCGGAGATGGCTCCTGGGCTCCTGATGGGCCAGGACCATCCGTCCTTCGGCGACGACGCTCGTGCCTCGATGGTGTGTCCTTAGAAGGAGAATCCCCGTGAGGTGGGAATCGTGTAAGCATCTCGGCCCAGAATTGGCGCTGAGCTTCTAGCTCGGCCCTCATCTGTTCCCACCTCTCGTCCTCTCTCTGGGTACGGACCTCGAAGTTATGATGAATCGTTGCCTGTCGAGTCCGGAGGTCTTCGCAGATAGTGTTGAGAGAACACATGCCACGATGAATCACAGCCATACGTTCTGCGTCTGACCAACACCTCTCCAAGGCATCCACATCAAAACAAGTCAAATCCTCCTCATCCTCCGAGGCATTCTGATTTCCCCCATCCTCCTCGGCATTCTCATTTCCACCGTCCTCCTTTTCTTCTTCTCTATCCTCAGCCAACCTCCAAACTCGTTGGACACACTCCCTATAGATGCGTGGGTTTCGGTGTAGGGTGATGTACGACCTATCGGGCTTTGAGCTGCTCTCAACTTCAAAGATGATCTTGGTTATCAACACGGGGAGAGGTGCAACAGACTTCCCTACTCCCTAATCATGCTAAGTAAAACTCCAAGATGCAGAACTCATACTTCGCTCACGGAGTATCCATAAGATGTGGAGGCAGTTCAGGCCGATGTCGCTGACCTTCTCCTTCCCCAGGACGTTCCGACCAATCCACTGAGCTGTAGCCAGCTGGTTGGTTCTAAGGGAAGCCTGACGAACACAATGCGACCTCGCATTGTAGTTCCCTTCTATAACCATCACGTTCATCGATGGCTCTACCCCATTATATTGGGACTCCTGCAACGTGACATCCAGATGGATTCTAGGCGGAATGCCTAGAATCTCAGCCAACAACCCCATCGTCACTTCCTTCCTCCTCTTCGCCACCACAACAAAAATCCTAGTCCCTTCCAACTCCCTCGTATTGTAGAACCGTCGGACTAAGTCCTCGTGGTAATAGGCTTCAGTCGAGTACCACAAGCTATTCGATCTCGACCGATCATTTAAATCACCGTAAAACGGCGTGAAGTGGTCGCCTGTAAAAGCTTGCTCTGGTAAAATTCGGCGTTGTTGAGTCATTGGAAGTTTGGAATGTAGTGGGGGTTTAAATGGGATGTGGTGGTGGGATTTGAATCGACCGACTGAAGCAAACAGTGGTGGTGGTAGCGTGGTGGCGCGGCAGCACCAAAATTTGGAATTTTCGGTGGTTTTTGCTTATTTAATTTGGTGGAGGTGGTGGTGGAAAGCTTTTAGATTAGATTTGAAATCGATTTGAACTGGGGCGTGGGTTAATTTGCTTTTGTTTTTATTTTTAATTTTTTAATTTTTTTAGGTTTTGTTTGAAGCTTTGGCGTTAATGGCGGTTTGTGGAAGATGATGATTGTTGGGCTAAGGTAATGCGGTCGCTACTGTCGATGGAAGCGTTGGGCCCAAGCCCAAATCGAAATTTGTGATTTTTTTTCGATTTTTTTGTGAAACTTCAAATCAAAATTGCCGCCTTACAGGTCGATTTTTTTGCGAATGAGATATGGAAATGATCAGGAGAGAATTTCGAATCAATGATCCATAAAACACTCTATTCCGACCGTGGATGACATATAAGATAGTGGAAAAACCTCCGAAGCACGTGCATGACGCGTACATTATGCGAACAATTGAACTCTAAATTCATGGATTATGTCAACCCGAATCATAATACAATTAAACGGCCTAAGCAACTGTAATGGGACATAAACATTCTAGGATCGGAACATTTAACACCCACCCCCCCAAACAAATTTTTACAACGGAGCTTAGAAAATTTGTTTTAGTAATGGTCTTTTAAAGTCGATTCGAGACTTCTATAGACTTATGTTTATTCTTTAATATATATATATATATATATATATAAGAAAACAATAAACAAGAAAGACATAATTCACCCCATAGAGAAACATGACTCAAAAATCCGAGAAAACATGCAAGAGTGGAAAACATGAATTATGTTTAAACGTGGACTTAGGATCCGGTACTTACAGCCACACACTCCATAGGGAGGGCCCGGTTACCTTAATGGTGCACTCACCAATATATGGAAATGAAAGGAAATGCACCAAACACAAAAGTTGAGTCGTTTATAGTCAGATACTCGAGACTTATCTAAACATATGTATGAACATGCAGTTTATCATATATCAACAACCGAAATAGTTGTGGATCATTCCATAAATAAATATCACAGAAAACATATCCAAACACAATCAAGCACCAAGATTTCCTATGACGCAACCTAGTAAAATGAAAGCGAAATCGGATAACCTTATTATGTAACCTAGCATGCACCTTCTTTTTCATTTTTGAATGAGTTGGTGTTCTATTGAATAAGTGTGGAAGAGTGAATGGTTGTGGAGAATATGGTGGATATGGGTAAGTTGTAGAAGGAAAACATGGAAAAAATGAGGATGTGGGTTTAGCACAAAACTCATTCATAGTGTAGGTAGGGATTGTCTCCAGTCTGAAAATGAAGGTGTCAAATGCTTTTGTCTTCTGAAGTATTTGCTTACTAGGTGGATTTAAAAACTTATGAAGCACAGAAGAAACAAAAGGATCGAGTGCAAACTCGAGATTCCTTTGAAAGGGTTGAAGGAGGGGAGTCGAGGTGGGTGTTGTGCAAAGTAGTTCTTGATAGGGTGAATCATCACCTGCTCTAAGAAACTCATCGAATTGCTCATCTAGATTGGTCATATCCTCTTTACTATGATAGTCCTCTACATCTTTGAGAAAGTCATCTATCTCATCCTCATCCGTAATATGTGTATCGACTAGTGTAGGGATGGAAATGTTGGAGTCTGAACTTCCAAAGGAAAGAAATTTGGGCATATGATTATCAGGGAACGTGTTGTTGAAATAATCTCGAGCAAAGTTCTCGATCATGTTTACCTCTCCATCCATAGACGAATCGGGTAACTGTGTCTTTGTTTTAAAAACATTGACTTCAACAGCAAGATGGCCAAAAGACATGGACATTGAACCATCGTGGCAATTAATGGCGCATTGGCGGTTGCCGGAAAGGGCGCCCTAAGATGATCGGGGACAGAGTCGTTAACAACCGCGGTCGAGGATGACAAAATCAATTTGGATAGTAAAAATCCGAACTTTTACAAGAACATTTTCGACGACACCCTTAGGATACTTAATAGACCGATCAGCTAATTGCAACGCGTCATTTTAGTGGGTTGCATCTCCTCTAGACCTATTTGTCTATACAAATAAAAGCGGGGAGTAAGTTAACACTAGCCCCCAAGTCTAATAACGCGATCGTCAGATAAGAATCTCCTAAGGTGCATTTATGCGGTGGGACGAATGTGGTCCTTGTACTTAACAATTCCATTATGTTCGGATAGAGTTGGAAATTGTTACGTTAAAAGCGTCTTTTGGTATATTGGTCTTACGCCTAGTAGTACACAATTCCTTAAGAAACTTAGCATGGTGTGGTAGCTTTTTTTATAGCTCGAGGAAGGGAAGGTTTATAGTTAGATTCTTGAAAACATCCCTAATCTCCTCATAATTTGTATCCCTAGTTAACACGGCTAATTTTTGTGGAAACGGTGGTTTCTGTTTGTATTTAGCAATGGTATCACCTGGATGTTTAACCGTGGCTTTCTGTTTCTTAGGTTGTGTTGTAACTGGTACCTCTACAGTGGTAGGCTCTTCAGTTTCTATTTCAGTATCTAGTAAAATAGCAGGTGTAGGGGCTACTGGTGGGGTAACTATAGGCATAGTTACTTTGTTATCAACCACTCTGCTAGAACGGAGAGTGGTGATGGCCTTTAGCTCACCTACATTTTCATATTCATTACTAGTATTATCGGTTACCTCAAAGGCTGTGTTTGTTGTTTTAGGATTAGGTATTGCGTGACCTGGCAACACACCTTTGGTTTGGGCTTTATCTTGAGCCAACTGTTGGGTTAAATTATTAAGGGATTGTAGAAATTTGTTGGTTAGATTGAGCCATGGTTTGGAAAAGTTTTGGCTCACTTGTATGAAGGTGTCAAGACGATCCGGTTGTGTGGGTGTAGTAGTCACGGGTGGTGTGGATTTGGAACTATTTCACGTGAATTATTTATGGGTGGATTTTGATAGTTATTATTTTTTGGAATGATACCTCTATTAGCATTATAATTATTATAACTACCTTGACTTTGTGCTTGACCTTGTCGAGGTTGCGCTTTGGTTGTTATAATTATTAAAATTACCCCGACTCGCCCTTGTCGTGGTGGAGCTTGGTGAAAACTTTGTGTTGGCCTAACATATTGATTATTGTACCGGAGGTGTGGACGTGTTGGTTATTTCTCCAACCGAAGTTGGGATTTTGTCTCCAAGGGTTAGGTTCACTATTAATGGAACAAGCCCTGTTCATAGGCTATAGGACGATTGGGAGTCGGGATGCTCGGGGCTCCAACAGAAACTACATGGATTTGAATTTACATTCATCACGGGGATAGGCTTTTGTTGAACAGAAATGGCCTCTACCTTTTTAGTGAGTGATTCAATTAGAGTTTTAAGCTCGGCATCGTGTTTAATTTCAAACATACCGGCGGCCTTAACTGTATTTGATGAACTAAGCGGGCGGTAGATATCATCACTACCCCCCAGTTGTTATTCCGCTTAGTTTGATCCTCTAAAAATTTATAAGCCTCTGAGGCTCCTTTACTTAAGAAACTACCCCCATTCATTATGTCTAGGACTTCTTTATGGTGGTGTAAAAGTCCTTTGAAAAAGGCATGAACTAACGTGTCTTTCGCTAAGTTATGATGTGGACACTCTATAAGGAGATCGGTGAAACGATTCCAAGCCTCTGAAAATGATTCATGAGGATTTTGTCGAAAAGAAATGAATCTTGGAAAGCATCTCATCCGTCTTTAGGGGTGGGTAAAATGTTCCATAAACAATTTGAACAAGTTTAGCCCACGAGTCCTGCAATTAGGCGTTTGGGCGGTTAACCAAGATGCCGCCTTATCGGCTAAGGTGAAAGGGAATACCCTGAGTTTAATTTGTTCCGCACCAACCGTAGGATGGTGGAATGTTGTTAGGACTTGTTTAATCCTACGCATGTTCAATCCATGAAAAGCGGGTAACAAATTAAAATATTTGGGGATTCGAAATCCCAATCGGGTCCGCTGCTAGAACGATGCAAGATTTGGGGCTATCGCTCAAGGCTTTGTAGAAGTCAGAGAGAGGAGTCTCTTCTTCGTTGGGCATTGTGTCAGGTGATGTGTGTGAAATAGTAGCTAGAGGTGTAGTGGGTGGTATACTAGATAGACTTGTTTGTTGACGTTGTTGTGTAATTACGTTCGCTGTTTTTGTTCGGCCAGACCTTAATATTATACAAGGCTAAAACAAAATTTAGCTAAACACATCAACACTCCAAACAATTCTGATATAATAGTATAAACCTCTAACAGGAGATGCGAGGTGTGGAAGAAAGGAATACCTGATTGCATCCTTACTTCGCTTATGAATAACGTCTTGTTTACACGTGTTCAGTATATATAACAAGTTAGAACACTGAAAAATTTGAAAAATCAAAGTTCGAGTCAAAACTGTAGAATTCCGGAAAAATTAACAAAGGGCGCGGGTGCGCTCTCATAGGGCGCGGTCGCGCTCCGTGTAATTTTCAAATTACAATGTTTTTAGGGCAGGTCACTCTCCACATGGGGCGGGTCGCGCTCGAGTTCCAGGCTATAGGGCGCAGTGCGCTTCTTATAGGTGCGGTCGCACTTAGTGTATTTTTTCGGAACTTTTCAACACTCAATCAGAAAACCACAGTATGAATCAAACAAGGGTGGTGGGTTTAATGGGACTTTAAAAAAGGTACTTACACTATGAAATCAATGCGAAAGTGCAACTAAGATGGCAGCGGCGCCATTTGATAAAAGATAAAATTGAATAGTCTACCTACGAAATGAACGATGGACTCAAAACGTAAGTAAACTAAAACTTTTTACGTGCCTAAGATTTATCAAAGATTTCTACTCTCAATCCTATGAGATATAGTGGAGTAGAGTGATTCGTTCCACTATTAGTCCTTCCGCATGTTAATGTTCTCTAAGTATAAGTATTCAATCTCTAAAGTCTAATGAGAGATTTACGAAAAGGCAACTAGACTATGATGAAACTACCCACAAGATGCACTAGTCGACTATCAGAACAACTAAGGGAATGCTACGTTGATTCTATGATTAGGAGTTAGAGGGGGATTGATTCCACCTCAACTCGACTTAATCCTATTAACTAATTTAATCGTCAGTAATCGAATTGAATCGCCGAGAATAATTGGTTCTTCCTAATCCCTAATTACACATGGCATTCCTACCAATTCATAACTAGAATGTGAACAATTAAACCCATTCTCATGGTGAACTAATCGTTTCTAGAGTGGAAAGGAAATTACGACGATTCTACGATAGTCGGAATCAAGCTTTCATCAAGGCTTCTCAACCCCCTCTAATGGAGGTTTAGCCGAGAATTATTCCGCAATCATTTCCGATTAAATTTAAACTAAACATGATATAAAGAATTGCAATTTACTAATCTAATTTAAACAATAATTAAAATATAATTAATAACTAAGAATTGAATAACAAGTAATAAATGAAATTAGATCTAACACAAATGTAAATGACAAGAATCGAAATTGACAAACTAGCTATTTTATTTATCAAACTAATTAAGAACAATGATTCTAAGAATTTAATCCAAAACAAGAGTTGGATTTGAAATTAAACTTAATTAAAAACAATTAAATAAAAACTAGATCTAGAAGCTATTTTAATGGCTACTTTTCACTCTAACCTATCTACCATTATCCAAGAGTTAAGCTTTTGTTTTTAATCTTTCAGATTCAAAAATCGTGCATGGGCTTGGAGCCATGTTTTGGGCCAGAGAATCAGGCCCAAAACCCAATTCTTTCAGTCCAAAAAGGCCTCTTCAGCTGCAGTTGGTTTCAACAGACTTTTCGTCCACTTCAACTCCTTTGATTGGATCAAGGATTAGACCATTGGAAAGCTCTTTTCGAGCCGGTCGTTTTGACATAAGGTAGGCCCCATTCCGAGGTCTGAGTCCAAAGATATGGCCTTCGGAAGTTCTGCTGACTTTGTGTGTTGTTTCTGCCCGCGTCGACTTTTCAGCTTTTGACCGTGCTTTAGAAAGGTTTTGTCTTATTGAATCTTGGCCTTTAATCACGGAACTCCTTAGTAACTGACCTTTGCTCCTCTATCTCGCTAAAGTGGCACATTTCTGCACATAATGGACTTTGAAGCCTGAAATGCATAAAAACATGTAATCAGTGTTAACTCTTAATTATTACTCACATAATTGGTCTAAAAGTATGACTGTTAAAGGGTTAAAACTACAGTTTTGGGCTCTTATCAGTGAACATATGGCTTAACATTGTCTGAAGCATTGAACTTTGGAAGCATAGAGATTACTGATGCTCTAAGTTCAAACTAGTTAGATTCTGTTTCTGGAAAAACAATACTGCTTGGTGGGTCTCCAATGATTGGAGAATAGAAATCGACCAGCTTCTTCCTCTGTTGTGCTTGCATGTGTGGGATAGCTTCAGGATTATTCAGGTCCATAACAACTCCATCAATGCGTGCGGCCATTGTATCAATCATGTCTAGTATTCTTGCTATACGAAGATGATAAAAACTATCCTACTATGCTTGAATGCAATTAAACTAATATGCAACTATTCTAAATTATACTAATATGCAAAACTACTTTCCTTCAACTGGGTTGGGCTTTGCAGCTAGTATCTCGCCCGTTATCTAAAGTTGTCTCTTCTAGGGTTATGGTGAATCACTTGGATTGCTTAAGTACCACACGGCCCACAGACGATAGTCTGTTTGTCAAGATTCAGACAAGAAATACTAGAGTTTGATGCTTCGCTGTGTTGGCTTACAACTTCAATTGTTGAAAAAGTCCTAAATGCAATTATGCTAGAAAGCAATAAAACTAAACTATGATGTAACTATACTAAGAAAGCAATAAAACTAAACTACGATTCAACTATACTAAGAATGAAATAAAAAGAATGAAGATTCGACTAACCTAGATGGTAGATCTTGTCTACGAGATGTCCTTCAAGCTTCTTTCTTTCTTAAAAGGATGGATGATGCTGCTAAAATTACCTCAAGATCCAAAATTCTAATCTTGAAAGAAAACATTAAACATAAACAACTTAAAACAGCAGCGGTGCCATTTGACAAGCCCTTTTTTGTGTGTAGATGAGATAGTATATAGATGATATAGGTAGATGATGTAGATGGATGATGGTCGTTGAACAAAATAGAAGCGTATCAAAACCTAATTATCCCTCAATAAGTAAGGGATGAGTAGGGTATCATTCCACTTTTAAGTGTATGTTTATATGAAGGACAAGACTGGAAAGGGGGTTTGAGGGATTAAAAATTATGACTGTAGAGATTTTAGATTCTAATGCTAAACTAAACTAAATTAAATTAAACTAAACTAAACTATTGAGAATTTATAAGAGAGGGAATTCAAGAGATTATAATCCACCAATACTTTTGATTCAATGACCTTTTGCTTCATGGTTGTACTCACAAGTAGACTACAATTAGGTAATCGAGCGAGTGTCGATGCCCTCTTGGATGAAACATCATTAACGAATAACTCTACTTAAGGTTATTCCTATGTTCATGTTACTAGTATCTTCTTTCCTTTTATGTGAGCTTGGGCAGCTATTCAATAAATCACCATCTAAGGCAAACACAAGGAATACTTTCCTTACTCTAAAACACTACACAACTAGAAGAAAAGTAGAGAATAATAGTATAATAGTCAATTACAATAAATAAAACCCTATTCTAGCATTATATTCAATTGCAATAAATAAAAGCATGTCACTAGAAAATATTCAATTGAAATAAATAAAACCCTAAACTAGCATGATATTCGATTGCAATAAATAAAAACCTTAATCTATACTTCCATCCCCTGGTCTAGGCAATGGAACTAATAACTAAAAACATAAAGAACTAACCTGATTGAAGAACACCATGAACCAAAAGAATCATTAAACCTTAAGCACCGACTTCATCTTCTCCCTTGAAGGGGAAGATTAGCCTTCCATAAAGAAGGAAGAACACGAAGAACGAGAAGAAGAAGAGTCGAAGAACATAAGACTAGAAAGACTAATTTATTAAGACTCAGCTAGTTAAAACCGATCTTTTATTATTAATCTCTCTCTGCCTCAAGTTCTGGAGACAAGAATATAAGTGAATTGGCTAATTACATGAGGCACTTAGGTCCTCTATTTATAGAGGTTACAATGAGCTTTAGAAGCATTCCAAACTGTCATTTGCTTTCTAATACAAATAGACTTTTTTCAGAGTCCAACTTCTTCTTCAAAATGAAGAAGAAATTGGCTACAGTGTCGATCCATGCATCTCAGACACAATCAATGCGTCTGAACGCTCGGTCCATGAGTCCCAGACGCGTAAGCCGATTTTGTCTTTTCTGCTCTATCCTTCTATCCTCTTTTGCGGGCTTTGGTCCAAGCAACGAATCCTTTGGCCTTGGGCTTCCAAAGAGGATTTAAAATAGGTTCAAGTTGCATCTTTAATAGCTCCAATTTCTTGGCCTTCTCCATGATTGTCCACGGGCTTTCCATGTGATTCTTAATGCTCCAAATTGCTCCGTTTTACCCTTTTTTCTCTAATATTCTACAAAACTCCCTTTTTTACCTGTAGAATCTTAAAACATAACTTACAAACACTATTAGTTCACTAAAATGGCTAAACAAGAGGCATAATCGAGGGTTAAATAGCACTTTTTGAGCACTTATCAGGTAGCCTTCGAGGTTAAATTTGGAGTTCAGGCTTGCAGTAGTAGGGCGCTCAATTTAGCCTTGGTAGTAGTGAGTAATTCGGGGAAAACCTCGAGGTCCAGCTTCGGTCGCGGGGGCACTCGTGTTTTGCCTTGGCAAGGTGCTGGTCGCGCTCAGCCAAAAAGTGGAGTTCCAGGCACTTGGGCGCGGGTCGCGCTCCAATTTAGCCTACCTAGGGCGCGGGTCATGCTCCGTGTAATTCTTCAAGGAAAATTGTTAGTGCTGAAATGGACAACCACAGTGAGAATCAAACAAGAGTGGGTGGGTTATGGGACTTTGGAAAACTAACAATTCTACAGAAAACAATACTAAAGTAAACTAAGATGGCGGCGGCTATTTGATAACAATAAAATTGATAGTTTTACTAATGAATAATGCGATGAAACTCTAAAGGCAAGTAAAACTAAAACTGAACTATACTCGTGATTATCAAAGATTTCTACTCTCGATACTATTGAAGTAGAGTTGGAATAGAAGATTTGTTCCACTCTTAGTTCTTTAGCATTCAAGTTTCCTACAACTATCAATCATACCAAAGTCAGTGAGAGTTTTACGAATTATACTACGAAATGCTACGAAATACTAAAGTTTGAATCTAGAATAAGAATTAGGGGGGAATTGAATCCACCTTGAATCCAACTTAAGAAACTAGCATAGATTGTTGTAATCCAATTCTTACGTTCTTAAGGTAAGAATTGGTCATTCTAATCCCTAATTATACATGGCATCTCTACCAATTCTTAACTAGCATGTGAGGACGTCCACCCATTCTCATGGCGAATCAACGACCTTCTAGAGTGGAATAGACTCTTACAACGATTCTATACTACACAATCAAGTTTTCATCAAGGCTTCATCAAACCCCTCTAATGGAGGTTTAGCCTTGATTCATCAAACTATCATTTCTATATGAAATTAAATAAGACATAATATAAAGATTCTAACTTTATTAAATTCAACTAAACAATAATTGAAATCTAAATTAACAACTAAGAAATCATTAACGACTAAGAATTGAAATTAGATCTAAGCAATTTTAAATAACAAAATCGAAATTATCAAGAACTAACTATTTTATTTATCTAATGAATGATAAACAATGATTCCAATACTGAAATTAAAACAAGAATAACAACTAATTAATTAATTGAAAAACTAGATCTATAACTAAGCATTAATAGCTACTTTCTATCCTAAGCTAATTGATTCTTAAGAGCTAAGTCTTGTGTGTGGAAATGGAGGAGACCAGATCCACATTTTCGTGCATGGGCTGAGGGTCCATGTTTTGGACAAGAAAATCGAGCCCAAAACCCAATTTCTTCAGTCCATAGGGCCCTTTTCAGCTGGTTTTGACTTCAATAGGCTTTTCATCCACTTTTGCTCCTCTGATTGGGTCAAGGTTTAGACCATTGGAAACCTCTTTCCGAGCTGGTCGTTTTGACATAAGGTACGGCCAATTCCAAAGTCTGAGTCCAAAGATACAATCTTTGAAAATTCTACTAACTTTTGTGTGCTGTTTCTGCCTGTCTTAGCCTTTAATCCCAGAACTTCTTAGCAACCAACCCTTGCTCCTTTATATCGCCAAAGTGGCACATTTCTACACATAATTGACTTCAATGCCTAAAATACATAAAAGCACGTAATTAGTATTAACTCTTATTTATTACTCGCATAACTGGTCCGAAAGTATTATTGTTAAGGTGTTAAAACTACAGTTTTGGGCTCTTATCATATTCCAAAATAGATGTGGACTGAAAAAGGTATAAGCTTTATAGCCAGTAGAATAGGTAAACCACATTGTTGGGAAGAAGCCACTCAAAACAAAGACTTGACTATGCAACAGTTTGTATAGAGGTTCCTGTCAATGCAAGATTCATTGACTACTTGAGGTTCAACTTAAGACATGGTATTAGTGTTGATGTAGGCGTAGAGTACTTGTGGATTCCTTCAAACTACTCACTATGCAAGAAATTTGGACATAAAGATACAGCTTGCTCTTCTATTAGAGAGCCAAGAACTAACACTGCAATAAGGAAAAGTGTTAATAATACCCAGAGAAATTATGTTCACCCACAACGACAATCAAGACAACAAAACTCTAACTGGGTAAGAAGGCAAACAAATGTTACAACTGCTCTTCCAGCAAATGAAAACACTGAAGAAATTACACCTATTGTAACCGAGTCAAGTGCAACAGAGAACTCTGATCAAGTTCAATAACTTACTGATAAGGATTTGGCTTCAGAAGTAATTAAATCAATTAGCAATTGTTGTTGCCTAGGAAAGGATTCCAACCTCAAATCAGTTTCAAGCCTTAACAAATGAAGTGGAAATGTATACAACTCAAGCTCTTGAGGTGGTTAATCCCCTAATGATGGAACATGTAATCGCTGATGAGGGTAACTTCTGTATCATGTTAATAGAGAATGGAATCAGCCCATTATGCTATGTCAGAAGAATACCATAGAAGTTGAGGTATATAAAATCTTTATATGTGCAGTCATGAGTTACACATGGAAGGAAAGAAACTATAAGAGATTTAGAAATACTACTCAGGATTGGATGACAGTTAGCAGTAGACTAAAAAGTGATGTAGGTGTATACTTACAAGGTCAGTTAACAGAAGTGAAGGACTCTATGCACTCAAAACTTTACTGGAGAGACTGGGGATAACAGTTAAGTATAAAACTAAACACCCCATTTAAATCCAGCTGTCATTCCACTGCCAACCCAAACACCCCATTTAAGAAAATCTATTAATGGTCTATGAAACATGGACGCGCCTTGTAGAGAAAAAGACGAAGTTTTCTCTATTTAGGCTTGAGCGCACCATGTGCTCCTTTACTGGACAAGGGGCGGTCGCGCACTCATGTCTTGGTGAACTCCGGGCTCTTGGTAGCACCCTGGCGGCTCGACTTTGCCTTGTTAAGAGTATGGGTCGCCAATCGTAGAGCACAAATTTGACTTATTTTGGAAGTTTTCTGAAATAGTATAAATATAGGTTTTTTCTGTAGAAACCTAACTTTTCCAAAACCAAGAAAGAGAAAGATTATAAGTGAACAATTCTTTGTGAGTTGAGTGTTCATTCTTTGTGAGTGAATTGAGAGACTTGTAATCTGTTACTCCAGACATCTAGTAAAACTTGGAACTCGCAGTGTGGACGTAGGCAAATTGCTGAACCCACTACGAGTTCGAAGCTTTACTAGATGTCTGGAGTAACAGATTACAAGTCTCTCCATTCACTCACAAAGAATGAACACTCAACTCACAAAGAATTGTACACTTATAATCTCTCTCTTTCTTGGTTTTGGAAAAGTTAGGTTTCTACCGAAAAAACCTATATTTATACTATTTCAGAAAACTTCCGAAATAAGTCAAATTTGTGTTGAAATATGGTAGCGACCAGCTCGGAAAAAAAAGTCAGGTCTTGACGAAGAGCTCGAGTTCAACAAAGACATGGCGTGACCAGCTCTTGTCCAGCAAAATGGAGCTTGTGCTCAAGCCTAAATAGAGAAAACTTCGTCTTTTTCTCTACATACCTCTTGGTGGGCTGTGTATGTGTCGGACGCGGATACGGCATGGATTCGCGTCTGATGCCGTCAACATGGTCAAAAAGAAAAATATAAAACAAAATAATGTAAAAAAATTCAATTATTTTTTATTCTTTTCTTGTTAAGACCTTATAACATGTTTTTTTTAATATTTGATTAAGAAATATGTAACTTAATCTTGTTGTTGTTTATCTTAAATAGTTTTGAATTTATACATTACGAAACATTTAGTTCATAATGTTTAATTTATATAAAATAAAATTACAATTATTAATTAACTTTCGCGTCCTTTGCTGGGTGCCCGTGTTCGCATCCTATTTTTTTTGAGATATAACCGAGCCGGCCCACGTCAATGTTTGTGCCCTCGTCTGTGCAACATCGTTGATTTTCATACACTCATACCAACTCAATTAGCTCAGACCCGCAAAGAAACAACCAACTTGCGCATAGCAGGGTTGTCTCGTTTGCTATACAATTGACTGATGTGACACCTATCAAATCTTTATTGCTAGTACTCAATATGAACAAATAAATTTGTAACTCTAAATTTAGATAAGGTCAAATTACCTGTCCCTTGTTCGTCTGATTTTCTCAATATCAACGACATGCTTGACTCCTTGGTGAGACGAGGCTTCTTGTACACATGAACAAATAATAATCCTGAAAACCAAATTTCTTTAGTTTCTTGACTAAGTTAGTTTTGGGGTTATACGCCATTAATCTGCAACCATCTTCCTTTGTCATAATAATCTCTTTACCTTTTGCAACACCTAGTGGTTCCAAGTTATAAAGCCCCCCACATACCTCTCACCTTCCAACTTTAAACAGTTTAGTCTAAGAATCGGCTACACCTTATTCTTTCATACCCTATATCTGAGCTTCTTTATGCGGAACCAAACGAAAAATACAAAGCCACCCAAGCAACTCCCCAACTTGATTGTTTAAATCATCAAAGCTAAAACTCTTAGGCCGTGGTATCTCTAGAAAAACCTCATTTTTTATATCAAAGGAAACAATCGTGTTCCACAAAAGTGAGTTACAAGGCCTTGCTGCTATAGTTACAAGGCCTTTATGCGTAATAGGATGAAAGATGGTTATCTAGCAAATTATTTGCTCGAGTTTATTGAGAAAGATATTGCTAAACAATTTGATAAATATTCTATCATAGATTCTTTTGATGTCTTGAAGAAAACTCGGCGAGAGCGGCTTCAAATGCCTGACTTGACTACTTGAGCTCCTTGTTCGATCTTTTTGTATAGGAGGATATAGGCTAACAAACCAATAACTCCTTTTTGTTTGTAAATGTGGTCTGTGGATACAAGTGATCATGATTAATTGTATATCCTCTTTAATTTTGTAATCATACTTTTTGATGACAAATATATGTATGCAGAAACTGTCATTCCAATTGTGGTGTTGTTTACTTATGGTTAATTTATATGTACATTATATAATCTATATGTTGGACTATAGTGTAGTGTGAGTGAATTTGTAGTAGAAGAATGAAAAAATATAAGTGGTTATTTTGGGTTAACAAGTATTTCCAAAAATCCACCGGATGAACCAATTAGGATTTCCCTCCCACTAGATGGGGAAATTAGGGTCTCCCCGACTTTTTTTTTGTGTGTACCTAGGGGGAGACCCTAATTTACCCATCTAGTGGGGGGAATCCTAATTGGCTCATCTAGGGGGAGGGGATGTGGTAATTTTTTTTCAGGCCTTGATATGGTGACGACCATAGCTGTTATACTTACTTATAAACCATCCAATTGGATATGCCAATTAATATATGGAATAGACCTCTTAAAATAATCTATATAAGTGACTGTGGGGAGCTTAAAGTGGCCAAGCCTTTGCTTTCTCCTAGTCTGCCTTGATTGTTCCTTTTCGAGATCGATGGGGTACGTTCATAATTTGAATGTTTTACTTCATCTACTAATACGTTTTGTTATCCCTTGTTAATTACATGGTCAAAGTGGTAACAACGCTTCATGCTATTTCATTTTCTGAAATAGTATAAGCACTCCCCCCTAGGTCAAATTTCTGGCTTCTTTCGGCCGTCCCTGTATTTTGATTATATGTATATACACTCGCCCCCCCTAGGTTAGATTCCTGGCTCCATCCTTGCTTGCTGCTAACCAATGAAGAGTGCGATTGACAAGTGGAGCAGGTGATGTTTCGAGACTGAAATTGTATGAGACGTCTTTTAAAGTTCTCCATGAGTTCAGGGATCCAAGAGTGTAAACGCTAACATGTGAGAGAAAACAGGATTCAAAATTATATTTACTCGGTAAATAACCCCAAATTCTTATAATTTTATATTCATCCCGACTACCATGGCCAAATCCAAACTCAAATCGAATACTCAGTTCATGAATAGGCAAACTAGGGGGAGTAAGTGAACTAGGGATGGTTATGTGTTCTTTTGTAAAATGATTCCATACGTATAGGGTGGAAAATTTGGACGACATTGGCAGGGAATTCTTTTCAAAATAACTTACTAAACACATCAAGCCATTGCAAATAATAGTAACGTAGTACCGTTGAGGCAACCCCATGTACATTGGGAATTCCAACTAAATTGCCTTGTTATTACCTACTGTTGTATGATCCTCAGCATGGTAAAAGTGGGTCTTGATGGTATCATGTATGGGAAGAAGTTAAATATAGAGTGATTGGCTTGGACTGAACGATGGAGATGTGAACTTATGAATTGAGGATCGAACTTGAGTAGTTGATGCCATGTTTTACAAACGCACCTGAATTTGAACAAGTATTTGACAAACAACCATGACAATATCTCAGATATGACATCATATCGAAGGATACTCATCATCTTCAAATCTGCCCAACCCCAACCTACCTTCTCCGCCTAGAGTTTCTTTATAGGAAATAGGAAAATTGTTGAAAAAAAGTGTCGTTTAGCTACAGAAGTTTTCTTTCGTATTACGTTTAGGAAGTCTTACCAAATTTAGTGACTACGGATCTGGGCCAGGCCCGAACTATATCTTTTGACTTAATGAGTATGAACCCTTGCTGAAAGAATAGACATCTATATATCACCTCTCTCTATATATTAAAGCAGAGTACATCTGAGGTGGACAGTCTCTTTCTTAGGTGGCGCAATCTTAAAGAGAAGAGTTTCCCACGTGGACTCCTTGGTAGGAAGAGATTTTCAAGGCAATTTTCCTAATCCCGACTAACTAAAGTTTCCTAATCCTGATTGAATACTAACCAAAGTTTCTTATCACTATAAAAACTTCTAAATTGATCATCGTAATTATTATCCTTCCTGTCTCTACCTTTTGGTCAAATCCAATAAGTTTTGTTTTGTTTTTCCTACTTCGGTTGATGTACTTCAATTTTGATTATTCTGTAACATCCAAGTATGGCATTGTATCTTATCCTCCTGAAGTTTTGAAAAGTTGGTAGTAGAGTTTAGTTTAGGTTTAATTGATAGAAGCGGTCATCGAGAACCATTAGAAGAAGAACATTCAGTTGACGCAAAGAGAGGTAAAATTTTAAAAACTATCCGTTTCTAAATTTATTTTGTTATATTGATTTCAAATCTTTCAATGTATGAAATCTAATGTCACATGCCTACGATGAATTATTAATTTGTAAGCTATTGTCTCATGGTAGCTGTAGAAAGTACTCTAAAGATGAATTTCTTCAACGTAAGGGTTCAGACGTTCAGTAAGAGTTGAATATCAAAATAGCATTCACTTCACTTTGTTGCCGTCTCGGAACTACAAGAATTATTAAAGACAAAATAGTTCTGCTGAGACACCAAACAAGTAAGGATAAAACTTCGTTGTCAATGGCACGTCTAAATGTTTAGTTGGATGTCAAATGCTTTATTTATGGCAGTAAATATTTTCTATAGGTTGTAGCATACATTAGGATAAAGTGGGGTCTAAATTATGCTCTTGAAAACATCCAATCAGGGTTAGTTAACTCAAATGGGAGTGCTAACATAAGGAAGGCCATTGTATCAACAAAACTTATGCCACGTACTGGATCAAATATGGTATCTGCTATTAGTTTGAACTAGAAGAAATATTATATCATCGTGTTATTGCCAACACATTTTGAATCGTAATATCGCTCAAGTCCAGCACATATGTAAAGGATATATATAGGCAACAAAAGTTATGACTCAAGAAATTTTCTCAATTGTTTGATTATGGATAGTGTGACTAAAGAAGATCCTTTCCTTATATGTATCTTGAGCTTTTTGTAAGGGTTGAAATTGAAATTTACCATACTTTGACAATGTCTATGTTGCTTAGTAGCTGATGCAAAGAGGAATTACTTAGTATGCATTGAATGAGCAAGATTAAGAACATATGAATTGAAGTACTTCAAACATTTGAGTAAGAGATCAAGATCAAACACATAAGAAGTTGCTAAGGGCAATCTAGGACTTGCAATAGTAAGAGCATTTTAAAGCAGATACGGTTTAGATAACGTTGGAAAATTATTGGCCAGGGTATCAACACTAATAATTGAGCGGAATGTCATCATATGATGGGGAGTGTTGAAAATGTCATTTCTATGGGATGGTTGAACTTGTGTGGAAGTTGATATAATAGCATATATAGGAAGGAGTGTTGCCTACTTGCCTCACCTTAGTACTAAAACTGAAGGAATGCATATAATTAATAAATGTCCTAACACTTAACGTTATAGACTTATAGCACAATAGGATAAATCATGAATTGATAATCACATGACATTCCCGGTCGAGTCTTTGAAGGCGCTTTAACGTATGTGTGAAGCAAGAAGGAGATTTGAAGAAAGAATTATGGAATTGGCTACTAGGTAAATTTAAATTTAAATGCCACTTCGACAACCTTAAAGATGCATTAGAGATACCAATGGATTATGGTCTTTTACTAAAACACATATGGAAGCAGCTACTCTAGGTGGGATGATAACTCTAATGTAAACTCAACATTAAGTTTTTTTATGAAGATATGAACTGCACAAGATGATAAGTGGAATCTATAAATGAGCCCGGCCATATGGCCGGGTCCAAAACCTTGTATATATAAAAGCTCGCACCTGATATCTCTCCTCATCTCATGTGTTTGTTTTCTTAACCGGGCATTCTCATAGACTCCTAAAAAAATGCCCATTCCATATATTAGTTAGACCTCCCTAGATTTGTTACTTTCTCCTTTGTGTATTTTGTATTTATTTGGGCCTCCTCAAATATCAAAACACACATACAAACAAATTTCTAAAAAAACCTTTCCAGCCTTTCATACGAATCCTAATAAAACAAAATTCCTAAAACCTACTAAACCAAAAACTCGACTTCTTATATCAAACTCACTCTCAAACCTAGCAAACAAACTTTCTTAAAACTCTCAAATCTAGCAGCCTAGTTAGATTTTGAAAGCTATCAGCATTCAAAAAAACAATTTATCAGCCACCATCCCATTCATGTAAGTTTTTAGAGCAGCTTTCTCAATGGGCACAACCACTTTCCTAATTAAAAGGTAAAAGCATAAGCATATCCAGAAGTTGTTACCCGAGAAATGAAAACAGAGAACGTTCAGCAGTCGAGAGTACTTTTACACGTCCAGGAACCAAAGTGCGTGTATGTTATGGAAAGTGAAAGTAGTTATTACCGTTTCGGTACCACAAAACAAAAACAAGAACTGAGGATTCTTAAACCTGCTCTTTATACAAGAAAAGAAATGGATTCTCCTGTCGTAGAGAAAGGCAAAAAGAAAGGATGGGGGATAGGGAAGAGGAGATTATCCAAAACCCAAGAATCTTCCAAAGGTTTCACTTTACTTAAAGCTGCACACAGAACTTCGATTTCCTTACCAAATAAGAAGAAAGAAAAAGGCTTTTCTCAGTTCGGTGGGCGAACAACGGTGCCCTTTCCAGCACTTCAAAAAGGGGTGGGCAGGCTAACAGCCTGGGAACGTAGCCCTATTCACGTTTAGCCGCGATTCTGGCGGTTCTGAGAGACTTAACACATTTGTTTCAAAACGATGTACATGCCACATAGACAAAGAGTAAGTGCCTCAACCATAAGGGAGAGGGTCTTTAGACACTCGACTGATAAGGTAAGGAGAGGATCCGTGCCCTATTCTTAATCTTAAGAGAGAGGGGTAATTGTAATATTTCCCCGTCACAATAAGTTGTATTTTTCAACGCGGCACCAGTATAACAAACAAGTTAGCCATACCCTGATCAGGTTGGTTAGCGGTTTATTTTGCTATCATCGTTCATTGGAAGTCCAAGGTACATGTATGAGATCTTTCAAGACTCAATAGCTATAGCACGTTACAATAAACAACCCACAATTTTTTTTTTCTGAAAAAGATTAGTATAATCTAAAATTTTAGTTACGAGATCAGCGTCAAAATAAAGTGCTAACAATCATGACTTCTTTACATTTCAAATTTCTCAATCTTACTCCTTTTAACGTGTGTGTGGTGGTGGTGGTGGTGAGTGTGTATGGGAGAGAGAGAGAGAGAGGGACATACTTGCACAAGAAAACAGGCCGCAGTCCATTGTTTTGATTCTCTTCCTTAAACTTATTTGGAGGAAGAACTTCACAAGGACCATGAACTAAGTCAGCCCTTACCGTGCTACCATGATTCAATTCATAGACCTGTATTAGTGTAACCAGTAAAGTTGTTATTCTTAAGAGGCAGATACCTTTATAGATACATCTGTAGAAGATAACAACAGTACCACAAAAAATCAAAAAGAATCATTAAAAATACAAAATAATAAATAATAAAAAACACCCAACCAACCAACCAACCAAAGAAACAACGAGCACACAAAAAGTATAAGCAACAAAGATTGAATGCAAAACAAATTCAAGTTTTATGTACATCATTGTTTTCAGGAGAGCATGGTATGCCAACAACATCAGGAAGGTCCCCAGACAAGTAGCACCTATTCATTCCAAATAATTTATCAGAATTGGATGAGGATTAGCGTAGTTTTAGATCCATCAAATTTATTTTTTTAGTTGTTTTCGAGCTAAATTCTCTATTGGATGAGGATTAGCATAGTGTTAGATCCATCAAATTTATGTTTTAGTTTTTTTCAATTTGAATTATCTATAGTTCATCATAACTTAATGAAATATTTACTTTTCTCTACATTTGCATTTACTTTTACAGAAAATTCAGTTTTACATTTGTTGTACAGATGAAGGCAAACAACCAACTACCAATAATCACGGCATACATGTACACAAGTTTAGATGATACTACTGACAACTCAATGGTTTGACATATAATCTTCAGCACTAACACAATCACCCCTGAAATTGTAATGGATTTAAATGCTAATGAAGAAATTGAAAAATGTATTGAAAGAAACGGAATTGGCTCAAGGAATGAAGGATTTGTCAACCGAGTATTCAAGATGAAACTCGAGAAATTTATGATGAATTATTCAACATGCAATATTTTGAAAAAGGTAAATCAATACCTTTTACATTTACAGATTGTTAAAAATTAACAAATCAATCTTAGAGATAAAAAATGATAATTAATAAAAAAAAAATTACAGCTATCTACAGGATAAATTTTCGAACCAGAAGATTTCCAATAGCAAACATTCTTTTATTTTTACAGACCATAGAAAATAAAGAATATGCCAACAACGAGGAAAACAAGGTTCACATGGAACAAAATGAAAACAGAAAACCATATACTACACATACCCAACCCAACTGTAGAAGAAGCAACTTGGATGACATTCGAATTAGTAAGCGAACAAGTTTTCTATATCAACAACACAGAAACCATCAGAGCGTGACAGGCAAAGCACTATGAATAAAAGCTTACTATTATGAATAAAAGCTTACTATTTATGAACATTAGTTAGTATTGAAATTGTTATTTTAAATTTTAGTTTAATTAAATTTTGTCTACCAAATGGAACTATGTCATAATCAATTAGCCGATAGTTTAATGTTTATCAATTGTATCAGCCTATTTTGGGGCCAAGGAGTTGGCATGCATGCAGGACCGTAGTAGTAGAAGGAAAGGGAAGCACAGAACACCTCATCACGGCTGTAGAACCCTAGAAAAGGGTGGACCACATATGGATAGATGACTCGTGGGGAGTCAGAGTCAAAGGAGAGTCAAGATAAGAAAGAAGAAATGGGAAGTATGGGATCGAGGCCACAGAACCCTAACAGGATAGGTGTGCAAAAGTTGACCGATGGATGGGACATAGATGAACGGATGGGAAGAAAAGGGGGAGGATATAAAAGTAACAGTGAACCTAAGAGAAAGAGGAGGAAAAAAGAGAGAAAAAAGAGAGTGTAGGGGAGGGAAGAGACTAGAAATACCAAGAGGGATTTTTCAGGTGAATACATTTGGCACTGTCTGTGGGGACGAGTTAGTCCACGACCTAGTGAGAAAAAAGAAAGGTTATAGCATGGCTTCTGTAGCTAAGAGGGGAAGAGGAAGAGGAAGAGGTAGGGGGAGACCTAGAGGAGTGAAGTGGAGGTCAGAGAGGAAGAAACGGGGAATATTGAGAATGAGGAGATGCCAGAAGAGGAGGTCGAAGATACGGAGGTAGAAGCGACCAGATTGCTCCAAGAGGAGATAAAAAGGCTGAGGGAGGAGAATGATGAGTTGAGGAGAGAAAGGGAAACCACCCAAAGGGGAGCGGATGCAGCAGAACCCGAGTGTAGTGAAGTGGAAGGACAAGGCGTGGAACTCCCTCATGAGACCGGAGTGAACAACACCGGGGGCATTACCACGGAAATGGTGCAGACGATGATCGAAAAGGACAGAGAAGCGAACCTCACGGCGGAGAAGGAAAAACACGGCGCGGCAAAGAAGGTGGTGGCCAGTTTGAACCAGAACCCGCTGGCTAGCTCAGTCTGGAACTCTGAGGTACCAAAGAGGTTCACATAACCTTGGTTCAAGAGATATGATGGGAAAGAAGACCCGACGGACCATTTACACCACTTTAAGTAGCAAATGCCACTATGGAAAGAGGAGAAGTACGATAGACTCCACTGTATGATGTTCCTAGCCAGTCTGAAAGGGGGAGCCTAGGATTGGTATTACCGGCTGGGGTCGCGGAGTATACAAAGGTTTGAGGAGCTGGAACAGGCCTTCATAAATCATTTCATCCATGAAAGAAAGATGGTAGTAGATGTCGTGGATCTCTTTAATGTCAAGCAAAATCCCACTGAGACGCTGAGAGATTTCCTATGCTGGTTCAAGGAAGAGACACTATGAGTGGAAAACCTGGACGAGCGCAGTCATCGCGTTCCAGCATGGGTTGAAACAGGGAACCAAGGTCCATGAATCGGTGTCCAAGATTGAGGTTACTACCTTACACGCTTTATATCTGAAGGTAGAGAGATACATAAGGTACAAGGATATTTTGCAGAGGAATAGTAAGGAACACAAGAAACTTGAGAAGGCAGTACATGCCGTGGGGGTGGAGAGACAGAGAAAGGACCGCAACAAGAGAGGGGGGAACCTACAAAGGAGAAACACAGAGAGCAGAAAGAGGCAGGGACCAGACCAGAAGAGAATATAGGGAAAGAAAACCTTATCACAAAATAGAGCTAACTTCGCTGAATAAACCGTTGGAAGAGATCTTGCCATTAATCAATGGGCAACAGTACTATGAAGCACCGTGGAGCACACCCAGGGAAATAGAGGGAAAACCATTTTGTGCATATCACCAGGTCTGGAATCACGCTACCAATAAATGCTTTGCACTACAGTGGTTAGTAGAGAGAATGATTGGGAGAGGGAAGTTGAAGGAGTTCTTTTTTTTTGTAGGCAAAATGTGAATATATTAATATAACTATAATGTTACATGATGAGTAATCGTTAACATGTTATAGGATTGGTTCCCACCACATTGCAAAAGGAGTGAGCATACTCTAGCTAAATCTTAAGTACATCTGATCAGGACTCTCGATTTTGGGTACAAAAGATGGTCGTGATACACTCCATTCCGATGCATCTATATCCAAAGTTGCCACCTGCTTTGCTGCCGAGTCAGCACTAAAGTTAGCTTCTCTCTAACTGTGTGTTATCTTGTAGGAGATCAAGTTTTGAATGGCTCTTTCCTATCTAGTTTTCGGTTTCCATGAAATTTGACCATTTACGAAAGAATGAGCAACCGATTGAGAGTCAGTTTCTATCCATATTACCAGCCATGAGTAATTGCTCTCTTTGCTGCTAATACAATCGCAATGCTTTCTGCCTCATAATTGGTGACCACCCCGAGACCTTGTGCTAGAATTCCAAGTAAATTGGATTGGTAATCTCTGAATGTTAAACCAGTGCCTCCTCTTCCTGGATTTCCAAGTGAGCATCCATCATAGTTAATTTTAATCTCTCCTTGTTCAGGTGGACACTAGTTAACTTGTTGGATTGCACTGAACGGCTTTGGCTTGCATTCGATATCCAAAGAGTGAAGAATAGCAAGTTCGGCAGCAGTGTTGTACATGTGACTCTTAGACAGATGCCCAGTAACTTGAATGCCCTTCCTTACCTGGTTCCTTATGTGTCTGTAGATGAAGCTTGAGTCGTTGTCTCTTTGAGAATTTCTTATCTTCCAAATGGCTACTAGCATACTTAGAACCGCAGAAGTCTATAGCTCTCTGATCAAAGGAGTTGCAAGTCTTTTTGCTTTTATAAGTCCCTTTATGTCTACCTCGCCTATTGCTAATTGTAGATTCAAATGAAATATTTGAAGAATCCATTCCCAAAGTGCTTGAGAGGTGGGGCAACTCCATAACAAATGCTGGTAACTTTCCTCCTCTTTTTTGCATCCATCACATCTGGAAACAATCGGAATGCATTTCTGCTTCACCTTATCATCTGTCAGAATGATTCTTTGCAAGATTTTCCATGCAATTCCAGCTGTCCTGGGGTGCACGTAGCCGTTCCAGATGATTGTTCCCCACCAGACAACAACCCCCCTTCTCTCTGATAATTTCAAAGGCAGAGGACACCGAGAATTTCCCTTCCTTATCCGATTTCCAAATTCTTCTATCCTCAATTTCGGTACTTGGAGGCAGCAGAGAGTTTAGATCCATTTCTAGAAAAGTGAAGACATTTATCAAACTATCAGGAAAGCTCCATTGGTTGTTCATAATCAGGTCTCAAACTTTTGAAGAATGATTGCTCCAGTCAAAGTGCGGATGCAAGGCCATTGTCGAGTTTGGGCCAGCCCAATCATCTCTCCAGACATCTAGAGAACTACCTGAGCCAATAGACCAGCCCATATGCCCTTTCATTTCTTCCAAAGCCCATTTCAGCCCTTCCCAGATGGATGAGCATTTGTGACTAGCCAACCACCTTTCGTGCTTCAATTTGTATTTTTGCACCATATACTGTGACCACTGGTTGTCTATCGTGATCATTTGCCATGCCAGTTTCATGAGCAGTGCAAGGTTCAACTCCTTCAGAGGTCTAAGGCCTAGACCCCCTTCTGCCTTTGGCTTACACATTTTCGCCCATTTTAGCGTGATAGTCTTTCTTACTACTAGGTTTCCAGACCAGATGAAGTTTCTAATGGCTTTTTTCCCTTCCTTTATACTTTATCTCGGCCATTTGTAGATTCCCATGTTGTACACTGGCATGTTGTTCAGTATAGTCTGTGCAAGGACCACTCTCCCCTAAAATGAAAGTAACTTTCCTGTCCATCCACTTGCTCTCTTTTTTATCTTGTCAACTAGAATTTGCATGTTGGATTGTGTGACAAGACCTTTGAATAGCGGTACCCCCAAGTATACCTCAGGCAAGGAGCCTTCCTTCATGTCAAAAATTGCTTCCACCTTTCTTCTTTTGGTGTCTGTCATGCTTCCGAGGAACAACTTACTTTTCTCCTTGTTAATGAGCTGTTTAGCCGCTAGTTAGAAGTCATTTAGGCACTTTCTCAAGTATATGAGGCCTTTTAAACTTCCATTCGCAAATAGGATGATGTCATCCGCAAGCAGAAGGTGTGATGGAGAGTATGTATTCCCAAAAAAAGCCATAGGGATGGTTTTGCCTGAAGTTTTCAGTCTTACTACGCTTCTGCTAAGAGCATCCTCCGCAATAGCAAAAATAAGTGGACATAGTGGATCCCCTTGCCGAAGTCCTCTGGCAGTGCTCAAAAACCCACACTGTCCACCATTTATCATAATAGAAATCTTTGCGCTGCTGAGAATGTTCTTGATCATTTCAAGGAACTTTGGGCTGAATCCAAATCTCTCTAGCACCATAAAAAGGAAATCCCTACTTAGATAATCAAGTGCTTGAGAGATGTCCAATTTGATGACTGCATTTCTACCCCATCTTTTTATGTGCATATTATTGATGAGTTCTGAGGCCATTGCAATTGCCATACTTCCTATTCTCCCCTTCAAAAAACCATGTTGCTCATAACAAATGATGTTCATGGCAATAGAAGTTAGCTGGTTAACCAAAATTTTAGTAACAATCTTAAAAAGGAAGTTACTTAAACAGAGTGGCCTGTACTGACCAATTTCCTGAGCATTCTTGCATTTCGGAATCAGCACCAGAAAATTTACGTTCATTCCTTTTGGGATGATGTGATCAGTGAAGAATGAACTAATGGCTCCACAAACATCATTGCTCATAATGCTCCAACATTTCTAGAAGAACATGCCCTGAAAGCCATCAGGTCCTGGGGAGCTTTGTGGATCCATACCCATGACCGTGTCTGTTATTTCTCTCCCGCTAGGTATAGTTATGAGCATGTCATTTTGCTGTTCTGTAACTGCATGTGGGATGAGGTTCAGAAGCTCCTGGTTCCGCAGTACCGGGATGGCTTCAAACTTGACTTTGTAGCCTTGCACCATGTACTCCTTAATAAGATGATCATGCAATATAGTTCCTTCAGCTGTCTTGATCTCCTCAATAAAATATTTGGACTGCCGAATTCGTGCTTTAGCCTGGAAATAAGCAGAGTTTCTATCTCCTTCTAGCTCCTCTTTGATGCATGCTCTTTGTTTCCACATAGTGGCTTCAGTGTACATGAGGTTTGAGATGAGTTTCTCCGTTTCCATTTTTTGTAAGTGCAGCTGGACATCTAAGGACTCCTGCTCTTGCTGTTTTTGGATGCCTTTGAGGGATTTGTTTGCCAGAGCAATTTTATCTCTAGTGCCCTAATATGTATTTTTATGTGATAAGCGCATAAATATTACATTATTCACGCTCAATTTTATATTAGTTAGTTCGTTTAATTTATTCGGTTGATTAAGTTAGCGTATTTTCGGTGATTTTGCAGGAATTACAGTAACTTGATTAATAAGGTCGATATTGGAAAGAATCGAGATATCAATGCGTGATTTTAGTTGGTACCCGAAAGAGCATCGGAGAATTGGGTAATTATTTGGATGGGCCGAAATAAAAGAATGAAAAGCAAATGGGTCATGAACTTAAGTGGGCACGTAACCAGCGGGAGTTGAGTTTAAGCCCATGTGCTGAAGACCGGACCATGTGCACCCATGTTCATCTAATTAGACCAGCCCATAACCAAAAACATCAAAGCCCACACAACTAACTAATGGCTAGACCATTTACTGTCCACCCGAGAAGCACCGTAGCAACCCTTAGTTTCCTTCTCCAGTTTCCAAATCAACGAACGGACTTCAAAAAATCCCGCGAATCCGCCAATTTTATCCCGAAAAAAGAGAACCTTTCCATAGACAATTTAAAAGCGCCAAATCGCTACCACCGAATAAGGAAAAAGATCTTTAGTTTCCTTCTAGATCAATTCTTGCAGTAAAGTGGTCGTTCTTGGCTAAGGAAAGAAGAGGGGCGACAGCGATAAAAGTGGTCGATTCTTGGCTGGGGAACAGGAGAGAACATGTATTTGGTTCGTTGAGGAGAATAGAAAACGAGTGGGGGCGCTACTGGGTGAAGGAGAGGAACGCGACAGAAGTGAACAATAGCGTCGTCTCTTGGCTGAAAGTGGTGTCTTAACACAAAGCGGTGAAGAGAGAGGCTCGGGCTGGTTCAAAAAGCAGAAAAAGGCGAGTGAAAGTGGAGGGCGTCTCTTGGCTGGCGTGGAAAACACTGCCCGAGTGAAGAGAGGTTCTTGGCTGGTGCTACGAAAGCATTAATCGTTGGAACCAAGGAGCAACAAGAGAGGACTTCACAGCAGGCTATGGTTTTGTTAAGGGAGTTTTATTTCTTACGTTTTATGGTTCCAGGTTATTATGTGTAGCTAAACTATAAGCTAGGGCTTAGATAAAGCCCTAGACTTGCGTGAGGGTTTATCTTGTTTAGTTGATTCATTGTTCTCGGGCGTAAAGATTCAATTGATCGTTTTGTATTGATATTAGTGGTATACTTTCATTAATTATATCTTGCATGACTTGACTAGTTAATCGTTAGATACATATTCCGTTCTTATCAAAGCATCGTTTTTTATCGTTTATGTAAACTTGTGAGAAGTAAATGATTGTAAGAAGACGATTTTTTGCTAGGAGTTTATATTCTCGTTTGTTGAAATTGATCAAACCAATATATAGATTTATATAAGAGCTCAACGTTCACATCTTCGAGAAAGCTAGGGATTCTTTTCCCTCGTGCTACTCGTAATTAAAAGAGAACTTTGAATTAATTGAATTAGGATACTTACAACGGTCTAGGGTGGATTCGAATGCCTTAGTAGTCTCTCCATTGATAATTTAATATAAGTTTTATAGTTTTCATAATTAAGTTAAATAGGACTAGTTATTAGTTAATCAAAATTTCATAAACCAATATAGTTCGGATTAGGTTAAGTAGTATTTTAATATTCAATTGTTCCTAAATAGCAATCCCTGTGGGATCGACCTCGTTCTTGCGCACCTATTACGATAGACCTCGTGCGCTTGCGAGTGTTAGTATAATTTCCTATCAAGTTTTTGGCGCCGCTGCCGGGGATTGTAGTAGTACAATTGAGTTTTAAAGTTTTATTTATCGTGATTCGTAGTTTAAGTTTAGTCGTAGTTATATTATTTCATAGTTTACGTATCTAATTTCAATTATTTTTGCAGATAATTAAGCATAGATTTCTTCTTACAAGGGATAGTCGTGACTTTGTTGTGGGCGTTGTGAAGTGCTTCTTTGTCGTCACCCGGCGTCGCAAGTAGCCCTCGAAGGGCTCACCGGAGTAACGCGTCTTTTCCTTTGTGGGATTGAATTTTGTTTGTTTCGTGGGTCGTGCTTGTTTTATTGTTTCTTGCATTTAGGAAGGTTAAATCACATTGACCAGCCTTAGGCATCTTGCATTAGGACAGGTTTTAGCCCGCTCACTAGGAAAACCTTTTTACGCGTGGATCGAGTGACGGTGCTTTTTGCACAAGAACTGGGAATCGTGTGATTTGGGTTTAGGAGCAAATATATATTAAACAAGTTTTAAAATTCAATCTGGGTTGTAATTTTTGTTTGGTATTGTTTGTGTGAATTGTCTGCATCTTTTATTAGAGTCTTAGGTTTTAGAAGTAGTTTATGGTAGTAACTCGGTCTGATAACACACCTGTTACACCGTTTGATCCTGAGATTGAACGCACTCTCCTTAGGAGAAGTAGGCATCCCGAATTAGAGGTACCCGAAACTTTTGTTGGCAATACACCAATTTTTGCTGACATGGAGGGTAATAACAATAACGTGGTTGCCCAAGTACCTAGATCTATTAAGGAATATATATATCCTACTAGGACAACCCGACCGTCTTGCATCGTTCCCCCTGCAACCAATGCTAATCACTTTGAGTTGAAGCCCAATCTCGGGCTCCTTCCTAAGTTTAGGGGGAACGGAAGAGGAAGACCCATATCTTCATGTGAGGGAATTTGAGGATATTTGTGGGACTATTAAGCTTCAACAATTTAGTGACGGAAGCTATAAAATTAAAATTGTTCCCATTTTCTCTTAAAGAAAAAGCCAAGAGTTGGTTTCACACTCTCCCATGAATTCCATAACGGGATGGGAAAAGTTATGCATTGTGTTTTTAAAGAACTTTTTCCCTAATCATAAAGGCGATTGCTTTTAGAAAAGACTTGTCATCTTTTGCCAAACTGATGGAGAGTCATTATGGAAGTGTATGGAGAGGTTTAAGGACATGCTCTTGCAGTGTCCTAACCATGGCCTAGAGAACGGTAGGCTAGTGCAGATTCTCTATGAGGGTCTCGATTTTAATTCTAAGGCTATGATTGAGACCATGAGTACTGGGGATTTCTGTGATAAGATCAGAGAAGAAGCGTGGACCTTTTTAGAAGAAGTCTCGAGAAGGTCCAAAGAATGGGAAACTAGTCGTGAGCCTAAGAAGGTGGCTAGTAGTACTACTACGTACGTAGGGTTTGTTAAGCGTTGACAAGGAATTCGGCTACCTAACGCTTAGGATGGCGCTTTAATTAGAAGAGTTGAAGCTCGAAGCTAGAAAAAGAGACAAAGTCTCTAGCTCCAAAGAGCCAATGTTGAAGTCCCCGGGGTGTCACGTTGTGTGAAAGTCTTGATCACGTTATAGATAATTGCCCCGTGTAAATGCACAAGTCAATGCTTTTAATTCATACCAAAAGCCGGGCAATAATCCTTTTTCTAACACGATAACCCCGGATGGCGAACCATCCCAATTTGTCTTGGTCTAAAGGTATACATCGGGAGGCCCCATGGTTAACTCAAACCCAAGATTACCACGGTATGCACCTCAACCACCTAAACTTTCACCTATAGAAGAGGCCATTTCTCAATTAACACAAAACACCATGAAATTCCGTGACACAACGCAACAGCGGTTTATGCAAAAACCAAACGGCTACTCAGGATAATGCTCAAGCCATTAGGAAGATTGAAATCACCATAGGTCAAATTGCTAATACTTTGAATGAGAGAGACAAGGGTAGGTTTCCTAGTCAACCAAGAGCTAATCCGAGGAGTCGGGTTGGAAATAAGTTCTAACTTAAACCGGGCTCACCAGGAGCAAGCCAAGGCTATCACTGTTTTTAGGAGTGGAAAACGTGTTGATAATAGGGTTGAGATGTCTAAGGACACTGAGGTCAGATCTGATCCTATAGAGTGTGAGAAGGAGGAAGGTGAGGTGAGTGAATCTAATAGTCATAATACTTCTAAGAAGGGTGTAGAACCTTCTACTGCTGTGGAGACTAACCCTGTGCCATCTTATATACCTAAAGCTCCTTTTCCCCAACGTTTGATTCCGGCTAAGAAAGGTTCTAATCTTAATGAAATAATGGAAATGTTTAAGCAAGTTCAAATAAATATTCCGTTAATTGATGCTATAAAACAAGTTCCTTCCTACGCCAAGTTTCTTAAAGATTTGTGTACACAAAAACGTAGGTTGAATGTGCACAAGAAAGCTTTCCTAACTGAGCAAGTGAGTTCTATTATCCAAAACCAAACTCCGCCTAAGTTTCGAGATCCAGGATGCCCTACTATTTCTTGTGTTATTGGTGATCATATGATTGAGAAAGCATTACTTGATTTAGGAGCTAGCGTTAATTTGTTGCCTTATTCAGTTTATTTACAGCTGGGTCTTGGTAAGTTGAAACCTACATCAATTACTCTTCAATTGGCAGATAGGTCTATTAGGATTCCACGTGGTGTTGTTGAGGATGTTTTGATTCAGGTTGATAAATTTTATTTCCCTGTTGACTTTGTTGTTCTAGATACACAACCTGTTCAAGATCCTAAACACCATATTCCGGTCATTTTAGGTCGTCCCTTTTTAGCCACTTCTAATGCTATCATTAACTGTCGTAATGGAGTGTTAAAACTTTCTTTTGGTAATATGACTACAGAACTTAATGTATTTAATGTGGGTCAAGAACCTCCCCGAACGACGATGATTTTGGGACGTTAATCTTATTGATAGTATAGTTCACGAGACTTTCTTGGAGAGTTATTCTAATGACCCTCTTGAGTCTTGTTTAACTAATTCTGGTAGTGGTTGTGATGTGGATGATGTAATTTGTGAAGTTAATGCGTTGCTGGATGCAACCCCAATTTTAGAAACTGATACGTGGAGAGCCACAATAGAGCACCTGACTCCATCTGAGTCTACCCCAGTCTCTTCTATAGAGAGTCCTCCTAAGCTAGAGTTGAAACCATTACCTGATACTCTTAAGTATGTTTTTCTGGGACCTGATGATTCTTTGCCGGTTATTATTGCTTCTAATTGGATAATGAACAAGAAGGTAAATTGATTAAGGTTCTTAAAGAGCATAGAGCAGCTTTAGGGTGGAATATTGCTGATATTAATGGTATAAGCCCAACTGATTGTATGCATCATATTCATCTTGAGAAGGATGCTAAACCAACCCGTGAGTTTCAAAGACGGCTTAATCCTAACATGAAAGAGGTAGTGAGAGCCGAGGTTCTCAAGTTGTTAGATGCGGGTATCATTTATCCCATTTCCGATAGTAAATGGGTGAGTCCTGTTCAGGTTGTCCCTAAAAAGTCTGGGCTTACAGTAGTTAAGAATGCGAAGGGCGAGTTAGTTCCCACCCGTATGACTACCGGATGGCGTTTTTGCATTGACTATCGTAAGTTGAATTTGGCTACTAGGAAAGATCACTTTCCTCTTCCGTTTATTGACCAGATGCTCGAGAGGTTAGCCGGTCATAAATACTATTGTTTTCTTGATGGTTATTCCGGTTATTACCAAATATGTATTATCCCTGAGGATCAAGAAAAGACTACTTTTACTTGTCCTTTTGGAACTTTTGCCTATCGTCGTATGCCTTTTGGATTATGTAATGCACGGTACCTTCCAAATGATACATGCTTAGTATTTTTTTTGATATGGTAGAAAGGTTTCTTGAGGTGTTTATGGATGACTTCTCTGTGTTTGGGGATTCTTTTGATGAAGGTTTGCACCGTTTAGAATTAGTGTTAATTAGGTGCAAGGAGAAGAATCTTGTGTTGAAAAGGGAGAAGTGTCATTTTATGGTTCAACAGGGTATTGTTCTTGGTCATATTGTTTCTAGTAAAGGAATTGAGGTCGATAAGGCCAAGGTTGATGTCATTTCTGGCCTTCCACCACCTAAGAGTGTGAAAGATATTAGGTCATTCTTAGGTCATGCTGGTTTTTATAGGCGTTTCATTAAAGACTTTAGCAAGATTTCTCGTCCCTTATGCAATTTACTTGGTAAGGACGTCGCTTTTGTCTTTGATGACGATTGTTTGAAAGCTTTTGAGAAGCTTAAGCATTTATTGACTACCGCTCCTATCATACAACCACCTGATTGGAGTGAGCCTTTTGAGTTAATGTGTGATCGCCCCGACTATGCAGTTAGGGCTGTTTTAGGTCAACGGTTTGACAAGTTGCCCCATGTTATTTATTATGCTAGTCGAACCCTTTAATGATGCATGGATGAACTACACTACAACCGAGAAAGAGTTGTTAGTCTGTTGTGTTTGCTTTAGACAAATTTAGGTCTTACCTCATAGGATCTAAAGTTGTCGTGTTTACTGATCATTCGGCTTTGAAATATCTCCTTACTAAGAAGGATGCTAAAGCGCGTTTGATTCGCTGGGTACTCTTGTTGCAAGAGTTTGATATAGAGATCAGGGATAAGAAAGGTACGGAGAACGTGGTCGCTGACCACTTGTCTAGACTTATAGTAGAATCTTCTACTGATATTTTGCCTGTAAATGAATCTTTTCCTGATGAGCAACTTTTTGTTATATCACAATCGCCTTGGTATGCGGATATTGTTAATTATCTTGTAACGAAACAGTTTCCCTCTCATTGGAGACAACAGGATAAATCTAAGTTTCTTGCTGAGGTTAGGAATTTTTTCTGGGATGATCCATACTTGTTTAAGTCATGCCCTGACCAGATTGTTAGGAGATGTGTCTCTGAGAGTGAGTCTCATAGTATTCTCTCTTTTTGCCATGACCATGCATGTGGTGGTCACTTTGGTCCTAAAAAGACGGCTGCGAAGGTTTTGCAGTGTGGTTTTTATTGGCCTAATCTATTTAGGGATGCACATGAGTTTTGTTTGAATTGTGATAGATGCCAGCGTACAGGTAATATTTCCCATAGGAACATGATGCCTCTTTCCCCTATTTTAGTTGTGGAGCTTTTTGATGTATGGGGTATAGACTTCATGGGTCCTTTCCCTCCTTCCTTTGGTTATCTTTACATCCTTGTTGCCGTAGACTATGTTTCTAAGTGGGTTGAGGCGGTGCCATGTAAACCGAATGATCATAAAGTCGTAGTTAACTTTTTAAAATATAATATATTTTCTCGTTTTGGTACTCCTCGTGCAATTATAAGTGATAATGGTACTCATTTTACACACCGAGCATTTGAATCTTTAATGAAAAAGTACTCTATTACTCATAAGCTTGCTACCCCATATCATCCTCAAACTAGTGGCCAAGTAGAAGTATCTAATAGGGAGATTAAGCGGATTTTAGAAAAGATTGTATGACCCGACCGTAAGGATTGGTCTCAACGTCTTAATGATTCTCTTTGGGCTTATAGAACTGCTTATAAGACTCCTATTGGTATGTCCCCTTATAGGCTTGTGTTTGGAAAGGCATGTCATTTGCCTGTAGAATTGGAACATCGTGCTTTTTGGGCCATTAAAACGTTTAACTTCGATATGCGTAAGGCTGGTTCACAACGTAAACTTCAGTTGAATGAGTTAGCTGAGTTAAGGAATGAGGCATACGAGAATGCCAAGATTTACAAAGAGCGGACTAAGATTTTTCATGATAAATCTATTTTTCGAAAGTCTTTTGAACCTAATAAAAAAGTATTGCTATATAATTCTCGTTTGCGCCTTTTTCCGGGTAAGTTACGTTCTAGGTGGACTGGTCCTTTCATTGTTAAAACTGTTTTTCCTCATGGTGCTGTTGAGATAGAAGATCCTACGGATGGTCGTGTGTTTAAGGTAAATGGTCAACGTTTGAAACCATACCTTGACGGTTTGACCGGGCAGGATGTGGAAGAAGTAAGTCTGCTTGATCCTATTTATCATGACTGATTGAATATCCGGCTTGTTGATAAGCCCACATAGCAATGATCAGTTGTGTGAAGCATTCGTCTGCTAGAGACGTTAACTGTAGCGCTTGTGGGAGGCAACCCATGTTTTTAGCATTTCCGGAAATTGCTTTAAAAAAAAAATAAAAAAAAAAATAAAAAACTCCCGAAGCGCTTCATGCTGGACGGAGAGCGACTCGCCTCTAAATATTATCCGAAAAATTCAACTCGAAGGAATTAAAGTTGAGCGACTTCGCGCCCAAAACATCAGAATTCAAAACTCGAGCGCCTGGCGCCATGTGGAGCGCGACCAGCTACCGACCTCCGTGGACACAAAATTTTCCAGTTTTCGACGAGGACCGGTCAGTCGAACCCCACCGAACTAAGTTTAAGACAACCAAAAAGAGTTCGGTGAACAGGATGGAGCAATGAATATGGCCATAATAGTTGGGAATTTATTTTCCATTTTATTGTTCGCATTTGCTTATTATACATGCATGTTTTTATTTTTGAGTCATGTGTACCTTTCACATACCTCATACATTCCACTTTAGCACCTTTTCTCCGTGTTTTTAGAGACGTGTAACTCTATGGAATGAGATATGTGCCACAGGTTAGTCGTCATAGTAAATTGGTTCCTTTTCTATTTTATCGATATTATATCTTTAGTGAGGTACTAATTTCTACAGGTGACTCGAGTTTTATTTTTCGTTCATGGAGCTATTGGTAACTTCCTTCCTTATTCTTTTACTTGTCCATGTTATTACTTTTTGGAATTAAGCATATCTGTCAACATTGAGGACAATGTCTAAACTAAGTTTGGGGGTGGGAACAAAATGTTTTGTTTAGCGAAAAATAAAACTTATGTATACTATGCACTTAGGGGTAGTGGTATCGTTTCCTTTTCTATGATGATTATAGTCTAGAAATCTCAGTTAGTATTAGAATTAAGAGTAGTTATTAAGAAACTTAGGTTAAGATATAGGTAATAGTTTCTGCATCTTTTCATAAATGTCTTGCATGAACGTTATATTTGTATTTGGCAGTACTTTTCTGAGACCTAAGTTAGAGTGCTTACTTTTACATAGCCGGTGAGAATCTAGCCTAAAAGCCTCATATGAGTTGATATCTGAGTGATGACACAAGGGAGAAGTTAATTCCGAGTAGAGAAAACACACGTCCACTTGCTTGATCACCATACCATATCCTAAAAGAGAATTTAGGCTATCTTTGGATCGATATAGCCAGAAATTCAAACCTAAAGAATATTTTTTCCGCTAGTCGCCCCACTGAGCCTTTTATTAGCCTTTTCATAAACCGCAAATTCCTTACCCTATATAAAAGAAAAAAATAAAATAAAAAAATAAATAAAAATAGCCTACCCATTTGATAAGTTTGAGAAATAGGATGAAATGAAGAAAAGAAATGAGAAAGACCTGTAGAAAATCAAGAATTTGTTAGTTGCTTCAAAAGAAAAATAAAGAAAAGAAAGTTTTCATCCAAAGAAAAAAAAAATGAATAGAAATAAAATAAAAAAGTTAGAACTCCAAAAATAGAATCAAAGGAGTCAAAAAGCCAAAACAAAAGGGCTAAGGATGGAAACAAAGTGCAGAAGCAAAGTAAGAACAGGACTTTCTCTAGTTACGGAATTTGAAGACCTTATTTTCTCAGACTTGTCTATTTTGTTTATCCATTCCATTTATTCTTAAACTATCACCTAAGCCATACATAACACCTAATAAAGACCTTTAGCTCAATTAGGAATAGGTTGGTGTGATAGTAAGTGGCAGATGTGTTTGATCGACCTCGGCTCCTTTGGATGTCATTGAGATTGAGAGGAAAAGTGTGCTTACCGCATTAATCGGAGTGAGCTTAAACCTCGGCGGAAAAATCGAGTATATTTTGTCTTGACATATTTGTGAGGACCTACTTAGGGACACTATTCCGAAGTTTCAGAACCGGACTTGCCACTGCATTTCATAGTTTTGTTCATTGCATGTATGTTTATTTGTAGATGATTTGATTATTACGCATATGTTAACTTAAGTTTTAAAATGAGTATTCTTTATGCCTTGCTAGTGAGAAATATGAATATCCGAGATAAATTAAGGAAACATTACTTGTTATTTCTTAGTCATTATAGTATAGACGAAGTTTGTGAGTATCTTCTCCGAAAACTCTCTCGCGAGACTAAACTCGCCCACTAGGGTAAACTTAGGGGTTTAAAAGGCTTGTTGCACATGCTAAGTGTAATCGTGATTCCTACTTAAAATGAGTTAGGAGTTTTAATTTTGTTATTAGTTTAGATGTAGTTTTGCTTGAGGACTAGCAAAATGTAAGTTTGGGGGTATTTGATGCATAAATATTACATTATTCACGCTCCAATTTTATATTAGTTAGTTCGTTTAATTTATTCGGTTGATTAAGTTAGCGTATTTTTCGGTGATTTTGCAGGAATTAAGAACTTGATTAATAAGGTCGATATTGGAAAGAATCGAGATATCAATGCGTGATTTTAGTTGGTACCCGAAAGAGCATCGGAGAATTGGGTAATTATTTGGATGGGCCGAAATAAAAGAATGAAAAGCAAATGGGTCATGAACTTAAGTGGGCACGTAACCAGCGGGAGTTGAGTTTAAGCCCATGTGCTGAAGACCGGACCATGTGTACCCATGTTCATCTAATTAGACCAGCCCATAACGAAAAACATCAAAGCCCACACAACTAACTAATGGCTAGACCATTTACTGTCCACCCGAGAAGCACCGTAGCAACCCTTAGTTTCCTTCTCCAGTTTCCAAATCGCGAACAGACTTCAAAAATCCCGCGAATCCCGCCAATTTTATCCCGAAAAAAAGAGAACCTTTCCATAGACAACGAAAACTGCCAAATCGCTACCACCGAATAAGGAAAAAGATCTTTAGTTTCCTTCTAGATCAATTCTTGCAGTAAAGTGGTCGTTCTTGGCTGGGAAAGAAGAGGGCGCGACAGCAGTAAAGTGGTCGTTCTTGGCTGGGGGAACAGGAGAGAACACAGCTGGTTCAGGAGGAGAATAGAAAACGAGTGGGGGCGCGCTGGGCTGAAGGAGAGGAACGCGACAGCAGTGAACAATAGCGTGCGTCTCTTGGCTGAAAGTGGTGTGCGAACACAGCAGTGAAGAGAGGCTCGGCGCTGGTTCTGAAAAGCAGAAAAAGGCAGTGAAAGTGGAGGGCGTCTCTTGGCTGGAAGCGTGGGCGTAACACACGGCAGTGAAGAGAGGTTCTTGGCTGGTGCTACGAGCACGACTGTTGGAACCAAGGAGCAACAAGAGAGGACTTCACAGCAGGCTATGGTTTTGTTAAGGGAGTTTTATTTCTTCTGTTTTATGGTTCCAGTTATTATGTGTAGCTAAACTATAAGCTAGGGCTTAGATAAAGCCCTAGACTTGCGTGAGGGTTTATCTTGTTTAGTTGATTCATTGTTCTCGGAGCGTAAAGATTCAGTGATCGTTTTCGTATTGATATTAGTGGTATACTTTCATTAATTATATCTTGCATGACTTGACTAGTTAATCGTTAGATACATATTCCATTCTTATCAAAGCATCGTTTTTATCGTTTATGTAAACTTGTGAGAAGTCGTACTGTAAGAAGACGATTTTTGCTAGGTGTTTATATTCTCGTTTGTTGAAATTCGATCAAACCAATATATAGATTTATATAAGAGCTCAACGTTCACATCTTCGAGAAAGCTAGGGATTCTTTTCCCTCGTGCTACTCATAATTAAAAGAGAACTTTGAATTAATTGAATTAGGATACTTACAACGGTCTAGGGTGGATTCGAATGCCTTAGTAGTCTCTCCATTGATAATTTAATATAAGTTTTATAGTTTTCATAATTAAGTTAAATAGGACTAGTTATTAGTTAATCAAAATTTCATAAACCAATATAGTTCGGATTAGGTTAAGTAGTATTTTAATATTCAATTGTTCCTAAATAGCAATCTCTGTGGGATCGACCTCGTTCTTGCGCACCTATTACGATAGACCTCGTGCGCTTGCGAGTATTAGTATAATTTCCTATCATTATGCTAGGCCTTTAAAGTACTCTTGAGTCTTTTGAGCTTGCGCATGACAAGACGAATAGGACCATCACACATTGGCTCACTCCAGCTTAACTTTACCATATTCATGAACTGATTGTGCTCGAGCGAAATCTTTCTAAACTGGAACGGAACATTTTCAGGCCTAGTGTTTTTGTTACACCATCCCATTACTGGTGAGTGGTCAGAGAACTTGCGTTGCAATATCTTGCATCTCCAGTTAGGATTCACTAGCAGCTAACTGTTGCTAACGAGAGCTCTGTGACATCTTTGCCAAAATCCGCTTTTTCCCTATTTGCCTATTACACCAGAAGAAGCTATGCCCCAGAGTGGTCGTGTCCAAAAGAGCATTATTGTTTATGAAATCCACGAACTCATTCATTGCTCTTTGGTTCGGATACCTTCCACCTTTCTTCTCAGTTCTTGTGGTAATGGAGTTGAAGTCGCCAATTACAATCCAGGAAGTGTTTAGTGCACCAAAAACCCCAAGTTCTTCCCATAAGGCTCTTCTTTGTATGTTGAAGCATTTGGCATGTACAAAAGATATGAAATGCTAATTCATATTTATAGTTATATGCTGATCATTAATGACAACCACATTCGCCGCCATGTCGTTCTTCTAAAAAACCCAAATATTTCCTGTTTTGCTATCCGAGTGGTTATGCGCAAAATTATTGATGTAGCCCCTATTAATCAGCCATGAAAGAGTAACAGTGGGAGCTATGAGAGGCTCCGCCAAACCGATCAAGTCTAGCTTGTAATTCTGTATGATTTCTTCTAAGTATAACTTAGAAGATGTTCTTCTCATTCCACGAACATTCCAGAATAGGACGTTCGTCATTGATTATGCTGAGTTATTTTTCCTCGCCCTTGTGGATGGAGTAGAGTACTCCTACAACATCCATTGCGACAAATTCTTTTTCTTTACTATCGTCTGCCATGGTTCTTCACCGACCTCTTCATTCTCATCATCCACTAAATCAGCCCAGTTAACTGATCTCAGCAGTGAATTAGCCTCATATATTAATTTGGACCTGTTTTCATCACCTAAGGATGTTGGCTCAACATGTCCTGTCGATGTCGATGAATATGAGTATAATCCTCTGCTATTCGAACCCTCATCTGCATTGCTCTTATCCGGCAGAGATGGTAAGTTAACAGCTCTGTGATTCAGTTCAGCACCCCATTTGACAACCTGATCCTCTGTAAAAGAATTTGCCTCAACAGTCTCTTCATGGGTGAAGTTAGACACTATGTTGGAGGAAGGGCCATGGGCCAGAGGAGAAGCAAAACTCCCACCCACAGGTTGGGTGTTCACTACTTGTAATCCGACAACCTCTTCAAGATTTGATTGAAAGCCGGGCGCTAAGATAGATGGAGGTTTTTTTTAAGGAGCTAAGCTAGATTTTCCATCCCTCTTGCCACACAGAGCTCTTCCAGAGATGCCTCAGTTTCAGACCATGTTGTATCAGCCACCTCGCTTGATGGTTGGGGCCTAGCACATTTTCCACAACTGATTTCTCAGTTTTGCTACACACCTGATCGTACCCATTCTTTGTCTTCGCAACTGTTGTAAGCACTTCCGCACCCTCATTATAAGAAATCTCCTTCACGCCATCTAAAGTGGGTTTCTCAGGATCCCCCTCTAGGGGTAAGTTCACTGCTGTGATCTGCTCGTTCACACCCTCTGCAGCACCTCGCGATGCTGTGTTACCCTCTGCAATTGATAACTTCTCCTTGGCACCTGCTGCAGAAACTATCACACCTGCTGTAGCAAGCTCCTCTGCAGTGGATAACTCCACTGCTTTCCCCATGTTAATCTCTGGAGATTTCTCTGCTGAGAAGTGGTCCTCGTTCTCATGAGCAGCCATAATATGATCATTGTCCTCTACAGTGTGTATCTCGTACACTTCAAGCCCCTCAAACCGGTTTTGTGTCTGAACTACTTTGGGCTTGTTAGAGCTTTTCACTCTCCACAAAGACTCCCTTGCTTGCTGGACTCTCCATTATTTTTTTTCTTTCCGTGTCTTTTGCGTCTTTTTTCTCCCATCGGTTCCAAGGGGGGAGGGGGGGGGGGGGGTGGCATCCACTACAACCTCCTTATCCTTGTTTCCATTATTTTTGTTGTGCCTCATATTGTTTATAAGCCTCCAACATTCCGTTACCAAATGTCCCACAATTTTGCAATGTGTGCACATTTTTGGTAGTTTGCCCACCTCGACAGTTTGCCAAAAGTTGGTAAACTTCGTCCTGACATAGATTTGATCTGGTAGCGGTTCGGATAGGTCCATGTCAACCAAGATGTTAGCATAGTATCCATACTCTCTGTTGAGGGTTTTCTCATCTATTTGCATAGGGTACCCCATTCCCCGAGCAATGGACATCAATGCCTCCGGCTCCCATTATTCCTGACCAAGTTCAGGCAATCTAATCCAAACCAAACCATGAGATTGCTTTTGGCTGTCGGGATTGAAGTTTGTAGTCCATTGGCTGATTCTCATAGGCATTTTGTCAAATTCCCACGATCTTTTCGCCCAAACTCAGTTTAGATCTTCTGCATTCAAAAATCGGAGAAAGAGAAAACCTTTTTTAATGGGTGTGATAAGCCATTCCCCTGATGGATTCCAAATTTGTGAGGCAATGACTCGAACTCTCTCCAGCGACACTTTTTTCAAATCTATCCTTCCCACTAAACAATGTTTGCAAAATGTCAAACCTTTTTCGTAAGCTTTCTCTGGGATAGTGATAGCTGGGTATTCCCCCATCTTTTCAGGGATTGGTAATTCCTGGAATTCCACCGGTTCCCGAAGATGTTGCTTTGCAGCATCCGCATAAGAAACTCTCGTAGTCTCTGCTTGAACTGCATCAACACCCTTCTCAGAGTGGGTTGACAGATTATGTTGTGACATTTTGTCTGTTAACATATGATTGGGCTTCTCAAATTCGCATAGGTCCATTGATGTATGCCTTTTTAGAACACGCACTATAAAGCAGTGTTGGATTTCACCTGAGAGGCTATGGAACCTGTGAAATTAGGAAGTAAAGAAGCAATTCCAATTCCAAGCTTTTGGAATTCACACTGTGTTCATTGAAGGATTTGACCCAAAAGCATTAGAGTAACCCACCTTCCAGAACTCACACTATTAAGTAGTGGATGGTTTTACCTGAAGAGGAAGGTTTAGTGAAGATGAAGGAGATAAGTTTGATTGTCTAAACTTGGTTTTAACTAATAGCGGCAAACTAGAGGAGCACTGAAGCATTAAATTAGCTTAAGTTATCTCGCACCCTATCGCCCCACTAATGGTCCCCATTTTCCTAAAAACAAGTTTTTTCACAATTCCAAGCTTAAGTTGAAGGAGTTCATTAAGGAGGTGCAGCCAGTTGAAAGAGTCCTAGCCGCGGCCAGGATCCTGGGTATGATAAATGTTATTTTCAGCGGAGAAACGTTGGGGAGGAATGCACACAGAGATAAGGTGTGGAGGACTGCCAGTCTATAGCAGATAAATGAGGTTCTGAGTGGTCTAAGGCATGTTCCAGGAGCCGGCAAGGGGAATGACAGGATAGAGTTCACACTGAGAGATCTAGAGTCAGTAGCCGCGCCTCACGAGGATGCAGTGGTGATCACCATCGCGATGGGAAATTACATGATAAAAAGGGTCCTGATAGACTGCGGAAGCTCAGTGGATCTCTTGTTCAAGGGCGCGATGGAAGAGATGGGCATTGAAAGCAAGCAGATTAAGCCCCCTCAAACTAACTTGTTCGGCTTCAACGGCAGCTTGACGGAGCTGTTAGGGGAATTGGTACTACAAGTGACCGTAGGGCCAGTGACAGTGTTTACCCATTTTATGATAGTAGATACCAACTCCCAATACAATGCGATCTTGGGCAGAAAATTGATTCATGAGATAAAGGCCATCCCATCCACGTACTATCAAGTGATCCGCTTCCGACGAATGGAGGAACATATGAGATAAGAGGTGATCAGGTCACGACTCAAAACATTCAACAGGTCATGGCGAAAGGGCTAGTCCACGCACCAGAGAAGGAGGCATCTGAGAAGGGTGACAAGTTCGCATAGCAATTACAGACCATGGCCGGCGAAAAGGAGTCGGTCGTCGGGGCCAAGATAATGGATGAGATTGAAGTAGTAAATATCGGGGTCACATAGGAGGATAAGTTTGTGAATGTGGGGACAAGTTTGTCAGAAAGTTGGAAAGTGAAGTTGATTGCCTTATTGATTGAGAACAACGATGTGTTTGCATGGACAATCGAGGATTTAGCGGGGTTAGACCCGGAGTTCGCATGCCATAGATTGTATATGAAGGAAGGGACTCGGCCAGTACAGCAGAAGATGAGGAGCATGAAACTGCAGTACGCGCAAGGAATTCAGGATGAGGTAAAGAAGCTGAAGAACGCTGGTATCATCCGCGAATGCAAGTTTATTGAGTGGCTATCTAACATAGTAGCGGTCCCCAAAGGATTTTACAGACAAAAACAAGGAGTGCCCAAAGGATTACTACCCCATGCCACGAATAGATGAGTTGGTGGACCGAGCCATGGAATTCAAGATTTTCTCATTCATGGACGCCTCGATGGGCTACAATCAAGTGATGATGTATAGCCCTGACCAAGAGAAGATCGTGTTCATAGTGGACGGGGGAACATACTGTTATAAAAGAATGCCTTTTGGGCTAAAGAATGTGGGGGCAACATTTCAGAGAGTGGGGGAGAAGATGTTTGAAAGCAAGATCAGAAAGGGAATGGAAATCTATATAGATGACATGGTAGAGAAGAGTATGACCGAGGACGAACCTCTGGCGGGGAGAAGTGAAACTTTCTCCATACTGCGAAGACACAAACTAATGTTGAACCCAGAAAAGTGCATGTTCGGGGTGACATCAGGAAAGTTTTTGGGATAGAATGTCACTTACCGCGGAATAGAGGCAAACCCAGACCAGATAAGGGCACTGTTGGAAATGTCGTCTCCGCAGAATGTGAAAGAGGTGCAGAGATTGCCCGGGAGGGTCTGATAAGTGCCTAAAAAGTGCAATTTAACCCTCGATTATGTCTCTTGTTTAGCCATCTTAGTGGACTAATAGTATTTCTAAGTTATGTTTTAAGATTCTACAGGTGAAAAAGAGAGTTTTCTAGAATATTAGAAAAAAAGGGGTAAAATGGAGCAATTCGAAGCATTAAGGATCACATGGGAGGCCTGTGGACAATCATGGAGAAAGCCAAGGAATTGGAGTTATTAAAGATGCGACTTTGACCTATTTTAAATACTATTTGGAAGCCCAAGGCCAAAGGATTCGTTACTTGGAACAAAGCCCGCAAAAGTGGATAGAAGGATAGAGCAGAAGAGACAAAATAGACATCCACGTCTGGGACGCATGGATCTGGTGTCTAAACACATTTCTTGCGTCTGGGACGCATGGATGAAGCTTCTAGATGCATTGCTTGTGTCTGAGACACATGGATCGACACTATAACCAATTCCTTCTCAGTTTTGGAGACGAAGTTGGACTCTGAAAGAAGTCTATTTGTATTAGGAAACAAATGACGGTTTGGAATGCTTCTAGAACTCATTGTAACCCCTATAAATAGAGGACCTAAGTGCCTCATGTAATTTGCCAATTCACTTATACTCTTGTCTCCAAAACTTGAGGCAGAGAGAGATTAATAATAAAAGATTCTGTTTTAACTAGCTGAGTCTTAATAAATTAGTCTTTCTAGTCTTATGTTCTTCGACTCTTCTTCTTCTCGTTCTTCGTGTTCTTCCTTCTTTATGGAAGGCTAATCTTCTCCTTCAAGGGAGAAGATGAAGCCGGTGCTTAAGGTTTAATGATTCTTCTGGTTCATGGTGTTCTTCAATCAGGTTAGTTCTTTATGTTTTTTGTTATTAGTTCTATTGCCTAGACCAGGGGATGGAAGTATAGATTAAGGATTTTATTTATTGCAATCGAATATCATGCTAGTTTAGGGATGTATTTATTGCAATTGAATATTTGTTAGTAACATGCTTTTATTTATTGCAATTGAATACAATGCTAGAATAGGATTTTATTTATTGTAATTGAATATTATACTATTATTCTCTACTTTTCTTCTAGTTGTGTATTGTTTTAGAGTAAGGGAAATATTCCTTGTGTTTGCCTTAGATGGTGATTCATTGAATAGCTGCCCAAGCTCACATAAAAGGAAAGAAGATACTAGTAACATGAACATAGGAACAACCTTAAGTAGAGTTATACGTTAATGATGTTTCGTCCAAGAAGGTATCGGCACTCGCTCGATTGCCTAATTGTAATTTACTTATGAGAACAACCATGGAGCAGAAGGTCATAGGTCAAAAGTATTGGTGGATTCTAATCTCTTGAATTTCTTCTCTTATAAATTCTTAATAGTTTAGTTTAGTTTAGTTTAGCATTAGAATCTACAATATCTATAATAATAGTTTTTAATCCCTCAGACCCCTTTTCCAGTCATGTCCTTCATATAAACATACAATTAAAAGTGGAAGGATACCCTAATCATCCTTTACTCATTAAGGGATAATTAGGTTTTGATACACTTCTATTTTGTTCAACGACTATCATCCATCTACATCATCTATCTATATCATCCACATCCCATACACATCTCAGACACACAAAAAAGAGGCAAGGTCAAATGGCGTCACTGCCGTTTTAAGTTGTTTAAGTTTAACGTTTTCTTTCAAGATTAGAAGTTTTGATCTTGAGGTAATTTTAGCCGCATCATTCATCCTTTTGAGAAAGAAAGAAGCTTGAAGGACATCTTGGAGACAAGATCTACCATCCAGGTTAGTCAAATCTTCATTCTTTTTATTTAATTCTTAGTATAGTTGCATTATAGTTTACTTTTATTGCTTTCTACTATAATTGCATTTAAGACCTTTTCAACAATTGAAGTTGTAAGTCAACACAGCGAAACATCAAACTTTAGTGTTTCTTGTCTGAATCTTGACAAACGGACTATCGTCTGTGGGCCGTGGTACTTAAGCAATCCAAGTGATTCACCATAACCCTAGAAGAAGCAGCCTTAGAGAACGGGTGAGATACTAGCTACAAAGCCCAACCCACACAGTTGAAGGAAAGTAGTTTTGCATATTAGTATAATTTAGAATAGTTGTATATTAGGTTAATTGCATTCAAGCATCGTAGAATAGTTTTCATCATCTTCGCATAGCAAGAATACTAGACAGAATTGATACAGTGGCCGCACACAATGATGGAGGTGTTATGGACACCAATAATCCTGAAGCTATCCCACCCATGCAAGCACTGCAGAGGAAGAAGTTGAGCGATTTTTATTCGCTAATCGTTGGAGACCCACCCAGCAGTATTGTTTTTCCAGAGACAGAATCTAACCAGTTTGAACTTAGAGCATCAGTAATCTCTATGCTTCCAAAGTTCAATAGTTCAGACAATGTTCTGCCATATGTTCACATGAACAAATTTCTATCAGTCCTCAGAACTTTCGAAAACTAGAATATCAAAGATGAGAGTATCAAGTTGATTATTTTTCTGCTCTCACTCGAAGGTAAAGCCACCGAATGGTTAACTGCACAGCCGATCAATTCAATAGAAAACTGGGAGAAGTTAAGAACAAAGTTTATGAACAAGTTCTACCCACCCCAGAAGACAGATGCCATGCAGCAAGCCATTAGTAATTTCAAAGGGAAGGTGACTGAAGAATATCATCAAAGCTGGGAGAAATTCAATAATCTGCTAGTCTCATGTCCACATCATGGATATGACAAGAGCACACTAGCTCATTTTTTCTATCGAGGACTCTCAATGATGAACAAGCAGATGATACAGTCAATACACAAAGGCAAGTTTACATCAATGGATGGAGAGGAAGCTTACAACTTTCTCGAGAATTTAGTTGAAAAAATATAACAATGGACTACTAGCAACGAGGATGTCGCTAGCATGGAGGGGGAGCCAAAGCAATTTGGTTACCAAGCACATGAACAATCAGATCAAGAATTAAAGTCTACATTGGCCAGCCTAGCCACTAGCATTGAAACTTTGAGTAATAAATTTAATCAGTTCTCTATGAATCCCTCCAAGATCAACAAGTCTCAAGCTAAATATCTCCCAGTCATGCAAACTAGCCAATACTGTGAAGTTTGTTCTGACACTTCTCATGCAACTCTAGAATGTCCTGGTTACTATCAACATGCATCAGTTAGAGAGTACAATATAAACTCATTTCAGATGGCTAACCAAGGTGGTAATAACTTTCAAGGTAATTATTGGAGACAGAATGCTAGACCCCAGGTTCTCAAGATCAAAGTTATATTCCACATACAAGTCAAGCTTCACAGTTGGTCCCTCAACAACAATTATACTCTCGCAGAATTCCAATACAAGTGGAGAGTTAGTGCCTAATCCTATGAGAAATTATGCCACACCTGTCAACCTGGAGAATGTTATTACTTTTCTATCACAGAAAAATCAGAAGTTTGAAAGTGTTCTAGAGCTTATTGCACAGTCTCTACCCAATCTCTAGCAATCTCAGGCAAGTCAATGTTCTAGAATAGAGTCTCTAGAGGTTAAGGTCGACCAACTCACTACTGCTTTTTTTGTAAAAACACAAGCCACTTAACCAAGCTTATTGGAACCAATATCGAAGAGTGAATATGTATGCCACATTGGGACAACTTCTAGTACTAATCACCTCCATGATCATGTCAACTCAGTTACTATTCTCAGATCAGGATTGAAGATAGACAACAAGGTTGACTTACCTTCTTATGATGACATTGCTATAGAGCAATCGGTCAAGATTTCAAATGAAGTTCAAAAGGAAGTGGAAGAAATCCTTTCCACTTCCATTTGTCAAGATGACCAAGACAAGATATGCAAGAATACCAAAAAGAAAGAAGAGCAGACACATGCTGATGTGTTTGTACCAAAGACACCTTTTCCTATGTTTTTTGCTCAAAGCAAAAAGGACAAGCAATTTTTAGAGATGAAGGAGGCATTTGAGAAAGATAACATCAATATCCCATTTCTCATAGAAATCAAGCAGTTGCCATCATATGCCAAATTCTTGAAGGATGCAAGCAACATAAAGAGAAGTACTCATGTTCCATAGCGAGCGTTTCTAGATGGACAAACATCTATTATCCATCAGCAAGCTCCAGTTAAGCTCAAAGATCCAAGAAGTCCTACAATATCATGCAAGATAGGAGAAAAATTCCCAGGTAATGCTCTTTTAGACCTTGGTGCTAGTGTTAATCTCTTGCCATATCATGTGTACCAAGCGTTGGGCTGGAGAACCTAAAGCCTACAAAAGTCAAATTGAAGTTAGCTGATCGTTCTACCAAGATTCCCAGAGGCATAGTTGAGGATGTTCTTGTTCAAGTAGCCGATTTCTACTATCTAGTGGATTTCATTATGATAGACACCAAGGAGGCTTTTGATAAAATTCCAATTATTCTAGGCCGACCTTTCCTCGCTAACGCAAAAGCTTTAATAAATTGTCACAACTGTGAAATGAAGATCAACTTTGGTAAGATGTCCATGGACATAAATATCTTTCACCTGTTGCATAAGGATTGTGATGATACCGAAGGTGGAGAGGTGTACTTCCTTGATAGCATGATACAAGAATTCATCCCATTCGAAGATACAATTGAAAGTGCTCAATCTACAGAAAACTATGATGAACCTGAGAACCCCACCACAGAGGCATTGCTAGCCATGTTCTTTGAATCTCTACAGAAAATTCAGGATTTAAGTGAGTAGAATGGAAAATTGGTAAAGAGAGTATCATACCTTGAGAAGATGAACTTTACATTTCAGGATGAACAACAAACTTCTTCCCAAAAAATCAGTTGCTAGAGAATCAGCTTAAAGAAGTTTTGGAAAAACAACAGAATCTAGAAACTGAAATAAGTCTTCTGAAGCAGAAAGTGAACCATATTGATAAGAAGAATTGCACTGCTGAAGCTTCTTCTACACCATCATTATCTGAACGAGAGAAGTATGTGAACTAGTTTATTACCCGCCTTGAGCACAGTCAGCAAGACATCCATTATCATTACTGTGGTGGTAAAGGACATATCAGATACTATTGTTCTGTTAGAAAGAAAGATTTTCGTCAATCTTCTACACAGAGGAACCACAAGGCTTATCATAAAATCATCAGACCTGAAATAGTTCACGGTAGAAAAGTAACTTCACCAGCAATCTTTCCAGCATATCAAGGAGTATTTTTGACAACCCACAAGATGAGACCGCCTCGTCCTCCAAACATTCGTCAGATTTGGGTAAGAAAATCTGATCTCCTCACTCCAAATTGATAATGCATGATATATAGCCTTAGGGATCTGACTTAAAAAGCCCTACCAAAAAAAAAAAAAAAAAAAAATCTTGGTAAAAGGAAATGTTCTTATTTTTGGAATTAATTTTGATATTCGGCATCAATGGTAACATCTTCCCTTTTTCTCATTCATTTCATTTACTTAATTTCTATACATTAAGGACAATGCATATGTTAAGTTGGGGGAGGGTGTACTTGAGAAATGAATTTCGAAAATTAGTTTTCAAAAACAAAAATATGTTTGTTTCTATATCAGTAGCATGAGAAAAATAAATTTTAATGATGAGTCTGGGATATATATTCTATACTGCTTAGTGTTGAGTTTGATAGATAGTTGATATTATTAATTTCATTACCGCTTAGACTATTTATTATGCTTGGACATAGTTTTTGTTGATAGAATTCTTTATCATGGCACCACCATAGTACTTAGTCAGTTTTGTGTACTTTTGTTAGAAAAGAGATTTATATCCCTAGTAAACTGGAAGTAGAATTTTTAGACTTAGCTCGTGAGACTTGAGCTTTATACCCATTCTTTGGAGAGTTCTTATGAAAAATCCGAGTCTTAGTGACTCAACATCTTTCAATTCTTTATGTCGTTGTAATATAGTCTCATTATTCGTTGATTTGGTTAATCACGAAGTGACATCAACTGGGGAGATAGCCATTAGGTCTTGTGTCTATTCGAAACAGAGTATCATACTGATAAGTCAAGTAATGAACACATTCAGCCTTTATCCCACCTAGTAGGACCATCATGTTAAACCCTTTTGAGCCTTAGAATAAGCCATTTTCTTTCATAAAACCCTTTACCCTTTACCCAACTCCAGACAAGTAGTATAGCCAAAAACCTTTATCAGCCATACCCATATGTTTCTGAGAATACGAGGGGGACAAGGAGGAAGAAAGAGCACAAAAGGAAGATTACAAGGAAATATCAGAGAGATACAATGAAAACCATCATTCTGTTCTAAATGAAAGAAGCTAGTGGAAAACAAGCATATCTAGTACTAATCAAGGATATACCACTGAGTTTTAAAAAAAAAAAAAAAAAAAAGTTGAACAAAATGGATGGAAAAGCTAAGACAAAGGAAGAACTTTCTCTGCAATATAGAATTTGAAGAAATCCTCCAAGGAATGAAGCAAAACCCTTAGTGTTTTTAGAAACAACCTTAGAATCCTTTTTACCTTTCCTTCATAACCCAATACCCAAGACAAGTTACAACCCATGACTGATCACTACAGTATGGTACGAAGTCTAGAATAGGTGAGATGATGCTAAAGTGAAGCCCGACACTTCATATGTGATTGACATTCTTTCCATGAGACTAATTTCATCTAGAAGTCCGTTTTTCAAGATAGTATATGGGATGTTTGTATTCATTATTCTTTTCCCCACATACATGAGGTAAAATAGTAGACCATCTTCTGAGAGATTCTTTTCTGAGAGTATGACCGGTGAGGATTGAAATTCGAGATTATCTACCTATGGTAAACTAGGGATTCCGTTTCTTGGATAGGAGAGTATTGGAGATTGACTAAGTACCCACATAAGCCTTGATTGGAAATTTTATCAATTTTTACTATCTCCTATCACAATCTATGAGTCTTTGTAGCAATATAGTTAGCAATGGAAATCGTCTGTTGGAGTAAGCACTGAGTGGGTAAGGAATTTCTCTCTCTGAAAAATACTATCATTCTTGAACATGCTATTGATTGATTTTGTGGGTATATCACTTGAAAACCCTCACGAGACTATAACTTGTCCTTTTTGGGGAACTTAAAGATTTAAAGTCTTGTTGCATATGGTAAATACAATCGCGATGCCTGCGAAAGTGAGTTAGGACTTTATTTTTTGTTATTAGGATGTGATTTTGATCACTTATCTATTTTTTTTATCTTATTTGCTAAGAGACTAGCAGAAGGCTAGTTGGGAGTTGTGATAAGTGCTCAAAAAGTGTAATTTAACCCTAGATTATGCCTCTTGTTTAGCCATCTTAGTTGATTAATAGTGTTTATAAATTATGTTTTAAGATTCTACAGGTGAAAAAGAGAATTTTGTAGAATATTAGAGAAAAAGGGATAAAACGGAGCAATTCGGAGCATTAAGGATCACATGGGAGGCCCGTGGACAATCATGGAGAAGGCCAAAAAATTGGAGCTATTAAAGATGCGACTTGGACCTATTTTACAGCCTATTTGGAAGCCCAAGGCCAAATGATTTGTTGCTTGGACCAAAGCCCGCAAAAGAGGATAGAGCAGAAGAGACAAAGTAGACTTCCGCATCTAAGATGCATGGATCGGGCGTCCAGATGCATTTCTTGCATCTGGGACGCATGGATCAAGCGTCCAATCGCATTGCTTGCGTCTGAGATGCATAGATAGTGCGTCTAGATGCATGGATCGACACTGTAGCCAATTCCTTCTCAGTTTTAGAGACGAAGTTGGACTCTGAAAGAAGTCTATTTGTATTAGGAAACAAATGACAGTTTGGAATGTTTCTAGAACTCATTGTAACCCCTATAAATAAAGGACTTAAGTGCCTCATGTAATTTGCCAATTCACTTATACTCTTGTCTCCAGAACTTGAGGCAGAGAGTGATTAATAATAAAATATCGATTTTAACTAGCTGAGTCTTAATATATTAGTCTTTCTATTCTTATGTTCTTCGATTCTTCTTCTTCTCGTTCTTCGTGTTCTTCCTTCTTTATGGAAGGCTAATCTTCTCCTTCAAGGGAGAATATGAAGCCGGTGCTTAAGGTTTAATGATTCTTCTAGTTCATGGTGTTCTTCAATCAGGTTAGTTCTTTATGTTTTTAGTTATTACTTCCATTGCCCAGACCAGGGGATGGAAGTATAGATTAAGGTTTTTATTTATTGCAATCGAATATTATGCTAGTTTAGGGTTGTATTTATTGCAATTGAATACTTGTTAGTAACATGCTTTTATTTATTGCAATTGAATACAATGCTAGACTATGGTTTTATTTATTGTAATTGAATATTATACTATTATTCTCTACTTTCTTCTAGTTGTGTATTATTTTAGAGTAAGGGAAGTATTCCTTGTGTTTGTCTTAGATGGTGATTCATTGAATAGCTGCCCAAGCTCACATAAAAGGAAAGAAGATATTAGTAACATGAACATAGGAACAACCTTAAGTAGAGTTATTTGTTAATGATGTTTCGTCCAAGAAGGCATCGGCACTCGCTCGATTGCCTAATTGTAGTTTACTTATGAGAATAACCATGAAGCAGAAGGTCAAAGATCAAAAGTATTGGTGGATTCTAATCTCTTGAATTCCCTCTCTTATAAATTCTCAATAGTTTAGTTTAGTTTAGTTTATCATTAGAATCTACAATATCTATAATAATAGTTTTTAATCCCTCAAACCCCCTTTCCAGTCCTGTCCTTCATATAAACATACACTTAAAAGTGGAACGATACCCTACTCATCCTTTACTCATTGAGTGATAATTAGGTTTTGATACGCTTCTATTTTGTTCAACGACCATCATCCATCTACATCGTCTATCCATATCATCCACATCCCATACACATCTCATACGCACAAAAAAGAGGCAACGTCAGGGTCGCGACTCTTAACAGGTTCATATTGAAGTCCTCGGATAAGTGCCGGCCTCTGTACCTACTCTTGAAGAGGAGTACCGACTTTCAGTGGACCGTTGTGTGCGAAAGAGCTTTCCAAGAATTGAAAGAGTATTTAGGGAAGGCATCGATATTATCGCGCCCAGGGAAGGAGGAGAAGTTGTATTTGTACTTGGGGGTATCAGAGCATGCAATCAGTTCAGTGATAATAAGGGTAGTAGACAAAGTAGAGAGGTCAGTGTACTTCCAGAGCAAGGCCATGTTGGACGCCGAAACAAGATACAGTAGAATTGAGAAGTTTGCCCTGGCTTTGATCTTTTCAGCGCTAAAATTGAAACCTTATTTTGATGCTCACGCGGTGGTAGTGGTGACCAACCTGCCCCTGGAGCAGGCCCTAAAGGCAGAGAAATCAGGTAGAATGTTGAAATGGGCGGTAATGCTGAGTTCGTATGACATTGAGTATCAAGCCAGGACCGTGGAAAAGGCACAAGCCGTGGCTTAATTTCTGGCCAAGTTTCCAGCTGAGGATCCCACCTGGGGGGAAAAAATGATTATGGAATAGGAAGTGGATCAAAACCACGACCCTTTGGATCCTTGGGACATGTGAAATGGATGGACAGTCTTTGCAGATGGGTCTGCTACCGACACAGGGAATGGAATTGAGGTGGTATTGGTTACACCTGAGAACACTCACCTGGAGTTATCAATGAAGTTGTGTTTTGCTGCGTCGAATAATGAGCTTGAATATGAGGCAGTGATAGCAGGTCTGGACTTGGCCAGGAATCTAGGGGTGAGAGAGCTGACCGTGTATTCAGATTCGAACTTGGTAGTGTGTCAGGTCAATAAAGGGTTCGCGGCCCGATGTCCAAGGATGACAAAATATTTGGATGTATTACGGAGAAAGGCAAACAAATTTGAAAAGATCAGTTTCGCTCATCTAGGCAGGGGAGAGAATAGACACGCCGATGCATTGGCACATGTTGTCGCGATACTTCCTAGAACCGAGGGTCGATCCATTGAAGTCAGGGTGCTAAGCAAACCGAGTACCGCAGAGGAAGAAGGGTGTGGCTAACTATTGAGCGAGAGTTAGGGTGGATGGAGCTCGTCAAGAGTTTTCTTTCGGGGGTAGAGATAGAAAACAAGCGAGAAAGGAGAAGGATGAAACAAGTATCCCAAAGGTACACATTGCTGGATAGGGTGTTGTATCGGCAGAGTATTAGCGGACCATTACTGAAATGTCTTGGACCGCGGATGGCGCAAGAAGTGTTGGGAGAAATTCATGAAGGAGATTGTGGGAGCCATTTGGCAGGGAGGACTATTGCTCACTGACTGCTGACACAGGGGTACTTTTGGCCTCACATGAAGAGAGATGTAACAGAATATGCCAAGAGATGCAAGAAATGACAGAGCTTTGCGCTGTTGATACACGCGCCCGCTGATCCCTTGCACCAGGTTTATAGTCCATGGCCATTTGCTATGTGGGCGTTGGACATCGTCGGACCCCTGTGATAAGAGCCCAAAAATGTAGTTTTAACCCTGTAACAGTCATACTTTTAGACCAATTATGTGAGTAATAATTAAGAGTTAACACTGATTACGTGTTTTTATGCATTTCAGGCTTCAAAGTCCATTATGTGCAGAAATGTGCCACTTTAGCGAGATAAAGGAGCAAAGGTCGGTTACTAAGGAGTTCTATGATTAAAGGCCAAGATTCAAGAAGACAAAGCCTTTCTAAAGCCCGGCCAAAAGCTGAAAAGTAGACGCGGGCAGAAACAGCATACAAAGTCAGCAGAACTTCCGAAGGCCGTATCTTTGGACTCAGACCTCAGAATGGGCCCTACCTTATGTCAAAACGACTGGCTCGGAAAGAGCTTTCCAATGGTCCAAGCTTTGATCCAATCAGAGGAGCAGAAGTGGACGAAAAGTCTGTTGAAGCCAACCGCAGTTGAAGAGGCCTTTTTGGACTAAAAGAATTAGGTTTTGGGCCTGATTCTCTGGCCCCAAACATAGATCCAAGCCCATGCACGATTTCTGGATCTGAACATATAAAAACCAAAGCTTAGCTCTTTGCTAATGGTAGCTAATTAGACCTAAAAATATAGATAATTCTAGATCTAGATTTAATTGTTTTTAATTTAGTTTAGCTTCAATTCAATTCTTGTTTTAGATTAAACTCTTAGAATCATTGTTCTTAATTAGTTTGATAAATAAAATAGCTATTTGTCAATTTAGATTCTTGTCATTTACAATTGTTTAGATCTAAATTCTCCTATTATGTAGATAGTTAGACCTAGATTAGTTAGATTATTAATTTAGTATTTGAATCATTGTTTTATTATTCATTAGATTAATAAAATAGTGTTCTCTATAATCTAGTTTCATTTCCATTTATTTATTAGCGTAAATTCTTAGATTCAGTTATTTGTCATTATTAGTTTAATTCAATTATTGCATGATTAGTTTCCAATTGAGTTTAAATAAGAAAGTTCAAATCTTTGTACCATGTCTTGTTTGAATTCCATTGGGAATGATTGCGTAATGATTCTCGGCTAAACCTCCATTAGAGGGGGTTGAGAAGCTTTGATGAAAGCTTGATTCCGATTATCGTAGAGTCATCGTAATTTCCTTTCCACTCTAGAAATGATTAGTTCACCATGAGAATGGGTGTAATCGTTCACATGCTAGTTATGAATTTGTAGAAATTCCATGTGTAATTAGGGATTAGGAGTAACCAGATTGTTCTGCGAAGTAGTTCAATTCGGATTATGACGATTCGTCGTTAGTAGGATTAAGTCGAGTTAAGGTGGAATCAATCCCCTTCTAACTCCTTATCATAGAATCAACATAGCATTCCCATAGTTGTTCTAATAGTCGACTAGTTGCATCTTGTGGGTAGTTACATCGTAGTCTAGTTGCCATTTCGTAAATCTCTCATTAGACTTAGAGTAGAGTAATTAGACTAGAAAACATAGCATGCGGAAGGACTAGGAGTGGAACGAATCATCTACTCCACTATATCTCATAGGATTGAGAGTAGAAATCTTTGATAAATCTTAGGCACATAAAATAGTTTTAGTTTTCTTACGTTTTGAGTTTTATCGTTCATTTCGTAGGTAAACTATCATTTTTATGTTTTATCAAATGCCGCCACTGCCATCTTAGTTTCACTTTCGCATTGTTTTCATAGTATAACTCCTTTTCTTAAAGTCCCATTTCACCCACCCACCCTTGATCGATTCTAATTGTGGTTGTCTTTTTCAACATTAAACTTCCTCAAAAAAAAAAAAAAAAAATTGAACGGACACTCGCTTCAAAAGGCGCGAGCTCAAGTTTAGCTTCCAAACACCTGTAACTTGAAGCCCGACTGCGCGACGCTTCAAAGTGGCGCCCGCTACGAGCTGAATTTTGCCGGATTTCCACAGGTTTGATTCGAACTTCGATTTTTCAAGTTTTTCAGTGTTCTAACTTGTTATATACACTGAACACGCGTAAACAAGACGCTATTCATAAGCGAAGCAAGGACGCAATCTGGTATTCCTTTCTTCCACACCTCGCATCCTGTTAGAGGTTTATACTAGTATATCAGAATTGTTTGGAGTGTTGATGTGTTTAGCTAAGTTTGGTCTTAGCCTTGTATGAGATTAAGGTCTGGTCGAACAAAAACACCAAACATAATTACACAACAACGTCAACAAACAATTCTATCTAGTATACCACCCACTGCACCTATAGCTACTATTTCACACACACCACCTGATATAATGCCTGAAGAAGGAGAGACTCCTCTCTCTGACTTCTACAAAGCCTTGAGCGATAGCCCCAAATCTTGCATCGTTCTAGCAGACCCAGTGGGGGATTTCCGAATCCCCCCAAATATTTTTAATTTGTTACCCATTTTTCATGGTTTAGACCATGAAAAACCTTATCAACACATCCGTAGGATTGAACAAGTCATAACAACATTCCACCATCCTACGGTTGGTGCAGAACAAATTAAACTGAGGGTATTCCCTTTCACCTTAGTCGATAAGGTGGCGTCTTGGTTAACTTCCCAAATGCCTAATTCTGTGGACTCGTGGGCTAAACTTATTCAGCTGTTTATGGAACATTTTTACCCACCCCTAAAGACGGATGAGATGCTTTCCAAGATTCATTTCTTTCGACAAAATCCTCATGAATCATTTTCAGAGGCATCGAATCGTTTCACCGATCTCCTTATAGAGTATCCACATCATAACTTAGCGAAAGACACGTTAGTTCGTGCCTTTTTCAAAGGACTTCTACACCACCATAAAGAAGTCCTTAACATAATGAATAGGGGTAGTTTCTTAAGTAAAAGAGCCTCGGAGGCTTATAAATTTTTAGAGGATTAAACTAAGCGAAATAACAACTGGGGGGGGGTAGTGACGATATCCACCGCTCCACTAGTTCTTCTAATACAGTTAAGGCCGCCGGTATGTTTGAAATTAAACATGATCCCGAGCTTAAAACTCTAATCGAATCACTCACTAAAAAGGTTGAGGCCATTTCTGTTCAACAAAAGCCTATCCCCGTCATGAATGTAAATTCAAATCCATGTAGTTTCATTTGGAGCCCCACGAAAGCATCCCGACTTCCACTCGTCTATAGCCTATGAACAGGCTTGTTCCATTAATAGTGAACCTAACGCCCTTGGAGACAAAATCCCAACTTCGGTTGGAGAAATAACCAACACGCCACACCTCCAGGGTACAATAATCAATATGTTAGGCCAACGCACAGTTTTATCCAAGCTCCACCAAGACAAGGACAGGGTCAGGGTAATTTTAATAATTACAACAACCAAGTGCAACCTCGACAAGGTCAAGGTAGTTATAATAATTATAATGCTAATAGAGGTATCGTCCCGGTAAATAATAACTATCAAAATCTGCCCATAAATAATTCACGCGAGATAGTTCCAGTCACACCACCCGTGACTACTACACCCACACAACCGGATCGTCTTGACACCTTCATACAAGTGAGCCAAAAACTTTTCCAAACCATGGCTCAATCTAACTAACAGCTTCTACAATCCATTAATAATTTAAGCCAACAGTTGGCCCAAGATAAAGTCCAACCCAAAGGTGTGTTTCCAGGTCACGCAATACCTAATCCTAAAACAACAAATACAGCCTTTGAAGTAACCGATAATACTAGTAATGAATATGCAAATGTAGGTGAGCTAAATGCCATCACCACTCTCCGTTCTGGCATAGTGGTTGATAACAAAGTAACTATGCCTATAGTTACCCCACTAGTAGCCCCTACACCTATTATTTTACTAGATTCCGAAATAGAAACTGAAGAGCCTACCACTGTAGAGGTACCAGTTACAACACAACCTAAGAAACAGAAAGCCAAGGTTAAACATCCAGGTGATACAATTGCTAAATATAGAGAGAAACCACCGTTTCCATAAAAATTAGCCATGTTAACTAGGGATACAAATTATGTGAAGATTAGGGACGTTTTCAAGAATCTAACTGTAAACCTTCCCTTCCTAGAAGCTATTAAAAAGCTACCACACCATGCTAAGTTTCTTAAGGAGTTGTGTACTACTAGGCGTAAGACCAACATACCAAAAGACGCCTTTTTAACAGAACAATTCCCAACTCTTTCTCAACATAATGGAATTATTAAGTATAAGGACCCTGGTCGTTCTACTGTACAATGCACCTTAGGAGATTCCTATACGACAACCGTATTATTAGACCTGGGGGCTAGTGTTAACTTACTCCCGTTTTATTTGTATAGACAAATAGGTCTAGACGAGATGCAACCCACTAAAATGACATTGCAATTAGCTGATCGGTCTATTAAGTATCCTAAGGGTGTGGTCGAAAATGTCTTTGGTAAAAGTTCAGGATTTCTACTATCCGGCTGATTTTGTCATCCTCGATCTGTAAGTCGCTAACGACTTTGTCCCGATCATCTTAGGGCGTCCTTTCCTGGCAACTGCCAATGCACTCATTAATTGCCGCGATGGTTCAATGTCCATGTCTTTTGGCCATCTTGCTGTTGAAGTAAATGTTTTTAAAACAAAGACACATTTACCCGATTCATCTATGGATGGAGAGGTTAGCATGATCGAGAGCTTCACTCGAGATTATTTCAGCAACACGTTCCCTGATAATCATATGCCCAAATTTCTTTCCTTTGGAAGTTCAGACTCCAACTTTTTCATCCCTACACTAGTCGATACACATATTATGGATGAGGACGAGATAGATGACTTTCTCAAAGATATAGTAGACTACCGTAGTAATGTGGATATGACCAATCTAGATGAGGAATTCAAGGAGTTTCTTAGAGCAGGTGATGATTCACCTTATCAAGAACTACTTTGCACAACATCCACCTTGACTCCCCTCCTTCCACCCTTTCAAAGGAATCTCGAGTTTGCACTCGATCCTTTTGTTTCTCCTGTGCTTCATAATTTTTTAAATCCACCTAGTAAACAAATACTTCAAAAGGACAAACCATTTGACACCTTCATTTTCAGAATTGAGACAGTCCCTACCTACACTATGAATGAGTTTTGTGCTAAACCCACATCCTCATTTTTTCCATGCTTTCCTTCTACAACTTATCCATATCCACCATATTCTCCACAACCATTCACTTTTCCACACTTATTCACTAGGACACCCTCTCGTTCAAAAATGAAAAAGAAGGTGCATGCTAGGTTACGTTATATGGTTATCCGACTTCGCTTTCATTTCACTAGGTTGCGTCATAGGAAATCTTGGTGCTTGATTGTGTTTGGATATGTTTTCTGTGATATTTATTTATGGAATGATCCACAACTATTTCGGTTGTTGATATATGATAAACTACATGTTCATATATATGTTTAGATAAAGTCTCGAGTATCTGACTATAAACGACTCAACTTTTGTGTTTGGTGCATTCCCTTTCATTTCCATATATTGGTGAGTGCACCATTAAGGTAACCGGGCCCTCACTATGGAGTGTGTGGCTGTAAGTACCGGATCCTAAGTCCACGTTTAACATAATTCACGTTTTCCACTCTTGCATGTTTTATCGGATTTTTGAGTCATGTTTCTCTATGGGGTGAATTATGTCTTTCTTGCTTATTGTTTTTCCTTATAAAAGTAAATATATATATATATATATATATATTAAAGAATAAACATAATAATCTAGGAAGTCTTGGGAATCTGACTTTAAAAGACTCACTTAAAAAAAAAAAAAAAACAAATTTTCTAAACTCTGTTGTAACAAATTTGTTTGGGGGTGGGGTGGGTGGGGTGTTCGTGTTTCCGTCCTAAAATGTTTAGGTCCCATTAGAGTTGCTTAGGCCGTTTAATTGTATTCCGATTCGGGTTGACATATTCAATGAATGTAGAGTTCATTCGTTCGCATAACGTACGTCATGCACGTATTTCGAGGCATTTTCCACTATCTTATATGTCATCCATGGTCGGAATAGAGTGTTTTATGGATCATTGGATTGGAAATTCTCTCCTGATCATTTCCATATCTCATTCGCAAAAATCGGACCGGTAACGAAGCAGCAATAGTAGATTGAAGTGGCGCGAAAAATCGAAAAAATTAGAAAATTTCGAATTGGGCTTGGGCCAAACTCGCGCGCACCTGCAGCGCACCCGCGCCCTTGCCCCACACCAAGAGTCATCCTTCATCTTCTCAAATCGCCATTATCAAACAATAACCAAAAATTCAAAACCTAAAACCAAAAATTAAAAAAGAAACCTAATTAAACCCACGCCCACATTCAAATCAAGTTCAAATCTTCACTAAAACCAAACCACCACCAAATCCACCAACTTACATTACCAAAAACCACCGAAAATTACAAAAATTCAAGCTGTCGCGCCACCACCATGCCACCACCACTGTTTGTTTCATTCGGTTGACTTAAATTCCAACCCCACATCCCATTTAAACCCCCACTACATTCCAAACACTCCAATGGCTCAACAATGTCGAATTTTGCCGGAGCAAGCATTTACTGGTGACCACTTCGCGCTGTTTTACGGTGACGAAATGATTAGTAGAGAGTGGAATAGCTTGTGGTACTCGACCGAAGCCTTTTACCACGAAGACTTAGTCCGACGGTTCTACAACACGAGGGAGTTGGAGGGGAGTAGAATTTTTGTTATGGTGACGAAGAGGAGGAGGGAAGTAACTGCTGGGTTGTTGGCTGAAATTCTAGGAATTCCGCCTAGAATCCATCCGGATGCCACGTTACAGGAGTCCCAATATAATGGGGTAGAGCCGTTGATGAACGTGATAGTTACCGAAGGGAACTACAATGCGAGCTTGCATTGTGTTCGCCAGCATCCTCGAGAACCAACCACCGGGCTGCAGTAGATGCTGGATGGATCAACGCCCTAGGAAAGGAGAAGGTCAGCGACATCGGTCTGAACTGCCTCCACATTTTATGGATACTCCAGGAGCAGAAGTACGAGTTCTGTATCTTGGAGTTTATGCTTAACATGATTAGGGGAGTAGGGAAGTCTATTGCACCTCTCCCTGTGTTGATAACCAAGATCATGCTGAAGTTGAGAGCAGCTCCGGCGTCTGATAGGATTTACCTCACCTTGCACCGAAATCCTCGTATCTATAAGGATTGTGTCCAACGAGTTTGGAGGTTGCCTGAGGATAGGGAAGAGGATGAGGAGGATGGTGGAAATGAGAATGCCTCGGAGGATGAGGAGGACTTGACTTGTTTTGATGCTGATGCCTTGGAGAGGTGTTGGTCAGATGCAGAATGTATGGCTGTGATTCATCGTGGCATGCGTTCACTCAACACTATCTGCGAAGACCTCCGGACTCGACAGGCTACTATCCACCATAACTTTGAGATCCGTACCCAGCGGGAGGATGAGCGGTGGGAACAGATGAGGACTGAGCTAGAAGCTCAGCACCAGTTCCGGGCCGATATGCTTGCACGATTCCCACCTCACGGGGATTCTCCTTCTGAGGACACACCATCAAGGCACGAGTCGCCGCCGGCGAAAGATCTAATGGCCCCGCCTGATCGGGAGCTCAGGAGCCATCTCCTGAGCGTGTGCCCTCCGCTACTAGCACCGACGTGGTTAGGGATAGTATAGCTTGATGTTTTTGTAGTTTTATTATTGTTAGTTGTTTTAATGTAAGTTTTAATTCCGTAATTTGGATTTTGTATTAAAGGTCATTTAATGCCAATGTTAATATAATGTCGTTATTTTCATTGTGTGTGATTGTTTAATGTTGATCCCACCTTCCCAAATTGTTTGGGGGTGGTGTTATCTATTCCAGCATGATTTTTATATGACCCTTGTTTTAGAAGTTATTATGAGTCGGTGAGAATATGGCCGATTAGGCATATCTATGAATAAGTATCATGGTAGGATGAAATCTCGATAAAACAGGTAGATTCTATCCTAAATTCAACCTAAAAGATACTAGGTTTGTTTTAGAATCAAGAAAATGAGTTGTTTCGTTTTGGTTTGGAAATTTTAGTATTTCCGGAAACTGCCGTAAAATTTTTTTGGCAACTTCCCGATCCGTTTTAGCAACTTAAAACCTATATAAACTTCATTCATTCTACACTCACAACCCACACTACACCTAACTTCCATCACTCACCTTTCACTCCCACGTTTCCCACGTTTCGTCTCATTTTTCGATCTTCAGCACCTCGGAGCGCACCTGCGCCCCAGAGGAGCGCACTCGCGCCCTACACATTTGTCAGAATTTTGTACAGAGCGCACTCGCGCCCAAGGTGAGCGCGACTCGCGCTCAAACACTGGAATTCCAAATCATCAGAGCGCACTCGCGCCCAAGTGGAGCGCACTCGCGCCCTGACTTTCGTGGACCAGAAAAATTCCAGTTTTCTACGGGTTGTTCCCGGGTCATTCGCAGCTATTCCAGAGCGTAATTTTGAGATGACATCTCCTACATTGATACCGGAACAGTCTTTAGAGGATTTGTTCCAAAGCACTACTTATGGTGCTTGGTTTCGCGAGGCGATCACATACGTTGGCTGGGAACCGCTTATGGTAAGACCCAATGCACTTTATTCTCCAACACTAGCATCTTATTTTTACGATAACTGCATTTTCTTTGAGAGACCAGATGGAGAACAAGTGTTCTCCATCAACATTGATGATGAACCAATGGAAATTACCAGGTTCTTGATAGCATTTGTTCTTGGACTTGCTATACCCGCTGAAATACAAGACCCATGGTGCTATTGGGTAGATAATATTTATGTCTACATTTATGAGTTTTTGCATGAGTCCTATGGGGCAGGCATTTTCCGTATCGAGGACCAAGGGGAATATAACGTCGCCTTTGGTAGCCTGTCCATGAACATAGGAACTGTTATGTTTTGGATCATGCTAAATATTTTAGGGGAATGGCGTTTTTCTTCTGTGAATGATGCCACTTGCAGCGTCTTCCTTGCTTTCGCCACGGGACGTATGTGCCATGACCTTCCCCGAACCTTGATGTCTAGTTTAGCACGAGCCCATAGCATGAGGTATAAGTATCTTCTTATGCCTATTCTAATTTCCCGTATTATGTTATGTTTCTTTCCTGTTTTTTGTACACGTTTCACGGATTGGATTATGGTCGACATTGTACGACCCACCAATAGTGTTATTCGATCTTTCCGTGCAATGACTTGGCAAGGGTGGAGGATACAACCTCATCAGGTTACACCCTACACCCCGTCAGACCAAGTGGCGCTTAATAGGTTAGCAATAATAGATGATAAATGGTGGGAAGCCTGGCAAATTATCATGGCATGGCAGGACGCGAAGGAACCTCACTTCTTTATAGAAGAAGATGATGAGCAGGATGATGAATAAGCGGGAGATAAGGTAAGTTTTAATTCTAGTTAGTGTCTGCTTATGTCCCAAGCAATTTGATTCTTGTTAACCCCATAATGGGTGGAACTCTTATAGAGTTGAGTCAGTTTTTATTTCCTATATTAGTATGTTTAACCTTATTTTGCAGATGTTCCAGAATTTCACGCGTTTCAATGGCATTTCTCAACCCTATTTATTTAAATACTTTGAGGACAAAGCATGCTTCTTGTTTTGGGGGGCATATAAACACGTGTAATTAAGGCATCTTCTATAAATCCTGTGAGAATATAGCCTAAAGCTTTATATGAGTGAACATTTGAGAAATGACACAAGGGAGAAGTAAAATCCGGATAGAGATATCACACGTCCACTTGCTTGATCACTAAACCATATCCTAAGCGAGAATTTAGGCCCTCTTTGGATCGATATAGCCAGAAATTCAAACCTATGAATTATTTTCCGCTAGTCGCCCCTCTGAGCCTTTCTTTAGCCTTTCATAAACCACAAATCCTTTACCCTATTACAAAGACAAAACAAAATAAAAAAATCAAAATCAAAATCAACCTACCCAATCTAGAATAAGTCTGAGAATAGAATGAGGAAGAAAGAAGAAGAGAAAAACCTATGTAAACAAAAGTTAGTTAATTGCTTCAGAAAATAAAGAAAAGAAGTTTCCATCCAAAGAAAAGAAAAATAAAAATAGAAATAAAATAAAAACTCCAAAAAAAAAAAAATAAAAGTAGTCAAAAGCCAAAGAAAAAGAAAAAAATATGGCTACGGATGGAAACAAAGTGTAGAAGCAAAAGTAAATAACAAGGTTTTCTCTAGTTACATAATATGAAGACTTTATTATCTCAGACTTGTCCTTTTTGAATATCTATTTCCTTCCTTCTTAAACCATCTCCTAATCCCCGCAACACCTAATAAAGACCTCTAGCTCAATTAGGAATAGATTAGTGCGATAGTAAGTGGCAGATGTGTTTGATCAACTCCAGCTTCCTGGTTGTCATTGAGATTGTAAAGTAAAGTGTGCTCACTGCACACTGGAGTAGCGGAACTTGAGTGGAAAAAATAAAGTGTTGTATCTTGACTATTATTGTGAGAACCTACTTAAGGGGCTTATCCCGAAGTTTTAAACTAACCGCTAGGCATTTCATAGTATTACTCATTGTATATATGTTTATTGTAGATGATTGATTATTATGCATATATTAGCTTAGGTTTCGACTTGATTACTCTATATGCATTGCTAGTGAGAGGTATAGTTAATTTAGAGCATGAATAAGGAAACAATAGTTTTATTTCTTAGTCGTTGTAGTATAGATGAAGTTTGTGAGTACCTTTATGGAAAACTCTCACGAGGTTATAACTCATCCACTAGGGAATTCCTAGTGGTTTAAGGCCTTGTTGCATATGGTCAATGCAATCGCGACTCAAATAAACGAGAGTAGATAGAACTCCATTTTGGTCACTTATTCTAATTTCTCATCTTTGCTTGAGGACAAGCAAAATGCTGTTTAGGGGTGGTTTGATAAGAGCCCAAAACTGTAGTTTTAACCCAGAATAACAGTCATACTTTTAGACCAATTATGTGAGTAATAATTAAGAGTTAACACCGACACGTGTGTTTTATGCATTTCGGGCTTCAAAGTCCATTATGTGCATAAATGTGCCACTTTAGCGAGATAAAGGAGCAAAGGTCGGTTACTAAGGAGTTCCATGATTAAAGACCAAGATTCAAGAAGACAAAGTCTTTCTAAAGCCCGGTCAAAAGCTGAAAAGTCGACCTTGAAAGCGTAAACAAAGACACAAAGTCGTGAGAACTTCGAAGGGTCAGATCTTTGGACTCAGACCTCGGAATGGGCCCTACCTTATGTCAAAACGACCGGCTCAGAAAGAGTTTTCCAATGGTCTAAGCCTTGATCTAATCAGAGGATAAAAAATGGAGGAAAAGTCTGTTGAAGCCAACTGCAGCTGAAGAGGCCTTTTTGGACTGAAAGAATTGGGTTTTGGGCCTGATTCTCTGGCCCAAAACATAGATCCAAGCCCATGCACGATTTTTGGATCTGAACATATAAAAACCAAAGCTTAGCTCTTTGTTAATGGTAGCTAATTAGACCTAAAAATATAGATAATTCTAGATCTAGATTTAATTGTTTTTAATTTAGTTTAGCTTCAATTCAATTCTTGTTTTAGATTAATATCTTAGAATCATTGTTCTTAATTAGTTTGATAAATAAAATAGCTATTTGTTAATTTCGATTCTTGTCATTTACAATTGTTTAGATCTAAATTCCCCTATTACGTAGATAGTTAGACCTAGATTAGTTAGATTATTAATTTAGTATTTGAATCATTGTTTTATTATTCATTAGATTAATAAAATAGTGTTCTCCATAATCTAGTTTCATTTCCATTTATTTATTAGCGTAAATTCTTAGATTCAATTATTTGTCATTATTAGTTTTATTCAATTATTGCATGATTAGTTTCCAATTGAGTTTAAATAAAAAAGTTCAAATCTTTATACCATGTCTTGTTTGAATTCTATTGGGAATGATTGCGTAATGATTCTCGGCTAAACCTCCATTAGAGGGGGTTGAGAAGCCTTGATGAAAGCTTGATTCCGATTATCGTAGAGTCGTCATAATTTCCTTTCCACTGTAGAAATGATTAGTTCACCATGAGAATGGGTGTAATCGTTCACATGCTAGTTATGAATTGGTAGAAATTCCATATGTAATTAGGGATTAGGAGTAACTGATTGTTCGCAAGCAGCGATTCAATTCGGATTACTTAATTTATTCGCCGTTAGTAGGATTAAGTTGAGTTAAGGTGGAATCAATCCCCCTCTAACTCCTTATCATAGAATCGACGTAGCATTCTCATAGTTGTTCTAATAGTCAACTAGTTGCATCTTGTGGGTAGTTGCATCGTAGTCTAGTTGCCATTTCGTAAATCTCTCATTAGACTTAGAGTAGAGTAATTAGACTAGAAAACACAGCATGCGGAAGGACTAGGAGTGGAACGAATCATCTACTCCACTATATCTCATAGGATTGAGAGTAGAAATCTTTGATAAATCTTAGGCACATAAAATAGTTTTAGTTTACTTACGTTTTGAGTTTTATCGTTCATTTCGTAGGTAAACTATCATTTTTATGTTTTATCACCCTGCCCATGGCGAGCAGCAAAAGAAGGTTCTTGCTAGCCGCAACAGATTATTTTATGAAGTGGGTTGAAGGCGTGGCTCTGCAGCAGGTGAAAGAGGAACAGGTGAGGAAGTTCCTGTAGGAAAATGTCATATGCCGTTTCGGACTCCCACACACTGTGATCGCAGATAACAGTACACAGTTTACAAAGGGAAAGGTGAAAGCATTTCTCCAAGCGTCCGGGGTAAAGCAAGGGTTCTCGGCTCCCTACAATCCAGAGGGAAATCGGCAGGCAGATTCCTCAAATAAGACCTAAGCAGTTAAAATTGGTTTTCGAAACTAATCGGTCGAGGAGCGATATGCGATTAATCGGTTAATCGGTTATATCGGATGTATATATTTGATGTTTTCAAAATATATATTAGTATAATCATACCAAATATTTCTAAACAATGATCCGAGATATAACAAAAAATATCAAATTCTCATAATCACATCTAACTAGCTCAATTTTGGAGTACTACAGATATGTCAAACACAAAAATTACGTTAAATATTTAAAGGAATAAGGGGATTGAGAAGCGATAATATTTATTAGAGAGATAATACAATAATTTGTATATTTAACTTTCGTTAAGGAGGAGAAAATAAGTAAACTCTTAGCTTTGTGTATTGATTGGGTTCTATTATTATTAATATGGTTTAAGAATCTAATTCGTTAATTTTACGTATTTTTTTTATGGGAAACCGATATTTTCAATAATTTTTTTTCTCTGTTTAGCGAGAAATCGGTCATCTCGGCCGATTAATCGGTCAATTTGGTGATTAAATCGGTTCGGTGAGAAAAAGTTAAAAAAATCAGTAAAAACTAATCGGTTTACAAGCGATACGCGATTAATCCGATATTGATAGCATATAATAAGACTATAATGAATAATCTGAAGAAAAAGTTAAAGGAACGCAAGGGGTTCTGGGCAGAGGAGCTACACAGGGTACTTTGGGCATACTACATGACTCCGCGAACTTCTATCGGGGAATCGCCGATCGCTATGGCTTATGGAGTGGAGGCGGTGATTTCGGTGGAAATGATGGCCGCGACAACCAGGACCAAAGCTGTTGAAGCAGGAGTTAATGAGAAAATATTAGCCGGGGAGCTGAATCTTACAGAGGAAAGAAGGGACACCGCGCACCTAAGATTAGAAGAGTACCACAGGAGGTTACAGAGACAATATAACAAGCGGGTGAAGACACGGAAATTTAATGTTGGTGATCTGGTGCTTCGGCGGGTGACCCCAGCCGCCAAGAAGGAGACAGATGGAAAGTTGGGCCCCAACTGGGAGGGACCATATATTGTGGTAGTTGCTGGAATGACCGGGGCCTACAGGTTGTAGACACCCCTGGGAGAGGACATCAAGCGACCATGGAATATCAGGATGTTGAAAAAGTTCCATGAGTAACTTTGTATATAGTGTTTCTTTTGTTTATTATGAAATGGAAGTCTATTTGCTTCGTAATATGTGAACATCAAGCTTTGTAATGGTATTTTGATCCCTTTGGAATGTCAATGAAAGTGATAGCAAATTTCCTCTATCTAATTCGTGTTTATTCGTTTGTATATGGATTAGGCCAAAGACTGCGAACGATGAGGTCCAAATTCAACTTGGGGGCTAAACTAACCTACCCCCAACATCTCCATACTCAACTTGGGGGCTAAGCTGATCTACCCCCAACATCTCCATATTCAACTTAGGGGCAACCTGAGTTGCCCCCAACATCTCCATCATGGCTGGGACGATAGGGCCAGATTCAACTTGGGGGCTCAACTGACCTGCCCCTAACATCTCCATACTTAACTTGGGGGCTAACCTGATTTGCCCCAAACATCTCCATATTCAACTTGGGGGCAACCTGACTCAGGTTGCCCCCAACATCTCCATGACCGTGGACGATGAGGTCCGAATTCAACTTGGGGGCTAAATTGACCTGCCCCCAACATCTCCATACTCAACTTGGGGGCTAAACTGATCTACCCCCAACATCTCCATATTCAACTTGGGGGCAACCTGAGTTGCCCCCAACATCTCCAGGGCAGCGGACGATAGGGTCAACATTCAACTTGGGGACTAAATTGATTTGCCCCCAACATATCAGTACTTAACTTGGGGGCTCAACTGATCTGCCCCCGACATCTCCATATTCAACTTGGGGGCAACCTAAGTTGCCCCAACATCTCCATGATAGCGGACGATATGGTCAACATTCAACTTAGGGGCAAGCTAAGTTGCCTGGGCATCCCCATGGCAATGGAAAGGATGAGGTCTTCGCGAATGACGAGGTCCGAACTTGACTTGGGGGCAAACTGTGTTGCCCCCAAACAATTTTAGTAGCGGCTAGAGAAACAGCATGGAAGGGGGAATGTGTCAAATAGGCAAGTACTGGCGTGGTACCCTTTTGTAATAATGATTCGGCAGCAATACACTAAGCAAAACTTGATACACACGTCAAAAAACATATTCGAAACAAGGGTTTGACAGGAAATCATGTCTATGGTGACCTGCTGGGAGTACCCAAAAATACCAGGCCAAAAGTGAGATTACAAAACTTAGAAACAAAGTGAAATTACAAACCACAGAGAAGATGGTCATTGGGGATCTTCAGCAACATCCGCAGATGCCTGCTCCCCATCCTCCTCTGCAGCGGTTGCATCAACATCAATGGGGGAGGTCGCCACCCCAGGATGGACGGCGACCTTGAGCTCGGCTGTTTAGGGAGGGGTTGTAGAGTCTAGAATGGCCGAAGTGGAAGCCTGAGGTGGGAGGAGGTGGCCATCTACTGCCAGGGCATCCAGCTGTTACTTTAGCTCCCTGGCAATATTCTTGGAGGCCAAGACCTTGAAATGTTCAGCGGCATCCGTCAGTGACTTCTCCAAGGCGGCTTATGCAGCGACTCTATCAGCCTCCCTCTAGCTCTCCAGCTGTGAGGTGACACCAGCCACATAGTCATTGTGGACATGCTCAGCGCGCTGGAAGTCCTTGTGATATTTGAGCACTAAGAGGTGGGCGTAATCTCTTTTCTTCTCCAGCTGGGCGTACTTCGCCTTCCACCCCTCAGGACCATGGATTTCATTCTTCACAGATTCTAAGGCATCTAGGGTGTTGGTGAGACCACGGATGACATAGCCGACATCGAGGCTCAGCTGGAGATAAAGACAAAGTTAGAGAAAATAAGTGAAAAAACAAGGAAGGAGAAAGAAAAAGGGAAAAGACATACCCTTTCCCAGCCTGTGTAGATCGCAGCCCTGTGGGAGGCGAAGGAGCCAGAATCCCCATAAGATTGATCCCTAGGAATATGGGAGCTGAAGAACAGGGACGCGGCCACCGCCGGATTGTCCAGTGCAGAGTCGCGGGTGGTGATGTCCTGATCCCTGGCCTTGAATTGCGGGTGCCAGATTTCTACTGGTCCCACGGGTAGGGGACCAATGGGAACAGCCTCTTTCCCAGAGTGGCGTGGAGGAGCCACGGGCCGCGGTGAACTAGGTCGTGCTTCATCAGCTGAAGCGGTGGAAGCGGAGACCTTAGCCTTTTTTGCGGGAGGGCCCTTGGCAGCAGCATCGGTAGGGGAATCACCGTCAAAGTCGCTGTCCCAAAGGCTGAGCTTAGACACGTCCATGGCAGTGGTAGTGGTAGTGGGGTTAGAAAAGTTGTCCTCCCAGTCAGCGATGGAGGAGTATCACCGGGGAATGTTATTGGGCGCAGTAGAGGGAGAACCAGTGGGAGATAAGTGGGTTGTGTTGGTGGCTGCTTTCTTAGCGAGCGCTTGGGAATGAGAAATCTTGGTGGTGTAGCCGAACGATCGATGAACAGGGTGCTTCGCCCTATGGGCTTTGGGGGGAGAAGGTTTGGGTTTCCGTTCTTCCCCGATCCCGATCTTGGCCAATGTTTTTTAGGGAGGGGTCCAGGAGGAGCGGACTGACCTTTTTGGGATCGATGCCGAGGATGTTGCACTGGTCGCTCCTCAGGTCGTGGAGCTTAGAGAAAATCTCAGAAGAGGCGCCGGTGTATATACAAGATAGCGAATCTGGAACACAAACAGATAGATATTTTAGCACAGGAGTCATCAAGCCAGCAAAACAAACAACCAACCGAGCTCACCTCGTCTGAGGAAATGGAACTGCCTTAAGGACACTTCAGGAGGGAGGTCCACAGAGAGAAAATTCCCCGAAACATAGAGGGGATAGTGGTGCCTGACTTTGTTGGAGGTGGTGACGCGGAGAACGAAAGATTTCTTCCGCGGGGCATTACGTAATGATTGGTACCCAACGCTCCCAAATTTGGTGCTTTTCTTTATGAAGTAGTAGGTCCTGATGTTGTGAAGACAGATTCATGGAGTATGTGATTGGTTGTAGTAGTTAGCAACATACATAATCCGCCAGAAGTTATCAATACCTTGGCATGGCGGGATGTTAAAGTGGTTGCAAACCTCAACGTCCAACAAAGACAGGGGAAAGCGTAGGCTAGCAGCTATCTGACCCACGGTGGCTACTAGAAACCCCGGTCGCGATGGGACTAGATGAGGAAATTGGGTGACACCAGGTACATGCTCGAGGACCACATCCCCAGGAATACCATAGGCTGCTTGGACCGCAGCCAGGTTGGGTCTACACTTATAGGACGGCGGATGGGGAAGGGCAATTGGTCTCCCAGAGGTAGATGGGGTAGAGGATGAACAAATGGGCTCATGAGAAGGGGACTCCGATCATTCCGCAGTGGAACCGGAAGATCCGAAGGTAGCGGATGAATGTACAGATCTAGGGTTCGAGGATGGCGAATCAGCAGATCGGGTAGCAAACGAACCACCCGAGTTAGAATCAGACATGGTAACACTGAGAAGTTGGACAAAAGCGAGACAAGACCAGTAAGATGGGGGAAAGAGCACCCAACAGAGAAAGAGATGAAGGATCAAAAGAAAATACTCGCAATCAACAAAACTACACCATAAAGTTAAGAAAAAGAGAAAGAACGAACCTTGAGGAGGTCACACAAGTGGTGAGAGGGATGCAACTGATGAACAAGAGCAAAGTGCAGTAGCAACTTCACCGGAGGGGAAGGAAACTAGCAAAACTGGAAAAGGGCGAATGAGATGAAGGATGCAAGTGAGAATAGAAAAGGAAAGTGTTGGGAGTATGGAGGAGTGTATGAGAAGTTTTGAGCGGGATCTGAAAAGACAAGGGCAATGAGGGAAAAAGAATATTATGGAAGAGAAAAGGACCACCCAGAATAAGGCACGTGGCTACGTGAAAATCGAAGAGGCGAAGGGAGGTTACACATGCTTCTCGAGACACGTGCTCATGAACTCGGTGCTCAAGGCAGGAGCGTGATCGTGGATGTCAGAGAAAATAATAAGGTAAGGACCTCAGATGGGACAGCTCTCTGAACAGCCAGCTGGGGAGTGTTTTAAAGTAAGGGAAGTATTCCATGTGTTTGCCTTAGATGGTGATTTATTGAATAGCTGCCCAAGCTCACATAAAAGGAAAGAAGATACTAGTAACATGAACATAAGAACAACCTTAAGTAGAGTTATTCGTTAACGATGTTTCATCCAAGAGGGCATCGACACTCGCTCGATTGCCTAATTGTAGTCTACTTGTAAGAACAACCATGAAGCAAAATGTCATTGAATAAAAAGTATTGGTGGATTCTAATCTCTTGAATTCCCTCTCTTATAAATTCTCAATAGTTTAGTTTAGTTTAGCATTAGAATTTAAAATCTCTACAATTATAGTTTTTAATCCCTCAAACCCCCTTTCCAGTCCTGTCCTTCATATAAACATACACTTAAAAGTGGAACGATACCCTACTCATCCCTTACTTATTGAGGGATAATTAGGTTTTGATACGCTTCTATTTTGTTCAACGACCATCATCCATCTACATCATCTACCTATATCATCCATTTACCATCTCATCTACACACAAAAAAGGGCTTGTCACTACCTGCGCCCTACTTTGGCCTATTTTGAGCGCGACCTGCGCCCTCTGCTAAAACTGCTCGATTTCCACAGGTTTGTTTCAAATTTCCATTTCTTCATAGTTTTCAGTGTTTTAACTTGTTATACACACTGAGCACACGTAAACAAGACGCTATTCATAAGCGAGCAAGGAGGCATTCAGGTACTTTTTCTTCCACACCTCGCATCTCTTGTTAGAGGTTCATACTAGCATATCAGGATTGTTTGGAGTGTTGTTGTGTTTCGTTAAGATTGGCTTAGCCTTGCATGAGATTAAGGTCAGGCAGAAGAAAAATGCCTAATGTAATCAACCGGCAATGACAACAAACACGCCTTTCTAGTATACCACTCACTACACCTCTAACTAATATACCACACACACCACCTGAAGTAATGGCTGAAGAAAGAGAGTCTCCTCTCTCTGACTTTTACAAAGCCTTGAACGATAGCCCTAAATCTTAAATCGTTCTATCAGACCCAGTAGGGGATTTCTGAATCCCCCCAAATATATTTAATTTGTTACCCATTTTTCATGGGTTAGACCATGAAAAGCCTTATCAGCACATGCGTAGGATTGACCAAGTCCTGACTACATTCCACCATCTTACGGTTGGTGCTGAAAAAAATTAAACTAAGGGTATTTCCCTTCACTTTAGCCGATAAGGCAGCGTCTTGGTTAACTGCCCAAGCACCAAATTCTGTGGACTCGTGGGCTAAACTTGTTCAACTATTTATGGAACATTTTTACCGACCACTGAAAACTGATGAAATGCTTTCGACAGAATCCTCATGAATCATTTTCAGAGGCTTGGAATCGTTTCACCGATCTACTTATAGAGTGTCCACACCATAACCTCGCAAAAGACACGCTAGTTCGTGCCTTTTTCAAGGGACTGTTACACCACCACAAGGAGATGCTTGACATAATGAATGGGGGTAGTTTCCTAAATAAGGGAGCCTTAGAGGCTTATAAATTTTTAGAAGATCAAACTAAGCGTAATAATAACTGGGGGGGTAGTGACGATTTCTCCCGTTCCGCTAGTTCTTCTACAACAGTTAAAGCCTCCGGTATGTTTAAGATGAAACCCGATCCGGAACTTAAAAATTTAATCGAATCTCTAACTAAAAAGGTAGAGGCTATTTCTGTTCAACAAAACGCCTATGCCCATCATGAATGTCAACTCCAATCCATGTAATTTCTGTTTGAGTCCGAGCATCCCGACTCTTATTGTCCTTTCGCCTATGAACAACAACAATCACAACAAGATAATGTTTGTTCCATTAATAGCGAACCTAACGCAGCTTGGCGACAAAACCCCAACTTTGGTTGGTGAAATAATTAACAACCTCCAAGGTTGTTTAACCCAAATGTTAGGCCAATAAACAATTACAACCAAGGTCCACCAAGGTAAGGACAAGGTCAGGGTAATTATAATTATAACAACCAAGCTCAACCACGACAAGGACAAGGTCATGATAATTATAATAATTATAACAATAATAATTATAATACTAATAGAGGTATCGTTCTGGTAAATAATAACTACCAAAATCCACCCATTAATAATCAACGTGACATAGTTTCTGTCACACAACCAGTAGCAAATACTACTCCACAACCGGATCATTTTGATACCTTTATGCAATCTCAACAACAGATTTTACAAGCCATCCAACTTTCCTTATAGCAGTTAGCTCAAGAGAAAGTACAACCCAAAGGTGTGTTTCCAGGACAAGAGATACCTAATCCTAAAACACCAAACACAGCCTTTGAGGTAAACGGTAATACTAGTAACAAAAATGCAAACGTAGGTGAGATAAATTCCATCACCACTCTCCGTTCAAGCATAGTGGTGGATAACAAAGTAACTATGTCTATAATTACCCCACCAGTAGTCCCTACACCAGATATTACACTAGATACCGAAACAGAAACTGAAGATCCTACCCCTGTACATGTACCAGTTAAACCACAGCCTAAGAAACAGAAAAGCAAGGTTAACCATCATGTTGATCCATATGCTAAATATAGAGAGAAACCATCGTTTCCTCAGAAATTAGCTATGTTAAACAAGAATACAAATTTTGACGAGATTAGAGAAGTTTTTAAAAATCTAACGATCAACTTACCTTTTCTTGAAAAGATTAAAAAGTTACCTCACCATGCTAAGTTTTTAAAGAGTTGTGCACTACTAGGCATAAGACAAAGATTCCTAAAGATGCTTTTTTAACTGAATAGTTTCCAACTTTAACGGAACACAATGGAATCATTAAGTACAAGGACCCTGGTCGTCCTACTGTACAATGCACCTTAGGGGATACTCACATGACCACTGATTTATTAGACCTCGGGGTGAGTGTTAACTTACTCCCTTATTATTTATATAAACAAATAGGTCTACAGGAAATGCAACCTACAATAATGACATTACAATTAGCGGATAGGTCTATCAAGTATCCTAAGGGTGTAGTGGAAAACGTGCTGGTTAAGGTTCAAGATTTCTACTATCCTGCGGATTTTGTTATCCTCGATACAGAAGTCGCTAACAATTTTGTTCTGATCATTTTAGGGCGCCCTTTCTTGGCAACTGCCAACGCGCTTATAAACTGTCGCGATGGTTCGATGTCCTTATATATTGGCCATCTTTCCGTTGCGATTAACATTTTTAAAACAATCAAATAGTTACCTTATATGAATATCGATGGAGAGGTTAGCATGATTGAGAGCTTAGCTCATGATTATTTCAAAACCACATTTCCGAATGACCAGATGCACAAATTCATTTCCTTTGGAAGTTCCAACTTCGGCAAATACTCCTTTGACGTAGAGGAAATTGAGGAAGATTTCCTTCAACTCTTTTGCAACTTTTCCCTGCCACCTCGCGAGTCCCACCCTACCAACATCCATTTATCCCTTGACGCTATGACGGAAGAAAAAATTTTCACCCTCTATCCCAGTGATTCTTTTGACCCACCTATTGAGAAATGTCTGGCATATCTCAAGACTTCTAATGATCTAGACCTGAGAGCTCTCGCTGACACTCATTCATCTTCCCTTACTAATATTCCCCACCTTCCACCCTTTCAAAAGAACCTGGAGTTTGCGCTTGACCCTTTTGTTTCTTCTGTACTTAATGATTTTCTAAATCCTCTTAATATAAAAATAATTCCCAAGGGAAAGGCACTTGACACCTTTATTTTTAGAATTGAGACAGTTCCCACCTACACCATGAATGAGTTTTGTGCCAAACCTACATTCTTATTTCTTCCATTCCTTATGTCTAAAATTCATCCATATCCACCATATCTTCCACAAACATCTATTTTCTCACGATCATTCACTTGGACACCCTCTCGTTCAAAGGTGAAAAAGAAGGTGCATGCGCGGTTACATTCTAGATCCATCAGACTTCACTTTAAATTCAATAAGTTGCGTTGTAGAGAATCTTGGGGCTTGATTCTATTTGGGATTGCATTCCATGTTATTTATTTATGCTCTTTAGGTTGTTGATATATGGAAAACTGAAGGATATATATATATATATCCAGTTATTTGTTAAAGTCTCGAGTATCTGACTATAAATGGCTCATTTTGTTATTTGGTGTCCTTCCTTACAATTCCATATATTGGTAAGTGCACCACTCAGGTAACTGGGCCCTCCTCATGGAGTGTGTGGCTGTAAGTACTGGATCCTAAGTCCACATTAAACATAATTCATGTTTTCCACTCTTGCATGTTTTATCGGATTTTGAGTCATGTTCTTCTATGGTGTGAATTATACATTTATTACTTTATTATGTTTTTCTTATATTAAATCTTATTCATAAAAAATAAAAATTGTTAAAATCATAAAAATAGTAATTTAGGAAGTCTCGGGAATCTGACTTTAAAAGACCCGCTTTTAAACCAAATTTTCTAAACTTCGTTGCCAAAAATATGTTTGGGGGTGGGGTGTTCGTTTCTGTATTGGATTATTCAACTTTCCATTTGTGTTGCGTAGGCCGTTTAATTGTATTTCGATTTGGGTTGACATTATCTATGAAATTAGAGTTCATTCGTTCGCATAACTTACGTCACGCACGCATTTTGAGGCATTTTCTATCTTCTTATATGTCATCCACGGTCAAAATAAAGTGTTTTATGAATCATTGGATTGGAAATTCTCTCCTGATCATTTCCATAGCTCATTCAAAAAAATTAGACCGGTAACGAAGCAGCAAATTTAGTTTGAAGTTGCACGAAAAATTCGAAAAATCAAATTAGGCTTGGGCCCAATCTCGCGCACACGTGCAACGTACGTGCGTCTCCATCTTCAACATAACAGTCGCGATTTCACCTTCCAAAACTGCCATTACCAAATTCAAAACCATAACCTAAAATTTAAAAAAAAAAAAACCTAAATAAAAAAAAAATAAATTCAAAAAACCTACCCAAAACACTCCCACCACTATCCCCAACACCGAAAATTAGAGAAAAACCACAAAATATTTGAACTGTCCCGCAACAGCTGTCCTACCACCATCGTTTTTTTTTAAGTAGGGTTGTTTCACATCGTTTCCAACACCACATACAAACCCCCAAATCAATTCAAAACTTTCAATGGCTCTAAGACGAAGAATTCTACCGAAACAAGCTTTTACGGCCGACCACTTCGTGCCATTTGTTCGTGACGAGATGATTAGGAGGAATTGGAATAGGTTGTGGTACTCGACAAATAATTTCTACCACTCCGATTTGGTCAAACAATTCTATAAGAAGAGAGAGTTGGATGGTCGGAAAGTTTTCATGAAGGTGGCTGGGGTTAGGAGAGAATTATCGAGAGAGAAGTTGGCTGAGATTCTAGGCATTATGCCTAAACGCGACCTCGACGCCACCATGCAGGAATCCCAGAATACTAGAGTTCCTGCATTGATGAACGACACTCTCATGGAAAGTCAATATAATCCGAATTCTAATTATGCTCGACAGTCATCTCTGCGAACCAACCATCTGGCTGTAGCTCAGTGGATTGGTAAGAACGTCATTGGGAAGGAGAAAGTGAGCGACATTGGTTTCACATTTCTACACGTTATCTGGATATTGCAAGAGAAGAGGTATGAATTCTGTATCCTCGAGTTTTTGATAAATATGATTAGAGGAATTGGGAAGAGTATTGCACCATTCCTTGCTTTAATTACGAAGATAATGTTGTTCTCTTCAAGTGGGAAACCAAGAACTGAGCGGACTATGTTGAAATTGCATTCAAATGAAATTAATTATATGGAGTGCATCCAAAAGACTTGGATGTTGCCGGAGGATAGGGTGGTTGATTCGGATGAGGAAATGGAGGACATGACATGTTTAGATGAAGATACTTTGGAAAAGTGTACGTTTGAGTCAAAACGTATGTCAGTGTTGCATACTGGCGTGCGTTACATTTATGCTATTTGTGAAGATGTACAGGATAGGCAAATTATAATTCAAAATAAACAAAAGAACCTTCAGACGAGTTTTGAAAACCTTGAAAAGGGTCAGGAGGATCTCTTGTGCAACATGGAGACACTCCTTCAGCGTCACTGTAACGCCCGTACTTGAAATACATATTTATTAATTAATTAATTATTTATTTATTTATTTAAAAATTGGTTGGATTGGACTCGGGACATGTGGGCCTGGTTTTTGGGCCCGAGTCTGTTTTGGGCTTGGGTTTCGGACCCAAGTATATAAACACATTTTTCTAGAGAATAGGGTTTTAAAAATAATAAAAATAATGAAAATGGGGAGTTTTTTTGGTTTTTTTGGAGAGGTGGGCCGACGGTTCGGACTTCGGAGGAGGATTCGGGTCGGTTTTAATTAAGTGAGTAGCTATTTGGCTATTTCACGGATTTATAGTTTTTCGCGTGATCGGTATCTTGTTTAATGTTTCTATTTTTTCGTTCATTATATTGTTTTGATTCGACGTCGTGTTGTCGAGTTGTTAAAACTTCGAAGTGAATCGGATTTGATATACAACTGTAGAAACTCGTGGAGGCTAGGAAATCCACATTTGGACCGGCCCAAGCTTTATGGGCTTTAATGGCATCGCCAAACCAATACCGAAATCTTTTTTGGCTTGTTGAACTTTTCTGTATTTGTTGTTGGTGTTTGGTTTGGGGTGATGAGGGTCGAGTGGGGGCGATGAAGCTTTGGAGGCGTTAATGGCCGACGGTTGGGCTGTTTTGGGTTTGTTTCATTGGGTTGAACTCTTTAGTTTTGATGTTGGTTGATGGGTGCGTGTGAAGTGTATTGAGGTTTGGCTGGGTGCTATCGTAGTGTGAAGTGTATGGCCCGAGGCTGTTTTGGGTTGGTTTCATTGGGTTGAACTCTTTAGTTTTGATGTTGGTTGATGGTGTACGTGTGAAGTGTATTGAGGTTTGGCTGGGTGCTATCGTAGTTTCGACAGGCGGTAATGGCAGCGCAAACCCCAGTATCGTTTTTGGATTTCGTTGTTTTGAACTAGTTTGGGTTATTGTTTGGGTTGGTCGGTTGGATGTGTTTTGGTTGGATTAAGGTGTGTGAGGGCGGTTGAGTGGGCTGTAGGAAGCCATTAATGGCAGTGCGATTTTAGATCTAGATTTGGAGAAGATGGTGGATTTAAGAGTTGGGATTTTTGGCTTTGTTAATGTTGTGGGGGTTTTTCCCCTGAGTATTTTCGATCTAGTTTGGAAGAGTGGAGATTAGAGGTAGTGGTGGCCGGATTTGTGGTGGTGGCTGTTGGAGGACAGAGTTTGGAGAAGATGAACAGTGATTCGAGTTGGGCTTTGGGCCTAATTAGTTGGGCCCGATTATGTTCTAAAGTGTTGGGCCAGTTCATTTCTATTTTGTTTGGGCCATTTTCCTATTAGTTGTTAACTTGTTATGGGCCAGTTCTAATTTTTGTAATTGTGGGCCGGTTTTCTCTTATTTTGTGGACCTGTTTAGTTTAAAGTTTTGGGCCGAATCCAAATTATGTTTTGGGCCAGTTTCTAATATTGCTTGGGGCCAGTCCATAGGACTTAAAATAGATCTAATTGGGTCTTTAAATGTTTGGACTTTCGGGTTATAAGGTTTGGGCTTGGCCAGTTGGGTCCAAACCATTACCTTGGTCATGAGCCTATGAGCCATGCACCTTTGACCTTAGCCATGAACCATGGCTATGGCCATGAACCTGTTAAACATAGAAACGCCAGTTTGACATTTACTTTGACCATGCCAGTTTGACTTTGACCATGACATGTCGACTTTGACTTTGACCGTTGACTTTGCCTTTGACCGTTGACTGTGGAATGTTGACTTTTTCCAGTTTTTCTCATATTTGATTTTATGGACAAATATAGTAATAAAATATTGTCGAACATTATATAACGTTGTTTGTCATTATCTAATTATGATTTGACGTGAGTAGTGTGTAAAGCATATATATATTGGGCTTTGATTGTGGACTGTGGACTGTTTAATTGTGCTGCATTTTATGTTGTAAATTGTATAAATTTGGTGGTCATTATCTAATTAAGATTTGACGTTGATATTGTGATATTATATAATATGTTGGGATATATATATAATGCAATAGGTTTGGGAGGAATAAATGTATAGACACTCCATTATTATATATGTGAGATGCTACTATGAGGTAGTATAGTATTGGTGAATATTTTCCCACGGGAGTGTGGCGTAGTGCAATAATATATTGGCACGTGAAATAATGAAAGTGGTTATGAGATATAATTGAGATATTTCTAAATATTGTGGCTTAGTGCAATAAGGTAATTGACCTGCACGTGATATAGTGGAATGTTTATGAGTCATAAATGTATGACACCTGAATAAATTACGTAACGAAAATCCTAGAACCTGAATGGCCTTTGGGCGTATGTGATATGATTGGCCCTTCTGGCGTTTCAGTTAATCTGAATGGCCTTCGGGCGTAAGTAATGTGATTGGCCCTCCTGGCGATTCAGTGAATCTGAATGGCCCTTCTGGCGTAGCCGAATAGTGGCTTGATTATTCCGTTTGCAAAATAGAACGATGACGCGCGATATTGTATGCCGAATAGTGGCATTACTTACATAATGGCTTCCGTGTGAGGATTTACGGTGGTGCGGCATCCCGCATCGTGGTGGTGGTTACGCACGGAGTGGTTCATTATGTAAGGGGAGGCATGTGGATGTACATGTTCGGCGTTGGGTAGCGATTGTGGTAGCCAGGGAAACTAGGTAAGACATAGATACGACGTGATTTTAGGGACACGCAAAGAAAGCCTTAATTAATATAATTATGGTAATGTATTGGTTAATGATGTATCTTTAGATAGATGATTGTATATGCTTCATCTGGTTATAGTTTAGTTAGAACCTAAGGCGCCTCGTGGAGGAACTAAATGCCTTTTTATTATGCGTATGATTTGTTGTGTGGTTAGTGGGAAGTTAAGGCGCCTCAGTGGAGGAACTACCTGCCTTACTTATTATACTTAAGGATGTTGTATTAGTCGTTGAAAGTTAAGGCGCCTCGGTGGAGGAACTAACTGCCTTATAGATTGTGTAAATATATGTATAAGTATATGTTGTGTTTCAGAGCTACTCACACCAGCATTTTTATAATGCTGACCCGATTTGCATGTTTGCTTATCGGGTGTGTTCATTCAATGAACATAGTTGATAAGTTTTGACAGTTTAGTGTTGAAGAAGGTTGGTCGGCGCTTGTGGTTTGGTTTTAGCATTGCATTTCAGGATGTATTTTGCTTTCCCTTAAGGTGATATAGATTTTCAGTCTAGACAATGTTTTTGTATATTTCATTTGTAAATTTTTATAATGAAGATGACTCTTGTTTAAGTTAAAAATTTTATTGGTTTTAATTATCCGCATATTTAAACTGTTTATGGGTTTTTGGAAGTTGAGAGTGCGTCACACCTCGGAGATCGAAGAGTCGGGAACAAATAATGTTTTTCCGAATGCCGCCGAATTCGGGTGTGGCGATCCTACTTGTAATATGCAGCGATGAATGCAGCAATGGAAGCACAACGCCTGTTCCAAGTAGAGATTCTACGACGGATGCCACCCCTGGAAGGTTCTGTTTCAAGATGAGTCTGAGAGGCATGAGCGTCGTCGTCAAAGGACGGATGGCTCGGGACCTTCTTCATCCCAGGCCCAATCTCCATCACAGGGTCGATCTTCATCACGTGGCTAGGTGTTTCAAAAATTTGGTGTTTCGATGTTATTTAGTTGTTTTTATTGTTTTTATTAGTTCGGATATTAAGTTTTTTGAAAGTCAGTAGTTAAATTTAAATTCGGTAGTTAAAATGTTATTTGAATTTCATTTTTTAATATAATATGGTTCTTTTCAAATTGTGCATTGTTTTTATTATTAATCCCACCTTCCCGAATTGTTTGGGGGTGGTATTAGTTAGTCTAACATGATTTTTATATGATCCACAAATTTATTATATAATTTTGCGATGATTGTTGGGAATATTGCCGATATGGGCATGGCTATGAATAGATATTGTGATAGGATAAAATCTCGATGAGTTAGGCAGTTTCCATCCTAAATTCAACCTAAAAGATATTAGGTTTGTTTTGGAATAGAGAATATGGGTTGTTTCCGTTTTCGGTTTTGGAAATTTTTTGTTTCCGGCAATTGCCTTAAAACTTTTTGGTAACTTCCCGATTCGTTTTAGCAACTTAAAACCTATAAAAACTTCATTCATTCTACACTCACAACCCACACTACACCTCACTTTCATCTCTCACCTTTCACTCCCACGGTTCCCATCTTTCTTATCCATTTTAACACTATCAAGACTGAGTGCTTTGTGCTCTAGTGGGCTTACCGCATACAGGCAATCGTTCCCGACAGAATTTCATCAGAGCGCAACCCGCGCCCTACCTGGCCCTGAGCTAAGCGCGCCTTGCACCCACAACATTGGAATTCCCGTTTTCATCCTGAGCGCGACCTGCGCCCATCCAGGGCACAAAGTGAGCGCGCCCTGCACCCAAGTGCATGGAACTCGAAAATCACCAAGGCGTACCCCGCGCCCTACCTAGGCATAGGTGGAGTGCACCTCGCACCCAGAACCCTGTGGCCAAGAAAAATTCCAATTTTTTGTGGGTTGTTCCAGGATCGTTGCAGCTGTTCTAGAGAGTAGTTTTGTGATGACTTCTCCTATAGTAATACCGGAGCAGTCTTTCGAACACTTGTTGGGGAGCGAGTCTTATGGACATTGGTTCCGCGAGAGGATCATGCAGTTCGGATGGAGGCATCTTCTGGTAAGTGAAGACGACTTGTATTCACCTAAGCTACTTGAATTTTTTACAATAATATTAAGTTCTATTGTAACAAGGATGGAGAACAAGAATTCTCCGTCACAGTTGATGACACACCACTAGAATTCAATAAGTATGTGGTAGCATTAGTTTTGGGAATACCAATACCTGATCCTATTCACACGTGGGGATATATGACCGATAATGAATACCTCTATGACTAAACATATTTCCATGAGTATTATGGGGGAGGGGTATTTCGTATAATGGACCAAGGGAGTTACAACATAGCCCTTGGTAGCTTGTCCCTAAATGTAGGCACCACTATGTTATTCATCCTGATGAATATTTTAGGGGATTGACAGTTTACCTCTGCAAATAGTACCGCTGGTGACGTTTTCCTTGCTTTAGCTGAGGGACAACGTCGATATGACATTCCCCGAGTATTAGTGGCTAGTCTTAAGAGAGCCCAAAAAATGTGGCATAAGTATCTTCTTATGCCTATTTTGGTTTGCCGCATCATGCTCAGTTGTCCACCTGAATTTTGTACCCAGTTCACGGATTGGAAAAGGGTTGAAGTCATGAGAACCACCAATTGGGTGGTTCGCTCACTTCGAGTAATGACTTGGCCGGGATGGCAGGTGCAACCTCATTTGGTTGCTCCTTACACCCTACCAGACATAGTAACACTAGACAGGTTAGCACAAGTTGACAACACACGGCGGTAGGCTTGGCAAGTTATCATGGCATGGCAGGATGCGAAGGAACCTCCTCTCTTCGGAGAGGGAAATGAGGAAAATGCTTAAACGAGAGTTAATGTTAGTTTTTATTTCAGTTAGTGTCTGCTTATGTCCCAAACAATTTGTTTCTCATTAACCTCATTACGGGTGGAACTCTTATAGAGTTGCGTCAGTTTTTCTTTTCTATATTAGTATGTTTAACCTTATTTTGCAGATGTTCCAGAATTTCACGATGGCGTTTCAATGGTATTTCTCTACCCTATTTATTTAAATACTTTGAGGACAAAGCATGCTTCTTGTTTTGGGGGATATAAACACGTGTAATTAAGGCATCTGTTAGGATATATATATGTATAATATGCGCTTGTTTTCTAGTTAAAAAAATTCAAAAAATTTAAAAATATAAATAAAAAGTATGCTATACACTTAGGAATATTGGTATTGTTTTCTTTCTCTATGCTCTCAATAATCTAGAAGTCTCACGTAGCTTTTGCATTAGAATAGTTTTTAGAAACTTAGGCTAATATGTAGGTAATAACCCTTGCATCTATCTATAAATATGTTACATGGGTATCTATGATTGTTGGCAGTAAGTTTCTGAAATCTAGGCTAGAGTACTTATTCTACAAATCCTGTGAGAATATAGCCTAAAGCCTTATATGAGTGAACATTTGAGAAATGACACAATGGAGAAGTAAAATCCGGATAGAGAAATCACACGTCCACTTGCTTGATTACTATACCATATCCTAAGCGAGAATTTAGGCCCTCTTTCGATCGATATATCCAGAAATTCAAACCTATGAATTATTTTCCGATAGTCGCCCCTCTGAGCCTTTCTTTAGCCTTTCATAAACCACAAATCCTTTACCCTGTTACAAAACAAAACAAAATAAAAAAATCAACCTACCCAATTCTTTGAATAAGTCTGAGAATAGAGATGAAGAATAGAAAAGAGAAGAACCTTTGAAACCAAGAATTCGTTAGTCGCTTCAGATGAGAAAAGTAAGTTTCCATCTAAATAAAAAATAAAATAAAAAATAATAATAAAAAAATAAAAGAAAATAAAGAGTTAGAACTCCAAAAATAGAATCAAGGAGTCAAAAGCCAAAAAAAAAAAAAAAAAAAATATGGCTAAGGATGGAAACAAAGTGTAGAAGCAAAAGTAAAGAACAAGGGTTTCTCTAGTTGCATAATATGAAACCTCTATTATCTCAGACTTGTCCTATTTGAATATCCATTTTCTTCCTTCTTAAACCATCTCCTAATCCCCACAACACCTAATAAAGACCTCTAGCTCAATTAGGAATAGGTTAGTGTGATAGTAAGTGGTAGATGTGTTTGATCGACTCCAGCTTCCTTGTGTGTCATTGAGATTGTAAGGTAAAGTGTGCCCACTACACACTGGAGTAGCAAAACTTGAGCAGAAAAATAAGAGTGGTTTTTTTCTTGACATTTATGTGAGGACCTACTTAAGGACGCTATTTCGAGTTTTCATAAACAGACCTGCTGGTACATCTCATAGTATTACTCATTGTATATATATTTATTTGTAGATGATTGATTATTATGCATATATTAGCTTAGGTTTCGACGTGATTATTATGTATTCATTGCTAGTGAGATGTATAGATAATTGAGACATAGATAAGGAAACAATAGTTTTATTTTTGAGTCGTTGTAGTATAGATGAAGTTTGTGAGTACCTTCACTGGAAAACTCTCACGAGGCTACAACTCGTCCACTAGGGAATTCCTAGTGGTTTAAGGCCTTGTTGCATATGGTCAATGAAATCGCACTCGGCGAAACGAGATTAGTTAGGACTCCATTTTTGGTCACTTATGCTAATTTCTCATATTTGCTTGAGGACAAGCAAAATGCTGTTTGGGGGTGGTTTGATAAGAGCCTAAAACTGTAGTTTTAACCCCTTAACAATAATACTTTTAGACCAATTATGCGAGTAATAAATAAGAGTTAATGCTAATTACGTGCTTTTATGTATTTCAGGCATTAAAGTCAATTATGTGCATAAATGTGCCACTTTGGCGATATAAAAGAGCAAGGGTTGGTTGCTAAGAAGTTCTGGGATTAAAGGCCAAGACGGGCAGAAACAGCACACAAAAGTCAGTAGAACTTCCGAAGATTGTTTCTTTGGACTTAGGCCTCCGAATTGGGCGTACCTTATGTCAAAACGACCGGCTCGGAAAGAACTTTACAATGGTCTAAACCTTGACCCAATCAGAGGAGTACAAGTGGTCAAAAATCCTATTGAAGTCAAAGCCAGCTGGGAAGGGCCCTATGGACTGAAGAAATTGGGCTTTGGGCTCGATTTTCGGGCCCAAAACATGGACCCTCAGCCCATGCACGAAAATTTAGATCTGGTCTCCTCCATTTTCACACACAAGACTTAGCTTTTAAGAATCAATTAGCTTAGGATAGAAAGTAGCTATTAAAGCTTAGTTCTAGATCTAGTTTTTCAATTAATTAATTAGTTGTTATTCTTATTTTAATTTCAGTATTGAATCATTGTTTATCATTTATTACATAAATAAAATAGTTAGTTCTTGATAATTTTGATTTTGTTATTTAAAATTGCTTAGATCTAATTTCAATTCTTAGTCGTTAATGATTTCTTAGTTTTTCATTTAGATTTCAATTATTGTTTAGTTGAATTTAATAAAGTTAGAATCTTTATATTATGTCTTATTCAATTTCATATGGAAATGATAGTTTGATAAATCAAGGCTAAACCTCTATTAGAGGGGTTTGATGAAGCCTTGATGAAAACTTGATTGTGTAATATAGAATTGTTGTAAGAGTCTATTCCATTCTAGAAGGTCGTTGATTCGCCATGAGAATGGGTGGACGTCCTCACATGCTAGTTATGAATTGGTAGAGATGCCATGTATAATTAGGGATTAGAACGACCAATTCTACGGTAAGAATTGGATTACAACAATCTATGCTAGTTTCTTAAGTTGGATTCAAGGTAGATTCAATTCCCCCCTAATTCTTATTCTAGATTCAAACTTTAGTATTAAAGTAGCATTTTACAGAGTATAATTAAGTAAAACTCTTATTGACTTTGGTAGGATTGATAGTCGTAGGAAACTTGAATGCTAAAGAACTAAGAGTGGAACGAATCTTCTATTCCAACTCTACTTCAATAGTATCGAGAGTAGAAATCTTTGATAATCACGAGTATAGTTCAGTTTTAGTTTTACTTGCATTTAGAGTTTCATCGCTTTATTCATTAGTAAAACTATCAATTTTATTGTTATCAGAATATCCCATAGCTTTACCCAAATAGGTAGAGTCGTCATGTTTCTCGTTTGAGCCTCAAGTTCCTCTGCCCATGGTCTTATCATAAAGACCCTTCTAACAATGAATATTGGTCCTCCTTCTAGTACCATTTTCCCATCTTCTTCCAATACAAACTTGAAAGAGAAAACATCCTTATCTGTTGCAATATCATTGCTTCCTTTCATTTTCCATTGTCTTCCAAGGGTTCTTTTCACCATTGGCAGGAAGGAAAAGGGAGTCTCTTATCAACAAAGAACTCCACTAGGTAATCATTCCATAAATCAACACCTTAGCTTCTTCTAAAATATCTAATGAAACATCCATAAATTCTTCCTCATTGTTGTCATGCTTATACTATTCTAATTGATCTCCATTAAAACTAGCTAGAATCTTGATTAAACAAGGAACTCCAAGATGGAGGGGGGAGCTCTCCCCCCACATGCGTAGACATAATAACCATAAGTAAAGAAACATGCATGCCACTAATAGGAAAGCTCAGATCTTGCTAACATTGAGAAGTTAATTACCCTTGTAGTTATCCTCAACTAAAAGAAGAGAGAATGTACAAGTAGAGAATTCTCTTTGTGTGGGACTGAGAGATCAAGAAATAACAAGAAGAAGAAAATATTTGCTTAGATTATAACACTAACTTCTTTAGGTTGCTTGCTCAATAAGTTACTATTAGTGGAAAACTTAAGGAGATAAGAGAGGGAGAAGAGATAAGAACCTTTCAAATATTACCTTAAAAGGAAATACAAGAGAGTAGTAGAAAAGAGTAGGGATGTCCAAACGGGTACCCGACCTGGCCCGAACCCGACTTTTCGAATTTTGAACGGGTATCGGGCTATCTGACGGGTATCGGGCTATCTGAACCCAGACCAATTTTTAGCGGGTCGGGTTTGGAGTAGGGTATTTTGTTGAGAAGTGTGACCAAACCCTACCCTAACCCTATATTTCGGGTACCCATTGGGCTTGAGTTCAGGTTTTGGGTAGGATAAAGCCCGGTATAAATGAAGAAAGAAGACAATAAGAAACTTTATTTGAAATATATATCTATATTTTATTCCTTCTTCGGCTATCCACCAATCCTTCAAACAAAATATAATTTCTAATGAACTTGGAAGTAATTATCACCTATACTCGGACATAATTATTTGATATGATTTAAAAATAGATGGACTCAGAATGAACTATAGACACATGATCACGTGCAATTCTTGAAAAATTTGGAAATCCCGACATAAATTTTTTCATAATCCAATATATTAAATAACTCATCATTGTAAACATGAATGAGATCATAATCTAAATATTTATCTAATTCATTCTTTTATATGAGATTAGTAGTATGCAATTGAAACCGGATTTGAGGTTTGATTTATTGGTTTTTGGTTTTTATGCAATTTAACGGGTTTAGGGCTAAATTATCAGGTCGGGCTCGGGTCGGTCCGGGTTTAGAGAGTGTGATAAAACCCTACCCTATGTATTTTGGTTTGGGTTTGGGTTCGGGTTTTGTCGGGTTCGGTGCGGGTATTTTGTTGGGGTTTCGGGCAAGATGGACATCCCTAGAAAAGATATTAATCGCCTTACCAATCGCCCTGACGTCCTCGCTTCTTTGAACATTGTTAGCGTACAAATGAAAGACTTAAAATCTTAGGATCTTTTGGACATGCTATTTAACAAGACAATTCATAATAAATGATGCACTTCTTCTCAATTTATTAACAAGAAATTAGCCCCAAGGCCCAATTTCATTTTAAAGAAACTCTAGAGGACATAGTTTTTTTATAATCAGTCACAAACCCAATTCCCACATTTAAATAGCCCACAAATTCCCACGTTTAAATAGCCCATGAACCCAATTTTTAAATTTTAATTACCCTTAAGGACAAAATAAGTTGGCTCAACCATTTTTATTTTTTTTTAAATCCCACTTTTACCCTTTCTTGTTAATAAACAAAATTACGGATAAGAAAACCCAAAACCCCTTTCTTCTCCAACCCAAAATTATAGATGAGAAAACCAACAGACGACATGTTTGCAGACGGACTTAGCCTTCTCGAGGTGAATAACCAAAGTCCAGGAACAAACAATGTATCTCCTTTTGACTTCTTCTGAGAAGAAGGTAAATAATAATTTTTGTTTACAACAACTGTAGAAAAAAAAAACCAACAGAAACTACTAGAAACTACAACACTCATCACAACAAAACCCAACAAATTCTGCTTTAAGAATGAATTTGCACCAAATCTGATTAGTTTAGCCACCCAGGAAAAGTGGTTCATAGGTGAAAGAATCATAGAGCTAACTGGCTAAATCATCTATTTTGCAAGACATTCACACAGGTGCGTCAATCACCCTTGAGCACAGCTTCCATTACTTCAAAAAAGAGTGGAGCAAGTTCCAGGTTTGGTATCTTGATTGCGCACTTAACACCAGGGATCCCAACAACAGCCGTGAGTTCAATAAGTAATGGGATCCCCCAAGACATACAACACTTCCTGGTTCGCATGTTTCCTCTTCGCAATGAAAAACATATTTGACGCATCTAGGCGATCAAGGGTGGCATCAACATGATCAAGTTCGTCCAAGTATTGTCCATGATGGCTGTGGAAACTTTGATAGCGTCCATGTTCATACTTTTGTTTCTTCTCTTGTAAAATTATACTTGGATTTGTTACAAGAGAAGATGGCTGTGGAAACTTTGATAGAGTCCATGATCATGATCATTGAGCAAGTAACAAAATTCCAATTAATTTAATTATTCTCGACCAATGATCTAGAGATTGTAAAATTCAGTTGGAGTTGTTAGTTTGTTACCGTGTTTCGATACTATGATAATCAAAACAAGTTTTGAGTCTTTGATATGATAATCAATCGATGGACCAAACTCTAGAACAATTGGACTATGAACAATGATTGTTCATAGTCATAAGCTATGAACATTCTTTGTTCATATCACAATTGGACTATGAACAGTGATTGTTCATAGTTCGGTAGCAGTAAACACTCATTGTTCATAGCTATGAACAATGAGTATTCATAGTCCATATTGTACGTACTATGAATAATCAATGTTCATAGTCATGAGCTATGAATATTCTTTGTTCATACCACAATTGGACTATGAACAATGCTTGTTCATAGTCATGAGCTATGAACATCCATGGTTCATAGCTCCAATAGGGATGAACACGCTTTGTTCATACTCTAGTAGGTATGAACAATCATTGCTCATACTTTACAATAGATATGAACAATGAGTGTTCATACTCCAATAGGTATGAACAATGAGCTCCCATGTTTTGTATATGAACAATGATTGTTCATACTATATACACTGGGTAAGGGGTATACTTGACCTTTCATTTACCAGACCCGTTTTTCATTTCGCGTCAAGGGTATACTTGACCTTTCATCTACCCGGTCCTTGAGAGTGATTATGAAAAAAGCTTGGTTTTGGGAGTGATTATTTCACTTGATTTGTCATTGAGAGTCACTCTCTGATTTATTAAAAGCACGTCGTGTTTGAGAAGGTGCCTAAATTATAGGTAATTGTTCAATGTAAGGGCATTACCAATGGGGCATGGATACGAGCCTTTATTTTCAAATTTAATGGATTTTAAAGAAAAACTACCTCTAATGTGGCCCCTAAATGGGCCTCCAATTTTATCATTCTGGATGTCTTTATTTTTATGGATGTTTATAAAGGACCGAAGCCTTTAAGGGAAACTTTGCACATGACTTCACTCAGTTTATGATTTTTTTGTCTTATTTCATGGGTTATAAAAGAGTGTCCCTGGTTTTGAAGGGCTGCAATAGTGCCATTGATGCCCTAATTAAGGCCATTCTATCTGGAGTATTGGAATTTTCCTAACCAAAACCTAAACTTGTAGATAAAGGTGATTAACTTACATCTATAGTAGCGAAGTCATTATCAGGAAGATGCATGCTGAATGAAAGTCGATCAAAAGCCTCTCCTAATAAAGTGTATTCACTGCTGATGGCTTTGCAAAAGCTATTGATTTGTTAAATGGTTCTTATACAAACATTGTAGAAGTTGGCAACATTGAGAGGAATGTTAACCTTAAAAGTAAAGAGCATGATTTTTTGTTGCTGCCATGGCCTTTTGGGTTGCTGTTAAAAAAGACTTTGCATTCACATAGAATATTGCCCTAAGTATGCTTTGCGAAATCTGAAAGATGGCGATAATTAGTCAACATCGGACAAGATATAGTAAAAGAAATTGCATTATCATCAAGTAAAATTAGTAGTTACGTCTATTTGAATTAATTTATGGTGTTTATGTGTATTGTACGTTGTTCAAATAAGATACAATTTGGTGCAATATATAATCACATAATGTTGATATACTCTGATCATCTTTTTCATGAAATTACCATCAAATGGTATCATGTTTTTTTAATCACAAAAAGCTATGCATTACCATTTGATCAAAATTTTAATTTGTGTTGTTACACATGATCAGTATACATTTTACATACTAGAAGTCTAGAATGCGCATTCTATGATATATGGTATTTGCTTAGTCACTAAATTCCTATTGGTCTTTGATATCTCATGGCTACTTTTTAGGGATACATAGGAGGCTGTGTAAGTTCTAGAGCTAGCTTATTTGTTTTTGCTAGCTTTGCAAGATATGTACGTTGAACATCTATGACTTGATTGTCATGTTTGCTCTTTTGTGCTTATTTTTCGATTCATTTTGAGATTACATTAAGGTACGACTTAGTTAGATGCTAGACAGCTCTTCTCTCTCATTTTTCCTCTGCTCATATTATCTTTCTACATGTTATCAATTGCTCAGAAATAGTAGGTACAAACCAATGTTAGAGGGGAATTGCTGACATGTCCAAACAATATCCTGCTTTGAATAAGTCCAAAAAGAAAAAAGGGTAAGTTTGTATGTTTTTGGGCTCATTTTCGTACTGCTTTAAGTTGAGTCCAAATTTGTTTACCAGCGGGTACTGCTGGTAGAATCTACCAGCGCCAATATTGTGCCATGAAACGCCCAAACATGGTAGATTCCATACAACTTGGTAGCCAAGATTCTATCATGGTTGCCAGCTAAATCCTTGTTCCCTTTCAAATGTGTTTGTAAAACATGTATAGAATTGAGAATTGATTTGGTTGGCTTTCTTAAAAAGACCAAGAAGAAAAGATTTATTTATAGATCATTTACATGTATTAAAAGGAAGTAAATTTGAATATACAACTATACAAGGATATAACCCACAATCAAGGAACCTAAAATCAAGGAAATCCTACTCTATTATCTCCATACAACTATTGCATATGTGGAGATAAAATCTATCCTAACTAAGAATCTATAAGTATAGAAACTCTTGATATGTGGGATTGAAGACTTTATATGGTATGTTGCATAGATATGCACATACAATATCTTTAGACTCCCCCTCAAGTTGGAGTAGGTGTTGAGAGATCAACGACACCCAACTTGCTAGATAGGCAAGCTAGAAGTGATTTTCTCACGAACAAAATGACAATCAAGTTTGATATGTTTTGTTCATTGGTGAAATATAGGATTTTCTGCTATGTGAATAGCAGTTTTGCTATCGCAGTTAATTGAAATTGGATGCGGGTGATCTATGCCAAGATCAGTGAGGAGATATTTGAGTCATTGTAATTCATAGGATAGAGTAGCGATGGCACGGTATTCAGCTTCAGCTGAAGACCGAGATACTGTGGGTTGCTTCTTGGTTTTCCAAGAGATTGGACTAGAACCTAGCATTGTGAAATAACCTGTGGTGGAGCGACGAGTAGTTGGGCAACTCACCCAATCAGAATCAGTATATCCACTAAGGTGGAGTGAACTAGATGCAGATAAGAGTATGCCTTTGCCAACATAACCCTTGAGATAACGAAGAATATGGTTGACAGTATCAATGTGAGTGGTATGAGGGGTTTGCATGAATTGACTTAGTGTGTTGATAACATACTGAATGTTTGGCCGTGTCATAGTGAGATAGAGAAGTCGCCCTATTAAGTGACGATAAGATGTTGGATTAGCAAGAGGTTCTCCATCAGTAGGACGTAACTGAAGTTGTTGTTCCATTGGAAAACTAGTGACTCGTGATCCAATCAATCCAACATCTTTTAAAATATCAAGTGTATATTTTTGTTGGCATAGAAAAATTCCACGCTTTGAGCAAGAAACTTCAATGCCTAGAAAATATTGTAATTTACCAAGACCCTTTATGAAGAATGATTTTTCTAGATATGATTTGAGATTGGAAATTGCATCATTATTATTTCCAGTGATAATTATATATGTCGTCAACATAAACAAGAACAAAAAGAGATATATTTCCCTTAATGTATTTGAAGAGACTATAGTCTGCAATGGACTGAGTGAATCCTTTTCTAATGAGTGTCGAGGAGAATTTAGAGAACCATTGTCGAGAAGCCTGTTTAAGACCATACAAGGATTTATTTAGTTTGCAAATGCGGGTCTCCCCCTTACTAGAGAACCCGGGAGGTAATCTAATGTACACTTCTTCATTAAGATCTCCTTGAAGAAATGCGTTAAGTTGTTGACATCTAATTGATGAAGAGGCCAACCTTTGATGGTTGCAATAGAGAGAAGAAGACGAACTGTCACTAACCTTGCAACAGGTGCAAACGTATCATGATAGTCGTTGCCCTGAATTTGGGTATATCCTTCTACAACTAGTCATGCTTTGAATCTTTCAATGGAACTGTTAGAAAGGTATTTGATTTAAAAAATCTATTTACAACCTATTGCTTGTTTTCCGGCTGGTAAAATACACAAAGACCAAGTGTTATTGTCTTCTAAAGCTTTAATTTTTGTAGCCATGGCGTAATGATAAGGACAAATTTATGTTAAACTAACTATCTATGCGTAAACACAAATAATCAATCAACTAAACAAGTGCTTAGATCAATATTTCTACTCTCAAATAATAATGAAGTAATATAAAGAGTACGGATTCGTTCCACTCCTAAACTACCAAGACATAAAAGAAATTCAACTAATTTAATAACCGGTAAAAACTCTACTAGATTTCTCTAACTTTATTCTTAAGTTATTAATTATTTTATTTCCTACTCTCACATATATATTTATGCAATATATAGAGTACGGAATCGTTCCACTCTTCATCTATCAAGACTAAATATAATCCAATTAATCAAAAACAAGGAAACAATGGTGAGAGCAATAATTATGAATGTGAATTTATACTATGAGATAATACTATCAATTGATCTTATACTAATATTAACTAAAGTAATTATTTATAGATGAATCAAATATGGAGAAAACTATAGAGAGATTGAAATCCACTTTTAATTTCTTAACTTGCTAGCATAGATTTGTATAGAAAACCCTAGTCTAGATATTCTCACACAAGGTAAAAATATAAAGACTAGACCTTTAATGGTACCTAATTACTTTATACTATCTCTAGTCATAAACTAATTAGCATGAGAGAAAGTTTGTTCCCATTCTCATGGCAAACTCACAACTCTTTAGTTTAGGTTAAACTCTTCTTATATCTAAGTCAAGAAAAACCTAAACTTAAAACCCTAAACAACAAATCTATACTAACAAATCAAGTCCTCTCAAAGCTTCATTCAAACTCCTTCTAATGGGAGTTTAGCTTTGATTCATGGGACTATCATGAACAAACGAATGAAAAGAAGACATAATAGATAGAGAAGCAATTGAATTGAATAATAATAATAACTTGAAGGTATTTTAATGGAGGTTTTATGGAGGCTACAATTATAAACCATAATTACTTAAACTATACTAAAAGGGAGAGAGAAAGAGAGAGACAACCCTAATTTACAACTAAACTAAAGAGGGGAGTAGGCAAGTTTTGTTTGGCCTGAACCATCTTTATATAGGAGAGGGTTAGATTTATAATTTCATGCATGGGCTTTGGTGCTATGTTTTGGGCCACTAAATCAAGCCCAAACCCTAATTACTTAAGTCCAAAAAGGGTTTCTCTACTGGAAATTATTGCAACAGCCTTTTCATCCACTTTTACCTCTCTGATTGGATCAAGGCTAGAACCATTAGAAAGATATTTCCGAGACGGTCGTTTTGATATATAGTAGGACCAATTCCAAGATCTGAGTCCAAAGATACAACATATGGAAGTTCTATTGACTTTTATGCTCTATTTCTACCCGCGTTGACTTTGACTTTTCAGTTTTGACTGGGCTTTAAAAAGACTTTTTCTCCTTGAAACTTGGTCTTTAATCATAGAACTTCTTAGCAACCAACTTTTGCTCCTTTCTCTTGCAAGAGTAACACATTTCTTCACATATTTAACTCCAATACCTGAAATACACAAAAGCACATAAACAGTACTAACTCTTATTTATTATACACATAATTGGTCTAAATGTAATATTATTAAAGGGTTAAAACTACAGTTTTGGGCTTTAATCAAACCACCCCCAAATAGTATTTTGGTTGTCCTCAAGCAAATATGAGAAATTAAAATAAGTGACAAAAAATGGATTTCTAACTAATCTCATTTCGCTGAGTGCGATTGCATTGACCATATGCAATAAGACCTTCAACTACTAGGAGTTCCTAAGTGGACGAGTTATAGCCTCATCGGAGTTTTCAAGAGAAGGTACTCACAAACTTCATCTATACTACAATGACTAAGAAATAAAATTACTGTTTCCTTATTTATTCTCAGATATCTACACATCTCACTAGCAATGAATACATAATAATCAATTCAAAACCTAAGCTAATATGTGAAAAATAATCAATCATCTACGAATAAACATATATATAATGAACTATGCTATGAAATGTAATAACATGTCCATTTCTGAAACTTTGGAATAGCGTCCTTAGTAGGTCCTCACATATATGTCAAGACAAAAATACTCTAATTTTTTCACTCAAGTTTCGCTCACTCCAGTGCGCAGTGGGCACACTTTATCTTACAAACTCAATGACGTACAAGGAAGCCGAAGTCGATCAAACACATCTGCCACTTACTATCACACTAACCTATTCCTAATTGAGCTAGAGGTCTTTATTAGGTGTTGTGGGGATTAGGTGATGGTTTAAGAAAGAAGGAAATGGATATTTAAAAGGACAAGTATGAGACAATAGAGTCTTCATAATATGTAACTAGAGAAAACCTTGTTCTTACTTTGCTTCTACACTTTGTTTCCATCCTTAACCATTTTTCCTTTTTCTTTTGTCTTTTGACTCATTTGATTATATATATATATATATATTACTTTGGATAGAAACATCCTTTTCTTATTTGAAGCAACTAACAAATTCTTGGTTTCATAGGTCTTTCTCTTTTCTATTCTTCATTTTATCTCTATTCTCAGACTCATTCAAAGATGGGTAGGCTGATTTTTATTTTTATTTTGTTTTGTAAAAGGGTAAAAAAATTTGCGGTTTATGAAAAGGCTAAAGAAAGGCTCAAAGGGGCGGCTAATGGAAAATACTTTTATATAGGTTTGAATTTCTAGTTATATCGATCCAAAAAGGGCCTAAATTCTCGCTTAGGATATTGTATAGTGATTAAGCAAGTGGACGTGTGATTTCTCTGTTCGGAATTTACTTCTCCCTTGTGTCATTTCTCAAATATTTCACTTATATAAAGCTTTAGGCTATATTCTCATAGGATTTGTAGAATAAGTACTCTAACCTAAGATCTCATAAACTTACTGCCAATACAAACATAGATGCTCATACAATATATTTATGGAAAGATACAATGATTATTACCTATATATTAACCTAAGTTTCTAAAAACTATTCTAATTTAAGAGCTAACGTGAAACTTCTACATTACTATCATCATGGAGAAGGGAACAATACCATTATCTCAAAGTGCATAATATAAATACTTTTTATTATTTTTTTATTTTCTAAATTTTATAAGACAAATAATATGTAATATACAACATAATATGTGCTTAAACATTTACAATGTGTTTATATACCACCCCCAAACAATTTGGAAGAAGGGCGTTCATGAAACAATTCAGTAGCACAATTAAATTATGTAACTAACTAATTTTTATGATTTTTAATATTTTATAAATAAAAGTGCGTAATTTACATCCTAAAAATGCCTAATTTTTGCAAATGTTTCTATCCCACCCCCAAACAATCAAACGCTTTGTCCTCAAAGTGTAAAGAGATAAGGAAAGAATTTACCATAGAAATGTAGCAAAAATTGGCAGTACCTATAACAGAAATATTGTAAAGCTGATATGATAACATGAAACACAATTAAATTGTTATGTACTAACTAACACAAACTCTACTGGAGTAAATATGACAGGCAAAGGGTGGCAAAAAGTTTTGAACTGAAAGACCAAAATACGCCACCCCCAAACAAAATTAGAAAACTCTTTTTAAGTTTGAAAATATTTGTTTGGCCTATACTCTAGGAAGGTGGTATTGTACAAAAACTTGGGTTTTTTAAAGTCAGATTCCCTAGACTTACTAATATATGTTTATGTTTTTAATTTTTAAAATTTTTATATGTTTGATTTTTGGAAAAAAACAAAATTACAATAAAGAAATAAAAATGAAACTCACTCCATAGAGAAACACTACTCAAACAATGAAAAAAAGTACAAAAGATGAATGCGTGAGTCACATGAAACGTGGACTAAGGATTCGGCACTTACAACCACTCACTCCGAAAGGAGGGTCCGAGTACCTTAATGGTGCACTCCCATAATATAAGATTGGAATGGAGTACACCGAAGAATAAAATGAGTCTTTTATAGTCAGATACTCGAGACTTTATCTAATATATACGTATTAAAATGCAGTTTACCATATATCAATAACCAAAAAAGTTGTGGGTCTTTCCATAAATAATTAACATGGAATGCAGCCCCAAACAGAATAAAACACCAAGACTTTCTATGATGCAACTTAGTTGAATGAGAGGGGTGTCCTAGTGAATGATCATGAGAAAATGAATGGTTATGGAAAATACTTGGAATGTGAATAAGTATTAGAAGAAAAGGGTGGGAAGAATGATTGGATTTTATGAGGGATTAACTCAGGTGGATGGTGGTTGGGTGGTCCTCTAGGTAGTTTTTGAGAGGGTGGATATTCATAGGATCTTCAAATTATGTAACTAGATAAAACCTTGTTCTTACTTTGCTTCTACACTTTGTTTCCATCCTTAGCCATTTTTTTCTTTTTCTTTTGGCTTTTGACTCCTTTGATTCTATTTTTTGGAGTTCTAACTTTTTTTTTTTTTTTTTTTTTTTTTTTTTTTTCTTTGGATGGAAACTTTCTTTTCTTTTCTTATTTGAAACAACTAACAAATTCTTGGCTTTCCACAGGTCTTTCTCTTTTCTTTTCATTTCATCTCTATTCTCAGACTCATTCAAAAGTGGGTAGGCTGATTTTTATTTTGTTTTGTTTCTTACAAAAGGGTAAAAGATTTGCGGTTTATGAAAAGGCTAAAGCAAGGTTCAGAGGGGCGACTAGCGGAAAATAATTTCATTTAGGTTTGAATTTCTGGCTATATCGATCCAAAGAGGGCCTAAATTCTCGCATAGGATATGGTATAGTGATCAAGCAAGTGGACGTGTGATTTCTCTATTCGCAATTTACTTCTCCCTTGTGTCATTACTCAGATATTTCACTCATAAGGCTTTTAGGCTATATTCTCACAGGTTTTGTAGAATAAGAATACAAGCCTAGATTTTAAAAACTTACTACCAATACAAACATAGATGCTCATGCAATATATTTATGGAAGGATGCAATGACTATTACCTATATATTAACCTAAGTTTCTAAAAACTATTCTAATTTAAGAGTCAACGTGAAACTTCTAGACTACTATCATCACAGAAAAAGAAACAGTACCAATATTCCTAAGTGTATAATATAAATACATTTTATTTATATTTTTTTAATATTTTATAAAGAAAAGTGCGTAATTTACATCCTAAAAGTGCCTAATTTTTGCAAATATTTCTATCTCACCCCCAAACAATCGAATGTTTTGTCCTTTAAGTGTAAAGAGATAAGGAAAGAATGTATCATAGAAACATGGTAACAATTGGCACTATTGTAACAGAAATATTATAAAGATAATATTATAACATGAAGCACAATGAAACTGTTACGTACTAACTAACACAAATTCTACTAGAGTAAACATGACAGGCAAAGGGTGCCTAAAAGATTTGAAATGAAATACCAAAATACGCCACCCCCACACAAAATTTGAAAACTCTTTTTAAGTTTGAAAACTTTTGTGGCCTATACTCCAGAAAGGTGGTATGTTGCAAAAATTATATGGGTCTTTAATGTCAGATTCCTAAGACTTAATGTGATATATATGTATTAACTTGCAGTTTACCATATATCAATAATCTAAATAATTAGGGATCCTCCCATAAATAGTTAACACGGAATGCACCATCAAATAGAATTAAGCACCAAGATTTCCTATGACATGGCTTAGTGGAATGGGAGTGAATTCTGATGGATCTAGAACCTAATCGAGCATGCACCTTCTACTTCTTCTTTGAACGAAAGGGTGTACAAGTGAATGAGCGTGAGAACATGGATGGATTTGGAAAATACGTGGGATATGGATAAGTTTTAAAAGGATGGAATGGAAAAAATGGTTGGATTCTATGAGGTATTAGCTCAGGTGAATGGTGGGCGGGTGGTGCTCTAGGGAGTGTTTGAGAGGGTGGATCATCACAGGCTCTTAGAAACTCATAGAAGTCCTCATCTAGCTTGGTCGCATCCACATAATTATAGTATTCATCTCCATCTTTGAGGAATTCATCTATCTCGTCTATTATAAGATTGACTCCATCTCTCATAGGGTCTAAAGGCAGGGTGGAAAATTTTTTCTCTATTTCAGTTATGTTCAAGGAGTCAAAATTATGATCTTTGTCTTCTTCCATAAGAGGGGTATCTACTAGTGTGGGGACGAGATCATTGGAAGCACTAATGTGATATACAAAACTCTCAATTGACTTCACTTCTCCTTCTACAGGCAAACCTAGTTGTCTCTGCTTTTGTCTAAATATGTTAACTTCCACAAAAATATTTCCAAAAGAAACAGTCATTGAGCCATCCCGACAATTGATTTGGGCATTTGTGGTTGCCAAGAAAGGACGCCCTAAAATGATGGGAATAAAATCATGAGCAACTTCTGTGTCGAGAATAACGAAGTCGGATGGATAGTAAAAGTCTTGAACTTTAACGAGAATATTTTCAACTACGCCCTTGGGGTACTTAATAGAACGATCGGCTAACTACAAAGTCCTTTTGGTTGGTTGAAGTTTTGTTAGACCTAGTTGTTTATATAAATAAAAAGGGAGTAAGTTAACACCCGCCCCCATGTTTAATAGAGCAGTTGTTATGAAGTAATCTCCCAAGCTGCATTGTATAGTAGGACGACCAGGGTCCTTGTACTTAATAATTTCGTTATGTTCAGATAAATAGGGGTATTATTTAGTTAAGAAGGCTTCATTGGGTATGTTGGGTTTCCTCTTCTTGGTGCACAACTCTTTTAGAAACTTAGCATGTCCAGGTAGACTTTTCATAGCATCTAGAAAAGGTAGGTTTATAGTCAGATTTTTAAACATTTCCCTAATCTCATCAAAATTTTCGTCCTTTTTAGACACAACTAGTCTCATGGGATACGGTGGTTTATCTCTATATTTAGCATAAGGGTCAAAAGTATTATTAATCTTTGCTTTATCTATAGTCGTTTTACATCTAGATGTCCATATTGGAACCTCTACAGGTGTAGGATCTTCAATTTCTATGGTGATATTCCGTAAGGTTGTGCCTTTTGGTTGTGGTTGGAATGAAACTTCTATAGTTATAGGGTCTTCAGCTTCTATGACAGTATTCGGTATGGTTTCATTTTCAGCTTCTGTTTGCGGGTGATCTTTAGGCATAGTTACTTTGTTATCAACTACTCTCCCTGAACGAAGGGTAGTGACTGCCTGTAGGTCCCCTGAGGTTATATTACCATTACACTAAATACTGTTAATTTCGAAGGCAATGTTTGTTGACTTAGGATTAGGCACTACTTGACCTGGAAACACGCCTGTTTGGTTATTATTATGGTTAGGAGACATGTCAATAACCTTTTGGCACAAAGACTGCATCATTTGCATCGTTTGTTGCATCATTTTAGAGTTTTGATCATGCTGATCTTTCATCAAGTTAGAGTTTTGTTGCATAATTTGATTTTATTTTTCCAACAAGGTCACTACTACTTCGTCTGTAGATGGTTGAATTAGAATTAAAGCTTGTTAAGCGTTCATGTCTTGATGTTGATAGTTCTGTGTCATGGGCACTAAATCTCTATTATGGTCACTAAGTTTCCTTGTCCTTGAGGTTGAGTTAACTAGTTGAAGTGTGATGGTTGTGGTGGTGGTTGTGCATAGACAAGAGGACAATAGAAGTCAGAATGCTCAAGACTAAAACAAACATTACAACGAGTAGAGTTAATGTTCATGACTAGAGTAGGCTGTTGTTGAACAAAGAGGACATCTAACTTTTTAGTAAGGGCATCGATAAGAGTTTTAAGCTCAGGATCATGTTTAACCTCAAAAGAAGAAGGAGTGGAGCCGGAAAAGTCATTACCTCCCCAATTGTTATTTCTCTTAGATTGATCTTCTAAGAATTTATAAGTCTCCAAGGCTCCTTTGCTAAGAAAACTACCCCTAGTCATGATATCTAGAACCTCCTTATGATAAGGTGAAAGCCCCTTGAAGAAGGCATGAACAAGCGTGTCTTTCGCAAGATTATGATGTGGGCATTCAATGAGAAGATGAATGAAACAATTCCAGGCCTCTTAACAAGATTCATGAGGATTCTGGCGGAAAAAATGAATCTTTTGAAGCATTTCATCTGTCTTCCATGGTGGGTAAAATTGTTCCATGAACAATTGAACAAGATTAGCCCATGAGTCCACAGAGTTTGGCGTTTGGACAGTTAACCAAGACACCGCCTTGTTGGCTAGGGTGAAAGGAAACACCCTAAGTTTAACTTGATCCGGACTTACGCTAGGATGATGGAATGTAGTGAGAACTTGTTCTATCCTACGCATGTGTTGATAAGGCTTCTCGTGGTCTAAACCATGGAAAATTAGTAACAAGTTAAATATATTCGAGGGAATTTGAAAATCCCTTACTAGGTCTGCAAGAACGATGCATAAGTTAGGCCCATCGTTTAGTGCTTTATAAAAATCAGAGGGAGGAGTCTTTGGTTCTTTAGCCATTGATGCATGTGTAGTGTGTGAAATTTTAGATAGGCGTGTGGTATTGTAGTTACAAAAAACAAGCCTGATTATAATAGAATTAAAACTCCTTTGACAGAAGAAATGAGGAGTGGAAGGAGTACCTGAATGCCTCTTTGCTACGCGTGTGAATAACGTCTTGTATATGCAATTCCAGTGTATTTAAGAAGTTGGAAACACTGATATATATATATATATATATATATATATATATATGAACAAAACGAGAGTCGGTGACTAACGTGTGAAAATCAGGCTTCCTTCAGAAGGGGTGCGGGCGCGCTCAAGGTACTGTTTGCAAAAACATTTTTCCAGTAACACAAGGACAGGCGAGCTCAAATGATAGAGTTAAGAGAGCGTGGGCGCGCTCTAAAAAATTTGAAATTTTTATAGTAGTTTGCTAAGATGTCTAGTAAGTTTCCTGTAAAATTTCAGATCAATCAGAGTTATGAATGTCCTTCTACTATCCTGCAAAGTTTGTGAAACAGTTTTCGGATACAACACAAACAACCGAATGGTTAACCAATCAAAACAGAGCCAAAAATCTCAAACTTTTACTGGAGACTTCTGATAGATCATGTAGGTTATTGTAAGACTTTTAGAGCAATTGGAGTTCTATAAACCCTCCTTATCAGCTGTTGTTCCAGATATTAAGTGTTGTAGAACTACAGAAACACATTGAAAACAATCAACTAGTTAGATGGTTAAAACAAATCAAAATCTCTTCAAAATGTTACTATAAATTCCTGACTTATGATAGATACTCCTGTCAAAATCTTAGAAATTTTGGACTTGCCTAAGTACCCTTACTCGTCAGTTTTGCCCGTAACTTACGGTGTGAAAGCTGAAATACAGCAGTGTAAAGATGGTAATAATTCACTAGGTAAAACAACTAGGAAAACTCTGAACATATTCCAGTTAATCAACAACACCCTAAATATTATGCCTGAAAAATTTCAGAATTTTCAAAAATTTATAAATACCTTTACCACAGTATTCTTCACTATGATCCCACAATCTTAAGGGAGCGCAGGCGCGCTTTGTGCAAGGTAAAAGGGAGGGCGGGCGTGCTCTATGATTAAAACAGTGAATAGTAACAAAAATGCAAGAAACAAGAATGAAAAATTAAAAAGGGTGGGTGGGTTGAGAATGGGGGATTGCCCCTTGGATTCAAGCAATTGAATTCTTGTCCTGAAAGAGTTTAAGATGGCAGCGACGCCATTTGATAAAGACAAATTTATGTTAAACTAACTATTTATACATAAACACAAATAATCAATCAACTAAACAAATACTTAGATCAATATTCCTACTCTCAAATAATAATGAAGTAATATAAAGAGTACGGATTCGTTCCACTCCTAAACTACCAAGACATAAAAGAAATTCAACTAATTTAATAACCGGTAAAAACTATACTAGATTTCTCTAACTTTATTCCTATGTTATCAATTATTTTATTTCCTACTCTCACATACATATTTATGCAATATATAGAGTACGAAATCGTTCCACTCTTAATCTATCAAGACTAAATATAATCCAATGGGTTATTTAGGCTTTAGTCCTACTTTTTATAGGGTATTTAGGCTTTATTCCTAAAATTATCAATTATTATGTTTTAGTCCTACTTTTATCTTCGATTTTCTTAAATGACCAAAATACCCTTAGAGCATGTTTATCACGTGACTTGAAATTGCATAAAAATAGGACCAAAACCTAATTTACCCAATTATTGGAGGGGTAAATCCTAAAAATGGGATTCGACTACACAACACATACAAATACAAATCTTGGAGTCGCATGTATTGAATTGGAGTGCTACATTCATAGGATAAAAATAAAAATAAAAATAAAAATAAAAATATTGACGAGTCGCGTGTTTAATACAAATATATAGTGAAGAATTTACCGCTCGAATTGAGGTTCTTCTCTAAAGAGAGTGCCATGTAGACAGAGAGACCTTCCAGCTAAGAAAAGCCCAAGCCTATAAATGGTTTTAGTGAGCCCATAATATACTACACAAAGTTGGTTTTATAAGTATAGTCCCACTTTTAAAATGTATATGATTAAAACTAAATGGACATTATTGTATTAAACTAATGCTCCAGTAGGGCTAAACAAACGGAAAAAAAAATTGAAATCTCCGCCCACTCGTCTTCTCTCACGCACTCGTAATTTGAACGAAATGGGAGGGGGGGGGAGTGAGAATAATTTTCCCTCATTATCTCACCTAATTCATCAAGTTGAAAACTATCAATGATCGAATGGCAGATGTAATTTATGTAGGAAACTTATTATAAAATTATATTTATTGTTAAGTAAACAAGAAAATCAAATTGATACAACAAATATGTCATAAAGAAACCTTTAGTTCAACAAACTAACTTAATTTACCAATGATTAAATTCGATCATAGTGATAATCACTATGTCCTTATTAAGACAAATTTGCTCCCTCTCAGTGCTCAAGGTTGATGAACAATTGTCTCCCAAGACATAACGGATTTCAATCCCATAAATGTAGCACTCTGATAAGCACCCAAAAGTGTATTATGAAACTCCATTGAGACATATAAATTTGGTTAATTATGTGTTTAATAATCATGAAATAAATATGTTTTCATACTTTTGCAGGTATTTGCAGTAAACATGGAAATATTGGTTAAACCTGAAATAAAGCACGAGGAACGGCGTATATACGAATTCTCCCAAATCCACACAGAAGCATCAAACTTCCAAAGCTCCTACCTCTCGAACCGGGACTAATGCGACCACGAGAGATGCTCGCAATCGTCATGGCGATGAACTCTCTACGATAAAGTGGAAATTGTAACACTGCCCAAAAAATCTTGGACCGCCACTGGACTGCACATGGACCTACTATGCGGGGCCACAAGATTGGATGAGTCATCAATCATGGAGCATGTCAAGACAAAGATAACAAATTATTGGTGAAAAGTTAACACCTTGCATGTAATAAATTAGATTAGGTGTTAATAGTGAAAAAAAAGGCAAGGTGTCACTTTGTTTTAATGTGGTGGATAAAAATTCATTAATGTGGTTTCATAATTCACGTGGGAGGAAATGAGATTTCTCTCAAATGGAGAAGAACTTAGACAAGGGTGGGGGACACTCCATTTACTCCCTTGACTTATTTTCCTCATATAGCATTATTTTAGTTCCTTAGTGAAAGAAATGAAGTTAGTTTTAGTTTTTATTAAAAAGCTTGTAATAGTTTTAATGGAGGAACACTTGTTTCTTCTAGAAAAGAAATAGAAGTGAGTTTGATTGTTCATCTTTCTCCTCTCTCTCTCTCTCTCTCTCTCTCTCTCTCTCTCTCTTTTGTATTTTTCTTAGTTTATAAATCCTTGTCCCAAGGATCATGAGCTAACTTCCCTTTTGGGTAGTTAATCCAACTCATGTGAGGGTAAACCAATTGTTGTTGGTTTGGTAGGTTTAGGAAGAACAACTAACTCTACATCCTATCCCAAAATGGTAGTTGGTGTAGAGTTTAGTTAGGAATCAAGCAATGAGCTTAGAGATAAGTCATTGTTTGGTTTCACTTGCTAGCATGTATGAGCTCTTTAGTGAGCCATGCATGCTAGAGATCAAATCTATTTTTCCGTTAGGGACTTGTCTATGAGTCTAGGAAGAATCAAAACCTTTTTCAAATCAACACTAATGATAATTTCACATTAGGAGGATTAACTCTCCACCTTCTCTTTCAAATCTCTATTTCGGTATTAAGTGAATGTTTTCAACGTTAATGTTTTCTTAATGTTTATGTAGGAAGGAAAAATCTAGCATTTATATTATGACCTTACTCCTTAGTTTCCCTTAATTGTAAATTCCAATTTGTAGTTGTTCTAAGCTTTAGTTTAGTTCGAATCTTTATTCCAACTCTACGAAACGAAGATCGTGAGTAAGGAACCTTGAGTGCTTTTGCATTAATTCTTAGAGATCAAAACTCTAAGTAGTAGTAAAGAGCATATATCAAATGGCGCCGCTGCTGTTCTAAAGCCATAGAACTTGTGCTAAAGATCGGAAGTTGCATCAAGGGGGAACCCCCATTCTCTTCATTCCTTTCCTTGTTGTTCGTTGCGTTTTTTTAGTTCAAATTTGAATTTTAACATTGCAATAGACATGTTCGATAAAAAAAATTTCATTCCACTTGAAGGTACCCAAAGTTAGGACTGGGAAACAACTCTTCAGGAGATTATAAGACTTCCATAAAAAATTGAGCTCACTGTGGATTACTTGACACGCGTGCGCGGGTGTGTAGTCGCGCGCGCAGGTGTGACCCGCGTCCGCGAGTGATTTTTCTTTTTTGCTGCTCCTGTTCAACCACCAGCATCTCCAGATCTACCTTGATCCATTTCCAGGCCTAAATATCTGGTCCTGTACCTGAAAAATTCGATAATCCTTTGGGATTAATCGCGTCGACGAATTGAAACGTTTGTTTCAAGGGCGAAAACGCGGGAAGCTACAGGTTCCAATTTTCAGTATTATTGTAATTTTTTTTTATGTTTTTTCTGCATGTATGCTATGTATATAGTATTAGGAAAAATTTATGGATTATTATTTATGTTTTAGTCTAGAATTATGCATTAATCAAGTTCGTATACCGGTAAATATTTATATACGATTACACGGACATGAATTGCATATGAATGTATATTTACATATTAATGGTACTGTATTGCATGGGTATATGTCTTTCTACGTATAAATGTTTTTTTTTACATGTTTGATATTTTCACGATATCGCATTACGGTCTTGTCTAATAAGTCGATTTTGTCAAGAAAAAGGAGAACATTCCAACGAGGGTTAGAAATTTGAGTTGGGTAAGTTGTTTCTAAACCCTACGGGGTAAAGCTGCTCTCTATAGGACATTCGCAATCTCAATGAGTATTGTCGAAATCGATTTATTATGCAATACAAGAGTCGTATTTTAGTTTAGGTATAATACTTTGTATGTTTAGTTTTGTCGTCTATTCTGCGTATGTATACTGTATTCGTATGCTAATGTATGTAGATACGTATGAGTGATTCAAATTCGCTTGTTACTGTTGATATACGTTTACGTAATATCGATTTACAAATTAGCGTAGATATACGTATTACTGATGTATATTTGTCTGTACGTATGGAAATATTTATCGATGACACAAGCTTGCCTATTCACATGCTACTGCACTTAGTATTGTATGTGTAGATCGTATTTGCATGTTTGTATTTTAACCCTTGCATAAATCTTAAAAAAAAAAATAATAATAATAATAATAATAATAATAATAATAATTAAATTAAATTAAATTAAAATTAATACCACCTTTGCATAAATTTTAATTCCATAAATCTTAAATCATATTCCAATGGTGTCTAGGAAACTTGAAAGATTGAGGTTACTTAATTAGAACCGTGCTTGCACGGAAAGCCTCCCTCATATCTCTCTTGTGACCTGGCTGTTGGTTTATGCACACGTATTCCTAGCTTCCCTGCTACGTTAGCAGCAGCTTAGGCATATGTTGTTCAACCCTAATGCTTAAGATAATAATAAAATTCAAGTCCTCATAATTCCTTCTGTAAGTAAGATCTAATTTTATGCTTGCATGAGATTAAGGTCTGGTTCCACTAAAGAAATTGAACATACCTATCGTCGAAAAAATACGATAAGCAATTGCGTAAGTTCTCACATAAAAGTTGTTCTTCTTCTGCTAATTACCTTCATCACAATCCTTCGTCGCCATCAACTTCTGTCATTATGGCCGACGATCCTCCACCAGCAGAGAAGCCCCTCTCGGACTTCTATACTGCATTACAGGAAGGACCTTCTTCCTGCATCAAACTTGAGGACATTGTCGGTGATTTTCGTATCCCACCAAACGTTTTCAGTTTGTTACCAATATATCATGGTTTGGAGCACGAAAAACCATACAATCATCTTCGTAGGCTTCAACAAGTGGCAACAACATTTCATCATCCAGCAGTCTCTAAGGAACAACTCTTGCTTCGACTGTTTCCATTCACTTTAGCGGAAAAAGCGTCAATCTGGCTAGCAGGACAACAATCACAATCCATAGACACATGGAATAAACTAGTTCAGGCTTTCATGCTTCAGTTTTACACTCAAAAAAAAAACAACTGAAATGCTTCAGAAAATTCAATTCTTTCGTCAAAATCCTCATGAATCCTTTACAGAAGCATGGAGTCGTTTTACTGATCTTCTGTTAGAATGTCCTCATCACCAACTGGAAAAAGTTGCCCTTGTTCATTCATTCTTTAATGGTCTTTCTGATCATCAAAAAGAAACTCTTGATATAATGAACGGCGGTTGCTTCATGGACAAAGGAGCTACTGAAGCTTATACTTTTCTTGAAAAACAAGCGAAAAAGGGTACACACTGGGGTAACACTGAGTCGTCTAGGTCATCAAAGGACAATGTTACAAAGGCCACATCTATTTTTGAGGTAAAACCCGATCCCGAAATAAAAAATTTGATAGAATCCCTAACTAAAAAAGTAGATGCCCATGCAGTTCAAGTAAACGATCAACTACCAAAACCGGTCATGAACGCGTTGACACGCGCTTTCAGTGTCCTTTGTCTTAGTCCCGACCATCCCGATGCATATTGTCCCTTGTTATATGCTTCCCCTACTCAACAATCGGAGGAGGCATGTGTATTCAACATTCCCAATGCACCGTGGAGACAACATCCGAATTTTGCTTGGCGCCAAAATAACCAACAAATGGGGGCTCCTCCAGGTTTCGCTAATCCACCTGTTCGCCCTACCAACAATTTTATTCCATACCACCAAGGAAATAATCAACAATACCAACAAGGTCAATTTCCAAATAATTCCAATGCTAATTATCAAACCAACCGCAGCCTTGTTCCAGCTAATCCAGATCCCAACTATAATCAACAACTTCTAAGCAATAATCGAGAACTACTACCTGTTGCACAACCTGCGCCAACCATTAGGGATAGGACAAATGAGACTTTCTTGGCTTACATGAACCAACAGTCTCAAATTTTAACGTCTATCCAACAATCACTTCAGCAATTGGCACAAGAAAAGAGTCAGAAAGGCGTGTTTCCTGCACAAGCAGTTCCAAACCCTAAACCAAACAAAACTGACTTTGAACTCCACCAATGCCCTCGGTACAAGCACCCCCAACCAAGGTGAGGTGCATGCAATCACTACTCTACGATCTGGAAAAACTGTAGACAATCGATCATTATGCGGATGATCAACCAAAAGAAAAAGAGGGTTCCAAGGAATCTATTTCTAATAATGAACCTACGGAAGATTCCCCCGTGATTCAACAGAGTCAACACCTCCGAATGTAGGAAACAAGCAAGTAGACCCTTTTGCCAAATTCAGCCCTAAGGCACCATTTTCCGACGCTTTGGCAAAGAATAAACCCGATGAGAATTTTGCTGAAATTCGAGAGACTTTTCAAAATTTAACAATCAACTTACCTTTTTCGATGCCTTTAAAATTATTACCAAAACATGCAAAATTTCTCGGAAAGATATGTGCACCACAAAAAGGAGAACTAATGTTCCTCAACAAAGCGTTCCTCATTTGAATAGTTTCCCTCCATCACCGAACACAATGGTATAGTAAAATACAAGGACCCCGGTAGACCAACGGTTCCATGCACCTTAGGTGACAAATACACGACTCATCGCGACTACTAGACCTAGGAGCTAGTGTGAACTTACTTCCATATTATTTATTTAAACAACTAGGTCTTCATGAGCTCAAACCTACCACCATGACTCTACAGTTAGCCGATCGTTCCATAAAGTATCCAAAAGGAATTGTGGAAAACGTCCTTGTAAAAGTCCAAGATTTCTTCTATCCTGTAGACTTTGTTATTTTGGATACAGAAGTTGCATGTGATTCCATTCCGATCATCTTAGGACGTCCGTTCCTCGCCATTGCTAATGCTCTTATTAACTGTCGAGATGGTTCCATGACCATGTCCTTCAGAAATCTTTCGGTCGAGGTGAATGTGTTCAAGTTGATGAAACAACTTCTAGAGCCTGACATTGATGGTGAGGCCAACAGGATTGACAGCATTCCGCAAGAGTATTTCACAAACTCTTTTCCTGAAGATGAAGTGTACCAATTTCTTTCCTTTAGCGAATCTAAATTTGAGGACGATAATTACACACAAGAAGTAAATGAGTTATTAGAGTCAGTACCATTATTTGACCCTATAATAGTGATGTCAAGTAACTTGGATGATCATCAATCTGTTTACTACATGGATGATGACCTTCCTCAAGAATCTTTAATACCCACTCCGCCCACCCCTGAATTAAAACCACTTCCTTCGGAATTAAAATACGCATGCCTTGATGTCGATGGTCGTCACCCAGTTATTATTTCTTCACAATTAACTGACGATCAGGAAGCTCGTTTAATTAATGTCATTCAACAACATCGTTCTGCTATTGGATGGTCCCTCGATGACATTAAAGCCATTGAACCTAATGTGTGCACCCATCGCATACACCTGGAAGAAAATGCTAAGACATCGCGTGAACCACAGCATCGCCTAAACCATACCATGAAAGATGTGGTCAGGGAGGAAGTGTTAAAATTACTAGATGCGGGTATTATTTACCCTATCTCTGATAGTGTTTGGGTGAGTCCTGTACACGTGGTTCCAAAGAAATCTGGCATTACAATTGTGCGAAATGATAAAGATGAATGCATTTCCGCTCGTATCCCAGTAAAATGGCGAATATGCATTGACTATCACAAACTTAATGCCGCCACTTTCGTAAGGATCACTTTCCACTTCCATTCATCGATCGGATGCTTTCGAACGTTTAGCCGGGTCATGCCTATTACCGCTTTCTTGATGGTTATTCAGGTTATTTTCAGATAGTCATCGACTTCGGCGATCAAGAAAAGACAACGTTCACTGGTCCATTTGGTACATTTGCATATATAGGCGAATGCCTTTTGGCCTTTGCAATGCACCGGTACTTTTCAATTTGCATGCTTCATATTTTCAGTGATATGGTTGAACGGTTTATGGAAGTATTCATGGACGACTTCTCAATTTATGGAGATTCTTTTCGATAGTCGTCTATCAAATCTTGAAAAGGTCTTTACACGTTGTGAAGAGAAAAACCTTGTTCTTAATTGGAAAAAATGCCATTTCATGGTTACTAAAGGAATAGTTTTAGGACATATCGTTTCAAAGGACGGAATCAAGTCGACAAAGCTAAGATAGAAAAAATTGCTTCACTTCCTATACCAAAAACAGTTAGAGACATTCGCAAGATTCTTAGGACACGCAGGGTTTCTATAGGAGATTTATTCAAGATTTCTCAAAGGTTGCTAGACCTTTAACCAATCTCCGCTTTAAAGATGCGCTTTTGATTTCATTTCAGTTGCAAACAAGCCTTTGAGGTATTAAAACCGCATTAACTACGCGCTCCTATAATTCAACCACCGATTGGTCTAAACCTTTTGAATTAATGCGACGGCGACTATGCTATTGAGTCGTACTAGGGCAACGCCAGAAGATAAGCCGGTTGTCATTTACTATAATGAAAGTAAAACCCTTTAATGAAGCTCAACGTAACTATACCACCACTGAGAAAGAGTTTCTCGCCATTGTATATGCGTTAGATAAGTTTCGTCCTTACCTAGTGGGTTCTCCAACTATTGTCTACACTGACCATGCGGCACTTCGTTATCTGTTAGCGAAAAAAGATGCAAAACAAAGGTTGATCCGATGGATTCTCCTTTTACAAGAGTTTACTCTCGAAATTAGAGATAAAAAAGGTAGCGAAAATGTGGTTGCAGACCATTTATCAAGACTTGTCAGTGATGTTGATACTGATACCGAACCTATCTGTGATTTCTCTCTAGATGAACACTTGTACTCTATTTTTTCGCCCCCTTGGTACGGAGACATAGTAAATTACTTAGTTCTGAGAGGAAGTTCCTTTATCTTGGTCTCAGAATGACCGGAAAAAGTTTTTATCCATCGCGGAAATTCTATTTCGGGATGATCCCTACCTTTTCAAGTATTGTTCGGACCAACTAATCCGGCGTTGCATTCCCGACCGGGAACACAACGATGTGTTATCCTTCCGCAATGAACAATCTTGTGGTGGTCATTTTAGTGGTAAGAAAACTGCGCCAAGGTTCTACAATGTGGTTTTATTGGCCAACACTGTTTAGAGATGCACATGAGCATTGCACATGCAATCGCTGCTGCCAGCTTAGGTCGCATTACTCAACGCAATATGATGCCCTTAAATCCCATTCTAATTGTGGAAATCTTTGATGTATGGGGCATCGACTTCATGGGTCCATTTCCAAATTCTCATGGCTTCCTATACATACTTTAAGCAGTTGACTATGTGTCAAAATGGATTGAGGCATTGGCATGTCGTGGTTAACGATCATAAAACGGTCGCGTTTTGTTTGTAAAAGAAAATATTTTTCTCGATTTGGTGTTCCAAAAGCTATAATTAGTGATGGGGAAAACATTTCTGCAATAAAATTTTGAATCATTAGTAAAGAAATATGGAGTCACGCACAAAGTGGCAACTCCGTGATCATCCTCAAACCGATTGGTCAAGTAGAAGTCTCTAATCGAGAAATAAAATCCATTTTGTAAAAACTGTCAATCCATCTTGGAAAGATCGGTCTCTACGATTATCGATGCCTTGTGGGCATCTGGAACAACTTTTAAGACACCTATAGGGATGTCTCCGAGCGCCTCGTTTTTGGAAAACCTTGTCATCCGCGGTTGAACTTGAGCACCGTGCTCTATGGGCCATCAAAAGCCTCAATTATAACACTAACGTGGCGGTGAAAAGAGAAAATTACTGATTAAATGAGCTTGAGGAAATTCGAGTGATGCCTATGATCTCGAAATCCTATAAAGCCAACATGAAAAGAGTGCATGACAAGCACATATTGCGAAAAGAGTTCAAAGTCGGTCAAAAAGTTTTGATGTACAACTCAAGATTACACATTTTTCAGGAAAATTAAAACTCTATGGTCCGTCCTTTCATCGTCTCTGCTGTCACCCCTTATGGGGCTATCTCTGTGAAAAACGTAAATGATGGTAGCGAATTTCAAGTAAATGGCCAGCGCCTTAAACATTATCATGAGTTGCGCTCTCCAGATGTCGAAGAGACTCTTCTAAATGATCCAGTCTACACAGACTAATAGATTCGCTGGTGTACTTCTTTCCATGTATTTAAACAGGAAAAGTATGCCATTAAGGTAGTCGGGCCCTCTTCTATTTTCTTTTCTAAAAAATCCCTAGAGTGTGTGGTTGCAAGCGCCGGAACCTTAGTCCACAAAACTCTATTTCAGAACTGAGTATAAATGTCTTTTGATAATCGAGCAAACGTGCCTCCAGGAAAACAATGGGTACCAAAAATTTCAGCTCCTTCTTTCTCCTCCCTTTTCTATTCTCTTCCTCGCGAACTCCAACTCATCATTTGGTCCAAATCTCACCCATCTTGAATTGGTAATGGTCGTAGTACTTTTGCTCGAAAGTGACGAGCGAAAAGGATGGGGTGGTGTATGAACTGTCAAACTCCTTTCTATCCAGGTCTTGATCTTCTATCCGAGATGAGCCGGTATAAGGTATATTATTGTCTGATACCAGCTCAGCAGGATAAACTTCGTCGTCGTCCTATTATTCCCATAGGTTGGGAATCGTCTTGAGGATCTGACGTTAAAAGACTCACATTCGTCTTGAGGATCTGACGTTAAAAGACTCACATTCGTCTTGAGGATCTGACGTAAAAAGACTCAACATGTATATACTGCTTTGTTTTTTAGCACCCGAATGGTGCCCAAAGAGAGTCGTGATATGCACCATCGAATTTCCTAGTTAAATGACGGGCAATGGATTCCACCGTGCCAACCCCGATCGGTTTTCTATGTGATCGTTTTGGGGGCGGTTTGAGGCTATACCATATGTACTAAGGGTAATATTATTATTAGACCATTGCACATTGGTCAAGGATGGTACCAGATCCCGAACCCTAGGCCCCCAAAACATAAAGGATAAGCCGGTCCGGCTGGATTGGGTTCACCAGAGCCGACATGAAAGTTGCCCCGAGTTAAAATTTGTTATGATATGTTGTTTTATTTGGATTTCCGGTGTTGTTGACACGTTCTTCTCGATTTGTACATTTGTATATAAAAGTGTAAATAAATAAAAACCAAATATTGTTAAAAAAAAAAAAAAAAATGTTTGAATGTGATTTTTTTCATATTCTAGTGGATGGCATTTTTAATGCTGATCGTTTTGATATCTCACCCGTTCAATTTGGATTTGAAACGAATCGAATTTCCACGTTTGAAATTTCGGAACATTTCGGGACATAAGGGGAATTTCTGAAATTCATTTGTACTTGGGCCAAAATTTTGACCCGACCCAAAAATCAAAAACCCGGGTACAAAGCCCACGCGCGGGGCACCCACGCGTCCACCCCCCTCATTTCTTCTTCCACAAAAATTGGATCTTGGTCCCCCCACAATCCACTCGCGCGCGCGGCCTACCACCAGTGAATTCGACCCGCGCACGCGGGCCAAACTCCACCAAACTCCACCAACCTCAACCACCTCCTCCACCTCCTCTTGCTTTTTGCACCATCAAAAGTTAATCTACAACGCGCTGTGGCAGCACGAAGGAGAATCACAGTTGAGAGAAATTTCACAAATCTCTACAATTCCGAGATGTTTCACCCATTTTTCGATGAGGAAATTGCTAGTAGAGAGTGGGAATATCTATTGCATCGAATTCCAGCTCAATATTCCGAAGAATTGGTGTTGAAATTTTACAACAATGGAGGTTTCCGGGGTGACGAATTTTGGATTACGGCGGATGGGTTGGAACGTGAACTCAATTTGGAGTTGATTTGAATACCGCAGATTCTAATTAACTCGACGATAGCCCGACCGTTATTGTCGAAAGTATCCGACCACGAGGGATTTGATGTTTGACACGCTTCGAGGGGAGTACAACATTGGCTCGAATCGTGTGTACCAAAGATTCGCGAGACGTAACCAATTAGCCGTCACTCAATGGCTGGCGTACAACGTCATTGGAACTTCAAAGACGTCTGACGTGAACAAGACTTTCTTGCACCTGTTGTGGATCCTACAGGAGAGGAAGCACACTTTCTGTATGGTCCATTTCCTGGGCCATATTCTTACGACCGCGTCAAACAGGTCAGCTCCTCTTGCTGTACTTGTTACTCAGCTTATGCTTAACTTAGGGTTCCAGTCTGCTACTCCTTTCATTGAAACAAGGTCTTTCGAGAATTTTGGAATTTTTGAGACTTGTGTTTTAGACAATTGGGACCCAGTAGCTAGAGATGACATTGAGCATGATAACATACCTCCTCCTCCTTCACCACCGTGATCATTTGTTTTAATGAAGATACCATGCGCGAATCAATACTCCTATGGATGCCTTGAGGAACATGAATTCTAGTATGCGCAGGATGTTTCTTCGCCAGAAGAGATGATTACTTCCGGAATGACTTCCAAAGAAGAAATGAGAAATCGCCAAGGCCAATTCCAGAGAATGATGATGGCAAATCAGCAGCAATTCAAGATCGGTTGCTACTGATCCTATAGGCCACATTCCGGACCGGTCATTTCGGCTGAAGTTCGTCATGGCGAAGGCGTAGAAACACTGGGTTCATCTTCGCTAACCCGAGGATTCGAAGAGTTTGTTTATTTCCTTTGATTTAGAAATGACTATGTCATTTATTTCCCTTTATGCATTGCATTTTTATTTTTTAGTGATAAATTATTATATATCGGTTGATTTCTCATAATTTTGTATCTCCAGACGGTTTGAATGAGAAATTATTTATGTTATGCGAATATAGTACTTTCAAAAATATGAGTTTGCTCCTTGATTCATTGGGCTTACTCTCAAAGCCCAACGGTCGAACCAACGGATCGATCCAAACGGTCGATGCCCAACGGTCAGAAATCAAGTTATAAATACAACTCTCCTTTCCACTTTCACTCATTCCCTTCTCTCACTCTTCACACATTCTTCTTCACAAATTTTCAATTTCTTGAACATAATGAATAAAATAGAGCGATGGGAAAAAGGAGCAACGCGAATGGGCTATCACATTAATTGTGATAATAAGTGTTTATCATTATTCTCTTGTCACTCATGCACAACATGATCCGTAACATCTAGATCTATGTAACCGTTTTTTTTTTTGATTTTCATTTTGTATATTAGTATGGTGTGTTAAATAATTCTCACACATTTGTAATGGGTTACCTATTAAATGGAGAAGTTCCGTATTAAATATTTGTGTATATTAGTTGTCTTTTCCTCTCTAAAAATATATATATATATATATATATATATATATATATATATATATATATATATAATAAAAAATAATAATAATAATAATAATAATAAGTAAATAAATAAACAAACCATAACAAAGAAAGGCCATCCAAAACTCACCAAAATAATTAATAGATACACATAGTGTTCAGAGAAAATAGCGCACGCTACAAGGTACACATAACACTTGTCACACATGCACTCGATTATTCTATCCATATTCTATTCTTGAAGTTATGATCATCATTTCTGAAATTACGTGTAAGTTTAACTACCCTATGAAACTTTCCTCCGTATTTTCTAAACATTAAACCATCTCATTAATTGTATTTGGATATCGACATGATAAAGACTTACTTTGTGGATCCCTATGATCTTTGTTCATAATCACATGGGTCATTAAATACACTTGGACTCAGATTAAGATATAGCCTCATAGATTGCCTATAAATCTCTTCTTTTTAAGCCATTCTTATTCATACAATTTTCACTATCCTCCCTCAAGAATGGCTCAACCAAGAAAAAATAACGGCAGAGAAAGACTACCTAAAAACTTTCGAAGAAGGCCGGTTTTCTCCTTATTTTGACACCGAAATCATACGTCGCGGATGGACGCCTCTTCTATATCATTCAGCAGCTAGTTAATCCTGAGAATTGGTTTTGATGTTCTACCAATTTAGCGGATATGAAGATGGAAAATTCTACTTGTATGCCTATGGACAACGATTGGAATTGAATAAGGAAATGATCTCCGACATACTTCAAATCCTAATAAAAACCCAGGAGTCCCTTGTTCAAGAGTCATCATTCGATTCGCAAAAAACTTTTATCATGAGCTACCGTATCTCATGGCGACGTCGAAAATACACATCACATGGTTCTTCAACGCTCTTTGAAACAGAATCAACGTGTTGTGCTCTACTGGTTGGGACATAATGTGGTAGGTACATCACACCAATCTGAAGTCACAAAGCCTCAACTTCACCTACTTTGGATTTTGCAAACTTAAAGAGATGACTTTTGTCTGATCCAACACCTCTGGAACGTAATCACCAAGAAAACAAGAAGGTCAGCAGCTCTACCCACTTTGGTTACGCAGATTATGATGCGTTGGGGTTATCCAATAATTTCTCTAGAGACACCCCTTCAAAGAGCATATATAAAGGTACTTCAAACAGACTACTCCGTTGGTTTTTGGACCCCTGATACTCTGATAGATGAGTAGAACACCCCAAGCTCAAATTCTGACCATTTATTTGATGAAAATGCCATGCTGAATATTATTAATCCCATGGAAGGCATTAAACTTCTTCATCAGGGTTTGAGGGAACTACACGCTCGTCAAAATATCATCATCACAACTCTTCAGGATTTCCAAGATCGTCAAGCAACGCATGATGTTGAACAGGAGGAGATCTTGGAAAATCATTCTCAATTCTTGCAAAATCACGCTCTCCTAATGGAAAATCAAACTGTACTCTCTGCCACCAAGGGGACATAGGATGCATTTCGCCAACAAATAGAAGACCTAAAAGCGGTTTGGTGCAAAATATGCATCTCCAAGAGCAATATAAGAATCCATGATATTACTAAGTCAAAAAGTATATAATCATCTATGTTATTACATTTTTTCGTCTTACTATGTATTTTGTCTTATCTTTTTGTTTTCTTTTGTATGCAATGCTTAATAGGATTGTCATCATTTCCATTGTGACTAATATAATTTTAACATGTGCTTCTGAGAGGTCTATTTTCTTACATACTCATTTTTCCATCCGTTTGGCCTCAGATCGTTACCCATTTCTTTACTTCATCCACCATGGCATCTTCATCAAACATTGCATCTTCATCATCCATGGTACCTCCCAAACTCATTCCTGAGCAATCCTTTCAGTCTATGATGGATTCCAATGCCTATGGCCATCTCTTCCATGATTACATCACAAACATTGGGTGGTCTTCCCTAATTCTTCAACCCGACCAAACTTATTCTCCGAAGTTTGGCTGCATACTTTTATGCTAATATGGATGACACACCAGATTCAACCATGCGCATGGTTTCTACTTAGACGGGTTCACAATCCGAGTTGGTGACACACCTCATATCTTTTTTGAACAACAACTTGCACTATCTTTGGACCTTCCATACCACAAACCCGCTGCAGCTTGGCAGTACATCTATCATAATTCTTACCGTTCCTTTCAGTGGCAAGCGTTTCGCGACTCTTATGGTGATGGTCTTGAGATCAAACAAGAAGGAGATGGCCATGTGCCATGGCGCAACATCACCATTCCATTAGCAAGCATGACCATGAACATGGGGACTGCAATGTTATTTGTACTCCTAAACATTATGGGAGATTGGCATTTTTCTATCGCCAATGAGCCGCCATGCGTTTGTATTCAAGGCACTAGCTCGGGTCATGCATTATTTAACATTTTAGGTTGTGTTATCTCCAGCCAAACGAGCTCGCGACTTTTCGGGATCAAGATATACTTTTTACTACCACCGCTTGCGGATCATGAAGACACATTTCCCACGGTTTGCAGCCACTTTTCATGATCGGGTCAAGGTAGATTCCATGTGCCCAAAGAAACGTAATCATTCGCTCATTGAGGTTTCGTCAATGGAAGCGTACCGCTCGATACTTGAGGCATGTTCGATGTTACCCAAAGGACGAAAAGATGAAGACCAATTTGAGGGAATCCGGAGACAAAGAATGGGCAGAAATTTGGCAGACTATTATCTATTGGCGCGATGCTAAGGAAATGCATTTCCTTAAAGAGGACGCCCGACCTTCACGTCCTGCTGGATGGTAAACTTGAGTTTGCCATTGTACATATATCTAGCTAAACCTTCTATTTGGTGTGCTATTGTTTTTCATGTTTCGTATGCTATGGTTCATTATTTCGTGTGCTATGTATCGTGTGCTATGTTTAGTGTGCTATTGAACATTTTCTTGTTCTTTCTGAATAATATATTATGATCTCCATCCTCTCTGTTCCAGCAATCTAGCCCTAATTTTGCTCATGGTTCTCAGGTACTTTCTTTTTTTAATTATTGATCCTTCGAGGACTAAGCATCATTCTGTTTGGGGGTGATTTAAACCTATAGCAAAAATTAGGCATCTTGTAGCCTATATATAGTTTTTATTTTCATATTAATAATTGTACTTAGTGACAAAGTCTTGTTTCCTTTTCAATGATGAAAATTGTCTAGAAATCTCACATTAGTATCCGAATTAGGATTTGTTTTTAAGAAACTTTAGATAATACGTATGCAATAGTTTATACATCTTTTCATGAATATTCATGTACCGAAAGTATCATTGATTGTACATAGCAAGAAGTTTCGGAACCAACGGTTAGTTACTTAAACTATAAATCCTGTGAGAATCTAACCAAAAGCCTTGATATGAGTGATTTGTGTGTGATGACACGAGGAGTAGTTTTTCCGATTAGAGGAAATTACGATCTACTTACTTGATCACCACCAACCCTAGGCGAGAATTTAGGCCTTCTTTGGATCGACATAGCTAAAAATTCTTAATTGTTACAAATTTTACCGCTAGTCACTCCAATCGAACCGTTTCATCAAACCTTTCACTTTCACCAAAAATTCCTTACCCATTTATTAAACCAAATAAAAGAACCTACCTAAGTGATGAGTATGAGAAATAGGATGAAATGTGGAAAGAATAAAGAGAAAGACTTGTCCCAAATAAAAGTCAGTTACTTGCTTCAGGAAAGGAAAATAGAATCATGTTCTTAAGCCATATATATATATATAAAAATCCTTAGTATCCAGAGGCTTAAGAACAAGGTTGGAAAAACTCAGTTAGAAGAAGGAAAGGAAACAAGGATTTCTTTAGTGTAAATATATGAAGAGCCTATTCTCTCATACTCATAAATTTTGATTATCCATTTCCATTTTCTTGTACACTATCACCTAAGCCCCACAATACCTAATAAATACCTCTAGCTCAATTAGGAGTAGGGTGGTGTGATAATAAGTAGTAGACGTGATTGATCAACATCGGCTCCTCTGACTGTCATTGAGATGTAAGGAAACGTGTGCCCACTGCACACTGGAGTTAACAAAACCGGATTGGTAAAATTTTGAGTGGAATTGTGTTTCTACACATACCTGTGAGAACCCATTTAGGTAGCTCTCCAAGGGATCCAGAAACAACCCTGCTAGTATATTTCAATGAAAAGTTCACTGCATGAATAATCATATGTAGATGTTTTAATTATTGAATACATATTAACTTGAGTTTCAAAGAAATCAATCCTCGTTCCCTGCTAAGGAGATGTATGGATATCTGAGATTAATTTAGGAAACGAGTTTGTGGTCACTGAGTCGTTGTAGTATAAATGAAGTTTGTGAGTATCTTTTTCGGAAAACTCTCACGAGGCTATAACTCGGCCCACTAGGGAATTCCTAGTGGTTTAAGGCCTTGTTGCATATGGTCAATGCAACCGCGACTCTAAACGAGAATTAGTTTAGGACTACACATTTTTGGCCACTTATCTATTTTAGTGTCTCTTTTTGCTTGAGGACAAGCAAAAAGTGCTGTTTGGGGGTAATGTGATAAGCACCCAAAAGTGTATTATGAAACCCCATTGAGACATATAAATTTGGTTAATTATGTGTTTAGTAATTATGAAATAAATTTGTTTTCATACTTTTGCAGGTATTTGTAGTAAACATAGAAATATTGGTTAAACCTGAAATAAAGCACGAGGAACGGCGTATATACGAATTCTCCCAAATCCACACAGACGCATCAAACTTCCAAAGCTCCTACCTCTCGAACCAGGACTCCGAATGCGACACTCCAGAGATGCTCGGATAATCGTATGATGAACTCTACGCATAGGCGGGAAATTGTAACACTGCCCAAAATACCGGACCGCCACTGGACTGCACATGGACCCACTATGCGGGACCACAAGATTGGATGAGTCATCAATCATGGAGCATGTCAAGACAACGATAACAAATTATTGGTGCAAAGTTGACACCTTGCATGTAATAAATTAGATTAGGTGTTAATAGTGAAAAAAAAGGCAAGGTGTCACTTTGTTTTAATGTGGTGGATAAAAATTCATTAATGTGGTTTGATAATTCACGTGGGAGGAAATGAGATTTCTCTCAAATGGAGAAGAAATTAGACAAGGGTGGGGGACACTCCATTTACTCCCTTGACTTATTTTCCTCACATGGCATTATTTTAGTTTCTTAGTGAAAGAAATGAAGTTAGTTTTAGTTTTTATTAAAAAGCTTGTAATAGTTTTAATGGAGGAACACTTGTTTCTTCTAGAAAAGAAATAGAAGTGAGTTTGATTGTTCATCTTTCTCTCTCTCTCTCTCTCTCTCTCTCTCTTTTGTATTTTTCTTTGTTTATAAATCCTTGTCCCAACGATCATGAGCTAACTTCCCTTTTGGGGAGTTAATCCAACTCATGTGAGGGTAAACCAATTGTTGTTGGTTTGGTAGGTTTAGGAAGAACAACTAACTCTACATCCTATCCCAAAATGGTAGTTGGTGTAGAGTTTAGTTAGGAATCAAGCAATGAGCTTAGAGATAAGTCATTGTTTGGTTTCACTTGCTAACATGTATGAGCTCTTTAGTGAGCCATGCATGCTAGGGATCAAATCTATTTTTCCGTTAGGGACTTGTCTATGAGTCTAGGAAGAATCAAAACCTTTTTCAAATCAACACTAATGATAATTTCACATGAGGAGGATTAACTCTCCACCTTCTCTTTCAAATCTCTATTTCGGTATTAAGTGAATGTTTTCAACGTTAATGTTTTCTTAATGTTTATGTAGGAAGGAAAAATCTAGCATTTATATTATGACCTTACTCCTTAGTTTCCCTTAATTGTAAATTCCAATTTGTAGTTGTTCTAAGCTTTAGTTTAGTTCGAATCTTTATTCCAACTCTACGAAACGAAGATCGTGAGTAAGGAACCTTTAGTGCTTTTGCATCAATTCTTAGAGATCAAAACTCTAAGTAGTAGTAAAAGCATATATCACACTCCAATTCAAAGGCCTCAATGAACATAACATTGTGTTGCGTAGTCGAATCTCATTTTTAGGATCTACGCCTCCTATAATTGGGTAAATTTGGTTTTGGTCCTACTTTTATGCAATTTCAAGTCACGTGATAAACATGCTCTAAGGGTATTTTGGTCATTTAAGAAAATTGAAGATGGAAGTATGACTAAAACCTAATAATCGATAATTTTAGGACTAAAGCCTAAATACCCCATAAAAAGTAGGACTAACACCTAAATAACCCTAATCCAATTAATTAAACACAAGAAAACAATAGTGAGAGCAATAATTATAGATGTGAATTATACTACAAGATAATACTATCAATTGATCTTATACTAATATTAACTAAAGTAATTATTTATAGATGAATCACATATGGAGAAAACTAGGGAGAGATTGAAATCCACTTTTAATTTCTTAACATGCTATCATAGATTTGTATAGAAAACCCTAGTCTAGATATTCTCACACAAGGTAAAAATATAAAGACTAGACCTTTAATGATCCCTAATTACTTTATACTATCTCTAGTCATAAACTAATTAGTATGAGAGAAACCTTGTTCACATTCTCATGGCAAACACTATTCTCTAGTTTATCTTAAACTCTTCTAATCTCTAAGTCAAGAAAAACCTAAACTTAAAACTCTAAACAACAAATCTATACTAACAAATCAAGTCCTCTCAAAGCTTCATTCAAACTCCCTCTAATGGGAGTTTAGCTTTGATTCATGGGACTATCATGAATAAAAGAATGAAAAGAAGACATAATAGAAAGAGAAGCAATTGAATTGAATAATAATAATAACTTGAAGGTATTTTAATAGAGGTTTTATGGAGGCTATAGTTATAAACCCTAATTACTTAAACTACACTAAAAGGGAGAGAGAGAGAGAGAGAGAGAGAACCCTAATTTATAACTAAACTAAATAGGGGAGTAGCCAAGTTTTGTTTAGCCTTAACCCTCTTTATATAGGAGAGGGTTAAGTTTACAATTTCGTGCATAGGCTTTGGAGTTATGTTTTGGGCCATTAAATCAAGCCCAAAACCTAATTATTTAAGTCCAAAAATGGTTTCTCTGTTGGAAATTACTGCAACTACCTTTTTGTCCACTTTTGCTCCTCTGATTGGATCAAGGCTAGAACCATTAGGAAGATCATTCCGAGCTAATCGTTTTGACATATAGTAGGCCCAATTCTGAGGTCTGAGTCTAATGATACGGCCTGCGGAATTTCTATTGATTTTTATGCTCTAAATCTGCCTGCGTTGACTTTGACTTTTTAGCTTTGATTGGGCTTTAAAAAGGTTTTTTCTCCTTGAAAATTGGGCTTTAATTATTTAATTTCTTAGCAACCAACCTTTGATCCTTTCTCTTGCAAAAGTGACACATTTCTTTACATACACAAAAGCACGTAAGAAGTACTAACTCTTATTTATTATACACATAATTGGTCTAAATGTAATATTATTAAGGGGTTAAAACTACAGTTTTGGGTTCTTATCATGTAACACCATTCTGGAATTTTCATTGCTAACTTGAGTAAAAGAGGTTGGTTCCCCTTTAGTTAAAATGTTTGAAAGAAACACACGATGGTGGTGTTTAAAATGAGAAAGAGAGAAATAATTTGCAATGGGAAAATTTGTTGTACGTGATGTAGATGAACAAACATAATCTCCTACTATAATAGGAGGGTTTCGAACTCGTGGAGGAAGAGTAGCATCAATCATGGGAGATGTTGTTGTTGGTTAATCTGGAGAAGCTTCAGAGTTTAAGGAGGATGATTCGGGAAGAAGATAATCGAGTGAAGTATTTTCTTAAGGTGACTCAGTTGTTATAGAACTGAGTAGAGAAGGACTTTGTGATAATGGAAGATCATATGATGTGTCATCAAGTATTGATTTGTCAAATACAGGTGAATCCACTGATTTTGTAGGGATGTCTTGATAAAGGAATTTGTCCTTGTAAAAAATAACATCATTGGATGTATATATTTTATGAGTTGCGATATCGTAGATGCGATAACCTTTTTGGCCATATGAGTAGCCTATGAAAATGCCTAGTTTGGCACGTGCATCGAATTTATTTTTGATATTCATGTTCTTGCTGAAACATAAGCATCCGAAAACTCGCAAAAAGGAGTAAAAAGGAGGGCACCAAACAAAATTTGGTGTGGAGATTTGTGCCTAGGATATGAGTAGGCATTTTATTTATTAAATATGCTGCTGTTAATATGCATTCTCCCCAAAATTCTAAAGGCAGATGCGCTTTGAATCTGAGAGCGCGGGCTACATTAAGAAGATGGCGATGATTTTGCTTAACAATTCCATTTTGTTGAGGGGTCATAACGCAGCTACGTTGGTGTATTATGCCATTTAGTTGAAACCATGATTGAAGAGGTGTGGATAAAAATTCAGTTCCATTATCTGACCGAAATTTTTGGAGTTGGGGAAGAAAAGTATCACCACTTCCAGAATGAATATTATTGATCTTTTTATTGAACTGCCTATTTACAAGATTAAAAAAATTAAGCAGTAATTTTATGGTTTCTAATTTTGCTTTCATTAAATAAATCTAAGTGCAACGTGAATAATCATCTACTATACTGAGGAAAAAACGATCACCAAGAGAGGGCGTAGAGAATGGCCCCCAAATATCACAATGAATTAATTCAAAATGATTAGTACTAGAAATAATAATTTTATTCAATGGTAAACGAGTTTGCTTTGCTAGTGGGCAAACATTACAAGAACATTCAAAATCGGATTTAACAAGTTCAAATGTTTTAACTAAAAATTTAAAACGAGACATAGATGGGTGACTGCGGCGCCAATGCCAAAGATCAAACTTGTTTCTTCCAAGAACGAAGAATGTGAAAGCTTTATTTAGATAATATAGACCATCTCAAGAATCACCCTGACCAATCTATTTCAAAGTCCATTGGTCCTGAAATATATATTGAGATGGTGAGAAAATAACATCACAACTAAGAGAATGTGTTAGTTGAGATATTGATAAAAGATTAAATTTGAAAGAAGGTATGTGAAATATATTCTCAAATATAAGAGTTGGTGAAAAGACAATAATACCAATGTGATGTACTAATGAGTAAGTTCCATCTGGAAATTGAACTGAAAAATTCTTTGGTGCGATGATATATGAATTAAATAAAGCTAGATTAAAACAAATATGATTAGATGCTCCCGAGTCAATAATCCATGACGAAGAGGAAAAATGAATAATCGAACCTACTAGATTTGCCATGGGCATTGCAGATTCGTCATTTGACAACATTGTGAGGAGACGACTGTACTGTTCAGTTGTCAATGGTGGAGGGGATGGCCCGGGGGCTGGTGTAGGTGGTATAGCGGCAACCACATTTTCTTTGGTTTTAGGAGGATATCCATGAATCTTATAGCAGGTGCTTTTGGTGTGTCAATGTTTGTTGCAATGTTCACAAAAAGGTCTAGCCCTTTTTGTAGAGTGATATGATAGGACGAGAGTCATATTGATGCACATGGAGAGCAGCGAAATCAATAGAAGGAACCATAACAACATTTATTTCTTGTTGTTTCTCTTTTTGGCGAACTAGAGCTAGAATAGATCCATTGGATGGTTGTAAATGGATCCATTAAAAGTATTTGACTGCGGATAGTAGAGAAATGATCATGAAGTCCTTGGAGGAACTCCATTGCACGATCTTGATAGTAGTGTTCAATGATGGTCTTACCATAACCACAAACACATGGGGGAACAATAACAATATAGTTAAGTTCATCCCATAAAGATTTTAATTGAGTAAAGTAAACTAATACGGTAGAACCATCCTATTTGAGAGTGGAGATTAATTGCTTAAGTTGATAAATCTTTGCTGAGTTTGATTGTGAGAAGCGATCCTTGAGATCTTTCCATATTTCTGTAGCAGTTTCGGTATAAAGAATTCTATGACGAATGTCCATCGACACAAAATTCAATATCCAACTACTAATAAGGTCATTGCATCAAGCCCAATTCGGGACATCTTTCTTGCTTTTTAGACGGTTTCTTGAGTGTACCATCGACAAAGCCAAACTTATTTTTTGCTCGCAAAGCCATGATAATAGCACAAGACCAAGTGCCATAGTTGTCACCGAAGAGGATTGGAGAGACAAAAACCGCCGTTGGATTATCGGAATGACGCATGGAAAAAGGGCCCAAAATGGAGCTTGCATTGGGGAGTACGAAAGTGGAACATGGAATGGAAGGTGAAGCCATTTCTTTTCTTTATTTTTTTCTTTTTTTGTTAGAAATCTGATACCATATAGAATTAAGAATTGATTTGGTTGGCATCCTTAAGAAGACCAAGAAGAAAAGATTTATTTATAGATCATTTACATGTATTACAAGGAAATAAATTCGGAATTTGAATATACAACTATACAAGGATATAACAGACAATCAAGGAACCTAAAATTAAGGAAATCCTATGTTATTCTCTCCATGCAACTATTACATATGTGGAGATAAAATCTATCCTAACTAAGAATTTATATGTATAGAAACTCTTGATATGTGAGATTGAAGACTTTATATGGTATGTTGCATAGATATGCACATACAATATCTTTAGAACATTGCTACGATTACTCAAATTCAATCATCACTTCATAAATTTACAGGACCAACATTCTATAAAATCTAACCACTCTAGGAGTGCATTTGGCAACTGAAACTGGAAACTAATCAAGAATGGAATGGAGTTGGAAACCATTGGAATGGAATCTACTAGAATAGAATTCGATTCCAACTTACAAAATGTGTGTTTGGCAAACATTTATAAATCATCAGAATTTAATTCCTACTTAAATTATTGTGTTTGGTTGTCGTATATAATCCTCTAACAGACTCCAACTTTTAGTTTATTTCATTTCATTTCATTTTATTTTTCCCATTTTTGGATTAGAAATAAGAAATTGGTTCCTATAGTCTAGAATTCCATTGGATTAACATGGGTCTCTCAAAGACTTAATAAAAGGAGTTGGACTTCGTTTAGAATCCAATTCTAATGGATTCCATGCCTCCCAAACAGACCAAAAGTGGGTGGTCCACCAAGGATTCCACTCCTTAAGTCCAATTCCTGGTAAACAAACACACTTTAGCATTGTCCTTGTTTGCCAAAATAATGGCATGGTAAAGAGTAACTTTTACAACGTATATTACAACCACAATGACCACACTAGGTAAACGACAAACCCAGTTGCTATGGCTTGCTATGTTTAGCAAATTTAAACAATTACTCCAACGTGTACGTATGGAATCCACTAATTAAAGATCACATTACGATCCCATGCCCACCTTTTCTCTATCATGTTGACTTTGACTTTTTTAGCACTTTTTCATAGCAGTTTGAGTCTCATAATAAGCGTTAATAAGGCTCCTTTTGGTGCTAAAATGCAGCTTTTATGATAAGTGGTCTGTAACCTTAAAATGGCATTAAAAGCTATGAGTTGTCTTTTCATTATGTGTAAGAAGGGTTGTAATATAGTAATGTAAAGGTAATAAAATACACATTTGGGAGCTAACCAACCACCCCCAAATAGCATTTTGCTTTTCCTCAAGCAAGGATGAGAGAGAAAACTAAGATCACAAATGAGTGATTTATTATTTATATATTATACTAATCTCATTTTGCAAAGTGCGATTGCATTGATCATATGCAACAGGGCCTTAAACCACTAGGAATTTTCTAGTGGACGAGCTTAAGTCTTGTAAGAGTTTTCTAGTGAAGGTACTCACAAACTTCTTCTATCTACTACAAATGGTCTTATCTCCTTATTTATTCTCAGAAGTTTATACATCTCATTAGCGGGGAATAAGGACAATTTCCTTTGAACTTAGAATAACATATGTACAATAATTAAATCATTTAAAGATAAATGCGCAAATATGAGCAATGAAATGCAAAAGCAGAGTCCTTTCTGAAACTTTTGGAGAGCGTCCTTAAGGTGGGTTCTCACAGGGATGTGTTAAAACACAAACTCTCTAATAGATGCACTCAAGTTTTGTTCTCTTAAATGCAGCGGGCATTTATATTCCTCACATATACAAATGATATATAAAGGAAATCGCGATCACACTTGCCACTTACTATCACACCATCCTATTCCTAATCGAGCTAGAGGTATTTTATTTAGGAATTACAAGGCTAGGGTGATGGTTTAGAAATTAAAACGGAAGGTAAAAACAAAATCTGATAAGTTGAGAAATAGGGTCTTCGTGATACTTGTAACTAGAGAAGAATCTCATTTTGTTCTTTGCTTCCGAATTGTGATTCATTCTTTAGCCCTTTGGCTTTGTGACTCCATATGATTTTGAATTTTGGGAGTTCTAACTTTGCTTTTGTTTCTTTTTGCTTTTGTTTCTTTGGATATCGACTCCTTTTGATTTTGAATTTTTGGGAGATTCGATTTTTGACTCCTTTGATTTTTTTAGAGTTTTGGTCTTTGATGGGTCTTTCTTTTCAAAGCAACTAACTGATCTATTTTTGTACAAAGTCTTCCCTTCTCTTTTTCTGATACTCATCCAATTCTTAACTTGTCAGCTGGGTAAGCTTTTTATTATGTATTGTAATGGGTCAGGGATTTATGGCGAAGAATAAAAAAGCTTTTCGAAAATTATGAAGGCTCAAAAGGTGTAACTAGAGGAAAAACTATCTTTTTTTATTTTTAACGTTTATTTGGCTATATCGATCCAAAAAATGCCTAAATTCTCTCCTAGGATATGGCGTGGTGATCAAGCAAGTGGACGTGTGGTCTTTCTATCCAGACATCCTTTGTGTCATCACTTAATAATCATTCAGATGAGGTTTTTGGCTAGATTCTCACAGGATATGGAACTTAATTATTCTAACATTGGTCTCGAAAACTCACTACTATATACAATCAAATGCTTATGCATGTCATTCATAAAATGATGCATAAACTATTGTACGTATATTAGTCTAAGTTCGAAGAACGAGTCCTTATTATATTACTATAATGAGACTTCTAAACTTTTTATTCATCATAGAAAAATAAAATAAGACTTTTAATACTAAACAGAAAAAATATTTTTGGTCTTTTTCGATTGTTTTTTTTTTCAGAAATGAAGAAATATACTACTATATCTAATATAAGAAATGCCTAGTTTTTACAAAATGTTGCTATACTACCCCCAAATATTAATATGTTTTGTCCTCAAAGTATGAAGAGATAAGGAAAGAGATTACCATAGAAATATGAGCAAAAACGGCGATACACTTGTATTATGTTCTTCATGAAGAAAATATACCACCCCCCAAATAAGTTTGGGGCATGGGTTGTTTGATATAGAACGAGAAATACATGGCTTATTGTACTAGTAGGTTTGTATAATTATTCTACTATAAAATTTTTGGGTTTTTATATTTTTGAAAACATATGTAATGCAGAAAGAAAGAAAAAATAGAAAATTTTGGCATGATATATTTGTAATACATTCTACTCATATACCAAATTCCACATAAGAAACAATTAAAACAAGCAAATAAAATTAAAATTATACTAAACAGTATACATAGGTGCATAAAAAGTAAATAAATATCTATCTATATGGACACTAGGGAGCTGCCTAGTCAGAATCCTTGCATGACTCGTCACGACATTGAAAAGATCCTTCTCCTCGTCGACGTTGGGTCCTAGAGTGTCTATCACTACGTGGGAGCACATATCTAATGCTGTGCAATGTCTTTGTGACACTGTGCTGAAAACGTCGATGCTCCTACTGGAAAGACTATTGCTCCTCTTTGAGGGTTTGTTGTGCCACTATAATGACTCGCTGCCCTTGCCTGAGTTGGTGGACATGCTGGTGCAGAATCCTCTAGCCCTCATGGATGAAATGAATTCCGTCCATGGGCTGAGTGAACTGGCGAGTGGCACCTTTGGGAAAGTAGTCCACTGGCATAGGTGTGGGAGTAGTGCATGCGTGCGCTGTGGCTCTGGCGGCAGGTGGATACCAGAATCACTAGACGCAGTGGGAATAGATAGGACCAATGGTAGCGTCCTTGACCTCCACTAGAGCATTTGTAGCAGCGAAACCCCAGTGTTGCATGATCCTAGTGACCAACACTGGTAGAGGAGAGGTGGACCTCCTTGGTTTGCAAAGTTGCTCCCAGACGAAGGTGGCGATGCATAAGCTGTTCTTCCGCTCCTGAAGAATCCATAGGATATGGAGTATAGCCTTACCGATATCAGAAGGCTTGACTAAGCCTATCAAGTTGTAGAATGTCCATTGAGATACTACCAACTGATTCCTTCATAGTGAACTCTGAAATGTGTAATGTGTTATGAGATTTTTTCTACCCTCGAGAAGCATTTCTGCCATCATAAGGTCGATGATCTTGTTGTCTGGGAACTATTTCATCTGTGTATAGACTTTTAGAGGAATCTCCAGAGCCTCGCTCACCACCTCTTTAGTGAGTTCAAAATTGTTGCCCTCCATAACAACCATGACGCGGTCTTCCTCCCCTCATTGCATGTTATTTTAAAACAAAAGAGTGAGAGAGGGAGAATAACTTGTGTCCCCAATCAAAACAAGAGACTCCCATCCACTTCTTCTAATCTCAGTCTTGAAGTGCACTTCAAACAGATTGGAATTGAAAAAGGGTTCGAAATTTTGCTCTGGCACAATTTTTAAGACTCGAGCCATTTTGGGTAGGAGTTTATGAAATTAGGGTGGATTGGTGTAATAAGGTTTAAAAAAAGAAAGGTTTGAAAATGGAGCTTAATGTAAAAATTTGGAGTGGTGGCGGTGAATCTAGATGGGCGGTCGCATTGTGATATGGGGCAGACGCGCGTTAGTGTGGTACGGCCAGGGTTTGAGAAATTTTGAGGAAGATGGATCGATCGGGGGTAGTCGAGTGGGTTATAAAGGATTTGATGGCACTTTATAACCCACTCGACTACCCCCGATCGATCTAGCACGTGCCTTTTTGAGTTGTTCAGAATTTGGACCCAAGTCCAAATGAAATCAGGTAATTCCGATCATGTCCTTAGTGCCTCGACAACTTCAAAAGCAGATCTATGCTTCGCTACTCTTCCGATTCTGACTCGTGAGGTACCCAAATGATCAATATTGAAAATGCTACGCAAAGATATATGGTACACTCACATTCAATGGTGGATGAAAAATATGTCAAGGAAAGAAATGAAAAAGAACTGAATAGAAATATTGACATAATAGAATTAGTGGTGTTGAGGGTTATGCTGTTTATCTTGAATCCTTTGTTTGGAGGATGGGTTTGATGGTTGGAAAAACTAGACTTGTAACTCTTCTCTCCTACTTTCTAATGGCTATTTGAAATTACTTCTTAATTTGAAACTCTTAGTTGATTTGTATATGGATTAAAACTTGCTTTTAACTTGTTGTTGAATCAAAACATGGAATGAAATTAGTATTGGTGATTATGTTGCTCAGAAAGTCATACTCATTTGAACTTGTCAAATGAGTATAACTAGTGTTTGGGATTGAGTCAAAGATAAGTTAAGTAGAGAAAACTTGTATTGAAGAAAGGAATGAAAACTTGTATCAAGGTTAATATTGAAAACTTGTATTAAATCATTTAAAGCTTGAAGAACATAAAAATGGAAAATAAGGAAATAACAAATTACACTATTAAATTAAAACATTTAATCTACTCCTAATAACCAAAGATTAGCTCTAGGGTAATGTTCTTTCTCTACAACTTTGGTTTATATAGGACACCAATTATATATTTACCCTTCCTTTAGAAACAACCTTGTGGGCTTTTGACCTAAGCCCATTAAATAGAGTTCTTGATTTTGGCTTTAAGTCCCTGAGTCCATAACTTTCAGCTTTGAGTCCTTGAGGCTTTGACTTTGACAGTTGACTTTGACTTTCTGACATTTTTGCTCCTAAGCTGGAATCTTCTCAAGCAGCGTAAATAGCAATCTTTTTTGTGCTAAAATGCACGTATTAAGCATATGCATCCTAAATGGCCTAAATCCTGCAAACAGTAGCAAAAGCTATAAGTTGTCTGCTCATTAAGCATAAGAAGGGCATATTTGAAGCATTGTAAAGGTAATAAAACACACATTTATGGACTGATCAACTACACCCAAACAACATTTTGCTTGTCCTCAAGCAAAAGATGAGAGAGAAAAACTAAGATCACAAATGTGTGATTTATTATACTAGTCTCATTTCGCGGAGTGCGATTGCATTAACCATATGCAACAAGGCCTTAAACCACTAGGAATTTCCTAGTGGATGAGCTTAAGTCTCGTGAGAGTTTTCCATAGAAGGTACTCAAAAACTTCCTCTATCTAGTTCAAAGGGTATTGTTTCCTTGCTTATTCTCAGAGGTCTATACATATTGTTAGTGGGGGGAATAAAGAAAAGCTCTTTTGAAATCAGAATAATATATATACAGTAGTTTAATCATCTAAAGATAAATGTGCAAAACATGAGTGGTGAAATGCAAAAGTAGAGTCGTTTCCGAAATTTTTGGAGAGCGTCCTTAAGCTGGGTTCTCACAGGGGTGTGTTGCAATTCACAACTCTCTGATAGATTCACTCAAGTTTTGTTTTCTCAGGTATAGAGGGCACTTATATTCCTCACATACACGAATGACGTTGACCTTGCCTCTTTTTGTGTATGTAGATGGTGTATGGATGATATAGATAGATGTTGTAGATGGTATATGGATGATGGTCATTGAACAAAATAGAAGTATATCAAAACCTAATTATCCTTCAATAAGTAAAGGATGAGTAGGGTATCGTTCCACTCTTAAGTGTATGTTATATGAAGGACAGGACTGGAAAGGGGGTTTGAGGGATTAAAAACTATGATTGTAGAGATTTTAGATTCTAATGCTAAACTAAACTAAATTAACAAAACTATTGAGAATTTATAAGAGAGGGAATTCAAGAGATTATAATCAACCAATACTTTTAATCTATGACCTTCTGCTTCATGGTTGTTCTTACAAGTAGACTACAATTAGGCAATTGAGCGAGTGTCGATGCCCTCTTGGACGAAACATCGTTAACAATTAACTCTACTTAAGGTTGTTCATATGTTTATGCCATTAATATCTTTGTTCCTTTTATGTAAGCTCGGGCAGTCATTCAATGTAGTACAGAGAGAAACATCAAAGAGTACTTCCTAATAGGGCGGCCATTCAATGAATCACTACTTAAGGCAAACACAAAGAATACTTCCCCTAGGTAGCCACTCCCTGAGCTATCCCTTCTAAGGCAACACAAAGAATACTTCCCTAACTCTAAAGAACTATACTACTAGAAGAAAAGTAAAGAACACTAGCATGATATTAATATTGCAAAACATAAACCCTATTCTATACTTCCATCCCCTGGTGTGGGCAATGGAACTAATAACTAAAAACATAAAGAACTAACCTGATTGAAGAACACCATGAACCAGAAGAATCATTAAACCTTAAGCACTGGCTTCATCTCCTCCCTTGAAGGAGAAGATTAGCCTTCCATAAAGAAGGAAGAACACGAAGAACGAGAAGAAAAAGAGTCAAAGAACATAAGACTAGAAAAGACTAATTTATTAAGACTAGGCTAGTTAAAATCTAATCTTTTATTATTAATCTCTCTCTGTCTCAAATTTTGGAGACAAGAATATAAGTGAATTGGCAAATTACATGAGGCACTTAGGTCCTCTATTTATAGGGGTTACAATGAGTTCTAGAAGCATTCCAAATCGTCATTTGTTTCCTAATACAAATAGACTTCTTTCAAAGTCCAACTTCGTCTCCAAAACTGAGAAAGAATTGGCTACAGTGTCGTTTTGTGCATCTGGACGCATGATCCATGCATCTCAAACGTGAGCAATGCATCTAGACGTGCGATCCATGCATCCCAGACACGAGAAATGCGTCTGGACGCGCGATCCATGCATCCCAGACGCGGAAGTATATTTTGTCTCTTCTACTTTATCCTTCTATCCTCTTTTGCGGGCTTTGGTCCAAGCAACGATTCCTATGGCCTTGGGCTTCCAAATAGGCTTTAAAATAGGTCCAAATTGCATCTTTAATAGCTTCAATTCCTTGGCCTTCTCCATGATTGTCCACAGGCTTCCCATGTGATCCTTAATGCTCCGAATTGCTCTGTTTTTCTCCTTTTTCTCTAATATTCCACAAAACTCTCTATTTCACCTGTAGAATCATAAAACATAACTTACAAACACTATTAGTCCACTAAGATGGCTAAACAAGAGGCATAATCGAGGGTTAAATTGCACTTTTTGAGCACTTATCATAACTCCCAACTAACCTTTTGCTAGTCTCTCAGCAAATAAGATGAAAAATAGATAAGTGATCAAAATCACATTCTAATAACAAAATAAAATCCTAACTCATTTTTGCAAGCATTGCGATTGCATTTACCATATGCAACAAGGCTTTAAACCTTTAAGTTCCCCGAAAAAGATGAGTTATAGTCTCGTGAGGATTTTCAGGTGATATACCCAAAAAATCAATCAATAGCATGTTCAAGAATAATAGTATTTTTCAGAGTGTGAAATTCCTTACCCACTTAGTGTTTACTCTAACAGACGGTCTCTATTGCTAACTATATTGCTGCAAAGACTCATAGATTATGATAGGAGATAGTAAAAATTGACAAAATTCTCAATCAAGGCTTATGTGTGTACTTAGTCAATCTCCTATACTCTCCTATCCAAGAAACGAAATCCCTAGTTTACCTTTAGACATATAATCTCGACTTTCAATCCTCACCGGTCATACTCTCAGAAAAGAATCTCTCAGAAGATGGTCTACTATTTTACCTCATGTATGTGGGGAAAAGAATAATGAATACGAACATCTCACATACTACCTTGAAAAACGGACTTCTAGATGAAATTAGTCTCATGGAAATAATGTCAATCACTTATGAAGTGGCGGGTCCTTCACTTTAACATCCTCTCACCTATTCTAGACTTTGTACCATACTGTAGTGATAAGTCATGGGTTGTAACTTGGCTTGGGTATTGGTTTATGAAAGAAAGGTAAAAAGGATTTTAAGGTTATTTCTGAAAACACTAAGGGTTTTACTTCTTTCTTTGGAAGATTTCTTCAAATTCTGTATTGCAGAGAAAATTTTTCCTTTGTCTTAGCTGCTTTTCCATCCATTCTGTTCATTTCTTTTTATAGCTCAGTGGTATATCCTTGATTAGTATTGGATATGCTTGTTTTCCACTAGCTTTTTTCACTTAGAACAGAATGATGGTCTTCATTGTATCTCTTTGGTATTTCCTTGTAATCTTCCTTTTGTGCTATTTCTTCCTCTTTGTGTCCCTCGTATTCTCATAAACATATGGGTATGGCTGATAAAGATTTTGGCTATACTCCTTGTCTGGAGTTGGGTAAAGGGTAAAGGGTTTTATGAAAGAAAATGGCTTATTGTAAGGCTCAAAAGGGTTTAGCATGATGGTCCTTCTAGGTGGGATAAAGGCTGAATGGGTTCACTACTTGACTTATCAGTATGATACTCTGTTTCAAATAGACTACAAGACCTAATGGCTATCTCCCCAGTTGGTGTCACTTCGTGATTTACCAAATCAACAAATAATGAGACTATATTACAGCGACATAAAGAACTGAAAGATGTTGAGTCACTAAGACTCAGATTTTTTGTAAGAACTCTCCAAAGAATGGGTGTAAAACTCAAGTCTCACGGGCTAAGTCTAAAAATTCTACTTCTAGTTTACTAGGGGTTTAAATCTCTCTAGCAAAAGTACACAAAACTGACCAAGTATTATGGTGGTGCCTTAATAAAGAATTCTATCAACAAGATCTATGTCTGAGCATAATAAATAGTCTAAGCGGTAATGAAATCAATAGTATCAACTATCTATCAAACTCAACACTAAGCAGTATAGAATATATATCCTAGACTCATCATTAAAATTCATTTTTTTTTCATGCTACTGATATAGAAACAAAAATATTTTTGTACAAAAATATTTTTATTTTTGAAAACTAATTTTCGAAATTCATTTCTCAAGTACACCCTTCCCCTACTTATGCATGGATTGAACTCAATATATAAAGAAGTAAATGAAATGTATGAGAAAAAGGTAGGATATTACCATTGATGCCGAATATCAAGAATTAGTTCAAGAAACAAATTTTTAGGTCTTTTTACGTCAGATCCCCAAGACGTAATGTGAGTCTTTTAAAGTCAGATTCTCAAGACTTTGGAGTCCTTTATAGTCAGATCCTCAAGACTAGTATTCCCACCTACTAGGTTCCACTTTGTAAGAATTCTTCTGATCTCTCAACAACATGCTTACTTCCTGTAGACATTTTATACTCGGTCTACTAGAGTTATGTGACTTTGACTCTGGCGCTTGCAACTCCTCTCAGTAAAGGATAAAGTTATGAAAATCTGAGGGCCCAGCTATCGGTGGCACTTATACTAATAAGATCCTAAGGAGTCAAGCTTACGACGCTTAGCTTCCTCATGCAAAAAACTTAAACTAGATAGAGTAACAGGTTCAGCAAGACATAGAATGTAATCTTTAAGTTGTGTAGGTAACTTACCCCAATTTTCTGCTTTAACAGTGGTCTGATAAACCGGATCCTTGAGAAAAACAGCCTCCACGTCTCCAGTAGGTAACTCTAGAAAAGGCTTCAGTCGATGAGCATTGACTTTGAAACGAGTCCTTCTCTTTATGTCTTCTACTTCAATAGCTCCAAAAGGTGTGACATGTCTTACTACAAACGGTCCCGTCCATCTAGATCTCAACTTTCTAGGGAAAATTTCTAGACGAGAGTTGTAGACCAGAACCTTCTGTCCAGGTTCAAATTCTCTCTTCAGAATTCTTCTATCATGTAATGCTTTAGTGTTATCCTTGTAAATCCTTGACTTATCATAAGCATAACTTCTCAATTCCTCTAATTCACTGATCTGAAGCTTCCTCCTTTCTCCTACTTGATCTAGGCTGAAATTCATCTCTTTTTCTTTGCCCAAGAGGTTTTATGTTCTAACTCAAATGTAGATGACACGCCTTTTCATATACCAAGCGATAGGGCGACATCCCTATGGGTGTTTTGAATGTTGTTCTGTATGCCCATAGTGCATCTTGGAGTCTAAGAGACCAGTTTTTCCTAGAAGGATTAACTGTCTTCTCCAGAATACTCTTGATTTCCCTATTCGAAACTTCTGCTTGACCATTAATCTGAGGATGATATGGTAAAGCTAGCTTGTGAATTACTCCATACTTTGCCATAAGATTCCCAAATGAACTGTTATCACTGTTGATGGCTCTCGGTGTTCCAAATCTTGGTAGAATGTTCTTCTTCAGAAAGTCCACGACGACTTTATGATCGGCGGTCTTTGTAGGAACTGCTTCAATCCACTTTGAAACATAGTTCACAGCCAGTAAAATGTAGGTGTAACCAAAAGAAGGCGGAAATGGTCCCATGAAATATATACCCCATACATCAAAGATTTCTGATATAAGGATCGGTTGTTAAGGCCACTCGAACCTTTTCGAGGTCTTACCCAAAAATTGGCATCTCAGACATGCTTTGCAATAAACATTTGCATCTTTAAAAAGAGTAGGCCAATAGAATCCAGCTTGTAATACCTTGTCTGCAGTATGTTGCGGGCCAAAGTGTCCTCCGCAAGGCTGATCATGATAGAATGATAAAATGGATTCCTGTTTCGATTTTGGGATGCATCTCCGAATAATCTGATCTGAACACTTCTTGAATAAGTATGGATCATCCCAAAAATAATATTTGGCCTTTGAGTAGAATAAATATTTTTCTTGCTTGCTCCAATGCGATAGTACCTTGTCGGTCACAAGATAATTTGCGATGTGGCCGTACCATGGTACTTCTGATATACTGAACAATTGTTCATCAGGAAAAGTCTCACAGATTTGTAAGATGTCTTCCGCATTCTCCACTAGCAATCTAGAAAGGTGATCAGCAACGACATTGTCTGTTCCTCTCTTATCACGTATCTCCAAATCAAATTCTTGTAAAAGTAGTATCCATCGGATTAACCTAGGCTTGGCATCCTGCTTAGCGAGTAAATGACGTAAGGCAGCATGGTCAGTATAGACAATCACCTTTGAACCTATCAGATATTGTCGGAATTTGTCAAGAGAATAGACGACGGGTAAGAGTTCTTTCTCAGTGGTAGAATAATTAATCTGAGCTCTATTTAGAGTCTTGCTAGCATAATAGATTGTGTATGGCACTTTCTTGTCTCTTTGTCCTAGAACGGCTCCTATAGCATAATCAGATGCATCACACATGATCTCAAATGGCTGGCTCCAGTCGGGAGCACGAATGATTGGTGATGAAGTGAGTGCTTCCTTTAACTTCATAAAAGCTTCGACACATGAGGTATCAAAATCAAAGACAATATCTTTCCCTAACAGATGCGACAGCGGTCTTGCAATTCTGCTGAAGTCCTTGATAAATTGACGGTAGAATCCCGCGTGACCTAGGAAGGCACGAATATCTTTTACAGTTCTTGGTTTGGGTAGATCCTTTATAATATCAATCTTCGCTCGATCCACTAGAATTCCTTCCTTTGAAACTTGGTGACCCAACATTATCCCTTTCTTTACCATTAAGTGACACTTTTCCCAGTTCAGAACTAAGTTGGTATCGCAACAACGTTTAAGGACTAAAGAGAGATGGTGTAGGCAATCCTCAAAAGATGATCCAAAAACTGAAAAATCATCCATAAAAACTTCCATGTATTTCTCCACCATGTCATCAAAAATACTCATCATGCATGGCTGAAAAGTGGTCGGTGCATTGCATAGACCAAACGGCATACGATGGTAGGCGAATGTTCCGAACGGACATGTGAATATGGTCTTCTCTTGATCCTCAGGGTGAATATGGATTTGAAAATATCCTGAGTAACCATCAAGAAAGCAGTAGTAAGCATGTCCAGCTAATCTTTCAAACATCTGATCGATGAATGGCAATGGAAAATGGTCTTTCCTTGATGCGCTATTAAGCTTCCTGTAATCGATGCAAACTCTCCATCCAGTCTGAATCCTGGTTGGAATCAACTCATTGTTCTCATTCTCGATCACTGTGGTTCCGGACTTCTTCGGCACAACTTGAACTGGACTAACCCATTGACTATCAGAAATAGGGTAGATAATGCCGGCGCCAAGGAGTTTGACGACCTTTTCTCGAACTACTTCATTCATCTTTGGATTAAGCTTCCTCTGTGGTTGCTTAAAAGTCTTGGAATCCTCTTCCAAATGAATTCTATGTTGAACTATCATAGGGCTGATCCCCTTGATATCATCAATTGTCCAACCTATAGCTGACTTGTATTCCTTTAAAAGTGCTACAAACCTGGATTCCTGCTCCTCAGTCAAATCTGATGCAATAACTACTGGGTAGGTTCCCAAATCTCCCAAGAAAACATACTTAAGTGTAGACGGCAAAGGCTTTAATTCTAGCTTAGGCGGCTCCTTCTTAAGCTCTTTAAATGGTCCATCAGGCATAGGTGATTCAAACTTTTCTCTGAACTTGTTGTCATCCATGACAGGTGATGAATCCAAAATTGCATTGATTGCCTCAACACTAAGTTCCTCACAGTCTGAGTCTGTCTAAGCTTTCAACAACTCCTCAGTAGGATATGAATGAGTCAGATAATCTTGTGCTAACGCTTCAATCATGCATACCTCGTTCACAGCACATACCTCCTGTGGTTGCTATAACAAATGGAAAGTATTGGTCTCGACTCTCATATTACCAAAGGATAATGTCATATTACCGTTTCGACAGTTGATGAGTGCATTTGCAGTGGTCAAGAATGGTCTGCCTAGAATGATTGGTATCTGCCTACTAGATGTAGGTTATGTGTCGAGTACTATGAAATCAACCGAATAATAGAAATCTTCGATCTTGACTATGACGTCTTCAATGATTCCTCTAAGTATCTTCACCGATTTATCTGCGAACTGTAAAGTAACATCAGTCTGTTTTAGATCCTTCAAGCCCAACTTCTCATAGATGAAATATGGTAGAATATTCACACTAGCACCCAAATCTAATAAAGCTTGCTCCTCCAAAGAATCTCTAATTCTACATGTAATAGTTGGACTTCCAGGATCTTTTAGTTTCACAACCGCTAGATTGTGTAGGTACAATGAACATCTTTGAGTGATAAAAGCTTCTTTCGGAATGTTGGTCTTCTTCTTCACTAGATCTTTCAAGAACTTGGCATACGAGGGAACTTGCTTGATGGCGGTCAGAAATGGGATATTAATATGCAAATTCTAAAATACATCTCAAATCTCCTTGTACTGGTCATCCTTTCTGGTATTCACTAGTTTCAAAGGAAACGGTGCTGGCGGATTCTTCAATATCGGTTATCTTCTTTTGGCTTCGGTTAGCTTGGTAACAAATAGTGGAGTGACAGGTAGAGTCACTCGTGATGGTTTCTTCTTACTTACTTCCATAGTAGTTCCTTCAACTTCTTTTGCAACAGTTTCTTCAGCAGGTGGCACAACACTAGATATATCTGGAATATTAGAACTGGGTGGGATGGTGGGGACATAAGTTACCTTAGGCTCCGCAGAATCTTTTCTTGGTTCATAAACAATCTTGTTATCAACTTTCTTGCCTGACCTCATAGTGATGACAGAATTAACTTGGTTATGAGTAATCTCTAGGTCATCTACCTGCAAGACACCTCTTCCTTTCGGATTTGGCTCCGGCTGGCTTGGTAATACTCCTTTTGATATTTTTGTCAAGGCGGTAGCGATTTGCCCTATCTGGCCTTGAATGACACTAAAGTTACTCTCCAACTTTTGGGTTCTTCGATTTGTCTGTTTCAGCTCATTGACAATGGTGGTGATAGCTTCTTCCAGATGTGGGATAACTGCTTTGCTCGATTGAGGCGTAGGGGCAATATATCCACTCATAAGATCTGGTACTAACTCTCTATTTGTGTTGGATTGGTATTGCTGGTTCTGGTATGGATGTTGATTTCTGTATGGTTACTGGCGGTTTTGGAACTGATACTGGTTATTCTGGAACTGATTTGATTGATTTTGGAATCCTGGAGGAAAATTCCTCTAATTTGTATTTTGTGGCTTCCAATAATTCTGTCCCTGATTGAACTGGTTATTTTTTCCTAAAGAGTTGATACTACATGCCTTTGCATTAGTATCCAGATAGTACGAACACTCTTTAGTGGTGTGGCCTTCATCAGAACATAGCTCACAAATGGCATAACAAGGCTTGGATGGCTGAGGTTTAGCTTGGAAATTGTTTGCTTTTGGTGGATTCATGGTGGTGGATTCATGGAGAGCTGATCAAACTTCTTGTTCAGAGTTTCAAGTCCTATTGATAGGCTTGCCATAATTTATAGCATTGCTCGATTTGGGTCTTCTTGAATTTGGTTGCCAAATTGCTTCGGCACCCCCTCCACTCTAGCTACGTCCTCGTTGCTAGTACTCCATTGTTGAGTGTCTTTAGCTAAATTCTCGAGAAAGTTGTAGGCTTCCTCCCCATCCAATGATGTAAACTTACCTTGATGCATTGACTGTATCATCTGCTTGTTCATAGTAGAAAGTCCTCGAAAGAAAAAATGAGCCAGTGTGCTCTTATCATAACCATGATGTGGACATGAGACTAGCAGATTATTGAATTTCTCCCAGCTTTGATGATATTCTTCAGTCACCTTTCCTTTGAAATTGTTGATGGCTTGTTGCATGGCATCTATCTTTTGGGGTGGGTGGAACTTGTTCATAAACTTTGTTCTCAACTTCTCCCAGTTGTTGATTGAATTGATCGGCTGTGCAGTTAACCATTCGAATTATTTACCTTCGAGTGAGAGTGGAAAAAGAATTAACTTGATACTCTCATCCCTGATATTCTAGTTCTTGAAAGTTCTGAGGACTGATAGAAATTTGTTCATGTGAATATAAGGCTGAACATTGTCTAAACCATTGAACTTTGGAAGCATAGAGATTACTGATGCTCTAAGTTCAAACTGGTTAGCTTTTGTCTCTGGAAAAACAATACTGATGGGTAGGTCTCCAATGATTGTCGAATAGAAATCACTCAGCTTATTCCTCTGTTGTGCTTGCATGGATGGGATAGCTTCAGAATTATTGGTGTCCACAACACCTCCATCATTGTGTGCGGCCATTGTATCAATCTCGTCTAGTATTCTTGTGAGTCGGTTGTTAAACCTTGTCCACTGTTGTATTCTTATCGGACGATGATATGGACGACGGGGCATACACTAGAAAATGCAATGAAAATGACGAAAAACTATCCTACAATGCTTGAATAGTATGCAATAATTATTCTAAGTTATACTAAAATGCAAAACTATTTTCCTTCAACTGGGTTGGGCTTTGCAGCTAGTATCTCACCCGTTGTCTAAAGCTGTCTCTTCTAGGGTTATGGTGAATCACTTGGATTGCTTAAGTACCACTGCCCATAGACCATAGTCCATTTGTCAAGATTCAGACAAGAAACACTACTAAAAAAAAGACATATTATGACGCATATTTTTCATCTATCTTGACGATTTTATTGAAAACCGTCAAGATAGGTATTTTGGTAAAACATTTATGACGGCTGTTGCAACATTATGTCGGGTATAACACAAGTGTCAAGAAAATATGATGGTTTTATGACGGTTGTTGCAACATTATGTCGCGTATAACACAAAAGTCAAGAAAATTTGATAATTTGTTGACAGATTTCCTAAAACAGTCAAGTCACCAATATAATAAACCAAAGTACTTAAAAATTTCTTTGACGGTTTTGTCAAATTTTGACGTAACCAAGACAGGTGTCATAATAATTTATGGCATACTTGGCAAAACCATCAGCTGATATAGTTTAATTTTTTATGAGAGTAAGATAGACCCATTAAGAATTATTTTGACAGTTCTAGCACAACCGATAACTCCCGTAGTTCCTAAACCGTCAATACAATTTGCTGGTTAACATTTTATTCATGGACCCTTAAATTAGTGTTTTTATTTTATAGTCAAGCGTCAAGAGTGGTCAAGCCATCAAGAGAAATACCCAAGAAGAAAAAGTGAAAAACTTACGGGTTGCTGGTGTGTTTAATCGAAACGTCAACAACTCAAGGCTCGAGAGTTAAGCATCAACAATCTAGACTCGAGCATGTCTCACCAAAAACAAAGTAAACCAAAAAAAAGAGAAAAAGCATCAAGGGCTCTATTTTTCCCTGACTTATACAAACAAGTGAGTTTTCTTTTTCGTCTTCTTATTTTTCACTAGAAGAAAAAAGGCGCCTCGTTTTCTTCTTGGAATGTCACCATTTCCTTCTCGATGAATCTTTTTTTTGCCTCTCATCTGGCCATGGAGAAAAACTCCTCCTTTTCTCTCAAATTCTGGTTTTAATTGGTTATAAGTACTGAATTTTTGTTCAGGTTTTTGACAAATTGAAACGATAGTAGTGGAAGGCTTTGGATCGATCAAGGTATACCTCCATATATGTCTTAATTTCTCTAACCCTTTTCATTTCATTTCCTGCTAATTGGCATGGGTTTTTCTTATTTCCCCCTTTAATGAATTTAGTTTTACTAACCGTAAATTTGATGATCTCTGATATTGTTATTATATTTTGGAAGAAAAGCTTGATGAAGAGAGGGAAAAACTAGAACACTGGTGTTTCTGGATCTGGCAAAGTAGAAGTTTAAGAGAAACCAAGGAGTAGCATCGGTTATCATCATGTTCGAATTAAGCTTGTATGTTTTTATTTCAATTGGCAGCTTTGACTTATAAAAAGTCTTCATGAAAATGAATACCGACCGTTTGATTAAATTTCTGAAAGAAATTAATCTTTTAAAGGCTTGGTCACAAGTTCACAAGAAAGAAGAGCGAAAGCCTGAAGTATGTCAGACGAGAGGAAAGCGAAAAATAGACGCGTAGACAAATCATAAGTTCGGTAAAAAGATTGTAGACCTGAGACTCACAAGTTCTTCCAAATGAAATCATCTGCTGTCTCTTCAAAGTCTTATCTCCTCGTGACATCGCTCATCTTTCTTGCGTCAACAAGTTTGTATATCATTTCCTTTTTAATCCTTATTTGTGATAAATCTAGTTGGGCAATTTTGGTTTTGGTTATAGTTTCGAACCAGATATTATAATAGTCAACAACATGTAATGAATTTATATGTCTTGAATCTTCAGTTTGATGTTCATATTGTGTAATGAAGAACCATTATGGATGATATTATGCCTAAGGAGTGTTATTGGTCAATTACAGGTTCTAGATGTGTGGAGGTTTTAACTCGGTTTATCCTTGTACTTGGAAAATGGTTGGATGCTCTGCTGACGGTGTTGTTATCTATTTGTAAGTGGTCTTGTTATATGTTTTTTTTAGTAGTGATGTGAGAAGGTTACACTCATAAATCTTGCAACCATATCATGAATAGCCGTTTTGATGTTCAGGAAGTACCATGCATGGTGCTCTTTCTTTGAATCATGGTCCTATCTCAATTGTTGTTTTGAATCATGCTTTATGGTACTATTATAACATTTATGAGGAAACACATATTTAGCGCACTTTACATCTTATAACCTTGTTATACATGAAAGATCAGGGGCATTTTTTGTTTAGTTTTAGAACTATAAATGTGTATAAATCAACATTTTTTTTTCCTTATTTTTTGCTTTCATCATACTTGTATGAAGTTCACAAGGTATTCAATTTCTTTTGTATGTTATATATGTCAATGCCTTTATGTCCCATTATGTTTGTGTTTGTCATACAAAATTTTGAAAGCATGGCATCATGCATATACTCTTGTTATGTGTTTTAGGCAATGATCAAGGAGAGCCTAGGGGATCCCAAGCTTCGAGGAGTTCAGCTCTTCCAAAGATCTTACCCATTGAAACGCCAGCAATATCTTTGGATGAACTAAAGAGGTTGACTTCTAACTTTGGGACAAAGGCTTTAGTTGGAGAAGGGTCTTATGGTCGAGTTTCTCTGCGACCCTAAGAAATCTTGGTGAGTCTGCAGTGTTGTAAAGAAGCTAGATCCCGGTAACACACAAGAGCTAGATTCTGATTTTGCCGCTCAGGTGACTTGAGTAATAAAATGAAATATGTATAGCTCTTTGAAGGGCAGTATATGAGGTTTAAGCCTGATTCATTGTCTTGACTTTAAAATTTGTTGGCGGCAGTTATCAATAGTTTCTAGACTAAAGCATGAGCATTTTGTGGAATTGTTGGGCTACTGTTTGGAGGCAAACAATCGAATTTTGATATATCAGTATGCAATGGAGGGTTCTTTACATGACATTCTACATGGTATATCTAATGCGTTCCCTATCAGTTTGACTTATTAACTCTACTGATCATATATGTGACAGCTTACTATTTTTGTTCTCATTTTCATCTCTTGGAACTTAAATTACTAAGTCACTAATTTCTTTATGTAGGAAGGAAGGGAGTACAGGGTTGCACCTAGCCCTGTTCTCAGCTGGAACCAATGAGTCAAGATTGCTTATGGCGCAGCAAAAGGGCTCGAGTATCTTCATGAAAAGGTCCAGCCCTCTATAGTACATCAGGATGTTAGATCAAGCAATGGTCTTATCTTTGATGAATTTTTGTTAAAGATAGCAGATTTCAATTTGACAAATCAGTCCCCACGATCTGGCCTTCGTCTGATTCGACTAGAGTGTTGGGAACTTTCGGATATCATGCTCCAGAGTAAGTTTATGAATATCTTATCATCTTGGTTTCCCCTTTTTCTTGTGAAATGTTTTTTTAGATTTCTTTTGTTTCGCTTTTAGCTTTCCATATTCACATCTGATATTAATGGCTCTCTGCTTTGGGTTCCGAAACATTCATTGGATTTAATAAAACCTATGAATACATTCCATGACGTATGTTCATACTGAATGTCATTTATTTGCTCTGAATGTTATACTGTTCTTTCTTGATTCAGGTATGCTATGACCGGACAATTGAATCAAAAAAGCGACGTCTACAGTGTTGGCGTTGTTCTTCTAGAGCTTTTGACAGGGAGAAAGCCAGTAAATCATACAATGCCTAAGGGACAACAGAGTCTTGTTACTTGGGTGTGTGAATATGCTTTTTTTTTCTTAGGTGTATTAGTTTATGATGGTAGTTGTTCTAACAGCTGCTGTAATCTTTAACTGCTTTCTGTGATAATTAGGCGACTCCGAGGTTGAGTGAAGATAAAGTAAAGCAATGTATAAATCCCAAGCTAAAGGTTTCTTTCCCACTTCCCTTCATACTTGAATTCCAAACAATGAACTAAGCTTTCTTCATTCTACATTTCTAGTACAGTTGGAACCTAATCTTTCTATTGTAATATTTCAGTTGGCAGCAGTGGCAGCTTTGTGCGTTCAATATGAAGCAGACTTTTGTGGAATTGTTGGGCTACTGTTTGGAGGCAAACAATCAAATTTTGATATATCAGTATGCAACGAAGGGTTCTTTACATGGCATTCTACATGGTATATCTAATGCGTTCCCTATCAGTTGGACTTATTAGCTCTACTGATCATATATGTGATAGCTTACTATTTTTGTTCTCATTTTCATCTCTTAGAACTTAAATTGCTAAGTCACTAATTTCTTTATGTAGGAAGGAAGGGAGTACAGGGGGCTACACCTGGCCCTGTTCTCAGTTGGAACCAAAGAGTCAACCTTTCACATCACTTCTCACATGTTAAGTCACTAATTCATGTTGAGTGTAACCTTCTCACATCACTCGGTTTCTTACTTTTTTTTTTGCTTGGTAATTTCTTACGTTCTTTCCTTTGCAAATTAGGTAAAGGGTTATTTGTGTATACAAATAAGATATCCTACAGTGGTGTACGTTTGGGGCTTAACCAACATGATTCTCTGTCATAGTAGCGTTGATCGTATCTCTTTCATTTAGTAGTTATATGATTATATTTTTAGTTTACTTATTAAACAAACTAACACATTCTTCTTCATATTGTTTTTTAGGTTATAAGTGAGATAACATGGTAGCTCGATTAAGTTTGTTTGAGATTGATCGGTTTATTAGCAATTTGTTGGATGGGTTATGTAAATTGCATTATTGTTGGATTAAGACTTGATTTTGAATCAAGTGCTTGAGTTATTTAATTTTTTTCTTCGTGAATAAATCATGTAATATGAACAAGTTCTTGGAATGATTTATGTTGGTAATAAAAGTATGATTCTTGTTTCCGTAACTTGAGTTGTCAAGGTGTATGAATGCGTTGGGTTTATAGGAATTTCAAATTTACAGGAATTTTCAGATTTACAGGAAAAAATAGTGAAGAAGTTATGACGGCTTCCAAAGAACGTTACATACCAATTCTTGACAGTTTTTAATGTTAATTTATTGACGCTTTTGTTTCTCATGGTGACGCTTAAATAAAAACAATCATAAATAAGGTTTATTTCTTGACGTTTTTTCTAGTAAAACTATGACGGTTAAGTAAAACATGTCACGCAAAAGGATCCAATTATGACGTTTATAAATGAATTTTTGTCATATTAAGTTTGAGTGTTTATGTCAGCTTATTCAGAACCGTCATCAAAATTATGATGCTTTTGGTTAACTTTTATGACGGGCTCTATAATGACAGTTGTTTTTTAAATGAAAAAATGTCATTAAACCTGTTTCATGACGGCTAAAAGACGTCATCACATGTCTTTTTTTTAGTACTGAAACACTAGAGTTTGATGTTTCGCTGTGTTGGCTTACAACTTCAATTGTTGAAAAGGTCCTAAATGCAATTATACTAGAAAGCAATAAAACTAAACTATGATGCAACTATACTAATAATGAAATAAAAAGAATGAAGATTCGACTAACTAGGATGGTAGATCTTGTCTTCGAGATGTCCATCAAGCTTCTCTCTTTCTCAAAAAGATGGATGATGTGGTTAAAATTACCTCAAAATCCAAAGTTCTAATCTTGAAAGAAAACGTTAAACATAAACAACTTAAAACGGCAACGGCGCCATTTGACCTTGCCTCTTTTTATGTATGTAGATGGTGTATGGATGATATAGATAGATGATGTAGATGGTATATGGATAATGGTCGTTGAACAAAATAGAAGCGTATCAAAACCTAATTATCCCTCAATAAGTAAAGGATGAGTAGGGTATCGTTCCACTTTTAAGTGTATGTTATGTGAAGGGACGAGATTTGGAAAGGGGTTTGAGGGATTAAAAACTATGATTGTAGAGATTTTAGATTCTAATGCTAAACTAAACTAAATTAACTAAACTATTGAGAATTTATAAGAGAGGGAATTCAAGAGCTTAGAATCCACCAATACTTTTAATCTATGACCTTCTGCTTCATGGTTGTTCTTACAAGTAGACTACAATTAGGCAATCGAGAGAGTGTCGATGCCCTCTTGGACGAAACATCGTTAACAATTAACTCTACTTAAGGTTGTTCGTATGTTTATGCTATTAATATATTTTTTCCTTTTATGTAAGCTCGGGCAGCCATTCAATGTATTACCGAGAGCAACATTAAGGAGTACTTCCTAATAGGGCGGCCATTCAATGAATCACCACTTAAGGAAAACACAAAGAATACTTCCCCTAGGCAGCCACTCCCTGAGCTACCCTTTCTAAGGCAACACAAAGAATACTTTCCTAACTCTAAAGAACTATACTACTAGAAGAAAAGTAAAGAACACTAGCATGATATTAATATTGAAAAACATAAACCCTATTCTATATTTCCATCCCCTGGTGTGGGCAATGGAACTAATAACTAAAAACATCAAGAACTAACCTGATTGAAGAACACCATGAACCAGAAGAATCATTAAACCTTAAGCGCTGGCTTCATCTCCTCCCTTGAAGGAGAAGATTAGCCTTCCATAAAAAAGAAAGAACACGAAGAACGAGAAGAAGAAGAGTCGAAGAACATAAGATTAAAAAAGACTAATTTATTAAGACTAGGCTAGTTAAAACTGAATCTTTTATTATTAATCTCTCTCTGCCTCAAGTTCTGGAGACAAGAATATAAGTGAATTGGCAAATTACGTGAAGCACTTAGGTCCTCTATTTATAGGGGTTACAATGAGTTCTAGAAGCATTCCAAACCGTCATTTGTTTCCTAATACAAATAGACTTCTTTCAGAGTCCAACTTCATCTCCAAAACTGAGAAGGAATTGGCTACAGTGTCGTTTCATGCGTCTGGACGCATGATCCATACGTCTCATACGCGAGCAATGCGTGTGGACAAGCGATCCATGCGTCCTAGATGCGAGAAATGCATCTAGACGCACGATCCATGTGTCCCAGTCACGGAAGTCTATTTTGTCTCTTTTGCTCTATCCTTCTATCCTTTTTTGCGAGCTTTGGTCCAAGCAACGAATTATTTGGCCTTGGGCTTCCAAATAGGCTTTAAAATGGGTCCAAATCGCATCTTTAATAGCTTCAATTCCTTGGCCTTCTCCGTGATTGTCCACGGGCTTCCCATGTGATCCTTAATTCTCCGAATTGCTTCGTTTTACCCCTTTTTCTCTAATATTCCACAAAACTCTCTCTTTCACCTATAGAATCAGAAAACGTAACTTACAAACACTATTAGTCCACTAAGATGGCTAAACAAGAGGCATAATCAAGGGTTAAATTGTACTTTTTGAGCACTTATTAGACGTCCATAGAGACCGAGGTCGATTGATCACAATATCCACTTACTTTCGCACCATCATATTCCTAGTTGAGCTAGAGGTCTTTTATTAGGAATTACGGGGCTAAGGTTGTGGTTTAGAAATAAAGGGAAGGGAAAACAAACTCTGATAAGTTGAGAATTTGGGTCTTTAAGATATTTGTAACTAGAGAAGAACCTTGTTTTGTTCTTTTGCTTCCGAATTTGTGATTCATTCTTTAGCCCTTTGGCTTTGTGACTCCATATGATTTTGATTTTTGGGAGTTTTAACTTTTCTTTTGTTTCTTTTCAATTCGACTCCTTTTGATTTTTAACTTTTGGGAGATTTCAATTTTTGAATTTTTTTCTTTCTTTTCTTTATTTTTCTTTCTGAAGCTTCTAATTATTCTGTTTTTGTACAAGGCCTTCTCTTCTCTTTTTACAGTTTATCCAATTCTCAACTCATCAACTGGGTAAGGCTTTTATTGTGTGTAGTAACGGTTCAGGGATTGATGGTGAAGAAATAAAAAGGCTTTTAGAAATTGGTGAAGGCTCAAGGGGGGTAACTAGAGGAAAATTTATCTTTTTGGGTTTTTAACGTTTATTTGGCTATATCGATCCAAAAAGGCCATAAATTCTCTCATAGGATCTGGTGTGGTGATCAAGCAAGTGGACGTGTTATCTCTCTATCAGTACATCCTTGTGTCATCACTCAATAATCATTCAGGTGAGGCTTTTGGCTAGATTCTCACAGGATATATCGATATGGAACTTAACTATTCTAACCTTGGTCTCAGAAACTTGCTGCTATATACAATCAAATGCTGATGCATGCCATTCATGAAAAGATGCAAAAACTATTATATGTATATTAGTCTAAGTTCGAAGAACGAATCATTACTCTATTGCTATAATGAGACTTCTAAACCATTTATTGATCATAGAAAAAGGAGAACAAGCTGTTTAGTACTAAACAGAAAAATATTTTTGGTCTTTTTGAAATATTTTAAGAAAGAAAGAAAGAAATATAGAAATATACTAAATATATCTAATATAAAAATTGCTATATAATAAATGCCTAGTTTTTGCAAAATGCTACTGTACCACCCCCAAGCACTCAAAGTATGAAGAAAAGGAAAGAGATTACCATAGGAACATGAGCAAAAACTGCAGTAACATGTACTCTGTTCTTCGTGATGAGAATATACCACCCCCAAACAAGTTTGGAGAGTGGATTGATAGATATAGAACAATAAATACATGGTTTATCTAAACAGTAAGCTACATAATTATTCTACTATGAAATGCTTAAAATGCATGCAGAATTGTACTTAGAAGTTAAGAAATAAAAAGATGGGAAATGCAAGTATGTAACCAACTATCTATATGAAAAGTGTGTGTGTGTGTGTAATTCTTTTGTAGGTTGTTTTTCTCAATCTAAATGTATCTCTAACCATATAGAGGGTTTATACAAGAGAATAAAATTGTACGTTTATCCAATATCATTTTGGTTACTTTGGGGCGTAAGATTTTAATTTTTATATCCTCAAGTTTTTGAAAAACTATGTAGAGATGTTTTAAAGATAACTCATACAAAAGCTGTGATTTCTAAAGCTAAGTTTGAAAAACAATCCATAACATGTGATCTTAGGCAACTTTCGTGTGGGCTCTTTATTGAACCCAATCCAGTCAGACTGTGGCTTTAGTTATGTGTGTTGGGGGATTTACTTTGCAAGATGTAAGATGTCTCATACAAATATCATGGTGATATGGGCGACCCTTAGTAACACATAACTGATCCTCAAACCACCCTTAGAAGAATGGAGATTGCGTACTTCTAAGGGTTGGTCTATGTGGAATCCATTGCCTGTGTTTTAGAAAATCACAAGACTATTGTTGTAACAAGAATCATCTATTATGAGAACGGAAAAAACCAAACATTTTTATTAAAGAAAGAAAACACCATTTGTTTTTGGCTTTTTGGCTTTTATGTTCCTAAATTACTATGACAGAAAAATATAAATGGTTAATGAGTATTAACCCTCCCCACTAGATGAGCCAATTAAGATTTCCCCCTCACTAGATGGACAATTAGGGTCTCCCCGACAAATACACACAAAAAAAAAAACATGATCAACCCAATTTGACTTTTTGTTTTGTGTGTATTTAGGGGGGAGACCTTAATTGGCCATCTAGTGGGGGGGGGATCCTAATTGGCTCACCTAGTGGGGGGATAACATTCGTTAACCCCAAATATAAACTATAAAACTACTAAGAAAAATCACTGTGACGAAAGTGATCCTCCCAATAGAAGGTGCTTGAAATTAAGTAATTCTAATTGAGAACCTGCGTGGGGTTTAGCTTGCCCTAGATTGTGCACTTCCTTGTTTTGTAAGAAACCAAATCTAGTGAAGAGGACTAGCTCTATTGCTAGATAATCTAGTCTCTCCTCTCCTAATCTCTAGTTAGCCCTATTTGGTAGCTATTCCAACCAGAGAAAAAAACAAAGCTCGAAAAAATTAGAAATCACCCATAGAAGGAAAAAGTTTTCGAAAATAAAGGGCTACAGTTGCCAACCATCCCATGGTTTGGCATGCCTATATAAGTCGAAGCATGCTAAACAACCATGAAAAGCAACCATAAGTCACCTTCACTCAATCACCATCTCACATATGCTTTGTTTCACATCTCTTCTTTATAGAGGAAAGACTACTCAAGCGTCAAAAGTGAAGATTGAATGAAAGAACTTATGTAAGCCAGAAAACTGGGAAATAACAGAAAGCAAGAAATTAAAGGAAAAGAAAAATATTCTAAAAAGAAGTGTAAAATAAAGAAAAAGAAAATTGTATACTTGCTCCATAAGAGTACACTACTCAAACTACGAGTAAAAGTGCTAACAAGGAATATGCAAGTATACGTGGACTCAAGTCTCCGACACTTACAACCACACACTCCAAGTGGAGTGGTCCGGTTACCTATTATGATGTATTCCATAGAAACAGACGTAAGGGAATGAAAGGATTGGAAATACATCACGGAACAGAGGATTTAATCCTCATAGAAAGGATCTTCGAGAATAGTTTCTTCTACATCCGTAGACCGTAACTCATGATAGTGTTTTAGGCGCTAACCATTAACTTGGAAGGTGTTGTTATCCTTATGATCCTTCAAGGTGATAGCCCCATGTGGGGTGACTGTAGTGATCATGTAAGGACCAATCCATCGAGTATTTAGTTTTCCTGGAAACAGATGTAACCTTGAGTTATAAAGCAAAACATTTTGACCAATTTCGAAATGTTTTCGTAAAATATGCTTGTCATGAATTCTTTTCATGTTGGTTTTATAATCTTTAGAAAGATCATACGTATCATTTCAAATTTCTTCGAGTTCATTTATTTGTAGCTTACGGTTCTCACCTGCCACATCGAGATTGTAATTAAGGGTTTTTATTGCCCACAGGGCACGATGCTCTAACTCTACTGGCAGATAACAAGGTTTTCCAAAGACAAGCCTGTAGAGTGACATCCCTATGGGTGTTTTAAAAGCGGTTTGGTATGCCCATAAGGCATCATTTAGATGGAGAGACCAGTAGTCTTTCCTATTTGGATTAATTGTTTTTTCTAAGATGCGTTTAATATCTCGATTGAAAACTTCCACTTGACCACTTGTTTGGGGATTATATGGAGTTGCAACCTTGTGGGTTACTCTATATTTTTTCATGACATGTTCAAAGACTCGATTACAAAAATGTGACCCGCCATCACTGATGATGGCTTTTGGAACACCAAATCTTGAAAAAAATATTTTCCTTATAAAAGACATTACAATTTTGTTATCATTGTTACGACATGGTACGACCTCGATCCACTTAGATACATAGTCTACGATGACTAGGATGTAGATGAAACCATGAGATGTGGGAAAGGGTCCCATTAAATTGATGCACCAGAGGTCGAAAATCTCCACTATGAGAATGGGATTTAAGGGCATCATGTTACATGCAGAAATACGACCGAGATGTTGGCAACGAGCACATGCCTTGCAATGAAGAAATGTATCGTAAAAAAGTGTTGACCAGTAGAATCCACATTGTAAGACCTTAGCATCGGTTTTATTGGCACTAAAATTCCCTCCACAAGCCTATTTGTGACAAAAAGAGAGAACGACAGATTGTTCCCAATCTGGAATGCAACGTCGGATAATCTGGTTAGGACATGCAGTACTTGAAAAGGTAAGGATCATCCCAATGATAGAACTTTACTTGTGCTAAAAACTTCTTCCACTGATTTCTATTCCACTAAAGTGGAATGTCTTCCATCACCAGATAGTTAACAATATTGGCATACCAAGGTACGGACAGGATAGCATAAAGGTGCTCATCAGGAAAAGAATTTGAAATGGACTCAGAATCACTGTCACTATCATTGGTTAATCTTGAGAGGTGGTCAGCCACCACATTTTCAACTCCTTTTTTATCTTTAATCTCTAATGTGAACTCCTGCAAGAGAAGGATCCATCGGATAAATCTCTACTTAGCATCCTTCTTAGCGAGAAAGTACCTATGTGCTGCATGATCGGTTTAAATTATGGTGTTTAAACCTACCAAATAAGGACAAAACTTGTCTAAAGCATAGACAATGACTAAAAATTCTTTTTCGATGGTAGTATAATTCCGTTGAGCTTCATTTAACATTTACTTGCATAGTAAATAATTGTCTGTGCATTATCATGTTTTTTACCCAGTATGGCGCCAACAGCATAGTCGCTAGCATCATACATGAGCTCTGATAATTAGACTTTTTATAGGTTTATTATTTTTGAGTCCAAAGTCCGTAAAACATCTGACTAGTCAAGTTACCTTACTCACATGGGTCGATAGTATAGATTGAGTAAGGGATCGTCCAAACCTTAGAACTAGGCTAAAGTTCACAACTAGAATTTACAGATTCAAGGGAATTATTGAGTAGGATTTTAGGTTATTTCTTATGTTTCTAAAGATATTCTCAATTAAAACTTGGAATGCAAGTTAACGTAGAACTACAAAGGTTAATTTCTTAGTATAGAGAGAGAGATATAGGAAGGGGGTCAATCATAATCATGCAAGATCAGTTAAAAACTTTTAGAGCACCTTATCACTACATCTCTAATCCACCTCGAGCTCATAGACAAACCCGAAATGGCATCCAATATCGATCCTTAGTAAGATGTACTCATCTTACTAGCATGAGGAGCTAAATTGACATTCCATATATGGAATATCACTTAAACTCCTGGTTTAATTATACACCAACTAGGCAAACTAGAGGTCTAATGGCTACCATAGGATCTCACACGAGACTTGACCCAGCGTTAACTGGGTCTTGCTCAAGACTAATCTGGAGTATCAACACTCCAAACTTGATCAGACTTAGTTATTTTGGGACCGGATGTATAACAAAACCTATTTTCCTAAGTAGTGATTCTAGACTACTAAAACGCAGCCTAATCCTCTCATGAGCATCATTAACCCTCCCCTTGGGAGGGTTTTAGCTCATGGTCCTTGGATGGATTTGATGTGTTTGATGTATGAAATGAAAAAGTAAGAAGAAGCAAAGCAAGAACTGCAAATTTTCTTTGAAGAAAATAGATTTTATTAGAAGTTAAAGACTTCTTGTATTAACACTAGTACGAAAGCTTAAAAGAGAAAAATACAATGCATGAAATGTAAAATAGCAAAAATAGAATCCCCCCACTATTCTCTAACCTCCCAAAAGATATATCAAGTCCTCTCACGTGAAGCCTTCCTAAGGTTCCTACAAGCTTGTCTTTTTCTTGACAAATCATCCAAATTTTAGCACACCTTTTCTAATCAAAAGTCTAGTCATGCATTTAATTTCTTGTCTTATCTTGTTTTGCAAGGTGTCTAAGAGTGTCCATAATTTGCCACTTGTCCATGCATGATAATTCATCACTTCTTGTGGGCCCACAGAGTGGGTCCATGTGCTATGTCCAGTGGTGGCCCGGGATGTTGGCATTTTTACAACTTTTTGTCTTTGCGTAGAGCTTGTCGCCCTGGTCTTTTTGGCAGTTCATTTCCTGAAATTGGAGTCCAGGTTTGAAAGATATGAGCTTTGGAAGTTTGCTGCTTCTTTACACGTGATCCCATTCTACGCTGGTTTTGTCCCGTTGGAATCTTTGGGTTTAGTCAGGCTTTGTTGGGCTTCATTGGAGTTTAGTGGTAAGACTTCAAGTATGCACAATATTCTCGTGCTTTGATGCAGGTTTTATCATCATATTCACGTTAACTGTGAATACCTACAAAAGTACGAAAATATAATTATTTCATGATTATTAAACACATAATTAACCAAAATGCTATGTCTCTACGGGGTTCAGTATTACAGTTTTGGGTGCTTATCAAGCTCGAATGGTTTCGACCAATCAGGAGGTTAAATTATAGGAGCAGTTATTAAGGCGGCTTTCAAAGTTTAAAAAGCCTGTATGCTGATAAGAGCCCAAAACTGTAGTTTTAACCCCTTAATAATCATACTGTTAGACCAATTATGTGAATAATAAGTAAGAGTTAATCACGATTATGTGTTTTTTATGCATTTCGGGCTTCAAAGTCCATTATAATGCGTAAATGTGCCACTTTAGCGAGATAAAGGAGCAAAAGTGTGTAGAACTTCGAATGCCATATCTTTGGACTCAGACCTCGGAATGAGGCCTACCTTATGTCAAAACTACCGGCTTGGAAAGAGCTTTGCAATGGTCCAAGCCTTGCACCAATCAGAGGAGCAGAAGTGGACGAAAAGTCTGTGGAAGCCAACTGCAGCTGAAGAGGCCTTTTTGGACTGAAAGAATTGGGTTTTGGGCACGATTCTCTGGCCCAAAACATGGCTCCAAGCCCATGCACGATTTTTGGATCTGGATGTATAAAAACAAAAGCTTGACTCAGTGTTAATGGCAGTCAGAGGCAGTCAGAGGCAGTTAGGTTAAGTAGATAGTTAGACCTAGATTAGTTAGCCTCCATTAATTAGTTTTAGAACTTAGTTTAATTAGTTTCAATTCATTGTATTAGATTAAACCTTTGAATCTTGTTCTTCATTTGATTAGATCAATAAAGTAGTATTCTTTATCAATTTCGATTTTGTCATTTCCAATTCTAGATCTAATTTCAATGCCTGTCCTTATTTCATTTTAGTCATTAAATTAGATTTCATTATTGTTTAATTAAGTAAATTTCAATGCTTTATATTATGTTTAGATTTAATTTAAATGGAAATGATTGGAATGATTCAAGGCTAAACCTCCATTAGAGGGGTTGAGAAACCTTGATGAAAGCTTGATTCCAATTATCGGAGATTGTCGTAATTTCCTTTCCACTCTAGAAGCGTTTAGTTCACCATGAGAATGGGTTTAATCGTTCACATGCTAATTATTAATTGGTAGAAATGCCATGTGTAATTAGGGATTAGGAAGAACCGATTTGTTCAGCGTAGAATTCATTCAATTCGGATTTGACGACTTCGTCGCTAGTGGATTAAGTTGAGTTAAGGTGGAATCAATCCCCTCTAACTCCTTAACATCGAATCAACGTAGCATTCCCTTAGTTGTCGATAGTCGACTAGTTGCATTTAAATTGGGTAGTTGCATCGTAGTCTAATTTGTAATTAAGTAAATCTCTCTCATTGACTTAAGAGCGATTTCTTAGACTTAGAAAACAATCCATGCTAGGGAACTAGGAGTGGAACGAACTTCCTACTCCACTTAGTGCAATTCGCATCGAGAGTAGAAGCTTTGATAAATTGACTCGTAAAAGTCCAGTTTAGTTTACTTACGTTGTGAATTCATCGTTCATTTCGTAGGTAGACTATACAATTTATAGTTATCAAATGGCGCCGCTGCCATCTTAGTTACACTTTAGCATTGTTTTCATAGTAGAAGTAGTCATTTTTAAGTCCCATTAAACCCACCCACCCTTGTTTGTTTCATACTGTGGTTGCCCAGTTCAGCGTTGACAAATTCGAGAAAAAAATACGGGCGCCCGCGCCTGAGGAGAGCGACCAGCTAAGTTATTTGGAATTTTCGGTCTACCAGCGAAAGCGCCAGCGTCCATACCAAAGCGACCAGCTCAAACACTGGAACTTCGACTTCACCGAAAGCGACCACCCCATTTGGGTAGCGACCCCTCTAAAACACCGTAATCTGAAAATTACTTTCGAGGCTAGCGACCCGCCTATCTGGCAGCGCCGGTGTTAAAATTTCGGATTTCCACGGTTTTGATTCAAACTTTGATCTTTCATATTTTTCAGTGTTCTAATCTCTTATATACACCGAACACGCAGCATTACACAAGACGCTATTCATCAAAAGCGAAGCAAGGATATTTATCGGTATACCTTTCTTCCATACCTCGCGCATTTCGGTTAGAGGTTTTCTACTAGTATATCGAATTGTTTGGAGTGTTGCATGTTTAGTTAAGCTCAACTTAGTCTTGCATGAGATTAAGGTGCGGTCGAACAAAACAACAAAGCGTAATTACACGGCAACAAACAAGTCTATCTAGTACACCACCCACGACACCTCTAACTACTATCACACACACCATACCCGACATAATGGTGAAGAAAGAGAGTCTCCTCTCTCTCCGACTTTTACAAAGCCTTGGCGATAGCCCTAAATCGTGCATCGTTCTAGCAGGACCGATGGGGATTTTTGAATCCCCAAACATATTTAATTTGTTACCCATTTTTCATGGGTTAGACCATGAAAACCTTATCACATCGTGGGATTGAACAAGTCCTTACAACATTCCATCATCCTACGGTAGGTGCGGAACAAATTAAAACCGAGGGTATTCCCTTTCACATTAGCCGATAAAGGCGGCGTCTTGGTTAAGCGCCCAAAGCCTAATGCTGTGGACTTCGTGGGCTAAACTTGTTCATTTGTTTATGGAACATTTTTACCCACCCCTAAAGACGGATGAGATGCTTTCCAAGATTCATTTCTTTTCGACAAAATCCTCATGAATCATTTTGAGGCTTGGAATCGTTTCACCGATCCGCTTATAGAGTGTCCACACCATAACCTAGCAAAAAGACACGTTAGTTTCGTGCCTTTTCAAAGGACTTCAACATCACCATAAAGAAGTCCTTGACATAATGAATGGGGGTAGTTTCTTAAGTAAAGGAGCCCGGAGGCTTATAAATTTTAGAGGACCAAACTAAGCGAAATAATAATGGAAGTAGTGATGATATCCCTCGCGCTCCGCTAGTTCTACTAATACAGTTAAGTGGCGGTATGTTTGAAATTAAACACGATTCGAGATTAAAACTCTAATCGAATCACTAACTAAAAGGTAGAGGCTATTTACGTACAACAAAAGCCTATCCCGTCATGAATGTAAATTCAAACCCATGTAGTTTCGTTGGAGTCCCGAGCATCCCGACTCCCCTTTGTCCTATAGCCTATGAACGGGCTTGTTCCATTAATAGTGAACCTAACGCCCCTTTGGAGACAAAATCCCAACTCGGTTGGAGAAATAACCAACAAGTCACACCTCAAGGGTACAATAATCAATATGTTAGCTCCACGCGCCGCGGCTTTAACCAAGCTCCACCACGACAAGGACATGGTCGGGGTAATTTTAATAATTATAACAACCAAGTGCAACCTCGACAAGGTCAAGCACAAGGTCAAGGTAATTATAATAATTATAATGCTAATAGAGGTATCGTTCGGTCAATAATAATTATCAAAATCCACCGATAAATAATTCCGTGAAATAGTTCCAACACCACCCGCGACTACTACTACACCCACTCAACCGGATCGCTTTGACACCTTCATACAAGTGAGCCAAAAACTTTTCCAAACCATGGCTCAATCTAACCAACAAAACTTCTACAATCCGTTAATAATTTAACCCAAACGGTTGGCTCAAGATAAAGCCCAAACCAAAGGTGTGTTGCCGGTCACGCGCAATACCTAATCTTAAAAACAACAAACACAGCCTTTGAGGTAACCAATAATACTAGTAATGAATATGAAAATGTAGGGGAGATAAATGCCATCACCACCACTCCGATTCGGCAGAGTGGTTGATAACAAGGTAACTATACCTATAGTTACCCCACCAAGATAACCCCCTACACCGCTATTTTACTAGATACCCGAAATAGAAGCGAAGAGCCTACCATTTGTAGAGGTACCGGTTACAACACAACCTAAGAAACGAGTAAAGCCACGGTTAAACATCCAGGTGATACCATTGCTAAATATGAAGCGAAACCACCGTTTCCACAAAAATTAGCCATGTTAACTAGGGATACAAATTACGAGGAGATTAGGGACATTTTTAAGAATCTAACTATAAACCTTCCCTTCCTCGAAGCTATTAAAAAGCTACCACATCATGCTAAGTTTCTTAAGGAATTGTGTACTACTAGGCGAAGACAAATATACCAAAAGATGCCTTTTAAACGGAACAATTCCCAACCTTATCGAACATAATGGAATTGTTAAGTACAAGGACCACGTCGCCCCATCTATTGTACAATGCACCTTAGGAGATTCCTATCTGATCCACGACAGCGTTATTAGGACACGGGGGCTAGTGTTAACTTACTCCCATTTTATTTGTATAGACAAATAGGTCTAGACAAGATGCAACCCACTAAAATGGCGTTGCAATTAGCTGATCGGTCTATTAAGTATCCTAAGGGTGTAGCCGAAAAAAATTTGGTAAAAGTTCGGGATTTCTACTATCCGGCTGATTTTGTAGTCCTCGATACGAGAAGTCGCTAACGACTCTGTCCGATCATTTTAGGGCGTCCTTTCCGGCAACCGCCAATGCGCTCATTAATTGCCGTGATGGTTCAATGTCCATGTCTTTTGGCCATCTTGTTTGTTGAAGTCAATGTTTTTAAAACAAGGACACAGTTACCCGATTCGATCTATGGATGGAGAGGTAAGCATGATCGAGCTTCTTCGAGATTATTTCAACAACACGTTCCCGATAGTCATATGCCCAAAATTCTTTCCTTTGGAAAGTCGGACTCAACATTTTCATCCCTACACTAGTCGATACATATTATTGATGAGGCCGGGATAGATGACTTCTCAAAGATGTAGAGGGACTACCATAGTAATGTGGATATGACCAATCTAGATGAGGAATTGATGAGTTTCTTCGAGTAGGTGACAATTCACCCTATCAAGAACTAACTTGCACAACATCCACCTCGATTCCCCTCCTTCTACCCTTTCAAAGGAATCTCGAGTTTGCACTTTCGATCCTTTTGTTTTCTCCCGTGCTTCATAATTTTTAAATCCTCCTAGAAAATAGATACTTCAGAAGGACAAACTATTTGACACCTTCATCTTCAGAATTGAGACAGTCCCTACACACACAATGAATGAGTTCGGTACTAAAACCACATCCTCATTGTGTACAGGCTGTCTTTCTACAACTTATCCATATCCACCATATTCTCCACAACCATTCACTTTTCCACACTTATTTACTAAAACACCCACTCATTCAAAAATGAAAAAGAAGGTGCATGATAGGTTACATAATAGGGTTATCCGACTTCGCTTTCATTTCACTAGGCTGCGTCGTAGGGAATCTTGGTGTTTGATTGTGTTTAGATATGTTTTCTGTGATATTTATTTATGGAATGATCCACAACTATTTCGGTTGTTGATATATGATCAACTGCATGTTCATTCATATATTTTAGATAAAGTCTCGAGTATCTGACTATAAACGACTCAATTTCTGTGTTTGGTGCACTTCCTTTCACTTTAATATATTGGTGAGTGCACCATTAAGGTAACCGGCCCTCCCTATGGAGTGTGTGGCTGTAAACCGGATCCTAAGTCCACGGTTCACATAGTTCACGTTTTCCACTCTTGCATATTTTTCTCGGATTTTTGAGTCATGTTTCTCTATGGTGTGAATTATGTCTTTATTGCTTATTGTTTTTCCTTAAAAAAAAAAATATATATATATATATATATATATATATATATATATATATATATAAATAAATAAATAAATAAATAAATAAAAAATAAAAATAAACATAGTAATCTAGGAAGTCTCGGGAATCTGACTTTAAAAGACCCACTGCTAAAAACAAATTTTCTAAGCTTCGTTGTAAAAAATTTGTTTGGGGGTGGGGTGTTCGTGTTTCCGTACTAAAAGGTTTTATGTCCCATTAGAGTTGCTTAGGCCGTTTTATTGTATTACGATTCGGATTGACATAATCTATTAATTTAGAGTTCATTCGTTCGCATAACTTACGTCATGCACGCACTTCGAGGCGTTTTCCACTATCTCGTATGTCATCTGAAGTCGGAATAGAGTGTTTTATGGATCATTGGATAGGAAATTCTCTCCTGATCATTTCCATATCTCATTCGCAAAAATCGGACCGGTAACGAAGCGGCAATTTTGATTTGAAGTTCGCGAAAAAAAATCGAAAAAAATCAAAAATTTCGATTTTGGGCTCAGGGGCCAACAACCAGCCCACCGACAGTAGCGACCGGCCTTTACCTCCCGCGAACAGTTCATCGTTTCTTCCTCCATTCCGCCATTAACAAAGCTCCAAAACCTAAAACAAAATAAAAATTAAAAAGAAAATACAATAAACCCACGCCAAAATCAAATCCCAACCCAAATCTTCTAAAACAATACCACCACAACCCCACCGATTTCCATCACTAAAACCCACCGAAAATTCATAATTTTTGTCTTTGCGCCGCCACCACTCCACCACCACCACTGTTGCTTCAACCGCCTATTAAAATCCCACCACCACATCACATTTCAACCCTCACTCCATTCCAAACACTAGATGGCTCAACAACGCCGGAATTTTACCGGAGCAAGTTTTCAAGCCGACCAACCGACCTACCGTTTTACGGTGACGAAATGGCTAGTAGAGACTGGAGTAGTTTGTGGTACTCTCGACCGAAGCCTTCTACCACGAAGACTTGGTCCGACGGTTCTACAACACCGGGGAGTTGGAGGGAGTAGGATTTTTGTGTTGGTAAGGAAGAAGAGGAAGGAGTTGACTCATCGATTTGTTGGTTGAGATTCTAGGCATTCCGCCTAGAATCCATCCGATGCCACTTTACAGAGCCCGGGTTTGACGGGTAGAGCCTTTGATGGCGTGGACTGTCATCAATGGGAGCTACAATACAAACTCCCATTATGTTCGCCGGGCATCCTCGGGACCCGACCGGTGGCTACATGATTTCGGTGGATTGGTCGGAATGTCCTAGGGAAGGACAAGGTCAGTGACATCGGTCTGCCCTGCCTCCACATCTTATGGGTACTCCAGGAGCAGAAGTACGATTTCTGTATCTTGGAGTTTTTGCTGAGCATGATTAGGGGGGTCGGAAAGTCTTTGGCACCTCTTCCTGTGTTAATTACCAAGATCATGCTGAAGATGAAAGCAGCTCCGGCGTCTGATAGGATTTACATTACCCTGCACCGTAACCCGCGTATCTATAGGGAGTGTGTCCAACAACGCTGGATATTGCCCGCGGATAGGGAACAGGATGAGATAGAGGAGGAGGATGAGGATGATTCGGAGGAGGATGAGGAGGACGTGACTTGCTTTGATACGGATGCCTTCGGAGGTGTTGGTCGATGCGTAACGCATGGCGTGCTTCATAGGGGCATGTGTTCACTAAACACTATCTGTCTGAGACCTCCGGACTTCGATAGGCGACTATTCATCACAACCGAGATCCGCACCCAGAGAGGATGAGAGATGGGAACAGGCGAGGGCTGAGATGGAGGCCCGCCCGTTTAGAGTGGACATGCTTGCACGCAGCTTCCCACCTCATACGGACTCGCCTCGAGGACACAGCCTACGAGGCATGGCATGTCGTCGGCGAAGGGCGACTGCTGCTGGACCTTCGAGAGCCGGGGGGCCACCACTAGAGAGTGTGCCCTCCGCCACCCGATGGCGAGGTGTTTAGAGAGTCCCGAGGTTTGATAGTGGTTGTTGTTTTATTTACTTTTGTTGTTTTATTGTAATGTAACTTTTATTTCCGTAATTTGAATTTTGTAGTGGTACTCCGAATGAAATTTTAATATAAGGGCTTATTTTCATTATGCATGGTTGTTTCATATTGACCCCACCTTCCCAACTTGTTTGGGGGTGGTTTTATCAATTCAAGCACTATTTTTGTATAACCCTCGTATTAGAATTAATTGTGGAGTCAAGGTGAAAATATGGATGTTTAGGCAGAAATATGATTAAGTATCATTGTAGGATGAAATCTAGATTAAATAGGTACATTCTATCATAAAATCAACCTAAAAGATACTGGGTTTGAATTAGAATCCAGGATATGAGTTGTTTCCGTTTTCGAGTTTGGAAATTTTAGGATTTCCGGAAACTGCCGTAATTAGTTTTGGCAACTTTCCGATCCATTTTAGCAACTTTAAACCTATATAAACTTGATACAAACTATCCTCACAACTCACACTACACCTAAACTCCATCACTCACCCTTCACACCCGCGATTCCCACGTTTCGACTTCATTTTTGCAAATCTGCAACTCGGAGCGCGCCCGCGCCCCAGAGGAGCGCGCTCGCGCCCTACACTTCTGACAGAAAATTTTGCTCAGAGCGCGCCCGCGCCCAAGGCAAGCGCGACTCGCGCTAAAACACTGGAATTCCAAAATACAAAGAGCGCGACTCGCGCCCTAGTTGAGCGCGCTCGCGCCCTGACTTCCGTGGACCAGAAATTTTCCAGTTTTTCGCGCGTAGTACCCGGTTGTTTTGCAGCTGTTCCAGAGCGTAGTTTTGAGATGACATCTCCTATAATAATACCGGAACAGTCTTTCGAAGATTTGTTCCAAAGCACTACTTACGGTGCTTGGTTTCGCGAGGTGATCACATACGTTGGCTGGGAACCTCTTATGGTAAGACCGGCTGAACTTTATTCTCCAGCACTTGCATCTTATTTTTATAATAACTGCATTTTCTTTGAGAGACCGGATGGAGAACAAGTGTTCTCCATCAACATTGACGATGAACCAATGGAAATTACCAGGTTCTTGCTAGCATTTGTTCTTGGACTTGCTATGCCCGCTGAGATACAAGACCCATGGTGCTATTGGGTCGATAATATGCATGTCTACACTTATGAGTTTTTGCACGAGGCTTATGGGGCAGGCATTTTCCATATTGAGGACCAAGGGGACTATAACGCCGCCTACCAGGTAGCCTTTGTCCATGAACATAGGAACTGTTATGTTTTGGATTATGCTAAACATTTTAGGGAATGACATTTTTCTTTCCGTGAATGGCGCCACTTGCAGCGTTTTCCTTGCTTTAGCCACGGGGACGCCGGGTTATGACCTTCCCAGAACTTTGATGTCTAGTTTTAGCACGAGCCCATACCATGAGGCATAAGTACCTTCTTATGCCCTGTTCTAATTTCAACGTATTATGCTATGTTTCTTTCCTTTTTTTTGTACACGTTTCACGGATTGGATTACGGTAGACACGGTCGCGACCCACCAATAGTATTATTCGATCTTTTCCGGTAATGACTTTGGCAAGGGTGGCGGATACAACCTCACCAGGTTGCACCCTACACCCCATCGGACCAAGTGGCACTTAATAGGTTAGCAAACATAGATGATAAATGGCGTGAAGCCGGCAAATTATCATATCATGGCAGGGGCGAAGGAGCCCTCACTTCTTTATAGAAGTAGAGGATGGCGAAGATGAATTAATAACAGCGGGGAGTGGATGTAAGTTTTAGTTTTCGTTAGTGTGCCGCTTATGTCCCAAGCAATTTAATTATGATAACCCCATAATGGGTAGAACTTCGTATAGAGTTGTGTCGGGCTTTTATTTCCTATATATTAGTACGTTCTAACCTTGTTTTCTGTGATGTTCCCGAATTCCACGCTTCAATAGTATTTTTCCTACCCTCTTTATTTAAATGCTTTGAGGACAAAGCATGCTTCTTGTTGGGGGGCATAGAAACTCGTGTAATTAAGACATCTGTTAGGATATAGATAGATATAATATGCATTTGTTTTCTAGTTAAAATTTCAAAAATTTAAAAATATAAATAAATAAGTTATGCTATACACTTAGGAATATTGGTATTGTTTCTTTCTCCATGCTCTTAACAATCTAGAAGTCTCACATAGCTTTTGCATCAGAATAATTGTTAGAAACTTAGGTTAATATATAGATAATAATCTTTGCATCTATCTATAAATATATTACATGAGTATCTATGATTGTTAGTAGTAAGTTTCTGAAATCTAGGCTAGAATACTTATTCTACAAATCCTGTGAGAATATAGCCTAAAGCCTTATATGAGCGAAACATTTGAGAAATGGCACAAGGGAGAAGTAAAATCCGGATAGAGAAATCACACGTCCACTTGCTTGATCACTAAACCATATCCTAAGCGAGAATTTAGGCCCTCTTTGGATCGATATAGCCAGAAATTCAAACCTATGAATTATTTTCCGCTAGTCACCCCACTGAGCCTTTCATTAGCCCTTCCATAAACCATAATTCCTTTACCCTGTTACACAAACAAAAAAAAAAAAAAAAAAAAAAAAAAATCAACCTACCCAATTTAGAATAAGTCTGAGAATAGAATGATGAAGAAAGAAGAAGAAAAAAACCTGTGTAAACAAAAATTAGTTAGTGCTTCAGAAAATAAAGAAAATAAGTTTCCATCCAAAGAAAAGAAAAATAAAAATAGAAATAAAATAAAAACTCCAAAAATAGAATAAAAGGGAGTCAAAAGCCAAAGAAAAAAAAAAAAAAAAAATATGGCTAAGGATGGAAACAAAGTGTAGAAGCAAAAGTAAATAACAAGGTTTTCTCTAGTTACATAATATGAAGACTCTATTATCTCAGACTTGTCCTTTTGAATATCCATTTTCTTCCTTCTTAAACCATCTCCTAATCCCCGCAACACCTAATAAAGACTTTTAGCTCAATTAGGAATAGGTTAGTGTGATAGTAAGTGGCGGATGTGTTTGATCGACTCGCTTCCTCGTGTGTCATTGAGATTGTAAGGTAAAGTGTGCCCACTGCATTAATGGAGTAGGGAAACTTGAGTGGAAAAATCAGAGTGTTGTTTCTTGACTATTATTGTGAGAACCTACTGGGGGACGCTTATTCGAAGTTCGAAAAACAAAACGCTAAACATTTTATAGTACTACTCATTGTGTATATGTTTATTGTAGATGATAGATTATTATGCATATATTAGCTTAGGTTTATGACTTGGTTATTCTTATTCAATTGCTAGAGAGATGTATAGATAGTTGAGCATGAATAAAGGAAACAATAGTTTTATTTTCTTAGTCGTTGTAGTATAGATGAAGTTTGTGAGTACCTTCATCGGAAAACTCTCACGAGGCTATAACTTCGTCCACTAGGGAATTCCTAGTGGTTTAAGGCCTTGTTGCATATGGTCAATGCAATCGCACTCAATAAAACGAGAGTAGTTAGAACTCCATTTTTTGGTCACTTATTCTAATTTCTCATCTTTGCTTGAGGACAAGCAAAAATCTTTGTTTGGGGTGGTTTGATAAGAGCCCAAAACTGTAGTTTTAACCCCTTAATAATCATCTTGTTAGACCAATTATGTGAATAATAAGTAAGAGTTAATACTTATTACGTGTTTTATGCATTTCGGGCTTCAAAGTCCATTATGTGCGAAATGTGCCACTTTAGCGAGATAAAGGAGCAAAAGTCAGCAGAACTTCCGAATGCCATATCTTTGGACTCAGACCTCGGAATGAGGCCTACCTTATGTCAAAACGACCGGCTCGGAAAGAGCTTTGTAATGGTCCAAGCCTTGCACCAATTAGAGGAGCAGAAGTAGACGAAAAGTCTGTGGAAGCCAACTACAGCTGAAGAGGCCTTTTTGGACTGAAAGAATTGGGTTTTGGGCCTGATTCTCTGGCCCAAAACATGGCTCCAAGCCCATGCACGATTTTTGGATCTGGATGTATAAAAACAAAAGCTTGACTCAGTGTTAATGGCAGTCAGAGGCAGTTAGGTTAAGTAGATAGTTAGACCTAGATTAGTTAGCCTCCATTAATTAGTTTTAGAACTTAGTTTAATTAGTTTCAATTCATTGTATTAGATTAAACCTTTGAATCTTGTTCTTCATTTGATTAGATCAATAAAGTAGTATTCTTTATCAATTTCGATTTTGTCATTTCCAATTCTAGATCTAATTTCAATGCCTGTCCTTATTTCATTTTAGTCATTAAATTAGATTTCATTATTGTTTAATTAAGTAAATTTCAATGCTTTATATTATGTTTAGATTTAATTTAAATGGAAATGATTAGCGGAATGATTCAAGGCTAAACCTCCATTAGGGGGTTGAGAAACCTTGATGAAAGCTTGATTCCAATTATCGGAGATTGTCGTAATTTTCTTTCCACTCTAGAAACGTTTAGTTCACCATGAGAATGGGTTTAATCGTTCACATGCTAATTATTAATTGGTAGAAATGCCATGTGTAATTAGGGATTAGGAAGAACCGATTGTTCTAGCTGTAGCGATTCAATTCGATTCTGACGACTTCGTCGCTAGTGGATTAAGTTGAGTTAAGGTGGAATCAATCCCCCTCTAACTCCTTAACATCGAATCAACGTGGCATTCCCTTAGTTGTCTGATAGTCGACTAGTTGCATTTCGTGGGTAGTTGCATCGTAGTCTAATTTGTAATTCGTAAATCTCTCATTGACTTAAGAACGATTTCTTAGACTTAGAAAACAATCCATGCTAGGGAACTAGGAGTGGAACGAACTTCCTACTCCACTTAGTGCAATTCGCATCGAGAGTAGAAGCTTTGATAAATTGACTCGTAAAAGTCCAGTTTAGTTTACTTACGTTGTGAATTCATCGTTCATTTCGTAGGTAGACTATACAATTTATAGTTATCATATGCAATCTAAATTACACTCAAAGGGCGTATCTTTTATAAGAAGATTGGTTAAAGGTTTAGCAGTTTTTGAGAAATTTTGAATAAATCTTCTATAAAAACCAATGTGGCCTAAAAAAGCTTGTATATCACGGATGGTCCGTGGAATAGGTAGAGTAGAAATCTTATCTATTTTAGCTTTATCGACCTCTATACCATTTTTGGACACAATGTTACCTAACACTATTCCTTTTTTTTACCATGAAGTGACACTTCTCCCAATAGGGGACTAGATTCTTTTCCTGACAACGCGCCAATACGTTAGAAAGATTGGATAGACAATCGTCAAAGGAAACCCCATAGAGAGAAAAGTCATCCATAAAAACTTCCATGAATCTCTCCACCATATCACTAAAAATGTGTAACATGCAGCGTTGAAATGTGGCAGGTGCATTGCAGAGACCGAAGAGCATACGTGCATAAGCATAGGTTCCAGAAGGGCAAGTGAAGGTGGTATTTTCTTGATCGGTTTCATCAATTAAAATCTAAAGATATCCTGAGTAACCGTCCAAGAAACAGTAATAAGCATGTCCTGCTAGGCGTTCAAGTATCTGATCAATAAACGGCAGGGGAAAATTATCTTTCCTTGTGACAACATTCAGCTTCCTATAATCAATACAAATCTTCCACATGATAGGAATTCGTTATGGAATTAACTCTCCATCTGCATTACGGATCATTGTAATCCCAGATTTCCTTGGTACTACATAGATAGGACTAACCCATTCGCTGTCAGATATAAGATAAATGATTCCGACATCCATTAATCGTAAGATCTCTTCCTGCACTACTTTTTTCATAGCTGGATTTAAATGACGTTGTGGTTATCTAGAAGTCTTATAATTCTCTTATAGATGAATTCTGTGAGTGCAAAGTTTTGGATCAATTCCTTTTATATCATCAAGAGACCAACCAATTGCAGAACGATGTTTTTGAATAAACCTAATCAGATGTTTTTTTTTTCCTTTTTGTTAACTGGGATGAGATGATGATGGGATGGGTGCCATCAGAATCAAGATAAATTTATTTTAAGTCAGGAGGGAGATTTTTTAGGTCAGATGTGGGTGATTTGGGTAACAAGGTTTCCATAGGTTTTTGTTCTTCCACAGTGTACACTTGGGCTGGTGGGTTCTCTTTATGTTTGGGTAGATCATCATCCAAATTGTACAAGGGAATGGATGACAAGTTGTTACTGGTCTCTTCCATATAGTGATCTGTGTCGAAATCAGAGTCTCCAAAGGATAAGAATTGATGCACATAATTTTTTGGGAAAGTCTTGTCGCAATATTCTTGGACAACATCCTCTATCATACTCACTTCGCCTTCTAATTCCTCTTCAATATGCTGCTTTATCATCTTAAAAATATTCACTTCCACTGAAAGATCTCCGAAAGACATGGTCATAGATCCATTGCGGCAATTGATAAAGGCATTGTCTATTGCCAAAAAGGGATGCCCTAGAATGATAGGTATGGAATCATGAGCTACTTCGGTGTCAAGGATGACAAAATTCACAAGGTAGTAAAAATCTTTTACTTTGATAAAAACATTTTCAACTAAGCCTTTTGGGTATTTAATGGAGCAATCAGCTAATTGTAATATCATAGTTGTAGGTGCAAGCTCATAAAAACCGAGTTGGTTGAATAGGTAGTATGGAAGGAGATTAACACTTGCTCCAAGATCGAGCAGAGAAGTAGTTGTGTACTTATCTCCTATATTGCAAGGAACAGTCGGATGACCAGGATCTTTATACTTGACGATTCCATTAGTTTCTATGAGGGATGAAAATTGTTATGTAAGGAAGGCATCTTTTGGAATGTTAGTTCTTCTTTTGTTGGTGCACATATTCTTGAGAAATTTGGCATATTTGGGTAAATGTTTGATGGCATCTAGAAATGGTAGATTTATGGTTAGACTCTTGAATGTCTCTAATTTCATCAAAATTTTCATCATCCTTGGGTGTCATCAGGCATGCGGGAAATGGTGCCTTTGGTCTATATTTCTTTACTGGGTCAAGTATAGGAGATGATGGCGTAAGAACTGGAATTGCTATAGGGACATTGGGAGGTATCAATTTTTTAGATTCTTATTCTGGTAATATAGGTACTGCAACAAGTATTTCTATAGGTGCAGGATCTTTAGGCAAGACTACTCTATTGTCAACTATTTTGCCAGAACGCAAGGTTATGACTGCTTTGATCTCTTGTGTTTCAGTGTGATCATTGGTAGCTTGTTTTTATCTTTGATGTAACAGCTCGATTATTTTTTTTATGGTTTCCATGATATGTGTTTGTTGTTTCATCAAAGATAACATCATCCCTGATGTTAGTTTTATCTACTGGGACATTAGTAGATTGGGCAACTGGAACTAAGTCTCTTTGGTTGTTGATTGGTGGATTTTGGTAGTTCTGGTTAAAGTTGGATGGAACCATTGCTCTATTCTAATTGTTGTAGGTACCTTGTCCTTGTTTGAACTGATTGAATGTATTTTGTGGTTTGACATAATTTGTGAACCCTGGAGATGGTTGAGTTTGTTGATTAGTATTCCATTGAAAATTTGGGTGTTGCCTCTATGGTGCATTTGGTATATTGAAAGCACAAACTTCTTTTGGTTAAAGTGATGCTATGTTATTAAGCAAGGGACAATGGATAGATACATGATTTACCTCTAGACAGAAAATGCATGGTGCTATATCGATGTTCTTGACTGGTTGGGGAGTATGGTCTTTTTGTTTGTTGCAAGGGCATCTATTTTTCTTGTGAGGGTTTCGATTAGTGTTTTCATCTATGGATCGGATTTTACCTCAAAGATACCATTGGCTTTAGAAGTACTGAGCTAGGATGTTCTGGAGTTGTTTGTGTTGCCCCAATGAGTACTCTTTTCCGCTTGGTCTTCAATAAAGGTTAGAGCTTCTGTAGCACCTTTATCTAAAAAGTTTCCATTACTCATGATATCCAGTGTGACTTTGTGCTCTTAGAGAAGACCTTTGAAAAAACATTGGAATAGAGTGGATTTTTCTAGTTTATGGTGAGGACATGAATGGAGTAGGTCAGAGAATCTATCCCATGCTTCGGAGAAGTCTCACTAGGACTCTGTCTGAAGATCTGTATCTTGCTTACTATCTCTTTTGTTTTCTTCAGTAGAAAGTGCTTCTTCATGAAGGAGAACACTACATTTTCCCATGTATCAAAAGAATCAGGCTTCTACAATAAAAGCCATGCGTGGCTCTTGCCAGCTAGAGTGAAGGGAAACACTCTCAGTTTAACTTGAACATCAGGTACGCTCGGATGATTGAACGTACTGCAGACCTCATGTGCACTACACCATAATAGGATATTCGCAACACGGACCTCTTTTTTTGCTCTGCAACGGTTATTTACCGTTAGCAATGTTATAAAGCGTTACTTTATTTCGGTGAATTTAGGAATTAATTGCTAACGCTTAAAAATCGTGTGAGAAGTGTTGCAAATTAAAAACTTTGAAATAAAAAATGTAACTTTCCTTTCTCTCCTCTTTTTCTCTCTCACCACCGCTACGCTCTCCAGTCTCCTCCCTCTCTCTCTGCCCACACACAAGAACCCTAACTCTATTTGCTCGGTCTCGCCCCTAGTTTACTGAAAACTTAAAATATGTTGCACTCAGTTACAAACACTTTGGCTGTCTTCTTCATCGCGAATGTGCACTAGGGCAACATAGATCTTTTTAGTCATCCAAGTGTTTAATTCTAAATTGAAATCTGGAACTTCAATTGAAGATCTCGACATCAACAGGAACTTCAATTAAAGATCTCAACTTCAACAAATTGAGAAATCGAACTAGTTGTTCCTTCATTGATATCTACTCGCAAAACTTCTCTTCCCACTCCTTTCAAAAGCTATTAAAGGTGCCACCTTTTCCTCAATTCTATGATTTTTGTTGTTGATTTTGCAATTCTAGTATCCTGTAACTGAATAGAAACAAGTTTATTTAGGTAAGGAAATTGTGTGAGTTGATTGATGATAAATTGATCTTGTGAATGGTGTTTTAATGATGAACTTTGTTTTTTTGGTTTCAGGTGGATTTGATATTGCTCATGCTGCTGCTTGGTGAAATTTTCTATTGTTTTATTCGATTTTGAGTTGTTCTTTGTTGAATTTTGTTTTGACTTAGTGATTATGAAGATGATATGAAACAGGTGATGGTGGCTTCTTTATTTTTTGTCATTTACCATAGGGTTTTGTAATTAGCAAATTATTTTAACTCGATTTGATCATTAACAGATGAGGAACTTGACCAAGGAATAATTTGTCCACATTCTTCATCGCCATAGCACTGGATTCACAAGGGAGAGCTCCAAATATAGAGGTGTCACACTTCACAAATGCAGTCGTTGGGAAGCTCGTATGGGACAGTTCCTCAGCAAGAAGTAAGAAATCTTCGACTCGACTTAGCCATACATTTACAGAATGTCTAAATGTAGCTGTTAGGCCTAACTTCAAGACTACTTGCTCTTAAAACTGAGTCGCAATATATTCTAGTCGTGGGGTTGTTTGGTTCTTGGACACAATATGTATGCCTGGAAACCATGTTATCATCGTTGAGAAAACGACGCTTGCTTGTAGGTATATATATCTTAGGTTGTTCGATAGTGAAGTAGAAGCTACAAGGTCCTCCAGAGTACGTAGATCCAGTCTTATGTGTTCCACTCTTTTAAATATTTATCAATTTATTTTCTTAAAGTTTTTTATTATTAGTTAAATCAATATCGAGAAGTCCTTAGTACTTATAAGAATTAGAGGACATAAAGCCAATTTTATGAAGAAAAAATAGTTTACTGCAAGTCCTAACAGTTTTCATTATGCAAGTCTTCTTCAAATTTGTTGAAGGTGGCCAACTAACCAAGTTGGAAGGATTTCGGCAATCTCTGTTTTAGGTTTATTTTTATTCATACATTTGTTTTTTTTTGCAATTACAAGGATTCCTTTCGTATATAGTTCGAACTTAGAAAATTATCAAAGAGTAATAGCTGTGGTCTTTTTCGGATTAAGTTATAGTAGATATAAAAAGGTTTAATTATTTATTAGTTAGCCCTTAAACATACTTTTTTTTTGTACACCCATAGTTAAGGTTCCAAGTTCTTATCACTTCACGTTATAAGTTTACAACCCATGCTCTCATAGACATTAGAATTGAAGTGTGACGTCTCGAGATAGGTCCTAGGTGTTGTACTTCGATTTTTCTCATCTTTGAATCTATTTGCTATGATATTTTTATAGGCTTATATTATTCACTATCTTCCTCGTGCTTCCATTGGAGGGTAAACATTTGAATATATATGATAATGATTATACTTATGTGAATGACAGTGTTTCAGTTCCTTCTGCCTCCAGTGAAGATGTTAATTAGGTAGATTCACTAAATGGCCATGTTAGAAATTCTGGGTCTGCTTCTCCAGCATCAACCGCAGTTTCCAAGCATCCATCGTCTGGTAAAAAGGAATCCCTAGGTCTAGGGAACTTGGAAAGTTATGCATATATTCGGATGGTTCGTAATGATATATAGCCCATCCTATACTCCAGCTGAACCACAACAACATCAAGATCCTCCTGGATTGTCAGGCTTTGTGGTTAGTTCTTTGACAAACCTAGAAATTCAATTCCAAGTTTTGAAAGCTACTTTAAATGTAATGAGCACGGGATGGAATAAAACATATATGGTCTTTCTCATGTGTCATTGTTTATGAGTTTTACTTGACAACTTCTATTAGTTCATAGTATTTAATATTAGGGATAGTGAGTTAATGATATTATTATGACTCTTCTATTAATGATTCTTCTTATGTCATGCAAGCAGGCATATGATCATCAGACTAGTTATGAAATGTCATTTTTCAGGCCATCGATGGACGAATCAATGCGTGGCCAAGGTGTACCATCTCCAGGAGCGGTGAGTAAATACTGTGCATGACTGTGTGCATCTTCACTAGCTTCCCGCATTCTTGACACACCATTGCACATCACTCCCACGTCAAATATTAGATAACGGGTTTAGCAAGTTAACTGTTCATTACATAGTATTTGAAAAGAATAGTAAGGAACAATCAAATAAAAAAACTTCCCAATATCAGCCTTATGTTCACAAGTAAAAATGTGAAATCATGAATTATGACTACATACTTATTGCGTGCTCTTTGAATAACAGGCTTTCAATTCACATGTAGCAAACAGCATACCTACATCCTCAGTCTCAATGCTTCAACAACAACCAATTCCCAATTGTATCCACAAGTTCATGTCTATCATTTCCCAAATTTCATGTCGTACCGTCAGTTCCTCTCTCCAGTTTATGTGCCACCTATGGGTGTGCCTGGGTATTCTAACAATCCTGCTTATCCTCATCCCTCGAATGGTAACGGCTACTTGGTGATGCCAGGAGGTAGTTCACATGTTGCCCCAGGTGGCCTCAAGTATGGACCATCACAATATAAGCCAATTCCTACAGGCACTCCAATAGGGTTTGGAAGTTATTCTAATCTGGCTGGATACACTCTTAATGCCTAGGGAACTATTGGAGGTGCTACTGGTCTTGATGATTCCACCAGAATGAAGTACAAAGATGGCAATATATATGTTCCAAACCCACATGAAAAGCATTTTGTTCTACTTTCTTTTCCTCATTTTTCAAAAGCATATATAGATATCAAAGTAGGGAAAGAGAAGTTTGATGGACTGCAGTTAATTGTGTTATGATGATCCTGGACTTCTCTAGCCGACATTAGCCCACATATCTTTTTACATGTTTAGGCCATTTAGTAGTTGAGATTGCAAAGTTACTGAACTTGTAGAAACTCATTTTAGTGTATATAAATTTCTTATTAGGTCTAATATAAAAGATTAAGTTTCTTTATCTCACCTTTTCTGCTTTGCAATTGAAATGGATAATACACAAGGCCCCACTCACCCCTCATTGCATTCATTCCAGGCGATGAACTTACACAGGTTTTCCTCCATTTGTGACTCGCAATCCTTAGGTAGATAATTATTTCTTATTTACGAAATGTTTTTCATATCATGTTCAAACCTTCATTTTGCTTTTAAATAACCAAAATTTTGTATTGAAAGAAAAAAAATGATAAATTAAAAGTGAACAATGTGTTTGTTAATGGTTTAGCATGCAACTTAGATCATATAACACCATAGAAATCTATGCATGTCTCCTGATCCTGAGGCAATTAATAATATCTTTTAAAATATGGCGTTCATATCATTAGTGAACCAAACATTTAAAATGTGCCCTTGTTTAAGTTTTCCTCTAGTAGTAGTTATTCCGTTTCATATCTTTGACTTTTGACAATACATTCTTTGCAAACATTAGTGGCTGAAAACTCTATTAATCTTAGGAATATCTCAAGGAAAATGTCATTAATAATCGGTGCTAGGCGATACCTTGAATGGGGACATGAGAAGCATATCCTTGACACAATACAAAGTCATCCTGCTCAGGTAACAATTTTGTTCTAGTACTTTGGGTACTTATTTCGTGAAAGAATTGGTGATTGCCAACGTGAATCCATTCTGAGCTGAACAATGATTGGAATGCATGTAATTTACAAAAACAGTTAAAATTGTTTGATTTGGTGAGGTAGTATCATGCATCCGCATCTACATCTTGCTTCTTCATATTCCTACAACTATGTGCACACTTAAAATACCGGCCTGGACATCTTTTCTGATGTCCAGAAAAAAGAATGACAAGATGGATGACATGAGTGAATTAGTAGAGATTATGGGTGCTAGATTTTGATGCAAGTGATGCTCGTAGGCAACCTCCCCTAAATACAACTTGGCAGCAGGTGGTCGAATTAAAAAGAATTTTATCAATTTTCGCTATCAGTTCTTACTTCTAAGAAACATCTAGAACTGCATTTTTGTTTGTAACCTTTTGTCCTTTGGTGAACCACTGTGGTTTTTTCGAATGGAAATTATCCTCGACAAACACTTGAGCAGTTCTGACATTGTACTTTTATATGAATCACATATGGATGAGTAAAGTCACTGGTCTCTTCCATGAGGCTTCCAGAATTACATAAAGGGTTAACAGAGTACACAACCGACCAATCGGATGTATTTACTGTTGGTATGATTGATAGAGACATCTTTCTGGAGAATCACCTTATCACTGTTTTTTCATCTTCTTTTCCTATTGTATTTTCGAACTTAGGATGGAAGTATATGTCTAAATGCCAGATAACTTGACAGAGTTGCTTATGAAAGAATGCCAGATACATAGCAAAAATGTGCCATAGATTTTCTTAACAATTAATCACCCCTCTATCACTTTGCTACCTATTTGTTAATTCTCTATCTGGGCTTGATTAAAAGCATGCTACTAAATTAACTCATTTAACTTATTTACAAATTTATTTTTTCTTGAGAACTGGCTAGTACGACGAAGCAAGGAATGTTGCTCTATCATCTCGTGTTTCCCAACAATTTGCTCCTCAGGTACTATTTGTTTATTCCATTTACCTGAACTACTTTCTATCCATGAGAATGCATGTCATGTCATACGATTATGTGGATGTGTATAGTGTTCATTATTAGGCATGAGACACCTTGATTGTATTATATAATCATTGTTTATGTCCTTGAGATATAAGAGTAGACAACAATGTTCTGTCTTTAGGGGGGGGGGCATAGAAGCACGTGTAATTAAGGGGGGGGGGCATATAAGAGTGAAAGAAAACACTCGTAGCTTCACTTGATCGTCGGTGACACCCGGATGGTGGAAAGTATTGCATACTTCATGTATCCGGCGTAGATATTCATACGATAACTCGTGTTCAAACCCGTGAAAGATGGGTAGAAGATTGAACACGTTTGGTGGAATGCGAAACTCGTTCATGAGCAGTGTGAGTCGTATACAAGATGGAGGTCCATGATAAGAGCCCAAAACTGTAGTTTTAACCACTTAATAATATTACATTTAGACCAATTATGTTTATAATAAATAAGAGTTAGTAATATTTACGTGCTTTTGTGTATTTCAGGTCTTGGAGTCAAATATGTGAATAAATATGTCACTTTTGCAAGAGAAAAGAGAAAAGGTTGGTAGCTAAGAAGTTCTATGATTAAAGCCTAAGTTTTACTGAGAAAAAGCCTTTTTAAAGCTCAGTCAAAGCTGAAAAGTCAAAGTCAACGCGGGCAGAAATAGAGCATAAAAGTCAACAGAACTTCCGTAGGCCGTATCTTTGGACTCAGACCTTGGAATTGGGCCTACTATTGTCAAAACAGCCGGATCAAAAAGAGCTTTCTAATGGTCTAAGCCAAGCCTTGATCCAATTAGAGGAGTAAAAGTGGACGAAAAGGCTGTTATAGGAATTTCGAGCAGAGAAACCCTTTTTGGACTTAAGTAATTAGGTTTTGGGCTTGATTTAATGGCCTTAAACATAGCTCCAAAGCCCATGCACGAAATTGTAAACCTAGCCCTCTCCTATATAAAAAGGACTAAGGCATAACTCAAAATATATAGTTTTTAGTTTTTAAATCCCTTTCCATTAATTAGAACTCAAGTAAATTAGTTTCTCTCTCTCTCTCTTTAGTGTAACCTAATTATTAGTTCTAAACCCTAGCCTCCATTAATAAAGCCAAGTTATTGTTATTGTCTTCATTATGTCTTACTTTTCTTCTATTAATGATAGTCTAATGAATCTTAGCTAAACCTCCATTAGAGGGGTTTGATGAAGCTTTGATAAAGACTTAATGAAGCTTATTAAAGAGTTTCAATCTAGAGGTTAGCTTATTCACCATGAGAATGGGTTAAACTTCCTCTCATGCTAATTATTAGTTAGTTAGAGATGTCATGAATAGTTAAGGATCAAATACTTAATCTTTATTGGTTAAGGTTGCAATAATCTACACTAGCATATTAGGAATTTATCTAGGTGGAATCAAATCCCCCTAATCCAATCTTCCCATTTAAAATCTTCGTAGTATACACTAGACCACTAAATCTTCGTAATTGGTTATTTTTATCATATTAGTAAAATTAAATTCCATTACTCTCACGGATATACGTAGAACTATTAAAACTAGTGAACTGTTACGTCTAAACAACTAGGAGTGGAACGAAATCTTTACTCTGTAATATTGCATGATACTTGAGAGTAAAACTTTTATCTAATTATAGAATAACTAGCTTTCTTATTCCTAGAATAAAACCATTATTAATAGAATAGAAAGCTGTTATTTCTCTTTTATCAGTCCATCATGAAACGGTGTGTAAAAGTTGGAGAGAGACTCTTCAGCTTGCACGACTTCATCAGCAATCTTAGTATGTAGGTGGGGGATGAGAAATTGGTGATTGTCTAGGATGACGTGCTGTCCTACGTGAGTATATTTTATTCTCGCTAAACCTTGTAGTGTCTGAACGCAGTATCATGCACTTTTAGCAAGATAGCAAATTAAGCTACCTTAAAATACACATATGATGCAGCATATGCTCAAACAATCGGACTTCATTTTTGAAAGTTGGAGTTTTGAAAATCTTTGTTGGGTCTATAAATTACTATGCCCTATTCAAACGAATAATTGGGCTCGAAACTAGGATGGATCTACTACACGGCTCAGAAGAGTAAGCAATCACTTCACGATGAATCTGGGGGAGGGGAGTGAGGAAGGTAGTTGGTCTACCGGAATCTGATAACTGATTACTCTAAATCCTCGTAGCTATATTTTTGTCATTTTATGGAGGAGTATGACTACTTTAGGCTCTAGTTGATTGATTTTAATTGTTTGTTTGGTCTAGGCTTTAAGAATCAAGCAACGTCTGTTTTATCTACATTAGGGAATGACTTCCCAATGGTTGTTCTGTAGCTCGGGATCAGCCTTATGTGTGAATTGAAATTACAGTACAAAAAATTAAATCAAACAATCATGTAAGCATACTTGAACAAACAAGGTATCCTCTTACATGGGCATCAAGGATGTTTAAAGCTTATCTCTTAAGTCGTGCTTACACGCTGCTTGAGGAGAAGGCGATGTTGTTTGGCGCATGTTCTGAGAATTAGGCACAACCATTCGAGTGTTCCCTGATCTAGGTTACAAAAAAACCTACTTAAAAAGCCCACAATCTGGATTTTTAATAATTATACAACTTTGCCTTTAAGTGCCCAAAACATAAAAGTAAAACTAATACTAATACTAATATATTAACTAGATTAACTAGATCTAATCGTAATTAGAGTGTTGATTACCAAGTTGATCCAAAGTGCACGAGCGTATGATTCACGACTCACCTCGCACACTTAAACTTCCCAAGGCAATGAAAACTCTAATCCTTGGTAAGTTGCACAACTTCAACCAAGTGATCAACTCATTCTAATATAACATAACTAACATAAACTATTTTTTTTTTACATTTTTCTTTTTTTTCTTTTTTTTTATATATTTATCTATCATAACAAAGTCCACTGATTTATATTATTCTATCACAAAATCCGTATTTGTAGTTCAAACCACAAAATAAATTGGATCAAACTGTGAAAAAACCAGAGAAGAGTGTCTGGAGGTGGCTGGGCGGAGGATGGGTGGTCGCAGACTAGTCAACAGGCGGTCACCCCTCCGATTTCGGTGAAGTTTTGTCGGCTTTCGTCAGTAGCTCCAGCTCCTCTCCAGCAGTTGAACTACATACCTGGATTTGAAACAAAACAGATCAGTATTGAAAATAAACGAAATGAAATGACGAAAAAAATGAAAAACAAGAAATGGAATAGGTAGAATGTTGCTTCCCTCCTTAGAGCTCAACCATGAGTCCATGTTCTTCCAATCCATGACGGCGACGCCATTTGATGTTGTTATACAATAGGAGTGGGAGTGGGAGTTTTGAGGTTCACCATAGATTGTAGAGATGGATTTATGGGAGTTTATGAAGGCGAGAAGGTAGTATCCTTAAAAACTCATGACTTGTTTTTGAATGAATGAACTTTGTATTGAAACTTGACTAAACTTGAATGAAAAACTTTGTATTGATGAACAAAAACTTATATTGATGATTAAATGACAACTTGAATGAACTTGTATTGAAACAATTTGGATTGAAGATTGAAGAACAAAAAGGAAATGAAAAAGACTTGAATGTAAATGACTTGAAAATAAATATTACACTACTCCTACATGACACTAGATTAAGTCTAGGTGCCTTCTCTCCTCCTACTTTTTGGCTTTTATATTACACTCTTTGCCAAAGATTGATTTTCCCTCTCCCTCTACAATCAAGACACCTCACTTGGTTGTTTTATGTTTTTCCTTTATGCTTTTGTTTTTGCTTTTACATATCTTCTTGAGCAAGCTAGGTTTTGAGCAAGTCTTCTTTTGTAACAAGGCCATCCATCTCCAGTCTTCTGAGCTAAGGACATGACTTTCAGTACTTTGGTTTTGAGTCCTTGACCTTTGACATTTGACTTTGACTTTGACTTTTTTATAACAGTTTGAGTCTTCATAATAAGCGTTAATAAGGCTCCTTTTGGCACTAAAATGCAGCTTTTATGATAAGTAGTCTGAAATAGCCTGTAACCTAAAAAATGCATTAAAAGTTATGAGTTGTCTTTTCATTATGCGTAAGAAGGGTTGTAATCCAGTAATATAAAGATAATAAAATGCACATTTGGGAGCTAATCACATGTCTTTAATCAAGTGAGTGAAGCGAACGTTCTGGGCCAGGGGGGTATGTGGCCCAAAATATAGTTTGGTTGGTTTCCGTCTGATTGTCCTCATTCTCGTATAAATTTCTGCTAATTTCTCCTCACTCATTCTCTCGCCCCCACTGTAATGCAATATACTAGTTTATAATTAATGAAAGGGGTATTTAGACTTTGGTCCTAACCATAGTTGGTTTATTAGGGTTTGGTCCAACAAAGCTTTAATATTAGGGTTTAGTCCTAGTTTTGGTTGTTGATTGTAAGTCAATTGAGTTGATTGTGGTCAATCTATTTGTATTTTTGAAATGGCAATAATATCCCTCGTGTGCAACACCATGTGAATAACTAAAGTTGCCATTAGAATCCCGCTCAAATTGACTTACCACGTGTCACAAATCTAACTGACAAATAAATCAACAGCCAAAATAATAGATCCGTTGGTGATCCTCTGTATAAGAGAAACCAATCATCCTTTGCAATTCGAAAGGGCAAGCAAGAAATCAAACAAACCATTCATCTTTTGCAAATCTCATCACTTAGAAGGAAATATGGGGGGAGCCTCTGTCAGCGCTTTTGTGGTACCACAGGTACACTTTTCCTACCTCTCCACCTTACTTCAAAATTCTAATGGCTGACAAGTAGGACTAAACTCTAATTTGTCAAATAACAGTAGGGACCAAGTCTTAAAAGATGGCCTTATTTCTTGTATCAAAGTCTAACTTATATAATCTTGGTTTTCATAGATACATCAGCTATGTTACCAAGAAGACCACACATCTTGTAAGTGTCTATACCTGGAGAAGAGATGCAATATGGAAAACTATAAAGGCATTATTGATTTGGTCAAGTATGAAGATAAATCTGGCAACGTACATGAGTTGTGGCTCCACTGTGATTGGGTTGGATGTTTCAATAAGGTTCAACTAACTACTACTGACAACCAGCTTATTTTGCCCATTGAGAAGAAGGTCACACTTGTCATTAATTGTGATGTTTGTGGGCATGAGTGTTGTTGCATTGTGGGGTACCTATAGGGTTTATTGTGTCTTTGTCATTTTGTATTTTGGAAGGAAGCATGTCTGGCAGTAGGATACTATGTCAGTTTGTCTACATTTTGTTACAGACGTTTGCATTGAATTGTGGTGTCACACGTTCCTTTATTTAGTTTAATTTACCACTTTAATTTATTGCATTGCACTGTGGTTTCACATGTTTAAAGTCACAGAAGCAATATAATTTCCAATAATGTGACCTTTCATACCTTACCAACAGAGTTCTATAAAATGCGTCAAGTAGCTTCTCTCATACCATTTCTAATAGTTGCTCTTACAAGCATACAATAAATCATGGATAGGGCAAAGGGCAAAGGGAAGACATAAGAAGCAGTTAGTCGTGCAGAGAAAAAGAAGTAAAAAGAAGATAAACCAAGAAAACACAGTGCCAACAATGCAAGCAAGAAAGAAAATTCATCAAAAAAAGCAGCAACAGCAGTTCCTGAGCTCACTATCACGATTACTGGGAATGATGAAGTTGACCAAATTAAATTTTTAGAGCACATAAAAGAGATATTAGCTCAGGCGGATGATGGAAGTGAGGAAGGTGTTTCTGAATGTGTGTGGAGTTCTTGAGATATAATGATGGTGGTGTAGTATTTGGTGGTCTTCTTTATATCCGTTATTAGTATGTTAATGTTCTTCTAGTGTTTTTAATTTCAAATCCATGTCCCAGTCTTGTTGTTATTGCTTCATGTTTGTTAATCTACCTATCTAATCTACTATTGTTGTTGGTGCTCCAAATTATAGCATAACATTCACAAATTTCAAACAAAACAGAGAATAATTAAACTGACAAATTTTGTACCAATATAGCATTACAAATCCAAAAGTACATCTAATCCCAAATATAGCATTACATATCCAAAAGTATACCAGACCAATAGCTTAAGTACCAAAATGTAACTAAAAACTGAAATGATAAAGAGTTTGCTTTCACAACAACATTCAGTCTTGGATTTCCTTTCACTGTGTCTGACTAAGTGGCTCTGCAGCTCTATGACTTGAATTCATTAGAGGTGTCAAAGTTGTTGGTACATTGTCATCTCCAAATAACATCAACCTATATAAACCCATTGTCCTCCCTCCTGTGCCTGCTGTTGGTCCTCTTGGCCTTCTGCTTCCTCCTATGGATTCTTCATCTTATGGTGGTGGTGCTTGTTGCATTGGAGGTAGGTGTGTTGTTCTTCCTCCTCTTGGCCTTGTGCTCCTTGCTCTAACTTCTCCTTCTGGTGGTGTTGTTACTGCTTCATGTTGAACTTCTACCTCTGGTGCTCTTCCTCTTCTTGGCCTTGTACTCCTTGCTATAACTCCTCCTTTTGGTGTTGTTGCTACTTCATGTTGAACTTCTGCTTCTAGTGCTCTTCCTCCTCTTGGCCTTGTGCTCCTTGCTCTAACTCGTTCTTTTGGTGTTGTTGTTGCTGCTTCATGTTGAACTTCTGCTTCTGATGCTTTCCCTCCTTCAGCTGTTTATGGTGCTTCATGTTCCACTTGTTGTGGTGCACATTGTGTTTGTTCTTGTTGTAGTGGAGCAATGTTTCTTTTCCTCCCTCTTCTACTGGTTCTTCAGGTCGAGCATGTTGCTCTGGTGTTTGTTGTTGAGATGCTACTTCATTATGGTCTTGTGCACCTTCAACTAAATCATTACTTATTAGTTAACTACCATTACTATTAATTACTCATTAGTTACCTTGGCCTTTACCCTTCCCTCTTTTGCCATGAACCCCTTTCTTTCTTGCGTCACAAGTCAAGGTATTATGACCAGGTGTTCCATAGTTTGCGCATTTTCTATGACTCTTAAGTGGTTCATCTTTACTCCTAATTCTCTATTTTTTTTGCCTTCCAGCCTTTCTAGTGTGTTCAGGAGATAGAACCAACTCTGATGGGCTCTCCAATATAAAGTAAGCAATAAATTATTAAGTAATTATAGTTATTAAGAAACAAGTTGGAAGTTATTAAAGTTCCCTACTAGTATGGACTTACTATTTCTAGCCAGTCCTCAATATTATCAAGTGGATAAAGATAATTTGCATAAGTTGCTCTAAATGCTTCCACTCTAAAATGTGGACTGCAATACCTGTAAAAAAATGAACTTAATTAATAACAAAAACAAAACAAATTTAAAACAATATGAAATGAAGTAAATTACTTAATTACCTTGCCTACTAGAGCCTCCTTGGTCTAAGAACTGCAACAACATGTACACAAGGCACTCCTGACATTTGCCACTCAATGCAAGAGCATTGAAGTTTGTCAATATCAACATTGTACTTAGTCCCAGTCTTGGTGTTGATTGCTAAGTATTCAACATCTGATACACCCTTTATCTCATACCATTTGTATCTCATCTCCCTCTTTTTTATCATGAACAACACATTTGGTACAACTTCACCATGCATCAATGACAATGACAATTCCCTTCTATCAAAAACCATTTGCAACAAATTTAGGTTGTACTTATCCATAAAATGGACCAATGTTTTATCTCTGATACGCAATATATAGGAATTGAAGCTTTCACTGAAATTATTGGTTAACTCATCACACTTTGATGTCTAGTCAAAGTGTGCCCTAGCCCAACAACTCCTTGGCTCAATGTCTAATATAACCAATCCAAAACTTTACTGTCTGTTTTGTTGAGAACACCCAATGTCCTTATCAGTTATTGTTGCTTGTATGCCTTAGCTGCACCCCAAGCTAGATTCTCCCATAATTCACCACCAAAAATCTTTTTGAAGTTCTTATACATATGTCTGAAACAATACCTGGACCAAAAAACATATACATATTATCATTATGACTGAAATTTGACAAATGCTTAATATTCAACAATATCACTTATTAGTCATATGCTTAATATTGTCATTACCTGTGATTTGAATATGGAAAGTACTCATCAACAACACTTATTAGTCTTTTTTGTCTATCACTGATGAAGGTAAGATTGTCTTTATGCATGTCAAGAAATGGCTTCATCTCATATAAAAACTGCCTCCATGTATCCCCATTCTCTCATTTGCATATGTAAAAACCAATAGGGACTATCCCATTCATGGGATCCAGTCCAATAGCAATTAAACACTACCCACCATACTTGTCTTAGAGAAAACAGCCATCCAGACCAACAATTGGTCTACACCCATTCAACCATCCATCAAGTGATGACTTGAATGCAACAACAACACCATTGAAACTTTGATTCTTTTCATTCACAAATTAAATGCTTGGCAAGGCTACCAAGGTTGGACTTTATAATCTGCCTACACATCTCTGGGACTAGTCTATAACCCTCCTCATAATTGCCATTGATCACATCAAGCATCAATGTCCAAGCATTCCAACCAATCCAATAGGATATGCTAACTCCATACTGAAAAAATATCTCTACTTGTATATCCTTAGGCCTATAATATGGATGATCTCTCATCTTATTTTCAAGTATTTGAGCCACCCATGGTGCTCTAACCTGTGTAAACTTGTTCTTCACATTAACTTCACATGTATGTTCATCATTATAGTTTCTAAGAACAAAAGTGTGCATGTCGTTTATAGTAAGAGTAGCAGTTATAATCCACTCATAGCTAGGATCTTTGCATGCCAAAATGTATCTCTCTATGTCATTTAATTTCTCACTTGTTGTGTACTAAACTTGTGCTTAATTGCCATTGTTTGGAAGAACTCTCTACAATCCTTTATAGTTGCCCATATCATTTTAGGCTTCAACCACATGTGCCGAACCTTTTAAAAGCTTCAACAGAGTCAGAAACCTTAGCCATCTCCTCAAACTCGAAAACATTTGTTGTTCCCTTCATAAAATTTCCTAGAACAGTGCCTTGTAATTTTTCTTCTAAATTGTGGACTTCTTCATCAACCATCTTTGGATCAATATCATTATCTAACGCATTCTCAAAGTAATCACTATCTGTAGGATAATACTCTTCATCACTATCTTCTTCAGTGCTATCACACCCTACATCCAGCCAACTACCAAAAACTGGTCCAAAAGTTTGACCATACTAATATGAAGGTTATTCAATATCACTTTTATCATGATTCAAATCCTCTAACACATCAAAAATTTCAACATGAGTACCATTATGATTCAATTCCTCCAACATATCAACAACTTCACCATTACTACCATCAAGATTCAATTCCTCTAATACATCAATAACTTTAACATGAGTACCATCAGGTTCATTCAATTCATCCAAAAACTCATTAATATTTTGAGTACGAAAATCATGATCAACTGGATCTAATTGAGGCAAGTGCACATCATTCCCAAATGGTTGAACACCATTGTGCCCCTCAACCACATTCTTAAACACCTCCTCTCTTATTTGTGACTCACCAGTTTCTTCATCATCAGAAATGTCCAAGACTAACAGCTCTCCATTAGGACCTTCAAGTGGTTTAGTTTTCAGTATGTTAAGCTTGTTGGACTTTCTTATAGGTGTCATTGGTTTTTGTTTCTGAAAGAGAACTGGTTTAAGTTTTTGAGTGGGAACTGGTTTAGGTTTTTGAATGGGAATTGGTTTAGGTTTTTGAGTGGGAATTGGATTATGCTATTTTTGAGTGCAAACTTCAATGGGAACTGGATTAATATTACTGAATCTAGGTGATCTTCTAACACTTTCAGTGGCTTGTATAGGTTTCTTAGGTGTTGTGGGCAGTTGTGTTTGGGTGGAGTCAAGTGGTAGGGAAAAGTTATGAGTAGTGCTGCTGGATTCTGCAGTTGGTGGAGGTGGGAGGACAAATAGGTGGTATTGTTTAAGTGTAAGCTTACCCCACATATCCATCAGATGTTTGTCTTCTATTATGCTACATAACTTCCCTTCAATCAAACTTGCAATCTCAAACTTAACTCTTTCACCAACCAGTTTTTGTGAATCCTTTTGCAAATCTAACAGAAATATCTCATCCCCATCATATTTCACACGTACACTCTCTCTTACCACCCTTGTATTGACTAGCTTTTATCTTCCCAGGGATAATTCTCCCCCACTTGCCACCATAATATATCACAAATTCTTTTACACCTAACAAAGGATTGGCCATTCTTCCTCTGTCCACAAACAACATATAGGATAAATCAGTTAATGAGAAACAATTCAAACAAGGGGACCCTTCTCACAATTACATTCAATCAATTTAATGCAAGACAAGTATAAATCATAGATCATTCAAATGCATATAATTTCAAACATTTACAACATGCATATCAGACTCTCAGACAACAGAAGAAAACACCCCAAATTGCACATGTCCACATTTAGAGTTAAGTGGATGTTATTACTTCCTAATATAATAATAGTCCTACTGAATAGTTAAAAATTATTTTTTAGTCCATGCATGTGCTTCTAAAGTGTATGGCAACAGACTAAGCTATGCAATACAACAAACCACCATTTTAATTTAAGCTTCACTGGAAAATAACAATAACGGTATAAGAAGCATACGAGAAAGCCACAATTTTTCTAACATATCAAGCTAACACTTTCATGTTTATCATACAACCTTATATAAAAATTATATTTTTACTAAGAAGAACATAAAAATCTAACCTTAAAGCAACAACCTTCAATTTAATGACGACAACAGATGATGATGACCTCAAATCAACAATTATGACCTCACAACAACTTCAAAACCATAAAACAACAACAATCAACAGGTACACTTCATGAAAATCATCAAAAAAAAAAAACGATCACCAGCTCCAATGGAAGTTCTTCATAAAATTGTAATGTTTTTCGTGGTTAGAGAAGAAGAGGGGTTGGTTTCGGTGTTTGGGTTTCTATGTGAGTGTTAAACTTGGTGTTTTCACAAATGAGAGCTACAATTTTGGTGAGAGAAGTAAAGGGCTAGGGTTTCTGTGAGAGAATTCGAGAGAGAGTGAGTGAAAACGTGTCCAAAAAAACTGTTTATGTGCCCGAAAATGGTTTGGACCAATGAGAAGCTGTTATTTGTGGACAAACTTGTCCACAAATTTGCTCTCAAGTCTAAAAAACTAAAAATTGGGCCTGAAGACCACCATTCTAATTTAATTTCGGATAAAAGACATAGAATTTTGTAATTATGTCAAAAGCCCACCCAATCCATTTTTTGGTAATATTACAAATTTGTCCCTCACCCCATCTTCCCCAAATAGAAATCTAAATAGTTTGAAAAAAAAATACAAACCCTAGTTCCTCCAAATTGAACTAAAAGTCTGAAAAGTGTAACATGGAAATTCAAAATGAAGAAATCAATGGCGATTCTGCTGATTTTGTACAATAAAAACCGAGAATGTTACACTGTCAATGAAGAAAACCGAGAATGAAGAAACTACTGCAACATGAATATTGCACTGTCAATTACCACTACAACATGAATGTTACACTGTCAATCACCACTGCAACATGGATGTTGCACTGTTACATTGACATCAAATAATTTTGATTACATACACTCATATACGAATGTTAAATAACTTAATGGTTATACACAATAGAAAATGCACTTTTTACTTTTGATTCAAATGTACTCTAAGTATTGTCATGATGAAGTTAACATAAAAAGAGTGGATCTTTAGCTCAAAAAGGTAGATCACTTGGGAGAAGAATCCCAAAAGGATGGTGGTTCAAATCCACCAAGGTTAAGATTCTTTTATATGTGTATCTAGTATTATTTTTGTAATATTGTTTATCAGGTGTACTGTGTGCTTACAATCAGTGGGAGTTAACAATGGTTGTTGCATACTTGCAGTAGTAATTGACACTGCAATATGGATGTTGTGTTACAATAGTAAACCACAGTGCAATATTTATGTTGCAGTAGAGTTGACAGTGCAATATTCATGTTGCAGTACTAATTCACAGTGCAACATTCATGCATGTTGTAGTGGGATATTAAACAAGAACTATGTATAAGATCGACTTACCTTATTCTCAAACATACTTATACTAAGATACAAAATCAATTAGACTTACGCAAGTGTTGTACAAATGCTTGGGTAAGTAGTAATTGATAGTGCAACATCCATGTCGTAGTAAAGTTGACAATCCAACATCCATGTTGCAGTCGTAACAGTGCAATGTCCATGTTGCAGTGTGATATTAGACAAGAACTATGCATGAGACTTAACTTCTTCTCAAACATAACTACACTAAATACAAAATCATGCCCAGTTAAACTTATGCAAGTATTTACAAATGTTTGCGGGTAAGTAGTAATTGACGGTGCAACATCTATGTTGCAGTAGAGTTGACAATGCAACATTCATGTTGTAGTCGTAATTCATAGTGCAACAGTAGAGTTCACAGTGCAACATCCATGTTGCAGTTGCAATTCACAGTGCAACATTCATGTTGCAGGGCGATATTAAACAAGAACTATGCATGAGATCTTTTTTTTTTTATCGGTAAAGTATAATTTTATTAATGTAATTAAAGATAGATACATAAGGATGAGATATCCTCAATTACATACATATAGAAAAAGAAAAGAAATGAAAAAACATAAAGTGGCAAGTCTCTTAGCCCAATCATCTTGATAATTTGTAAAACAATAGTTTTACCTACTCTTAACTAGTTATGATATGAATAAGTAAAATTAAATACTATTTTACACTATGATAAAAGATTCTACTCTCGGTTATCGTGAAATATGTGGAATAGAGAATTCGTTCCACTCCTAGCTTATTTAAATGTAAGTTTCCCTAATTCTAACAATTCTAACAAAACGAATGAGAGTAATGGATTTAATTATACTAATACAGTAATTGTAATTATGATAACTAGATTATACTATGGCAAATTGATACTAAGATGTGAGTATGGAGAAGGGATTAGGGGGATTTGATTCCACTTAGATAAATTCTTAATATGATAGTGTAGATTATTACAATCCTAATCAATAAAGATTAAGTAATTGATCCCTAATTATTCATGGCAATCTCTACCAACTAATAATTAGCATGTGAAGAAGTTCAACCCATTCTCATGGAAAATCAACTAACCTACTAGAGTGAAACTCTTAAAAAGCAATAATCCTAACTAACACATCAAGTCTTCATCAAGCTTCATCAAACCCCTCTAATGGAGGTTTAGCTAGAAGTCATTAGACTATCATTAATATATATATATATATATAAGAAGAAGACATAATGAAAAACAATAATTTTGATTTTATTAATCTAATGGAATAATGAAGAACAAATAACTAACTTAAAACTAATGAAAGAGCTAATGAATTAAAACCTAAATAGCTAAGAGTTATGCCTTAGTCCTCTTTATATAAGAGAGGGTTAGGTTTACAATTTCGTGCATAGGCTTTGGAGCCATGTTTTGGGCCCTTAAATCAAGCCCAAAATCTAATTACTTAAGTCCAAAAAGGGTTTTTCTGCTGGAAATTACTACAATAGCCTTTTTGTCTACTTTGGCTCCTCTGATTGGGTCATGGCTAAAACCATTAGAATGCTCTTTCCGAGCCGGTCGTTTTGTCATATAATAGGCCCAATTCTGAGGTCTGAGTCCAAAGATACGGCTTGCTGAAGTTCTGTTGACTTTTCTGCTCTATTTCTGCCCGCGTTGACTTTGACTTTTCAGCTTTGATCGGGCTTTAAAAAGGCTTTTTCTCCTTGAATCTTGGCCTTTAATCATAGAACTTCTTAGCAACCAATCCTTGCTCCTTTAACTTGTAAAATTGACATATTTCTTCACATATTTGACTCCAATGCCTGAAATACATAAACGCACGTAAACAGTACTAACTCATATTTATTATACACATAATTGGTCTAAATATAATGATACTAAGGGGTTAAAACTACAGTTTTGGGCTCTTAACAAACCACCTCCAAACAACATTTTGCTTGTCCTCAAGCAAATATGAGAAATTAATAGAAGTGACCAAAAATAGAGTTCTAACTAATCTTTTTTCGCCGAGTGCGATTACATTGACTATATGTAATAAAGCCTTAAACCACTAGGAATTCTCTAGTGGATGAGTTATAGCCTCGTGAGAGTTTTCTAGAGAAGGTACTCACAAACTTCATCTATACTACAACTACTAAGAAATAAAATTACTGTTTCCTACTTTATTCTCAAATATCTATACATCTCACTAGTAATGAATACAGAATAATCAAGTCAAAATCTAAGCTAATACGTGCATAATAATCAATCATCTATGGACAAACATATATAATATGAACCATGCTATGAAATGCAAGAACAGGTCAATTTATGAAACTTTGGAATAACATCATTAAGTAGGTCCCCACATATAAGTCAAGACAAAAACACTCTGATTTTTCCACTCAAGTTTCGCTCACTCCAGTGCGCAGTGGGCACACTTTACTTTACAATCTTAATGACACACAAGGAAGCCGAAGTTGATCAAACACATCTGCCACTTACTATCACACTAACCTATTCCTAATTGAGCTAGATGTCTTTATTAGGTGTTGCGGGGATTAGGAGATGGTTTAAGAAGGAAGGAAAGGGATATTCAAAAGGACAAGTCTGAGATAATAGAGTCTTCATATATGTAACTAGAGAAAACCTTGTTCTTACTTTGCTTCTACACTTTGTTTACATCCTTAGCCTTTTTTTTTTCTTTTGGCTTTTGACTCCTTTGATTCTGTTTTTTTTTTTTTTTTTTAACTTTTTATTTTTTTTATTTTTTTTTTATTTTCTTTAGATGGAAACTTTCCTTTCTTATTTGAAGCAACTAACAAATTCTTGGTTTCACAGGTCTTTCTCTTTTCTATTCTTCATTTCATCTCTATTCTCAGACTCATTCAAAAATGGGTAGGCTGATTTTCTTATTTTTATTTTGTTTTGTATAAAAGGGTAAAGGATTTGTAGTTTATAAAAGGTTAAAGAAAGGCTCAAAGGGGCGACTAGCGGAAATAATTTCATATAGGTTTGAATTTCTGGCTATATCGATCCAAAAAGTGCCTAAATTCTCGCTTAGGATATAGTATAGTGATCAAGCAAGTGGATGTGTGATTTCTCTATTCGGAATTTACTTCTCCCTTGTTTCATTTCTCAGATATTTCACTCATATAAAGCTTTAGGCTATATTCTCATAGGATTTGTAGAATAAGTACTCTAGCCTATATTTCAGAAACTTACTGCCGATACAAACATAGATGCTCATGCAATATATTTATGGAAAGATGCAATGATTATTACCTAAATATTAACCTAAATTTCTAAAAACTATTCTAATTTAAAAGCTAACGTGAAACTTCTAGATTAATATCATCATGGAGAAAGAAACAATACCAATATTCGAAAGTGCATAGTATAAATACTTATTATTTATATTTTATTTTATTTTTTTTACTAGAACACAAGTGCATATTATACATATATTATCCTAATAGATGCCTTAAATTATGCGTGTTTCTATGCCACCCCTAAACAAAAGCATGCTTTGTCCTCAAAGTATAGAAATAAGAAGGGTAGGAAATACCATGGAAACGCGTGAAAATTTCAGAGCACCTGCAAAACAAATTTATAACCTACTAATATATGTAAAGAAAAATAGACACAACTCTATATGAGTTCCACCCGCTATGGGGATAACAAAAATTAAATTGTTTGGGACATAAGTAAATACTAACAAAAAGTAATACTTACCTCATATCCAGCATTTAATCATTTTCCTCCACTTCTATATAGAAGCGAGGTTCTTTTGCATCTTGCCGTGCCATGATAACTTGCCAAGCCTTTTTCCTTGTATCATCAACCCGTGATAACCTGTCAAGCGTTACTCGGTCTAATGAGATGTAAGGAGCAACCCAAGGAGGTTGTACCCTCCATCCCGGCCAAGTCATAACACGAAACGAATGAACAACACAATTGGTGGGTCTTATAATTTCAACCCCAACCCAATTCGTGGAACGGGCAGAAAAATTAGGAAAAAAGAAACCCATGATGCGGCAAACCAAAATAGGCATAAGAAGGTACTCATGCCTCATACTATGAGCTCTTACTAGACTAGCCACTAAAACCTAAGGAATGTCATATAAGAAACGTCCCTCAACTAAAGCAAGGAAAACGTCACCAGCGGCATTACTCGCAGAAGGAAACCGCCAATTCCCCTAAGATATTCATCATGATAAAGAACATGGTAGTGCCTACATTCAGGGACAAGTTACCAAGGGCTATGTTATATTGCCCTTGGTCCTCTACATGAAAAACCTTTGCCCCATAAGTCTAGTGAAAATACTCATAGTTATAAAGGTATACATTATTAGACAGATAGTCCTATGAGTTTTTAGGAACAGGCATAGGCATTCTCACAACAAAGGCAACCAAAAATTTGCTGAAATCCATTGCCATATCATTAACTATGACAAAGAACACTTGTTCTCCATCTGGGAGATAAAAGAACTTAGAATTATTATAGAAATATTCAGTGAGTTTAGGTGAATACGAGTCATCAAGACTTACCAGTAGATTCTGCCATCTTGACTGCACGATCCTTTCACAGAACCATCCTCCATAGGTCTCGCTCCCAAGCAAATCTTCGAAAGACTGCTCCGGTATGATCTGAGGAGACTTCATATCACACAAGCACACTCTAGCACTGCTGGAAACAACCTCAGAAGAACCCACAAAAAATCAAAACTGGAAGTGGCTACAGAGGTGAAGGGCACGGGAGCGCTCAAGATTGCATGAATAAGTAAAATTAAATGCTATTTTACGCTATGATCAAAGATTCTACTCTCGGTTATCATGAAATATCAAGAGTAGAGAATTCATTCCACTCCTAGCTTGTTTAAACGTAAGTTTCCCTAATTCTAACAATTCTAACAAAACGAATGAGATTAATTGATTTAATTATACTAATACAGTGATTATAATTATGATAACTAGATTATACTATGGCAAATTTATACTAAGATGTGAATATGGAGAAGGGATTAGGGGGATTTGATTCCACTTAGATAAATTCCTAATATACTAGCATATATTATTGCAATCCTAATCAATAAAGATTAAGTAATTGATCCCTAATTATTCATGGCAATCTCTACCAACTAATAATTAGCATGTGAGGAAGTTCAATCCATTCTCATGGCGAATCAACTAATCTACTAGAGTGAAACTCTTAAAAAGCAATAATCCTAACTAATACATCAAGTTTTCATCAAGCTTCATCAAACCTTTCTAATGGAGGTTTCGCTAGAAGTCATTAGACTATCATTAATATATATATAAGAAGAAGACATAATGAAGAACAATAACTTTGATTTTATTAATCTAATGGAATAATGAAGAACAAACAACTAACTTAAAACTAATGAAAGAGCTGAAAGAGCTAACGAATTAAAACCTAGGTAGCTAAAAGTTATGCCTTAGTCCTCTTTATATAATAGAGGGCTAGGTTTATAATTTCGTGCTTGGGCTTTGGAGCCATGTTTTGGGCCCTTAAATCAAGCCCAAAACCTAGTTACTTAAGTCCAAAAAGGGTTTCTCTGCTGAAAATTACTACAACAGCCTTTTCATCTACCTCTGCTCCTCTTATTGGGAGGCCTAGACAATTAGAAATCTCTTTCCGAGCCAGTCATTTTGACATATAATAAGCCTAATTCCGATATCTGAGTCCAAAGATACGGCCTGCGGAAGTTCTGTTGACTTTTCTGCTCTATTTCTGTCCGCATTGACTTTGACTTTTCAGCTTTGACCGAGCTTTAAACAGGCTTTTCCTCCTTGAATCTTGGCCTTTAATCATAGAACTTCTTAGCAGGGAACCTTTACTCCTTTAACTCACAAAAGTGACATATTTCTTCACATATTTGACTCCAATGTCTGAAATACATAAACACACGTAAACAGTACTAACTTATTTATTATACACATAATTGGTCTAAATGTAATGATACTAAGGGGTTAAAACTACAGTTTTGGGCTCTTATCAAACCACTCCTAAACAGCATTTTGCTTGTCCTCAAGCAAATATGAGAAATTAATATAAGTGACCAAAAATAGAGTTCTAACTAATCTCTTTTCGCCGAGTCAAAGTCAAAGCCTCTTATCTCTATCCGGTCAAAGTTTTAACTTATCAAAAATAGAGTTCTAACTAATCTCTTTTCGCCGAGATAAGAGATAAGAGACTTTGACTTATCAATAAAATTTCCACTTAAAAAAAAAAAACACGATGAAGCTTGTAGAGCTAACCAGCATTGTTTCTATATTGGAGAACTCTAGTTGAAAGTTGAGTCAATTGGAGAAATAAGCACAATTATGAGAATGGATTTTTGCTCGCGGTGTACTGTGATTTCATCAAGATTAGTTTAAAGAGCGAGAAATAAAATGTGTGCCAAACAAAAGAAACTAAGGGGTTAAAACTATAGTTTTGGGATCTTATCACATCTCATTATGGACTCCTATCGAAACATAAGCACCTCAAAAGGTATGCCTCGTGTCTCAATATGCACCTTTGACCAGAAACATAAAAGAGCTTTGATTGCCAACACAACTTTCTCCATAGGTGGTGTTACTCCCTCAAAGTGTCTCTGGTTCCTCTCCAACCAAATGCCCCATAGAGAATCACAAAAGCCAACATGCTTTAAAGTCGTCTCCCCTTCTCATAGTGGACTCTCAAGTCCCATGAGGCTAATAACATCATCACCGAAATCGGACAAACCCAAGAAACCCCCGACTCAAGAATAAAATGACACTAAACCCGCCATGAAAAAGGACAAAGCAAAAGAATATGATTCACAGACTTCCCATCCCTTAAACACAATGGACAAAAGTTGACAAGAACTTCTTTAACACGTCTTTTTCTGAGATTGTCAATAGTTAAGATTTTACAAAGAGATGCACACCAAAGAAAAAAGACAACTTTTAACGAAACTTTAGAAACCCAGATAATATGACTAGGAAATTTAGGAAGGGCATTAAGATCATGACGAGAGATTAATGAACGAAGCTTAAAGTAAAAAGATCTAGAAAAAAATCTCTCTTTCTTGTCAATAGACAAAAGCCTCTTATCTCTGTCCGGTCTCACGGAAGGAATAGAGTCTAACATCATCGTGAGAGAAGCCACACTCACTATATCCCTGTCAGAGAGAGCAATATGAATACCCAGGTCCCAAGCAATACAACCATTGTGTTCCCTCATGAATGATCGAACTGGCAGGTTCCTTAAGTCATAAACGACATATAATCTAGGGAAAATGTGTGACAGAGGCCTCTCGTCTAACCATATATCCTCCTAAAAGCGGATGCTATCACCTTTGCCTAAAGCAAATCTAATATGTTTGTAAAACGCTTCTCCCACTCTCTGAACACCTTTCCAAATACCATAGCCATAAGGTATGGCCACATGGCCACTCTTCCACCCCAAATCATGTTCTCCAAACCTAGACACAATTACCTTCCTCCAAAGGCTCTCCCTTTCCTCCATCGACTTACTTTGTTCTCAAACATAACTACACTAGATATAAAATTAGTTAGACTTACCCAAGTGTTGTACAAATGTTATCAATTGTACATATATATACTACCATCAAAACCATATTTCTTATTAATCCAGAACTAATAGTAATTTGATCCATATGGATTCGAACCATCACCCTCACACTTAATGAGCGCTCTTCCATTTTGAGCGTATGGATAATGTGAGGGAGTAATATTCACATCCAATGAATAGCACACACGTGTCCAGCATATACAGAACTAACAACCGACCTCATATCCTCATCCTCAGAGCTAACTTCATAATGACTCAACTCAGGCAAGCAACCTCCACAACTCGTGCCCAGAGTGATGTCACCACCAACCGATCCCCCGTACTCGACCTTCGAACTCGCTTCAAAGTGACTCGAGTCGCATAGGCGATCTCACTAAGAAGCGACCTCCATAGTGCTCACTCCTCTCGCTCCACAACAGCTCGTAACAAAAGCCTTTATTACACCCATCAAGACCGAAGCTTCAGGCACGCAGCTCATTGATTCTCCATAACTCACTATCATGGCTCATAAGTGACAGGAAGACCTAGATCTGACCTGAAGCAGGAGAGCATGAGGCGCAAGCATCTTACCTATATAAAGAGGATGAGGAACTACGTCTGACCTGATTCAAGTCCCCCCCCCCCCCAGAGAGAGAACTTGATACGTAGGCAGTTCGTCCATACGAACTCGGTCAATTCAATCCGATCATCCCAATCCCTTTACCAATCCTATATTTGTAAAGATCACCAAAAAACATCATTTACATTGGCACTGTCTGTGGATCGAATTACTTGAAAATTCATCTACTCAAAATTTCCATTTCTTCCAACCATCTTCCTATAATCGTTAATTTTTAAGCCTACGAAGCATGGAAAGCCTCCAAGATCAAATGAAGGTTATGGCCGCACAGATGGGAACCATGAATGATAGCATCACCCTCTTACAACAGGAGAACACTGCACTGAAAACTCAAGTGGTAGCCCAGAACCCCAACAGAGCCACAACCGAAGACGACATTAACAAAGTGAATCAGCAAATCAACGAGCTGTCCTAGTGAATTGACCAGAGTGCTGTGAAGAAGGAAGCCACTCAGATCATCCAGAAGATGCTGAAAACTTATATCGAGCATCCCCATTTGCTCTAAAGATACTCAAGAAATCCTCCCTGCACGATTTCATGTAGCCGCGCTTTGCGATGTATGATGAAAGTTCGTGTCCCGGTCAACACGTAGCTAGCTACATCCAGAGCCTCACACTCTATAGTGTGCAAGAGTTAGACTACTTATTGTGCTGCCTATTTCTTGTAAGTCTAAAAGAAAGAGCTCTCGACTGGTTCTACTCGCTGGAACCGAACTCTGTCGATAGCTTTGAAAAGCTAACTGATCAGTTCGCTAACCATTACGTCCACAACAGACGTAAGAAAGCAAATGTAGACTCACTCTTCATGTTGTCTCAGAAGAAAGACGAGTCAATTCGCTTCTTCGTAGGGCGATTCAAGACAGACTTGCTGTCCCTAGAAAGCGACCTCCAAGAGTCCTTTGCAACCTTGGCATTCACTAAGGCAATCCAGAAAAGCACCTGGCTATACAGGTCGCTCATGAAGGAGCGTCCTGAAAAGTTGGAAGACTTGTACACTCGCGTGTACAAGTATATAAAGCTACAGGAAGCTTTAGATAATGACGGTGAACAAGAGGAAGTCGTACCAATCTCAGACGCTGCCCCATCCTCAAACAAACAACCCAGACCTCAGGGACAGAAGTCTGGTACCAAGACACACACAAAACACAAGTTCGCTATGCTAACAAGATCTCTAAGCCACATATTAGAGAAAATAAAATCAGTTGCATATTACCGACCTGAGGTAAAGCGACCAGAAGACACACCAGGAAAGCCATATTGCGCATTTCACAAAGCAAAGTGCCATGAGACCAACTACTGTTGCGGACTCAAGCACTACTATACCTCCAAGACCTCATTGAGGTAGGCTATATCAAGCACTATACTGATATAGGTGATGGCGACCTACGCCATAAGCTCATGGCTCACCGAGAATGAAGCCGATCTCCTCCACGCCATCACCAACGACCTCGTTCACGCGCTAGAGGACGCTCCAACGAGTGTTCTCACCATAAATGTCGTCAGCACTCGTCAGACAGGGAGAATCACAAAACAATCAACATGATCACATTCCAAGATGACTCTGTCGTGTCATCCAGGGAGAAAAGGAGACGAGTAGGCGCTCTACATGAGGTTTACCAATTCTCCTCCCAAGTGGCTCATGTTCCACACGTAACTCAGGAGACATCACTTTCACTGAGACAGATCTCAACAAGGTGTGCCTTCCATACAATGATGCCCTAGTGGTCCACGTCAAGATAAAAAACTAGACTATCAAGTGTGTCTTGATTGACCCAGGCAGTTCGTGTGACATCTTATTTTACCGAACTCTGAAGGAGATTAACATGCCCAAATCAGTCATGATCGATCCAATAGCCCCCATCTATGGCTTTAACAAATCATGAGCCGACCCAATAGGAGACATCATTCTACTTGTCTCAGTTAGATCGCACGAAGATAAGGTCAGCATCAACACGCGATTCAGCATTCTGGATGTCAACTCGTCCTATAATACTATTTTAAGACGACGTTAGATCCATAATAAGAGCCCAAAACTGTAGTTTAAACCCCCTAAAAATAATACTTTTAGACTAATTATGCGAGTAATAAATAAGAGTTAATGCTGATTACGTGATTTTATGTATTTCAGGCATTGGAGTCAATTATGTGTAGAAATGTATCACTTTGGCGAGATAAAGGAGCAAGGGTTGGTTGCTAAGAATTTCTGTGATTAAAGGCCAAGATTCAAGGAGAAAAAGCCTTTTTAAAAGCCCGGTCAAAGATTAAAAATCAAAGTCAACACGGGCATAAACAACGCACAAAAGTCAACAGAACTTCCGAAGGCCATATCTTTGGACTCATACCTCAGAATTAGGCCTACCTTATGTCAAAACGACTAGCTCGGAAAGAGCTTTCCAATGGTCTAAGCCTTGACCCAATTAGAGGAGCAAAAATGGACAAAAGGTCTATTAAAGCAAAATCCAGCTGAAAAGGCCTCTGTGGACTGAAAAAATAGGGTTTTGGGCTCAATTTTCCGGCCCAAAACATGGCTCCTCAGCCCATGCACGAAAATGTGGATCTGGTCTCCTCCATTTCAACACACAAAACTTAACTCTTAAAAAAATCCTTAGTTTAGGTAGCAAGTAGCTATTATAGCATAGTTTTAGATCTAGTTTTCTCTCCATTAATTAGTTTTTCATATCTTGTTTTAGTATTTGCATCGTAGTATAATGATAAAAGTTAAAATTGATAGTCTACCTACGAAATGAACGATGAAACTCAAAACGTAAGTAAACTAAAACTATCTTATGATGCTTATATTTATCAAAGTTTCTCTACTCTCAAGTCTATGAGATATAGTGGAGTAGGAAGTTCGTTCCACTCCTAGTGCTCTAGCATGGAATATTTTCTAATCTAATTAGTCGGTCTTAAGTTAATGAGAGCTTTACGAAGGTGATATGCTACGATACTTACTGAATTTGATTACTTGACTTTAACTACGAATGCTATGGAAATATGATTGTGCTTGAATCTAGATAAAGGATTAGAGGGGAATTGAATCCACCTCAAATCCAACTTAATAGCCTAACATAGATTCTTGTATCTCGATTCTTACGTTCTTACGGCAAGAAATTGGAGTTCTAATCCCTAGTGTTCATGGCATTTCTACCGAGTACTAACTAGGATGTGAGGTCGTCCACCCATTCTCATGGCGAATCACGACCTTCTAGATTGGAATAGATTCTACAATGTTTTTACACTATACCACTAAGTTTTCATCAAGGCTTCATCAACCCCTCTAATGAAGGTTTTAGCCTTGAGTCATCAAACCATCATTTCCCATTTCATTATAACTACACATCATATTAAAATTCTAACTTAACTAAATTAACTAACAATGGTTCAATCTATTTAAACTACGGAATGATAATCAACAAGAATTAAAATCAGATCTATAAATTGAAATAACACAATTCGAAATTGAGAAAACAACTATTTTATTTATCTAATCAATCAAGAACAATGATTCAAAGACTTAATCTAAAACAAGAATTGAAAATGGAACTAAAGCTTAATTTAATTAATGAAAACAGATCTAGAATTATCTATATTATTTTAGGTCTAACTAGCTACCATTAACAAAGAGCTAAACTTTGGTTTTTATACTTTCAGATCCAAAAATCGTGCATGGGCTTGGAGCCATGTTTTGGGCCAGAGAATCAGGCCCAAAACCCAATTCTTTCAGTCCAAAAAGGCCTCTTCAGCTGCAGTTGGATTCCACAGACTTTTCGTCCACTTCTGCTCTTCTGATTGGGTCAAGGCTTAGACCATTAAAAAGCTCTTTCCGAGTCGGTCGTGTTGACATAAGGTAGGCCCAATTCCGAGGTCTGAGTCCAAAGATACGACTTTCGGAAGTTCTGCTAACTTGTGTGCTGTTTCAGCTCGTGTCGACTTTTCAGCTTTTGACCGGGCTTTAGGAAGGCTTTATCTTCTTGAATCTTGGCCTTTAATCATGGAACTCCTTAGTAACCGACCTTTTCTCCTTTATCTCACTAAAGTGGCACATTTCTGCACATAATAGACTTTGAAGCCTGGAATGCATAAAAACACGTAATCAGTGTTAACTCTTAATTATTACTCACATAATTGGTCCAAAAAGTATGATGATTAAAGGGTTAAAACTACAGTTTTGGGCTCTTATCAAACCACCCCCAAACAGCATTTTGCTTGTCCTCAAGCAAAGATGATAAATTAGAATAAGTGACCAAAAATGGAGTTCTATCTACTCTCGTTTCGCTGAGTGCGATTGCATTGACCATATGCAACAAGGCCTTAAACCACTAGGAATTCCCTAGTGGATGAGTTATAGCCTCGTGAGAGTTTTCTAGTGAAGGTACTCACAAACTTCAACTATACTACAACGACTAAGAATAAAACTATTGTTTCCTCATTCATGTCCCAACAATCTATACATCTCACTAGCAAATGAATAAGAATAACCAAGTCAAAAACCTAAACTAATATATGCATAATAATCAATCATCTATGATACAAATATATATACTATGAGTAATACTATGAAATGCCTAGCAGGTTCGTTTCTAAAAACTCGGAATAAGCGTCCTTAAGTAGTCCCTCCATAAATGTCAAGAAAAAAACCACTCTGATTTTTCCACTCAAGTTTTATTTGCTCCAAATTGTGCGAGTGGCACACTTTACCTTACAATCTCAATGACAACAAAGGAAGCGGGGTCGATCAAACACATCTGCCACTTACTATCACACTAACATATTCCTAATTGAGCTAGAGGTCTTTATTAGGTGTTACAGGGATTAGGAGATGGTTTAAGAAGGAAGGAAATGGATATTCAAAAGGACAAGTCTGAGATAATAGAGTCTTCATATTATGTAACTTAGAGAAAACTTTGTTATTTTCTTTTGATGCTATACTTTGTTTCCATCCTTAGCCATATTTTTCTTTTTCTTTTCTTTGGCTTTTGACTCCCCTTTATTCTATTTTTGGAGTTTTTATTTATTTCTATATATATTTTTTTTTCTTTTCCTTGGATGGAAACTTCTTTTCTGAAGCAACTAACTAATTTTTTTTTACACAGGTTTTTCTCTTCTTCTTTCTTCACTCATTCTATTCTCAGACTTATTCTAAATTGGGTAGGTTGATTTATTTTTTTTTTCTATTTTGTTTTTGTTTTGTAATAGGGTAAAAGGAATTGTGGTTTATGGAAGGCTAAAGAAAGGCTCGAGGGGCTTACTAGCGGAAAATAATTCATAGGTTTGAATTTCTGGCTATATCGATCCAAAGAGGGCCTAAATTCTCGCTTAGGATATGGCATAGTGATCAAGCAAGTGGACGTGTGATATCTCTATCCGGATTTTACTTCTTCCTTGTGTCATTTCTCAAATGTTTCGCTCATATAAGGCTTTTAGGCTATATTCTCACAGGATTTGTAGAATAAGTACTCTAGCCTAGATTTCAGAAACTTACTGCTAACAATCATAGATACTCTCATGTAATATATTTATAGATAGATGCAAAGATTATTACCTATATATTAACCTAAGTTTCTAGCAATTATTCTGATGCAAAAGCTACGTGAGACTTCTAGATTGTTAAGAGCATGGAGAAAGAAAACAATACCAATATTCCTAAGTGTATAGCATAACTTATTTATTTATATTTTTGAATTTTTTTTTTTTTTAAAAAATTTTAACTAGAAAACAAATGCATATTATACATATTTATATCCTAACAGATGCCTCAATTACACGTGTTTCTATGCCCCCAAACAAGAATCATGCTTTGTCCTCAAAGTATTGTAAATAAAGAGGGTAGGAAAAATACCATTGAAACGTGTGAAATTCAGGAACATCTGCAAAACAAAGTTAGAACGTACTACTATAGGAAATAAACTGATGCAACTCTATACGAGTTCCACCCATTATGGGGTTTAACAAAAATGAAATTGCTTGGGACATAAGCAGACACCAAAAAAAAACTAAAATTTACCTTATCTCCCTCTTAAACATCCTCCTCCTCATTAAAGATATGAGGTTCCTTCGCATCCTGCCAGTCCATTATAACTTGCCAAGTTTGCCGCCATTTATCATCTACTAATGCTAACCTGTTAAGTGTTATTATGTCTGATGGGATGTACGGGGCGACCAAATGAGGCTGCACCTGCCATCCCAGCCAAGTCATTATTCGCAATGAGCGAACCACCCTATTGGTGGGTCTCATGACTTCAACCCTTTCCCAATCTGTGAATTGTGCACGAATCTGGTGTAAACAACTACGCATGATGCGGCTTACCAACAGGGCATAAGAAGATACTTACGCCTCATGGTTTGGGCTCTCTTAAGACTAGTGACCAAAACTTCGGGGAATGTCATAGTGGCGGCGTCCCTCAGCCTAAAGCGAGGAAAATGTCACCCAGCGATCTTGTTTGCGAATGAACTGCCATTCCCCAAAATATTCATCGGGATAAATAACATGGTGGTGCCTACGTTTAAGGAAAGGCTACTAAGGGCAATGCTATATCACCCCTGGTCCATTATTCGAAATACCCCTCCCCCATAATAATCATGGAAATATGTATAATCATAAAGATATGCATTATCGGTCATATATGCCCATATGTGAAGCGGGATCGTATTGGTATTCCTAAAACTAAAGGCGACCAAATTTTTATTGAATTCATGTGTCGCGGTCATCGACTACGACGGAGAATTCTTGATCTCCATCCCGATTACAATAGAATTTAACGTGGTCATAGAAATAAGCAGTAGGTTGTGGTGAATATGACTCGTCATCACTTACCGATAGATGGCGCCATCCTAATCGGAGGATCCCGTGGCCGGAACCGGTGTCCATAGGTCTCGGTGCCCAACACATCTTCGAAAAGATCGCTGTAGGTATGACTATAGGAGATGTCATCACAATAACTCTTTGAGCAGTTCCACAAAAAATCCTGGAATGACCGTCTGAAAATTGGAAATTTCCGCGTTCCGAAACCCGGGGCTGGTGTAGGTAGCGCGGCGGTCGCTCTTCTTATTGTAAATGCGATTACGATGTTATGGCGCGGGTCGCGCTTGGTATGAGGGCGGGTCGCGCTCTAGGTCCGAAGAGTCGGTATGGTCGCTTTCGATTATGAGGCGGTCGGCTCGACAAAATTCTTCAAAAAAAAAAGCAGCGCTCGCCTCGACAAAGCCTTGGCGCTCGTAAAGCCAAAACGGAGTTTAGATGAAAAAGAAAGTAAAACTTGGAGTGGATGGTGCGGGATGATGGTGGAATGTATTGTGGTTTGTTAGTGTAGAAAGAAGGGAGTTTAAATAGGTTATGAGCTTTCAAAACGAATCGGAAGTTCCCTATTTGTTTGAAGGCAATTTCAGGAAATAGGAAAATTCCCAAACCAAAAACGAAACAAGCCATTTTCATGATTTCCTAAAAATCCCGGTATCTTTCATCTTTGGATTTAGAATAGTAACTTCTAAACTCTCCTAGATTTCATGCTACCACCACACAAGTCATAGATATGCCGATATCGGCCAAATTATCAATCTTTCCTCCAAGACAACTTAACATATATATGATCATATAACGACTTATGCTCGGTCTAAATATTTCCACCCCCAAACAAAGTCGGGGAAGGTGGGATAAATGATAAAACAAGCGATTTTCGAAAATAACCAATTATATTAAAAATAAAATAAAATATAAATCCAAACAACATTAAATAAACACGTTACTATTTAAATTTAACTCTTGAATTAAAATCCTTCTAATAAAGCGAAATTATGAAATAACAAATAACTCTAACGGGGTGAACACCTAGTTTTGTGATGATGATGGACCCGAGATGGAGATTGGCTTGAACCCTCTGTCCTTTGGCGACGACGCTCATGGCTGTCGGACTCGGCTGAAACAGAGTCCTCCACGGGTGGCATGCGTCGTAGCATCTCTATTCGAACAAGCGTTGGGCTTCCATCTCGATCATCGAAAGAAATCGCGATCTTGGGTTTGTTGTTCCTGGTGGATAGTCTCTATGTTATACAAGATATCGTCCAGAACCCTTCGAGCATTTCAAATCTCCTCTGAAGGTTCCCTTGCTTCTTTTGAACTACTATCTGTCTATTTCGGATATATCCACAAATACCATAAACGCGCACGGCGGCGTTTGCAACACTTGCATCGTTCTACATTAGAATTACACTTCTCTAATGCATCTTCATCCATCCATGTCATATCTTCCCTTTCATCCTCCGACTCATCCATTTTTCTTGAGACAACGGCCAAGTCTCTTGGATGCAATCCATATAGATACTTGCATTAGAATGCAATTTGATCTTAATAGGAGCGGATCTTGCGGCGACTCTAAAGGAGAGCATGATCTTAGTGATCAATACGGGAAGAGGCGCTAAACTCTTCCCCACTCCTCGAATCACATTAAACATTAAATCAATGATGCAGAAATTATACTTCTTTGTTTGCAAAATCGAGAGAACGCACGGACATTGCAGGCCGATATCAGCGACTTTGTCTTTTCAGGGGCGTTCTACCAATCCACCGAGCTCTGACCCGGTTGATTGGTTCGTGGTGGTCTGGCGGACGATGGGATGTCGGATTGTATTCACCCTCCACCACGGTATCCTTCATCAAAGCGGGAACTCCGATATCCGGGGTTCACGAATTGTCGTTACTAGGTTGCTTTCAAGCGTAATTCCTAACATTTCAGCTAACAACTGTCGCGTTACTTCTCTCCGCATTCCTCCTAACTTTATGAAAATCCTATCCCCTTCCAATTCTCGCTTTTTATAAAACTGTTCTACCAAATCATAGTGATAGAACTCCTCAGTTGAGTACCACAGTCCGTTCCAATGTCTCTTGAACATCTCCGCGTCATAAAATGGCGCGAAACTGTCGAAAGCAAACGCGTTTTCCGGCAAAATTCTATGTCGTAGCGCCATTGAAATTTCTTAGACTACTAATGGTTTGTAGACTGTGGGGGAGGCGAGTTTGAAGAAAACTACTAAAACGGCGTTGGTGGTGGTGGTGGAAACTGTAATTGGTGGGTGTTTTTCGAAGTTGGGTTGGTGGTGATGATTGTTTAGAGAAGATTTAAGGTGGATTTGATTTCCTTGTTGTAGGTGTAGTTAGGTTTTCTTCCCTCTCTCTATATTTATTTATTTTTTTTATTTTGGTTTCCAAAACTTGTAACCGGCGGTTTGGGATTGAAGTGGAAACACTATGCGTGTGGGTTGGGAAGGAAGGAGACGCTAGCGCATGCGCGGCGGTTTTGGGCCCAAGCCCGGTTTGAATTTCGAAATTTTCTCGATTTTCGCGACAATTTCAAACTCAATTTGCCGCTCAAATTCTTGGCCCGATTTTGGCAAATGAGTTATGGAAATGATCAGTAGAGAATTTCCAATCCAATGATCCATAAAACACTCAATTCCAACCATGGGTGACGTATAAGAGGGTGGAAGAACGCCTCGAAGTGCGTGTGTGACGTAAGTTATGCGAACGAAGGAAATCTAAGTTTAGATTACATCAACCCAATTGAACTAATGGGCCTAAATAAAACCAATGGAAAGTTCGAGCAATCCCGATGGAAAGATCGACGCCCACCCCAAACAAATTTTTAAACACAAAATTTGTTTACAACGCGTCGTCGTTTAAAGTCGATTCCCAAGACTTGTTGGATTGCTATTTCTATGATTTTAAGAATTTTAATTTTATTTTTATTTGTTTATTATAAGAAACACGAAAAACAATAAATACATAATTCACTTCATAGAGGAACATGACTCAAAAACCGAGAAAACATGTAAAAGTGCAAAACGTGAATTATGTGAACTGTGGACTTAGGATCCGGTACTTACAGCCACACACTCCATAGGGAGGGCCCGGTTACCTGAATGGTGCACTTATCAGTATATGGAAATGAAAGTAAGTACACCAAATGTCAAAGGTCAGTCCTCATAGGTCCTGTAAAAGGACTTCCTCTACATCAGGGGACAGAAGTTCATGAAAATGTTTTAACCGTTGACCATTAACTTGAAAGGTACTGTTGTCATTTGGATTTACCAAGGTAATTGCCCCGTAAAGGGTGAGGATAACTAGAAAGGGCCGGACCCCTGGGAAAACATGTGCGGGGAGTTGTAAAGCAAAACCTTTTGACCGACCAACTCTTCTTTGCTAAAGATAATCATGAAAATGTTAGCTTTATAATCCTTCACGCAAAACGGTTTTTCAATTCTAAACTTGCGTTTGACACCGACCATCAATATTGAAGTTAAGGCTTGTGAAGTTGGCGAGCCAGGTGCTCTAACCATAAGGCAAAATGATGGCCAAAACAAGTCTAAGGACCTATGCAGTTCATAAAACAGACCATAAAGCCTTTGATTTCACAGTTGTTTCTAAAATCTTTTGATTTCCCTATTAAAACTTCTACAGTTTGTGGATGATAAGGAGTTGCCATACTTTTTCAATTAATAAAAAGGTTTTAAAAATGTGTTCCACCATCACGGGTTTATGGTCATTGGAAGTTAGGGCTCTATCCATTAAGATGATCAAACTAGAATATAAATGAAACCGCTGAAACCGGAAAGGACCCATGAAACCAAACGTCGAAAATTTCAACTATCAAGATGGAGGGGCAATGACGAGGAGAAATACCATCGAACCTTAACATGTTTTCATCCCACTAAAATTGTTTTCCAGGTTTAATTTAACTAGACCTATGAACCTTAAAACCCGACAGACAAGGCATAACATCGCATTAGATAATTTACAATGTCCATACCATGGTTTTGAAAAATGGCAATGTTATCGGGGAAAAGAGTTATGGACAGGATGTAGGTTGCATTTTTGTGAACTCTTGCGGGAGAAGGTTGCCTTAACAAGCATGTTTTTTTAGAACAAATGTCATTCTTTTCTATAGTTGAATAAAGTTAACGTTTAATGGCCTAATAAATTAGTTTTTGTCTTGGGAATCCCTAAGGTGCATTACATGAATAGGTGGGGGTTACATACTTAACATTTGTTTAAAATTTCTAATAAAGCGGATTAGTTAAAAGTTGGCTATTTTCAAAGTCTTTAATAAATTCTTAATGCTCTAATAATAATGTGGTTTAGGTGCTATCTCCTCTATTTTTAAGGGGCATTAACCGGTATTTTTAACAATTCCATTTAAATTTTCTAATAAAGTTTATCGTTAGATTTGCAGAAATCGTTTGGTTCCCTCTTTAAAATGGTAATTTGATGGTGGTTTCTTCTATATTTAGTGCAAAACTCTTTTTTTGAAACCCGTTATCGTTAGCATAACATCGTCGCTAGAAATTAATCTTAAAAAGTCTTTAGCTTTTAAAAGAATGGCTAATTTTCGAGGAATGGTGGTAAGCGTTCTATATTTATCGATTAGTTGGTAAATGATGGTTAGTAACTGAATTTTATCATGGTGGTTTAGTTATATTTATTTTTCAAAAGAAAGGGTTCCATTTAGGTTTGATGTTTAACCTGGCATCATTTTAAAAGGTTCTTTAGACGTTTCTTATCGACGGTTATGTTAGAAGCCGGGACCAAATCAACCATGTTATTTTGTAGGTTCTTAAAGTTTAAATATTTCTATTGGTGATGGCTATAGTTGAATTTAGGTTGTCATTGAGGAATGGGGTCTATATAGGCACTAGCTTTGTTATTTCAACCCTTTTTCGGTCGGTTTGTTGTTTTTTGGTTTGGTATTGTCATTTCTAGTATTACCATTTAACATGTGTTTGTTGTTTTAGGGTTTGGTATACTTGTCCGGAAACCGCCTTTTGGTTGGGATTTCTCTTGGCTAATTGTTGTATGCCCCGATTTATGGATTGTAATATCTGTTGGTTTGATTGAGTCATTGATTGGAAAAGTTGTTGGGTAACCTGTATAAAGGCGTCGATACGGTCCGGTTATGTAGGTGTAGTAGTCCGCAGGTGGTGCGGTTTGGAACTATCTCACGTTGATTATTTATGGGTGGGTTTTGATAGTTACTATTGTTAACCGAACGATACCTCTATTGGTATTATAATTATTATAATTATTCTGACCTTGTGCTACACCTTTCGTAGTTTAAGCTTGGTTGTTATAATTATTATAATTTTCGACCTTGTCCCCATCCTTGCCTAGGTGGAGCTTGATTATAGTTGTTTGTTTGCCTAATATTTTGGTTATTAAACCACGGAGTTGTAACTTGTTGATTGTTTAGCCAACTAAAGTTGGGATGTTGTCTCCATGGGGCATTAGGAATAGGATAGTTATTAATGGAGCAAACATTATCTTGCTCTAATTGTTGTTGTTCATAGGCGAGAGGACAATAGAAGTCCAGACGCTTTCGGGACTCAAACAGAAATTACATGGGTTGGAGTTGACATTCCACGGCCGGGAATAGGCTTTTGTTGAATAGAAATAGCCTCTACTTTTTAGTTAGAGATTCGATTAAATTTTTAAGTTCGGGTCGGGTTTCATCTCAAACATACCGGGTGGCCTTAATTGTTGAAGAAGAACTAGCGAGGGGGATATCATCACTCCCAATTGTTATTGCGTTTAGTTTGTTCTTCTAAAATTTTCGAGGCTCCTTTACTTAGGAAACTACCCCATTCATTATGTCAAGGACTTCTTTATGGTGATGTTGAAGTCCTTGAAAAGGCAAACGAACTAACGTGTCTTTTGCTAGGTTATGGTGTGGACACTCTATTAGCAGAGATCGGTGAAGCGATTCCAAGCCTCGAAAATGATTCATGAGGGGTTACATTGCCGGAAGAAATGAATCTTGGAAAGCATTTCATCCGTCTTTAGGGGTGGGTAAAAATGTTCCATAAATAATCCGAACAAGTTTAGCCCACGAGTCCACGAGAAAGTTAGGCGAGTTAACCAAGACGCCTTTATCGGGGTAAGGTGAAGGAAATACCCCGGTTTAATTTGTTCGCACCAACCGTAGGATGATGGAATGTTGTAAGGACTTGTTCAATCCGGACGATGTGTTGGTAAGGTTTTTCATGGCCTAAACCATGGAAAGCGGGTAACAAATTAAATATGTTTGGGGATTCGAAAATCCCCCCGGGTCTCCGCTAGAACGATGCAAGATTTAGGGCTATCGCTCAAAGCTTTGTAAAAGTCGGGAGAGAGGAGTCTCTCTTTCTTCACCCATTATGTCGGGTATGGTTGGTGGAATAGTAGTTAGAGGTGTTATGATTGGTATACTCGATATGTTTGTTTGTTGACGGTTAATTACGTTCGGTGTTTTTCTCCCACCGGACCTTAATCTCATGCAAGTCTAAGTCTAAACACGAAAACAACCCAAACAATCTTGATATATTAGTATGAACCTCTGGCGGAGATGCGAGGTATGGAAGAAAGGAATACCTGAAAGCGTCCTTGCTTCGCTTATGAATAGCGTCTTATTTACGTGTTCGGTGTAAATAACAAGTTAGAACACTGAAAAACTTAAAAATCGAAGTTGAAACAAACTGTAGAAATCGCCAAAAATTTTGCTTAGAGCGAGCGCTTTCGGAGGAGGCGGTGATGCTCCTAGTCAATGCGTGGTCGCGAATTGCTTTGGTAAGAGGGCGGTTTTTCGAGATCGAGATAAAGTGAGCAGGAATTATTTCGGGGAAGAGGGCGGTCGCGCTCAAAGTCCGGACTATAGGTAGCGGCGCCGATCTTCCGTGTAAATTTTCGGTATTTTTTAACGCTGAAACGAATAACCACAGTATGAATCAAACAAGGGTGGGTGGGTTTAATGGGACTTAAAATGACTAATTCTACTATGAAAACAATGCTAAAGTGCAACTAAGATGGCAGCGGACGCCATTTGATAAAAGTTAAAATTGATAGTCTACCTACGAAATGAACGATGAAACTCAAAACGTAAGTAAACTAAAACTATCTTATGATGCTTATATTTATCAAAGTTTCTCTACTCTCAAGTCTATGAGATATAGTGGAGTAGGAAGTTCGTTCCACTCCTAGTGCTCTAGCATGGAATGTTTTCTAATCTAATTAGTCGGTCTTAAGTCAATGAGAGCTTTACGAAGGTGATATGCTACGATACTTACTGAATTTGATTACTTGACTTTAACTACAAATGCTATGGAAATATGATTGTGCTTGAATCTAGATAAAGGATTAGAAGGGAATTGAATCCACCTCGAATCCAACTTAATAGCCTAACATAGATTCTTGTATCTCGATTCTTACGTTTTTACGGCAAGAAATTCGAGTTCTAATCCCTAGTGTTCATGGCATTTCTACCGAGTACTAACTAGCATGTGAGGTTGTCCACCCATTCTCATGGTGAATCACGACCTTCTAGATTGGAATAGATTCTACAATGTTTTTACACTATACCACTAAGTTTTCATCAAGGCTTCATCAACCCCTCTAATGGAGGTTTTAGCCTTGAGTCATCAACCCCTCTAATGGAGGTTTTAGCCTTGAGTCATCAAACCATCATTTCCCATTTCATTATAACTACACATCATATTAAAATTCTAACTTAACTAAATTAACTAACAATGGTTCAATCTATTTAAACTATGGAATGATAATCAACAAGAATTAAAATCAGATCTATAAATTGAAATAACACAATTCGAAATTGAGAAAATAACTATTTTATTTATCTAATCAATCAAGAACAATGATTCAAAGACTTAATCTAAAACAAGAATTGAAAATGGAACTAAAGCTTAATTTAATTAATGAAAATAGATCTAGAATTATCTATATTATTTTAGGTCTAACTAGCTACCATTAACAAAGAGCTAAACTTTGGTTTTATACTTTCAGATCCAAAATCGTGCATGGGCTTGGAGCCATGTTTTGGGCCAGAGAATCAGGCCCAAAACCCAATTCTTTCAGTCCAAAAAGGCCTCTTCAGCTGCAGTTGGCTTCCACAGACTTTTCGTCCACTTCTGCTCCTCTGATTGGGTCAAGGCTTAGACCATTGGAAAACTCTTTTCCGATCCGTCGTTTTGACATAAGGTAGGCCCAATTCGAGGTCCGAGTCCAAAGATATGGCTTTCGGAAGTTCTCACGACTTATTATCTTTATTTCGGCCCGTGTCGAATTTTCAGCTTTTGACCGGGCTTTAGGAAGGCTTTATCTTCTTGAATCTTGGCCTTTAATCACGGAACTCCTTAGTAACCGACCTTTTCTCCTTTATCTCACTAAAGTGGCACATTTACGCACATAATGGACTTTGAAGCTGAAATGCATAAAAACACGTAATCAGTGTTAACTCTTAATTATTACTCACATAATTGGTCCAAAAGTATGACTGTTAAAGGGTTAAAACTACAGTTTTGGGCTCTTATCATATAATTTCCCAACATTACTCTCATTGACTTTGGATAGGACCGATAATCTTAGAAAATGCTAATATTAGATAACTAGGAGTGGAACGAATCTTCTACTCCAACTCTATTGCGATAGCATTCGAGAGTAGAATAACTTTGATAACACTCGAAAAGATTAGTTTTAGTTTTACTTGTGTTTAAGTTTCATCATTTATGCATAGGTAAAACTATCGTTTTTACCTATATCAAATGGCGCCGCTACCATCTTAGTTCCCGTTAGTATTGTTTTCTTTAGTATTGTTTGTCTTACAAAGTCCCATAACCCACCCACCCTTGTTTGATTCTAATTATGGATTGTTTGTTTCAGAACTGAATTTTTCCTTGCAAGAAGAATACCGGGCGACCAGCCGCCAAGGCAAAACTTCGGCCCCAGCGGCAAAGCGCTGGACCTTGAGTTTTAGCGACCAGCCATTCTGCCAAAAAGGCAAAACTCGAGCTCATAAACTGCGACGATGGTTCGATGTCCTTGTCTTTTGGCCATCTTTCTGTTGAGGTAAATGTTTTTAAAATGATGAAACAGTTACCAGACTCGTCTGTAGATGGGGAGGTTAGCATGATCGAGAGCTTAACTCAAGATTATTTTAATAACACGTTTCCAGAAAACCATATGCATAAATTCCTTTCTTTTGGAAGTGCAGATTTCGCCGACGACTCCTACTTAGAGGAAGTCAACACCATCTTCGAGTCTACACCTATCGTAGACCCTTCTATTGCTCCATCTATTGATTTTGAAGACATGTTGCCTAAGCAAGTCTTTATTACTCAGGATGAGGACCCTCCAGAAGCATTTATCGACATTCCCACCACCCCGGTGCTTAAACCACTTCCGTCTGAGTTAAAGTATATTCAACTTGATCCGAATGGTAGTCACCCAGTAATAATATATTCTCTATTATCTAAGGATGAAGAGGCACGTTTGATTAGGGTGATTAGGGAACATTGTTCTACGATTGGTTGGTCCCTAGCAGACATTAAGGGAATTGACCATAATGTTTGCACTCATCGCATCCATTTGGAGTATAACACAAAGACTTCTCGCGAACCTCAGCATCGCTTGAACCCTGCCATGAAAGTGGTGGTCAGGGAAGAAGTCTTATGGTTACTCGACGCTAGCATCATATACCCAACACTACACCATAATAGGATATTTGCAACACACACCTTTTTTGCTTTGCAACGGTTATTTACCGTTAGTAAATTGCCAACGCTAAATAAGCGTTGGCAATGTTGTAAAGCGTTGGTTTATTTGAGTGAATTTCGGAATTAATTGCTAAGCTTTTTAAAAGCGTTGGAGAAGTGTTACAAATCCAAAAAACCAAAACAACTTCGAAATTTCAAAAATAGGGAAACAAAAAAGAAATCGTCGTCGATATGTCAAAATAGAAAACCTCTCTTTCTCTCTCATAGCCGCTGGGTTAGGTTAGGGTTTTCTTTGCTAGTGACCCTCGGCCCTCTTTCTGTCCTTCAACCCCTCCTCCTCTTTCTGAAAAGCACAAAGTCGAATACGAGGTTCATCGTATGGTTGTTAATCGCGATCCCAAGTTCACAAACTTTGTCGAGGTTTCTTTCTATCGACTTATTACTTTCAATTTTTATTATTGTTTATTATTTATTAATTCATGTCATGGCCTTTCCAGTTTCGCACACACAAGGTTATCTACCGGAGATATGCTGGACTCTTCTTCTCCATGTGTGTTGACATTACTGATAATGAGCTGGCTTTATTTGTCGAGATTTTGGATCATTTCTTCAGCAACTACTTCTGTGAGCTAGATTTGGTCTTTAACTTCCACAAGGTACCTTTTCTTTCACTTACTCTTTTGTCTCATCATGGTTTATCATGGTTTATCTGATTTTTATTTTCTCTATAAAGGTTTATCTCATTTTGGACGAGTTCATTCTTGCTGGGGAGCTCCAAGAAACAAGCAAGAAGGTCTGTGATACTGTTTTTAGGATATTAATATCAGAGCTTTATCAAACCAATTGCTTGTGCCCAGATATTAATCTCAGAGTTCATTCTCGAATTGGCCGTTTGGTTCTTCCGAAAGCATGTGCTGAGGTAAGTTCCTACCTATTTTGCGTTGTTTTCCTAAATTGATTTTATGCTGATTTAGTGTTGTACTATTTATATTGAATTGTTTCCCATTTGGAGGAATAGAATCAATAATATCACAACGCACAGGAGAAGAATATGCCTTCAATAACAAGTTCGTCTTTATATACATGTCCGATAGAAGAATATGTAAGCGTTCTGGGGTTTAGTGTTGATTAAGAGTTCTATACTTAAAACTAATGTGTTATATATTATTTTTTTTCATACAGAAACCAGGGATCGATGATTGTGTAACAATCCCAGGTAGGTTGTGTATTGTTTACTAATTTGGATGCTGAAAATGATACAAGGTGCATTAGTTTCTTCAGCCCTGATTGTTTTTCTTATATTTTATCATAGTTTGTTATATATTTGTTTGGGTTTTGCTTCAAGCATCGTTTTCATCTTGCAAATAGGTAGGATGTGACAGGAACAAAGAATGTTTATCATTGGCGCGACAATTGAAACACGGTCATATTCATGACGAAGACAACTTTTCCTGATTTCTCTTATTCATATTCATATTCATGACGGACATTTTTGCCACAATGCCACTGTGGGTTAGCTTGAATCTCGAGCATTATTCATTTGTAGATAGTTATGCAAAAGCCAATTTTCTCCCTCCCCTATCCCCATCACCACCAAACCACTTTAATTTTATGTTTTTAGTTACAAAAGTAAGTATTTTGAGGCGCATCGTAACACCCCTAATAGCCAAAGCTTTTGTCTTAGGACCACAGGATGAATAGAATTCAAGACAACATTCTTCTTTTTAGGACCTTGTAATTCAATCGAACTCTGGAAACACTCATTTTGTATCATTTTGGACCCACATTATTGTCCTCTAAAGAGAATAATAGGCGAGGCCTCGTTATCTACCTCAGAAGAATGAAGGCAACTTACCTCATGGGCCTTTTAAGCACATGACCAGATCAGGAAAAAAGAAAAGAAAAAGAGAGTGGGACAGATGTCAAAACAGTAACAACTCACAACGTACCTTTTTCAAACCTGAAAATTAAGGATAAACAAATATATAACTGAAGAATGTAATAGTCTTCACACTTGAAAGACTAGACTCCAAAAGTCCAGATCGAGATACGGTTTACTTTTAAACAAAATGTGACTTTTTTTACCTCATTGTTTTCACATTTTCAATCTTCATCTATTTTACCCTTTCTAGCTAATAGGTCTTGCACTACATTTTTACTTAATATATATATATAGGATGGATAAAGAAGCATTTGGAATTACTTGGTTTTCAAGCATAAGCTATAACAGCCGTGGTGGACTGTAATGATTTCTTTGGTAAGTAAAGTTTCTTCTAATCTTCTTTCTTAAGTTATATATAAGGGAATATAATAATAATAAGGTCCCCACATTTGACATTGCTTTAAACCTCTTTATTACTCATTACTTTAATATATATAACTAGTCTTATTAGATATGCTTTATGATTAGTTTAAGCAAAAAAAAAGGGTGAGTACTTGTTAATTAATATTGTTGGTGCAGGAGATTATGGGTGTGGGGTGGGGTCATTAGTTGGAAAGGTTGTTTATAATTGTATGTGGTATAATAGTATATACAACTTGAATGCAACCACCTTATGTCTTCCTCGAAGTCATCATCTCTAATAATATCACCCCCTTCTTTTTTCAAAAACCAGTCATGCTTGCATTCAAAAATCTCTTGCGAAAACTGTGTTTGTAGATGGGGCGATAGGCTAAGGGTTTATGAGAGAACTTGTAGATAGGGTGAAATCTGAGAAGTGACTTTCTGCCCCTGTCAAGTTTCTTTCCGAGTCCCAAATGAATTTACTTGTTTACTCCCGCGACTCCAAACAGGTAACTCTAAGGTGGCTGACTGTTAAATCTGTAAAAGTAAATACCCCTGTGATGAGTTACCTGAATTTCTACTTTCTATTTCTGAAGTTGTACATTGTTGTTTTTGTTCTTCCAAGTTTCAACTCTGTCATTAAATCACCCTACTGTAGTATTGTGGCTGCTTGATTTAGTGGTGTTGACCTCATCACGTTTTGTTTTTCTACAGCTTCATGAATGCTTTGGTTCAGCTCTTGGTGCGATGGGACCGAAGCGTTTCTTAGTTCTTCTACCCCTTAACCTGGAAGCTAAAGACCCATCTAAAGCCAATGTGTGGTTGTTTCCTATACTGAAGCAATATACTGTTGGTGCTAGTTTAAGCTTCTTTGGGAAGTCCATCTTGGGCAAGGTTGGAGAGTTAAGACAAAAGTCTCAGATGGTATGAACCTTATCATTTTAGATTGATTGCGTTTTCTTTCTTTTATGTGGCCTAACTGTATGCATCGTATGCTTGACAGCTTGAGCAAGAGGGACAGATTTATTCTTCAAGGAGTGCAGATGCACTTATATACCCTCTATGGTCCTTGTTACCTGCCTTTTGTAATTATCCTTTAGACACTGCTAGTAGTTTCAAGGATCTGAAGAAAGGATTGTGTGATGCGCTTCGTGATGAGCCTGATGTGCGTGGCATAATCTGTTTGAGTCTACAGATTCTCATTCAACAGAACAAAAGTTTGTTGGAAGAAAAAAATGATATGCTCAATGATGACATAAGCATTGCTGTACAAAGAGCTAAAGCAACTTATACCCCTCAAGTTGCAGCCGAGAATTTGAATGCATTGAAGTTAGCTGCTCATGAATTTTTATCGGTATTATCCGGCGTCTTCGTGAAATCAACAACTGATAGTGGTGGATGTGTGCAGGTATTTGCATATGCTTGTTACCTGCTTCATTGAGATAGATGTATTTATTGCATGGATTTCCCTTGTTATTTTTCTTAGTTCAAAGTCTGCTCACAAGTTTCATTGTATCTTTAGTATTCACACGTTCATATAGGTATGTAGTAAAGTGTATTTCGTGATACCCCTCAATTGACCCACCTGGAAATGTTGATAAGAGCTGATCTTTGTGTGGGGCAGTCTCGTCACCTGCATATAGACAAAATCACATAGTTAATAGTGAGGATTGAAAATTTGGACATTGTAAACTTTTATCCATTCATCATATTTTTTGTTAACAATGTGTGAGAGTTAGTGTGATTTTTGTTAACAATGTGTGAGGGTTAGGAGACGTGACATTAGTGTAGAGTGTGTGAGAGTTTGGTTTGCAACCCATGTGGAGCTTGAGCACAAAATAGGCAAAGGGAAAAATGTGTATAATGTTATCTTTTGTTTTCACAGTGACACAGAAATTCACGAACCTAAAGATAAAACCCACTCTCCATCACACACTTGACAAGAAATATGCACAAAAAGAAAACATATCCAGAGTGAGGAAGGGTCATCACTTGAACAGAAAATGTTAACAATGTTGAGATGATTAACAAACTATTAATGACAGAAAACGATAGAATGGGATAAAGACTTCGAAACTTGATACCATTTAATGCTGATTACTTGAAAATTGTGAATTTAAAATAGTAGTAGTTAGATTGCGAAATATGAATACATTTAGGTGAGGCTCGACTCTAGATAAATGAACAAAAACACCTAGAAACGGGATTCACAATATATTTCATGGTCTTGTTTATTTCAAACTAGAAAATAGAACAAAATTTCTTGAACTGCCATATATTTCTGCATGTTATAGTCAATGGATCACCCGACTGGATAATAAATCATGAAACTTTGCTCCTTAAGGCATAGAACAAAAACCTAATAGTTCCACACTTCCACGTAGCAGTAATCTATATACACCTCAAAACTCGATCTATTCGATAAGAATTCTAGATATTAGGTGCTCATCAGCTAATGGGAGTCCAAAGTCTACAACTATTGTTCAAAAAACCAGACCCATTCTTTAACTACGGCCTACGAGTGACCTTAAGTGTACGCTGGATGGCAAACTTGGTTCAGCAAACTTGGTTCCAAACTTTATTTAAGTAAAATATACTCATCCCAAAAAAATACAACATTGAATATCATATACTACCTAACATCAGCCATCATTCCATCAACGCATTTTAGTTACAAACATGCATTATTAAGTCCACTACCATACTAAAATCATACTTTTGCCATATTCTTATAACAAGCTATGCCACCTTCCAACTAGCATTATCCTAACAAATAAATAACAGCAAAAAGACAAATATACCCATACTAAACCTTGATAGATGGGATTGGAATGCTGCCAAAGTATCTAGTCCATTGACAAAAGAGATGGAAGAATCTCAAGCTGCTAAACAGGTATGGTTTTGTCTCTTATTGGTCTACTTTATTGGGATACCATAGTTGTTAGTTTTCTGTCTTTTGTTGGATATTTATATGATAGGTGCCTCTTTTAGCACCTTGCTAAGATGGACCTATAATAATAAGGGTGAAATACAAATACTAGTGCGAGAATGAAGTAGCTTTTACAGATTAGGAAAAAAGATATTTATTCGAGTTATTAGAACTTATGGATGGCAAAACTCCGTCATTAGATGCCCTGAGCCCCAACTCCAGTCCATTTAGGCACATTATAATGTTGAATAGGGTAACAGTCTATCTTGTAATGATCAGGCAAATTTCATGTCTGATAAAAACTCATATTGTGGATGTGCAGGCAGAGAAAGATGCCAAGAGGAAAGCAAAAGCCAAGGAGCTGAAAAAACTAAGGAAAGCAAAAGAAAAGGCTCAGGTGCTTAATTTCTAAGTTTTGGGGAATTCCTACTACTTTCTGGCCCTTTTTGGCTTTCCATTCCTGTTTTCAAAAAAAGATTTGTTTTAGGATTGTTGTACTTGAACTTTATTGGTTTATCAAACAAATAAAATAAAAAATACTTGAATTTTATGAGGTTACAGTACAGGTAAGTCATTGCTTTATCAAGTCTATGATTGTTTAAAATGTCTATGGGTATAGTTGTTGACCTGGAATTGTTATTAGCTGTAGTTGATGATGTTTCAATATTTCGTGCTGATTCCAATTGTGTATCATCTAAAGGGATGAAAGTAGAAATTGTTTTTGTCGACTTAAATCTCAAAACTAAAAAATTTGACATTCAGCTCAATGAGCAAACAACCCGCACTTTACTGTACTGCTGTACTTCGATTGGGATACCACTGTAAAGCTTAGTTCCTATATTCTGGTTTACTTACCATTTAATTGACCTTGTTCAGAAACAAAAGTAGTAGTAGATTTCTCTTTACAGTGCAAAATATTCTGTCAAAAAATAGTGCTGTATGACTCAATCTAACATTAATATAAGTCTCTAAGAAAAATAGTTTATAAGATAATCTACCAAGTCATATTACTTAGTGTTATTGTTTTGGTCTTGTCCTGGTTCTGAGCTTCAGTGGACTCTGCAGGCCCAAGCAGTACTTGCCCAAAATGCTCCTAGTGTTTCACACAATCAAAGAGCTATTCCAGGTATCAAGACAGAGCCACGCACTAGCAAGGGAGTACAACTCTCTAAAGAGGTGAGTTTGCAATTATATTAAGCTTATAATTTACCTATGAAAAGAGAATAGTCACAGTAATCTACTTGTATTGCAGTGCGGTCCTCAGTTAATATCAGTTTGAATAAACAAATTTAATTATATTTTCCTGTCTTTCCAGGAAGAACTAAAAATGGCGCAAGTTGCAGAGAGAGAAAAGAGAGCCGCGGCAGCTGAGAAGAGAATAGCAGCTGCTGCCGCCCTCAGTGCCTAGGGAACAAGCACAAGTGTTGTACCGAGCAGTTCAGAACTTCCAAAAGGTGCAGTGAACGACCTTAACTGTTCCTGCTGTAATGTCTCCTTATCTGGTAAAGTTCCCTTTCATCGTTACCACTACAACTACTGCAGCATGTCTTGCATGCATGTACACAGAGAGATGCTGGAAGATGGATAAACTAGTATACTTGTTTCCTATATAGTATCTGTGATTCTACCTTTAGGTCTGCAGCTGTATACAACTTCATTTAAATCATCTAAAAAGTTCCATTCATTGCTCGTCGTGTATGCATAAATTGTTCTTGCGATTGTATTTTGCACATCTTAAATAGTTTTGGTGAGGAACATTACGATTGACTCGACCACATTGTGCCCTTGGTCATGTATCCGGTCCATTAAATCTCGTTGGAGATGGATCCAGTCATATGACCGATAAACGGCTGCGCTTTATTGTGGATGCGAAACAACTAACTACCGTTATAACTGGCCGCTCTTGACACCCTAACGATTATTATGGCCAATGATGCACTACGATATCAGTATATCTTTGAGGGGAGGGTGGTCAAGTAATTAATATCAAGTATTTAATTAATTGCATGAATTTAATTAGTATGATTGTTTTTTCGAGTTCATTATTTGTTTTGTGATTTTTTTCGAATTAGATGGGCTTTGTGGAGAGGCACTAGGATTTATATTGAGTGAAGCCATCGTCACTAATGCTTGTTATTGCATTTTGAAGATTCGAATTGCTAGGAAAATCGTGATAGAAATTTGTAACTCTTAGTAAATCGAATTTGTAATCCTCAAAACTCTTTTGAAGTTATATATATATGATTCAATGAATATAATATTTTTTCATGCGTTTGCTTTGTGTTTATTTTACTTGTCAAATGATCTGAAAAAGTATTGGTAATTTTATTTGTTTTTATATGAAACCGGGGAGGTGCGAGGTTTAGGGCATGAAAAAAATTAAAATAATTTTTTTTACTATATCAACACATTAGTAACGGTTGTAAACCGTTGCAAAGCAAAAATTAAATATTAAAACATCATCAATAATCGATTTACAAATCAAATTACATAGCGCTTTTAACCGTTAGTAATAGTCACTTTTGCAACGGTTAATAACCGTTGGAAAATTTGGTTTGCAACGCTTTTAACCGTTAGTAATTGTCACTCTGCAGCGGTTAATAACCGTTGGAAAATTTTGTTTGCAATGCTTTTTAACCGTTGCAAAAATTTCAAACGCTTTACCCACGCCCTATTTGCAACGCTTAAAAACCGTTGCGAAAATTATTCGCAACGGTTTTTTGCCGTTGCAAATAGCCTGTTATGGTGTAGTGCAATCTCTGATAGTGAATGGGTAAGTCCCATTCATGTGGTTCCTAAGAAATCAGGGATTACCATGGTACGTAATGCCAAGGGTGAATATGTTGCCACTTATGGTCCTTTGAAATGGAAGATCTGTATCGATTACAGACGCTTAAATGCCATGACACGAAAGGATCATTTTCCTTTGCCCTTTATAGATCAAATGCTAGAACGTCTAGTTGGTCATGCTTTTTATTGTTATTTGGATGGCTACTCTGGCTATTTTCAAATTATTATTGATATTGATGACCAAGAAAAGACTACCTTCACATGTCCTTTTGGAACATACGCTTATAAACGAATGCCTTTTGGCCTTTGTAATGCTCCTGGTACCTTCCAACGGTGTATGCTTCATATATTTAGTGACATGATAGAACGCTTCATGGAAGTGTTCATGGATGATTTTTCTATCTATGGAGACTCGTTCACTGACTACCTGTCTAACTTGTCTAAGGTTTTGACACAGTGTGAAGAGAAGAGTCTGGTTTTGAATTGGGAAAAATGTCATTTCATGGTGAAAAAGGGAATAGTGCTAGGTCACATTGTATCTAGTGATGGCATTGAAGTAGACAAGGCCAAACTAGATACGATAGTGACTCTACCTATACCATGGACTGTCCGTGATATTAGAGCCTTTCTAGGCCATGCAGGTTTTTATAGGCGCTTTATCAAAGATTTTTCAAAAATAGTTAGGCCTTTAACTAATCTGCTTTTAAAGGATGTCATATTTGATTTTAATTTTATCTGTAAACAGGCTTTTGAAACTTTAAAAGCCGCCTTAACTTTTGCACCCATTATACAGCCTCCCGATTGGTTTAAACCTTTCGAACTCATGTGTGATGCTAGTGATTATGTTGTTGGTGCTCTCTGTCTTGGGTCAGAAACTAGATAATAAATCTACTGTTATTTATTATGCTAGTAAAACTTTAAACGATGCTCAAAGGAATTATACAACTACTGAAAAAGAATTTTTAGCTGTCGTTTATGCTTTAGATAAGTTTCATCCTTATTTGGTTGGTTCTAAGACTCTAGTTTACACGGACCATGCAGCCCTTAGGTACCTTCTCGCAAAGAAGGATTCTAAGCAAAGATTAATCCGATGGATTCTTCTCCTGCAAAAGTTCACATTAGAAATAAAGGACAAAAGAGGGGTAAAAAATGTAGTTGCCGACCACTTATCTAGACTTACAAATGACGATGATAGTAATTCTGAGTCCATACTAGACTCTTTTCCTGATGAGCATCTTTATGCTATTTTTTCTGCACCATGGTATGCTGACATTGTAAACTATTTAGTGTCTGATACTATTCCTGCTGATTAATCAAGAAATAAACGTAAGAAGTTCTTGGCCAGAGTTAAGCTATAATACTGGGATGAGCCCTACCTCTTTAAGTATTGTATGGATCAGATTATTCGTCGTTGTATTCCCACTGTATTCCCCAGTGGGAATACAATGAGGTTCTCTCATTCTACCATGACAAAGAGTGTGGTGGACATTTTAGTGGTATGAAAACAACTACTAAAATTCTTCAATGTGGGTTTTATTGGCCTACTCTTTTTAAAGACACTACAATAGAGCATGGTTTTAGCAGCGCCATACTCCATCGCTAAAGGTGCCTTTGAGCGTGGCAAAAGATCTGTCACAACGCACCAGATGGCGTTGCAAAGGCGTGGCTAAAAAGTGCGTCTCAAATACTCAAATGCAACGCCAAAGGTGGCGTGGCAAATGTTCCTAGTTTGTTCTGCCGAGGGGTCTTTGCTAATACACTAATTCCGTTGCTACTTCATTTATTAAAATTAAATTAATTGCAAATTTTTTTCAAACTATTTGCAGTGCATGGCGTCACAAAAGAGAGCCTGTAACAACTAGGATGGCGTTGCAAAAGTGATACCTTTAGCTACACAACTAGGCGTCACAAAAGGCAACCTTTTGCAACACTATTTCAGTTGCGGAAAGTTTAAATATTTGCCTACATAGTGCGGGAAATTTAAATATTTAGCTGAACATTTGGCATGGCAAAAGACGTCCAAAAATTTAGCCACACACCAAGCGTGGCAAAAGATGTCTACATTATTGTAGAATCAAAGCTTTTAGCTATACCAAAATTGTTGCGAATGATATAAACTCCTGTGCTTTATTTGGGACGCATTTAGCATTGCAAATGGTGCAATTCATACATATACCTGTACATTTCCATTTTACATAATCCTGCCCAAAACAATTTTTATAGAACACAGTAACCCTATAACAATTCACCACAAATCATAACAAAATGAATTTCATTACTAAATCATTCAATACAAAAGATCTTAAAGAATTCACATAACTATTTTTTACGAAAAAACATCGTCTCACATCGTCCCAACTGTCCCTTAGAAATCTAACAGTGATAAAAGAACAAAACTCACCCTCTATTTTTTAATATATTACAATACACTCACGGAGGTTACGAAGAAGTACTAGCATGCAGTAGAGCTGAGAACTCTACGACAGGAACTTACCAGGAAAGAATACAATTAAGCCCTCATCTTTTGGAACTACATCCATGACTATAGAACTAGGGCTTGATGGAGTATTTCAAGGCGTTCTCGCTTCAAGGTCACCCTCTTCATCCCTTCCTCCTTCAATAATGATCGTGGAAATCTTCAGCCCTAACAAAATTTCCAGCCGGAACCAATCGGGGCCCGATTTCGTGGGTGCGCTTTGCATCTTGTTCAAGGAAAGGTTCACTTCATTGAGGTATATGGATGATGAAAGCTGCTTGTTCCCACACTTCCTTCAGTATATAAGCGACCCTTCATAACCGATGAGTAGCAAAAATTCAGAGCTAATGTCACAACAAGGAGAATCTGAGAGGGTACATTTATAAAGAGCGGATGCATCGACCGCATAAGCGGACAAATAAATTACCACTCATCCAAGATATCTTGCTAAGTTCCCTCTCGCTTCCCAAATTTGAAGTGTTCCACGTTTTCATTTTACTGTACATGCAATAGAGTTCATTCCATTATCAATAATTTATATGGGATAACACTATAGGGAAATATCAATGTCAGGCAGTGGATATGAAGCTAGAAATGAGATTTGAAGAGCACAAACAAGAAAGAGCATTTGACAAACAAATACTTCTATTGGGCACATACCACAAGAGTTAGGACTAAGAAAAAAAAATCACAAAATAAGAATTATTAGTCACTTCATGACAAGGCTCTCATATTAGACTGAGAATTTGTCTCATTTATTATTGGAATCATACATCTCCAAATCTTGTTCTACCGAATTCGTCCTATTAGAACATTCATGTAATTAAACTTACCTTAAATAGTAGGCTTTGTATTTCTTTGGACCTTCTTTGAAAGAGAACCGACAAGCCATTGCTTAATCAAAATGTCCGTGAACTAGATGAACAACCAACAAATCATAATCATAAGGTGAGTATCAACATAATTTACTCAGCAGGTGTAGATAGAAAAAAACAAAATGATAAAACAAATCCCAAGACCTCAAGAATTCTAATCAGTATCTAAGCCAAGCAACAATTACATGCTTTTGCATCAAATCCCAACCCAAGTAATACACAAATTTTACAGATACACTTTCAAGAATTCTTAAAAGTCAAATATGAAGTCGTCACCATGTTGTGAATGTTGTCCTTCCATTGTTGACCCAAGTACCATTTTATTTTTCCCCACAATCATATGTTTTGCATTGAGTTTTATAGTTTTACACAAAGGCAAAGGACAAACATCACACCATCACCAGAAAGCAAGACAGACAGAAAAACACGGACTCAACATCCCCAGAGACCCAAAAAACAACACCACCACATGCTACAAATGCTAAGCAAAAATGTAAAGGAATATTAAAAGAAAGAAGAACCAACCTGAAGAATGAATGTTTCCGACTTTTATTCTCTAGTAGTAATTTCAGATTCTACACCTGTAAAATAAATTAAAAGAACCAACCAGAAAAATTAACCCAAAAAGAATCCAAAACTAAAACCAATTAACCCCGAAAAGAGTAGCAACCAAAAACTCGAAGCTTGGCCGGTTGATTGGCACTTAGTCCAATTGAAGTGAAAGTGTAGGGCGCTAAGAAATATATGCAATTGAATCTTTATTCGATGGTTTTCTTTTTGGGTTTTCTTTCCGGCCCCTTATGCTCAACCGCCCGCCTTTTGCACGGTGCTCATGACGCCACGGATGGATAACGAGCCCACCTTCACAACCTATTATTTTTTCCACCTTAACACCGATTCACCATTGTATTTCTCCACGAATCATATCATGGAAGATGCGTCTCGACACCTAGCCCGGGAGACTAAGAAGGTGATAGCTACTCTGCAGGCCAAGAACCAAGTATTACATATTATGCCAAGGGAAGCAAATTGTAAATTGTAGGGGCGAATAAAATTTTGCTTCTTCAGTAAACAATATCCATACAATGGAATATATATGTAGTGATGTAGGATTATGTTAAAACAATGTATCCCCGACAAAAACTTCGGATTATTTTGAAACTCTAAAATCGACAAAAACTTCTAACTCCATATTTTTTTTTTCTCTTCATAGAAGACCGGTGGTGATAAGCTTATGCGAAGCATTCGCCGTCCCATCGTAACACCTTAATCCAAATTAACCCCCCCCTTGCGGTGATTGCCCTCAGATTTGAAGTGCATCCGCAATTGATCCCGCAAGGCTTATAATTTCAAATGGGGCCCTGTTTGCTATGGCTATGGCTGTACGGGGACAGGAATCGTGATCCAAAAATTTGCAAATGCCTTCTCGGATTCCTCTTCGTTTTTGTGCAAAAATCGCTCCCACGATTGCTTGGGAAACACACCATGGGTGACATAAGCGCTAACCTTAGTAGCACCATGAGCAGCCAACACTTTCTGACACTCAATAAGGGTCCCTCCTGACTGAACCAAATCATCAACGATAACAACATGGCGTCAAAGAAACTCCCCTCTTTGAGGCGAACAAATCTCTTATCACCTTCACGAACCTTCATGCACACGACCATTGGAAAATGCTACAACTGCTTGTAAAATCTTTTCCATGCACCATCATCTGGAAATGCAATGCTAATATTGTCAGCATCGAGAAGCTGGTGGAGACGTTGTTTCAACAAAGGGATCCCAGTCTCGAAACATGGTAGCACATGATCCCCGAAATAAAATCTTTCCTGCAGAGCATGTATATCATAGATGACTAAACTAGTTGGACCACCCCGTGATATGGGTATATTTGACAATATTCGTGCCATGGTAAATGCAGTTGCTACATCCCCTTCCTCTTCCATGCGCTCAAAAGAACCAGTTGGAAAAGAATGGCAAGACCAATGTAAAAGATGCAACAAACAGCCTTGGGAGGGCAAATATGACAGACAATTGTTCAAATATGACACATGGTGAACTGAAGAAAGCCAAAAATGCAACATGACGGCCTCGAATATCTTGTGCATTGTTGATAAAAAGGTTTGGAAAACCATCATCAAAGCTCCTCCAGTTTATAGACTGAAGTTGAATAGAGTCAGATAATGTTGCAACTTTACGAGCAAGCTCTTCAGACTCAACACAGTAGAATAGTAGTACTTCTTTCTTCTTTGGCATCTCCATCTTCTTCACAACCTATTATTGACAGAGAGTACAACGTACTATGAACACCAACAAAATTCAAAAGGCTCTTTTACTGTCTCTGTTGACTGGGTTTTCAATATGGTGGGCGGCAGCAAGAGAAAAAGATGAGAAAAATAAACCCAATTTAGGGTTTTGGATTTTGGATTTTACTTTTTATTTTTGGTTTTTGTTGAGCCAACAATAAAAATAGGCCCCCCAAAAAAAAAAACCTTTAGAAGAAATTAACTCCGCCCATAAAAGCCCAATAGCAACGGTTCTCTAGCTGCAACACATACTACATCCAATAAAACATGGACATTTACAAAAGGTTTTACAACGAAAAGTGGCGTCACAAATGATTGAGTTAACTTTAAAAAGAACAATGGCGTGGTAAATGATAAAGCCCTCTATAAAAATTGCATTTTCTGTTTTTTGAAAAAAAAAAATTATAACTATTTGCCACGCAAGAGGTGTCACAATAGATAAATTTATGTATAGTTAAGCTAATAACACGACAAACCTTTAGCAGCCCCATATGGCGTTGCAATAGGTGACCTTTAACAACAATTTTTTGGCGTTGCAAAAGGGTGCGCTGCAAAAGACCCCTTTTGTTGTAGTGAGATGCCCAAGTATATTGTAAGACGTGTGTTCGTTGCCAACAACTTGGGCGAATCACAAAGCGTAATATGATGTCATTAAATCCAATCATGGTGGTAGAAGTTTTTGAAGTATGGGGCATTGATTTCATGGGTCCTTTTCCTGTTTCCCATGGCTTTATATATATTCTAGTTGTCGTGGACTACGTGTCTAAATGGATAGAGACCATGACTTGCCGTAGCAATGACCATAAGACAGTTGTTTTTTTTGTTAAGGAGTATATTTTCTGTCAATTTGGCATTCCTAAAGCCATCATTAGTGATGGTGGAACACACTTTTGCAACAGAGTTGTTGCATCTCTAGTGAAAAAGCATGGAGTTATACATAAGGTAGCAACTCCGTATCATCCACAAACTAGCAGACAAGTAGAACTTTCTAATAGGGAAATCAAAAAGATTTTAGAAACAACTGTAAATCCAAATAGGAAAGACTGGTTGAAGCGTCTATCTGATGCCTTATGGGCATACAGGACAAATTTCAAAACTCCTATAGGTATGTCTCCTTTTAGACTTATATTTGGGAAACCTTGTCATTTACCTGTTGAATTGGAGCACTACGCTATGTGGGCTATAAAAAGCCTTAACTTCAATTTTGATGAGGCGGGTGTCAAGCACAAGTTGCAATTGAATGAGGTTGAAAAAATCCGTATTGATTCTTACGATCTCGTGAAGGATTATAAAGCTAACATGAAACGTGTTCATGATAAGCAAATCTTGCACAAAGAGTTTGTGGTAGGTCAAAAGGTCTTACTTTACAATTCCCGTCTACATATTTTTCCTGGGAAATTAAAAACCCGTTGGTCTGGTCCTTTTCTGGTTACTGAAGTCACCCCTTACGGGGCAATCACCTTGGTAAATCCAAAGGACAACAGTACCTTGCTTCCAAGTCAATGGCCAACGGTTAAAACATTTTCATGAGCTAATGTCCCCTGATGTGGAGGAAGTCCTTTTACAGGACCCTGTCTATGAGGACTGACCTTTGTTGTTTGGTGTACTTCCTTTCACGTCCATATATTGGTAAGTGCACCATTCAGGTAACCGGGGCCTCCCTATGGAGTGTGTGGTTGTAAGTACCGGATCATAAGTCCACGTTTAACATAATTCATGTTTTCCACTCTTGCATGTTTTCTCGGTTTTTGAGTCATGTTCTTCTATGGTGTGAATTATGTCTTTATTGTTTTTCATTTTTTTTATATTAAATCTTATTCATAAAAAGTAAAAAATATCAAAACCATAAAAATAGTAATCTAGGAAGTCTCGGGAATCTGACTTTAAAAGACCCACGTTATAACAAATTTTTAAACTTCATTGCCAAAAATTTGTTTGGGGGTGGGGTGTTGGGTTTTCCATCCTTGATTGTTCAATTTTCCATTTTTGTTACTTATGTCATTTAATCATAATTTGATTTGGGTTAACATTACCTATGCATTTAGTTTTCATTCGTATGCATAACTTACGTCATTCACACATTTCAAGGCAATTCTCTCTTGATATGGATCATTCCACGGGTAGATTAGAATGTGGTATGGATCATTGGATTGGAAATTCTCTCATGATCGTTTTCATATCTCATTTGCAAAAATCAGACCAGTAACGAGTCGAGAATTCCAATTTTAATTTTTGCGCGCATAGGGACAAAAATGGGCGTTTTGGAAAGCGAATTGGGCTTGGGCCCAAGTCAACAGTACGAACCAAGAATGCGTCACGTTCTTCTTCTTCCTCTTTCCAATTCCGCCATTACCAAATTCAAAACCCTAACCAAAAAAAATAAACCTAAATACAACCACGCCCAAATTTCAAACCCACTCCAAATCTTCTCTACAACACCCCCACCACCATTTCCAACCTTTTACACCACCAAAAACATAAAAAAAATTCAAAAATTTCGAGCCACCACAGCACCACCTTCCATTGTTTTTAGTGAGTTTGGTTTCAAACTCTTTCCCCACCATATTCAAACCCACAAATCCTTTCAAAACTTCAATGGCTCTAAGACGAAGAATTTTGCCGGAACAAGCTTTTACTGCCGCCCGCTTTACCCCTTTTTTTCATGATGAGATGATTAAGAGGAATTGGAATAGGTTGTGGTACTCGACATGATGATTTCTACCACTCCGATTTGGTCAAACAATTCTATAAGAAGAGAGAGTTGGATGGTCAGAAAATTTTCATGAAGGTGGTTGGGACTAGGAGAGAATTATCAAGAGAGAAGTTGGCTGAGATTTTAGGCATTACGCCTGAATGCCACCTCGAAGCCACCGTGCAGGAATCCTAGTATACTGGAGTTCCTGCATTGATGAAAGACATTGTCATGGAGGGTCAATACAATCTGAATTCCCATTGTGCTCGACAGTCATCTCTGCGAACCAACCAACTGGCTGTAGCTCAGTGGATTAGTAAGAACGTCATTGGGAAGGAGAAAGTGAGCGACATCGGTTTGACATGTCTGCACGTTCTCTGTATATTGCAAGAGAAGAGGTATGAATTCTGTATCCTCAAGTTTTTGATAAATATGATTAGAGGAGTTGGGAAGAGTATTGCACCATTTCCTACTTTAATTACGAAGATAATGTTGTCTTTCGGGGACCAAGAATTGAGTGGACTATGTTGAAATTACATTCAAATGAAATTATTTATACGGAGTGTATCCAAAAGACTTAGAAGTTGCCAGAGGATAGGGTGGTTGATTCGGATGAGAAAATGGAGGATATGACATGTTTGGATGAAGATGCCTTGGAGAGGTGTACATCTGATTTAGAACGCATGTTAGTGCTGCAGAGTGACTTGTGTTGCGTTTATGGTATTTGTGAAGATATACGAGATAGACAGATTATAATTCGAAATAAACAAAATACCCTTCAGACGAGTTTTGAAGTGCTTGATAAGAGCCAGGCGGATTTCCATTATAACATGGAGATAGTCTTCCAGCGTCAGGTTGCGCATTATACAGAGATGAATGCCGAGATAGAAGCACAGCGTAAGTTCAGAGAAGATATGCTTGAACGCTTCCCACCCCATGGGGGTTCTTCTGAGGAGGAGGCATTTGTGAGGCACGAGCGTCGTTGTCAAAGGACGGATGGCTCGGGCCCATCTTCACCCAAGGCCCAATCTCCATCTCAGGGTCCATTTTCATCACGTGGCTAGGTGTTTCGAAATATTTGTTGTTTTGATGTTATTTAGTTTTTTTTTTATTTGTTTTTATTAGTTCGGATGTTAATTTTTCAATTCCGCAGTTAAAATTTGAATTCGGTAGTTAATTGTATTTGAATTTGAATTTTAATATAATTTGATTCTTTTCAAATTATGCGTTGATTTTATTGTTAATCCCCCCTTCTCGAATTGTTTGGGGGTGGTATTATTTCTTATAGCATGTTTTTTATATGATCCAAAATTTATTATATAATTTTGCGATGATTGTTGGGAATGTTGCCGATATGGGCATGGCTATTAGTAGATATTGTGGTAGTGATAAGCGCATAAATATTACATTATTTACGCTCAATTTTATATTAGTTAGTTCATTTAATTTATTCGTTTGATTTAGTTAGTGTATTTTTGGTGGTTTTACAGGAATTGGACTTAACATGATTAAAAGTGTGGAAACTGTCGAGATTCGAGTTGTCAGTGGCATGAGTTCCCCTAGTCTGGTTGGGCCTTGTTAAAGCATGTGAGTAAAGACAAGAGGAAATAAAAGAAAATGGAATTTGGGCCTAAAGTTTAGTCTAGGTCCAATAGCCTAAGACTGGACCATGTGTACCAAGCCAATTCTTAGCCCTTAAATAGATCAGCCCATATACACTAAGGCCCGTTCCCACCTTAATGCCTAGCTACCGGACCACCGAATCAGTCCTTAAGACTCTTTCCTTCTCCATCGCGAACAGACTTCCAAATCCCTCAAATCCCGCCTTTACAAATTCGAACCAAACAATTAAACAACCCACACTCTTCCTTACCATAAACGCTACCTACTCTCGCTACTACCGAAGGAAGGAATTTGTTTCCTTCTAAAAAAGGACTCTCACGAATAGGAAAGAAAACAAAAACTGCCGATCCCATACCCGAACCAAAAGGAGAAACTGCTGAAAGGGGGATAAATAGAGGCTTTAGAGCACAGAAAACGAGGTGGCTGGGGCTGGAAAAAGAGCAGTAAACATAGCAGTGAAGGAAGGCTCTCGTCCCTTATGCGAATTGAGAGCGCTGGAAAAACAGCACAGCAGAGGAGGCGCGGCTCTTGGCTGAAACGGAGGTTGGAGAGTGCAGGCCAGAACAGAATAGGCTGAAAAACGCAGAAGAGAAAACCGGAGAATAAAGGCTGGAGGTCGCTGGAGCAGTAAAAGGGCAGCAGGAAACACAGCAGTGAAGGAAGGCTCTCTTGGCTGGAAGAAAAGGAGAACAGAAAACCAGAGAGTAGAGGCTGAAGCTGGAAATCGAACCAGAGAATAGAGGCTCCGGAACGCATGAGTTATTCTTACCTTTACCTTTGTTTAAGTTCAATTGTTATTATGTCTAGCTAAACTTTTAAAGCTAGGGCTATGATGAAGCCCTAGCCTTGATGTATTTGTTTTATGATTGGGTTTCGGTTGTTTCACATATACAATTTACTGTTCAATCTTCTTTTGTCGCATTCTCGATTAATAGCTAGTTTTGTTTGTGCACCTTGTATGTCAAGCATCCTAGGTAGTGTAAACTGATCAGCTAATAATCATAGCCTGAGTTCCATTGCCAATATCATATTTGGATATTATTTGTGCCTTAAAAAGACAAATAATCTTTTACGTTTCATCTTTTGTGCTAAATTTTGAAAGATGTTTTTATATACAATTAGCGTTGTCACGATAAAATCCCGAGAAGCACTGATTTCTCATTCGGATGTTTCTCGTATTAATTTGAAACATTGAAACGTAGTCTTAAAATATTTACTAAAAGGTTTAGCGGCGGAATCTAAAGTCCTAGTATTTCTCTCCAATCGTTCGTTTAATCTTAATTGTTTTCATAGATATTAGTTTAGTTAAATTGTGCTAGTAGTAGTCAATTCCAACCTTCTCTAAAACAACATTGTTCGAATTAGGATAAATAATAAGTTAGTACTCAGTTGTTCCTAAAAAGCAATCCCTGTGGGATCGACCTCGTTCTTGCGCACCTATTACGATAGACCTCGTGCGCTTGCGAGTATTAGTATAAGTAAAGTAGGGTTTAATTAGTCTATTTATTTAGGCTAGTTAAATTCCTATTAGGTAGGATGAAATCCAAATGAGTTAGGCAGTTACTATCCTAAATTCAACCTAAAAGATATTGGGTTTGTTTTGGAATAGAGAATATGGGTTGTCTCCATTTTCAGGTTTGGAAATATTCTGTTTCCGGCAATTGCCTTAAAACTTTTTGGCAACTTGCTGATTCGTTTTGGAAACTCACAACCTGTATAAACCTACTTCATTCTACCCTCACAACCCACACTACATCTCACTTTCATCTCTCAACTTTCACTCCCAACTTTCCCTCTTTTCTTCTTCACTTTAGCACTTCAGTTGCACGGACCGCGCCTGTGCCTCAGTTGAGCGCCACTGCGCTTCCCCACCTGTAACTCGAAATTCACCAGAGCGCGACCCGTGCCCACACATAGGCAAAAAGTGAGTGCGCCCTGTGCCTAAGTGCCTAGAACTCGATCGTAGTTAGAGTGTACCCCGAGCCTACACAAGGCTTAATCAGAGCGCACCCCGCGCCCTAACCTCCTTAGGCACGAAAAATTCTGAATTTTTGTGGGTTGTTCCAGGATCGGTTGCAGCTGTTCTGGAGAGTAGTGTGGTGATGATATCCCCTCGTATCATACCAAAACAGTCTTTTGAAGACTTGTTCCAAAGTGACGCTTATGGTGCTTGGTTTCGCGAGGTTATAATACAAGTAGGCTGGGAACCGCTAATGGTAAGACTTGATGAACTTTATTCTCTCGCACTTACATCTTATTTTTATGATAATTATAAGTTCTTTGATAGGCCAGATGGAGAACAAGTGTTCTCCATCACCATCGGGGATGAACTAATGGAAATTTCCAAGTTCTTGTTAGCCTTTGTTCTTGGACTTGCTATGCCCGTTGAAATACAAGACTCATAGGCCTATTTGGTAGATAATATGTACATGTATAACTATGAGGATTTTCATGAGCATTACGGGGCAGGAATCTTTAGGATAGAGGACCAAGGGGATTATAACGTCGCCTTTGGTATCTTGTCTATGAACGTGGGCACTGTTATGTTTTGGATCATGTTAAACATATCATTATAGGGGAATGACATTATTCTTCTGTGAATGACGAAACTTGTGATATTTTCCTTGCTTTAGCTGGGGGACGTATACTCTATGATATTCCCCAGACCCTAATGTCTAGTTTAGCCCGAGCCTATAGCAAGAGGCATAAGTACCTTCTTATGCTTGTTTTAATTTGCCGTATTATGCTATGTTTCTTCCCTGTTTTTTGTGCCCACTTTATGGATTGGGTTGGGGTCGACATTATGAGACCCACCAATTGTATTATTCGATCTTTTTCGTGCAATGACTTGACAAGGGTGGAGGATACAACATCATCAGGTTGCACCTTACACCCTATCCGACCAAGTGGCGCTTGACAGGTTAGCTATAGTAGATGATAAGTGGCATGAAGCCTGGCAAATCATCATGGCGTGGCAGGATGCGAAGGAACCTCATTTCTTTTTTGAAGATGAGGAGGATGACGATTAAACGAGAGTTAAGGTAAGTTTTTAGTTTCAGTTAGTGTCTGCTTATGTCCCAAGCAATTTAATTCTTGTTAACCCCATAACGGGTGGAACTCACATAGAGTTGCGTCTGTTTTTCTTTTTCTATATTAGTATGTTTTAACCTTGTTTTGCAGATGTTCCAAAATTTCACGCGTTTTCATGGTATTTCTCTACCCTTTTTATTTAAACACTTTGAAGACAAAACATACTTCTTGTTTGGGGGGGGGGGCATAGAAATACGTGTAATTAAGGCATCTGTTATGATATAGATATGTACAGTATGCACTTGTTTTCTAGTAAAAATTTCAAAAAAATAAATAAATAAATAAATAAAAAGTTATGCTATACACTTAGGAATATTAGTATTGTTTTATTTCTCTATGCTCTAAATAATCTAGAAGTCTCACGTAGCTTTTGCATTAGAATAATTTTTAGAAACTTAGGTTAATATGTAGGTAATAATCCTTGCATTTATCTATAAGTATATTACATGAGTATCTATGATTGTTTGGCAGTAAGTTTCTGAAATCTAGGCTAGAGTACTTATTCTACAAATCCTGTGAGAATATAGCCTAAAGCCTTATATGAGTGAAACATTTGAGAAATGACACAAGGGAGAAGTAAAATCCGGATAGAGAAATCACACATCCACTTGCTTGACCACTATACCATATCCTAACCGAGAATTTAGGCCCTCTTTGGATCGATATAGCTAGAAATTCAAACCTATGAATTATTTTCCGCTAGTCGCCCCTCTGAGCCTTTCTTTAGCCTTTCATAAACCACAAATCTTTTACCATGTTACAAAAAAAAACAAAAAAAAAAAAAAAAAAAAAAAAAATCAGCCTACCCATTCTTTGAATGAGTCTAAGAATAGAGATGAAGAATAGAAAAGAGAAAGACCTTTGAAATCAAGAATTTGTTAGTCGCTTTAGATAAGAAAAGAAAGTTCCATCCAAATAAATAAATAAAAGAAAATAAAGAGTTAGAACTCCAAAAAAAAATATAATCAAAGGAGTCAAAAGCCAAAGGAAAAGAAAAAAAAATAAAGGTAAGGATGGAAACAAAGTGTAGAAGCAAAAGTAAAGAACAAGGTTTTCTCTAGTTACATAATATGAAGACTCTATTATCTCAAACTTGTCCATTTTGAATATCCATTTCCTTCCTTCTTAAACCATCTCCTAATCCCCGCAACAGCTAATAAAGACCTCTAGCTCAATTAGAAATAGGTTAGTATGATAGTAAGTGGCAGATGTGTTTGATAAACTCCGGCTTCCTTGTGTGTCATTGAGATTGTAAGATAAAGTGTGCCCACTGCACACTGGAGTAGTGAAACTTGAGTGGAAAAATTAGAGTATTTTTGTCTTGACATTTATGTGAGGACCTACTTAAGGACGCTATTCCGAGTTTTCAGAAATGGACCTGCTGGTGCATTTCATAGTAGTACTCATTGTATATATGTTTATTCATAGATGATTGATTATTATGCATATATTAGCTTAGGTTTCGACTTAATTATTTTGTATTCATTGCTAGTGAGATGTATAGATAATTGAGACATAAATAAGGAAACAATAGTTTTATTTCTTAATCGTTGTAGTATAAATGAAGTTTGTGAGTACCTTCACTAGAAAACTCTCACGAGGCTATAACTCGTCCACTAGGGAATTCCTAGTGGTTTAAGGCCTTGTTGCATATGGTCAATGCAATCGCACTCGACGAAACGAGAGTAGTTAGAACTCCATTTTTGGTCACTTATTCTAATTTCTCATATTTGCTTGAGGACAAGCAAAATGCTGTTTGGGGGTGGTTTGATAAGAGCCCAAAACTATAGTTTAAACCCCTTAACAATAATACTTTTAGACCAATTATGTGAGTAATAAATAAGAGTTAATGTTGATTATGTATTTTTATGTATTTCTGGCATTAGAGTCAATTATGTATAGAAATGTGTCACTTTGGCGAGATAAAGGAGCAAGGGTTGGTTGCTAAGAAGTTCTGTGATTAAAGGCCAAGATTCAAGGAGAAAAAGCATTTTTAAAAGCCTGGTCAAAGCTGAAAAGTCAAAGTCAACGCGGGTAGAAACAACACACAAAAGTCAGTAGAACTTTCGAAGGCTGTATCTTTGAACTCAGACCTCGGAATTGGGCCTACCTTATGTCAAAACGACCGGCTCGGAAAGAGTTTTTCAATAGTCTAAGACTTGACCCAATAAGAGGAGCAAAAGTGGACAAAAATTCTGTTGAAGCAAAATCCAGCTGAAAAGGGCTCTGTGGACTGAAGAAATTGGGTTTTTGACTCGATTTTCTGGCCCAAAACATGGCTCCTCAGCCCATGCACGAAAATGTGGATCTGGTCTCCTCCATTTCAACACACAAGACTTAACTCTTAAAAAAATCCTTAGTTTAGGTAGCCATTAGAGCATAGTTTTAGATCTAGTTTTCTCTCCATTAATTAGTTTTTCATATCTTGTTTTAGATCTAGTTTACCTTTCAATTAATTAGTGTTAGAACAAGTAGATTATTATTTTAGAATCATATTTAGTTTTATAATAAAGTATTAGTTTTTAATTCCGATTTAGTTTATTGATTAAATTCTTATTTAGTAGTATTGTAAATTCATAAATTAGTTGTCTTCATTTCATAATTAGTTAAATCATAATCATAATTCGAAATTAGTTATTAATCTTGTTTTAGTTCATTTGGAATCATTAGATTATTATCGATTAGATCAAATAAGTAAATTTACGATCTTTTTATGATGTCTTGTTTAAATTCAATTGGAAATGATAGTTTGATGAATCAAGGCTAAACCTCCATTAGAGGGGTTTGATGAAAACTTGATTGTGTAGTGTAGAAATAGTTGTAAGAGTCTATTCCACTCTAGAAGGGAGTTGATTTGCCATAAGAATGGGTTGAACTTCCTCACATGCTAGTCATTAGTTGGTAGAGATTGCCATGAATGATTAGGGATTAGAACGACCAATTCTTATCGTAAGAACGTAAGAATTAGATTACAACAATCTATGCTAGTTTATTAAGTTGGATTCAAGGTGGATTCAATCCCCCCTAATTCTTTATCTAGATTCAAACCTTAGTATTTCCGTTATTTCGTTATTCGTATCTTGTTTAGTATTTGCATCGTAGTATAATTTCCCAACATTACTCTCATTGACTTTGGATAGGACCGATAATCTTTGAAAACGCTAATACTAGAGAACTAGGAGTGGAACGAATCTTCTACTTCAACTCTATTGCGATAGCATTCGAGAGTAGAATAACTTTGATAACACTCGTAAAGATTAGTTTTTGTTTTACTTGCGTTTAAGTTTCATCATTTATGTGTAGGTAAAACTATCGTTTTTACCTATATCAATCCACAAGATGCAAGTAGTTCCTTTAACACTCCATCAGGCCGGTTTTACAGTTCCTTGGCCCCAGAGGCATGATGGAGCTTATAAGCAACCGGCTCGATGCCCATAATTGCAACCAGATCCTCTCAGTCAACAAGCCTACTAGGGCTTTACTCAAAGACAAGGGAGAGATCGCTAAAGCTAAGTTGGAAGAAGACTTCATCTCTGAGGTCAAGACCCTGACCAAGGCCCCCCAAAGCAAACTGACAAAGGAGAACACTGGGGGCTCAGTCTAACACACCCTCTAGAAGCTCAGACCCCAGAAGTCGCCCCACCCCTTCAGGTCAAAGAGACACCGCCAGAGACTAAGACCCCATAGGTCGCTCAGCCCACTGAGGTGGATGCTCAAACCGAGCTGAAGGAAAAGGTCAACCTAGGAACTGAGAATGACCATAAGTTTGTTTATATAGGAGCTAACCTTGAACCTACTATCAAGGCATAACTTGTATGCTTTTTATTATTAAATAAAGATATTTTTGCTTAGTCGTATACTGATGTGCCTAGAATTGACCCCAATATTGCATGCCATAAGTTAAATGTGAACCCAAATGTTAAACCAGTTCGCCAACAACCTAGGAAACTTTCCCTTAGGTTCAAAAAGCAATAAATGACGAGATCGACAATCTCAAAAAAGTAGGCTTCATTAGAAAAGTGAAGTACCCCGAGTGGATTGCTAACATTGTGGTAGTCCCAAAAAAGAATGGCACAGTTCGTCTATGTGTCGACTTCACCAATGTCAACTAAGAAACCCCTAAAGATGGCTTCCCCTTACCAAGAATTGACCAACTCGTGGACCAAACCGTTGGCCACGAACTCCTATCGTTCATGGACGCCTACAGTGGCTATAACCAAATTCCACTGGCTGAAGAAGACCAAGAAAAAACCTCATTCGTAACAGAGCAAGGCATCTACTGTTACAACGTCCTCCCGTTCGGCCTAAAGAGTGCCGGAGCGACCTACCAACGATTGGTCACCGATATGTTCCAAGACATGTTAGGTGATACCATGGAGGTCTACATAGATGACATGGTGGTAAAAAGCAAGAAAGCTGGAGATCACTTGGGCCACCTTGAACAAGCATTATCTAAACTGAGGCGAACTCAGATGAAGCTCAACCGCGAGAAATGCCTCTTCGGAGCGTCCTCTAGGAAATTTCTTGGATATCAGGTATCTCAATGAGGGATAGAAGCAAACCCATATCATATTCGAGCGTTCTTGGATATGCCAGATCTAAAAATAAAGAAGCAGATACAGAAACTATCTGGGATGGTGGTAGCTCTAAATCGATTCATATTGAGAGCATCTGACAAATGCTAACCCTTCTTACAAATTCTTAAAAAGGGTGAATAGTTCTCATGGAACAAGCAATGCCACCAGGCATTGTCTACTCTCAAAGAATACCTCACAACACCACCCGTACTAGCAAAACCAATTGACGAAGAGATGCTGGGGCTATACATGGCCGTCTCTGACTTTGCCATCAGTTCAGTTCTCTTCAAAGAAGAGCAGAATGCTGAAAAGCCTATCTACTTCACTAGCAAGATGTTATTACCAGCTAAAAGAACTATTCCACAATTAAAAATGCAGTACTGGCACTACTTTATTCCGCAAAAAAGTTCAGGCCATACTTCCAGGCGCATTGATATGCGGTAATTTGTGGTTTTGGGTTACTTAAGTCCGATAATCCACAGTCCAAAGTCCGCGGTCCAAAGTCCAAAGTCCATAAATGTCCGTTTAGTCAAGTTACCTTACTCATGTAGGTTTGTAGGATAGGTCGAGTAAGGGATCGTCCATACCTTAGGGCTCAGCAACGTTTATAACTGGATTTACAACTTTTGGCGAGTAGAATTTTAGGTTATTTAGTTGGTTTAAGTAAATTAACGGTATGCAAATAACGTAAAATAATAACGATTGATTTCTACGTAAATAAACAGAGAAAGAGAACAGGGAAATGGTTAACCGTACTCATGCAAGAATCAGTTTCAACAGTTATACTACCACATCACTACAGCTCTAATCCGTTTCGAGTTCATAGATAAACCCAAGACGACGTCGAGTATCAATCCCTAGTGAGATGCACGCATCTCTGAGCTCATCTCACTAGCATAAAGATTTGAACTAATATTTCATCTCTAGAATATCATTTTAGCTTCTGGTTCGATTCTACATCAGCTAGACAAATCAAAGAGCTACACCACTGAGTCGCACGCAAGATATTTTGGGTTTCTCGCGAGATTGTTCTGGAGCATCAGTACTCCAAACTTGGACAGTCTCAATCATTTTGGGACCGGATGTATAATCTACACCTAATTCCTAAGTAGTGATTATGGAACATTAAAGTGTCAATCTGGATCCTCACACGAGCATCATTACCCTCCCCCGGGGGTGTTTTAGCTCATGGTCATTGGATGATTAATTGAACTTGCTATATACAATAAATAAGTAAATGCAGAACAGGAATTAAACATGAAAAGAAATGACTTTTATTAAGAAGGACTTACAGTACTTAAGCTTGGAAAGCTACTGGAAGGAGAAAATAACGGAATGAAACTAACTGCTAGAATATAAAAGCTATAGACTATAGTCTAAACTAAAAACTAAAACATCCAAAACTAATAAGTTGAAGACCCCTTCTCATATATATAGCCTCCAGACCCTTCACGTGAAGCCCCCTCATTAAAATGTTTTGTTTTCATGCAATTTGCTAACCTCAAAAAGTTTTGTCCTATTAGGTATTAATTTTGTCCTTTAGCAAAATCAATTCAAACATTGAATTGATCCATCCTTTCCTTTTGCAAGGTGGCACAAAATTGTGACCATCACTTGCCACCTGCCTATGCTGACTCGTCATGCCTTTTGGGCCTGTAGACTGGATCCACGTGGTGTGTCTAGTGGCAGCACCGATTTTGGCATTTTTACAACTTTCTGTCTTTGCGTAGAGTTCGTCGCCCTGGTTGCTCTAGCAGTTCACTAGCTGAAGTCGGCGTCCATGTTTGAAAGATGTGAGCTTCGGAAGTTAGCTGCTTCTTTATATGTGGACTCGTTCTACACTGGTTTTGTCCCTTTGGAAACTTCGGCTATAGTCAAGCTTTGTTGGGCTTCACTGGGGCTGAGTGGGAAGACTTCAAGTATTCCAGTATTCTCGTACTTCGATGCATGTTTTATCATCATATTCATGTTAATGGCAAAAACCTGCAAAAGTATAAAAATATAATTATTTCATGATTATTAAACACATAATTAACCAAAACACTATGTCTCTATGGGGTTTAGTATTACAGTTTTGGGTGCTTATCACACCACCCCAAATAGCACTTTTCTTGTCCTTAAGCCAAGAAGAGACATTAAAATGATAAGTGGCCAAAAATGTGTTATCCTAAGCTAAGTCTCATTTCGCAGAGTGCGGTTGCATTGACCGTATGCAACAAGGCCTTGAACCACTAGGAATTCCCTAGTAGACGAGTTATAGCCTCGTCAGAGTTTTCCAGAGAAGATACTCACAAACTTCATTTATACTACAACGACTCAGTAACAAAGGCTTGTTTCATTACTTAATTAATCTCAGATATCTATACATCTCTCTAGCGAGGGAAACAAAGATTAATTCTTTCAAAATTCAAGTTAATATACATACAATAATCAAAACATCTACATATGAGCATGCATGCAGTGATCCTTACAATGAAATGTACGAGCAGGGACGTTTCTGGATCCTTTGGATAGTGTCCTTAAGTAGGTTCTCACAGGTATGTGTCGAAACACAATTTCTCTCTCATTTTTCCACTCAAGTTTTGCTAACTCCAGTGTGTAGTAGGCACACATTTCCTCACATATTCAATGACAGTCAGAGGAGCCGAGGTCGAGAATTCACATCTACTACTTATTATCATGCCACCTTACTCCTAATTGAGCTAGGGTCTTTATTAGGTGTTTATGGGGCTTAGGTGGTAGTATAGAAGAAAATGGAATGGAAGATTAAAAAAAAAATGATAAGTATGAGAGAATAAGGTCTTCGAGATATTTATACTACATAAATCCTTATTTTCTTCCCTGCTTCTAGCATGAGTTTCCATACTTAACTTTTTTTAAGCTTTTGTATTCCCTTTTGATTTGATTTTAAGGGAAATTCTAACTTTGATATTTCTTTTGATTTTTGGAAACATTTTTCTATTCTTTTTTTTTTCTTTTCTTTTGAAGCAGGTAACTAATTTTGATTTGTGAAAAGTTTTTCTCTTCATTTTTCTGCACTTCATCATATTTCTCATACTCATCATCTAGGTGGGCTTATTTATTTGTGGTTAATAGATGGGTAATGAATTTTTGGTAAAATAGAAAGGATTAATGAAAGGTTAAATGGGGCGATTAGTGGGATTTTTTTTACAGGTGTGAATTTTTGGCTATATCGATCTAAAGAAGGCCTAAATTCTCGCCTAGGATTCGGGTAGTGATCAAGTAGACGTGTGAACTTCTCTATTCGGAAAAACTACTCCTCTGAGTCATTACTCACATATCACACATTTTGAGGATATTTAGTTAGATTCTCACAAGATATAGAAATTAAGTTGTCTAATTGTGGCTCCCAGAAACTTACTGCTATGTACATTTAATGATAGTCAGTGCATGAATGCTCATGAAAAGATGTAAAAACTATTACATATGTATTAACTTAAGTTTCTAAGAACAAGTCATAATTCTAATGCTAGTGTGAGATTTCTAAATATTTTTCATCATAGAAAAGGAAACGAGACTTTGTCACTAAATACACTTATTTAGACATAAAATAAAACTATATACAACTATGAATGCTTAATTTTTTTGAAAGGTTCTCACCACCCCCAAAATGTCGGATGATGTGTCCTCAAAGTGTCAAGAGGAAGAAAGAATATACCTGAGAGGCTTTGAGAAAAAAATGTAGCTGACATCTTCCACAGAAAATTATGGTAACACAGTATATATTATACAACATAAATGTAAAGCACACTGTTAGGTTATTTTTTTTTTCACATCAAAACGTAAAACAAATATGTACATCAACTCACATTGTCCCAATTATGAACTGGGGGTAGGTCCATTCTCGCTTCATCTTTATAGAAATGCCATTCATTTACGTCACACCAATCTATCATAGTCTTCCAGACTTCGCTCCACTTCCTCTTTCTAGAAGTGTCCAGATGAGCTATTATGGTTTCGTCATTAAGGAAGCAACGGACTTTCTTTAGATACTTTGAAGGGCACTGCCATATCCGAAATCGCAAAGAACGAATTATCTTGTTCATCGAGCACATAGAATCTACCTTTACCCAGTCATGAAAAGTGGCCACAAACTGTGGGAAGTACATCCTCATTATCCTGCAGGCTGTAACTGGCAAAGTGATATAGTGCTGCCGAAAAAATTGAACCCTTTTAAGGTTTTGAATTACTAGGTCTGTGATGTCGAAGGCGGTATGTTGCTGGGCCAGAGTATGGAAAGTCTTACAAGCTGATTCGTAGGCAGTGAAAAAATGTCAATCCCCCATGATGTTCAGAAGAATAAACAACATGGCAGTCCCAACATTCATGGTCATACTGGCTAGTGGAATATTATTGTCTAGCCATCGGTCAGCTTCTACACGTTCAATGACTTGGGCGAGGCCATCACCATAACGGGCGGCAAAATCTTCCCAAGAATAGTCATTAAAGTTATTTTGTATGATGTATTGAATGGGGGTGTCTGGCTGAATATAAGAAAGGTCCAAAGCTATAGCAACTGTTGGCTCGAACAAAAGGTGTCTAGTGTTACCAATACGGATTGCAAATCCATTCAACACGAAACCATGTACAGCAAGTGGATCCTCCATATGATCATAAAAATAAGTTGCCAAACCTGGAGAGTATGTCTGCTCAGGGTGTATAATAAAAGAGTTCCAACCAACTTAGGTGATGAAGTCTCTGAAAAGATGTCCATATGCAGGAGAATTCAGCAAAGCATGGAAAGATTGTTCTGGAATAATCTTTGGAGATGCCATTGTAGAAGACATGTGAAGAAAGATACCACCAGGAGTCCTACGACGGCGTGCAGTACGAGCTCCATTGGAGGCTAACTGTTCCTGGATATCGCCTAGAGTATCCATCACCTGAGCCTGAAACTGGTGTTGGTTTGCCATGAGAATTCGCTGGAACTTGTTTTGTCTAGTCGTATGATCCTGAAATGTATTCATGGAAGTTCGCATTTCTTGCTGAAATTCTCCCATGCTGTCTGTCAATGACTTGTGGCAAGTGGTCATATCCTCCCTGAACTCACGCATGGTATGTTTCATTGATACCTGGCGAGTGTACATGTCTCTCATGCCACTGTTCATAACACGTAAGGCATCCATAGGATGGTTCATCTTGCTCATAGCAGTCTCATCAAAGAAGGGTGGTTGGGTTGGACCTACGTTAGCGTGTTCAACTGCCATTGGTGCTGTGGGTTCCCATGGGGATAGTATGCATTTCTTGAAAACAAGAATATTTTCATATTGTAGCATAGGGACTAACGGGGTGGCAGACAGGAAACCTAAATTAATCATAACTTGCGTTACAAGAACAGCAAGAGGGGCTGACCTGAGTGTGGCATGCGTAATGATATCAAAAAGAAAGGTGACTATGCAGAAGTTACCCTTGCGCTCCTGGAGGATCTAGAGTAGGTGGAGAAATGTCTTGTTGATATCTGATGGCTTCGAGGTGCCAATGACATTCTGTCCCAGCCATTGAGTCACGGCTAGCTGGTTCTGTCGCACTAAGCGTTGATACGCACATTTCCCATCCATATTATACTCGCTTCGATTAACGTGTTGAGCATTAGGTCGTAAGTCCATGGATACACAAACTGCTATTGAGTCAGCACGTGGTCGACCAGAGGTATGCTCGTGATCCCGGAGATCAAAGCGGGTGTGACTTGGCGGCGGACGCCGTCGATTTTGACCCAAAAATGGTCGCCATTAAAGTTACCATTATCGTAAAATTTCAACACCAAATCCATTGAATATACCCCACCATTAGCATACAACAAATACTCCCATCCTCTAGAGTGTATTTCCGTATCAAAAAATGGAGCAAACATCCCATTTTCAAATAGTGAACCAAAATTTTTCTCTACCGAAATTCGCCTGTTTTCGGCCATTGGTGATCGTAGGAAGAGGATGGATATTGATTTGAGATGAGGGGAAGAATTGGGAGTTGCTGACGGAAGGGAATTCGTTTATGAGATGTGGTGGTCTCGTGCGAGACTGAATCAAGAGTGAACAAGATCCGATTTTGTGCGAGATGAAGGATGGAATGATGACGAGTGTAGTTGGGTGTCTCGGTTTTAAATGGGCCGAGAATAACGAGATTTGATTGGGCCCAAAAATTTTCTGAAGCCCAAATCAAGCCTAAAGCCCAATTTAAGCCTAAAAAATCTAAACGCTCACACATGACTCATTCGGACTCCGAATTGGATAAATGAGCTACCGAAATGATCGGCATGAAAAATGTCATCCAATTATATAAGTCATTCTCAAAGGCTACAAGAATTTTTGAAGAGAAGGTGGCATGTTTTATTTATAAACAATTGGTTTTATTTATTATTATTATTATATGGTTTTATTTCTATAGAAGGGAGATTAATGTGAACACTAGATATCCAGAAGAGTCACCATCTAAATTCATAAGCAACTATCATGTCGGCTCTGGAGCGAACCCAATCTAGCAAGACTGTGGCTTCACCTTTATGTATTATGGGTTTAGGGGCTGGACAGTACCATCCTAGACCGTGCGTGCTACGGTCTAATAATATTGCCCTTTTTACATATGGCTATCCTCAAACCTCTCCAAAAGGAACTCAAAGTAACCAATTCTAGGGGTTGGCCTGGTAGAATCCATTGCCCGTACGTGTTTCAAGTAGGCAACATCTGAGGTTGAACACGAATCTCTACGGGCACAACTTAATGCAAGGGGAATTTTAAAAAACAACAATATATACATATCTATAAGGTGAGTCTTTTAACGTCAGATCCTCAAGACGTTTGCAAGTCTTTGAACGTCAGATCCTCAAGACGAATCCCAACCCGTAGGAGAAATGGCGCGGCAACAAAGTTTATCCTGCCCAGCTGGTGTCAAATAAAAGTATACCTTATACCGACTAGTATCGGATAGAAAGTCAAGACCTGGATAGAAAGGTGTTTGACAATGCATACACCACCCCATCCTTTGCGCACGTCGTTGACGAGTAAAAGTACTACGACTATTACCGATTCGTGATGAGTGAGACTTACACCAAATGATTAGCTGAAGTTCGCGAGGCAAAGAGTAGAAAAGGGAAGAGAAAGAAGAAGGGGAAATTTTTGGTACCCATCGTTTACCAGTAGGAACGTTTGCTCACGTTACAAAAGACATTTACACTCAGTTCTGAAATAGAGTTTTTGTGGACTACGGCTCCGGCGCTTGCAACCACACACTTCAAAGAACTTTTGAGATCATAAAATTGAAGATGGCCCGGCTACCAAAATGGCGTACCCTCTACAGAAAAAAAAAAAAAAAAAAAAAAAAAAAACAAGATTGAGTACACAAAACGAAACATCTAGTCTATGTAGAGCGGATCCTCGGAGAAGAGTCTATTCAACAGTTGGGGAGCGTAACTCGTGGTAATGTTTGAGGCGTTGTCTATTTACTTGAAATTCGTTATTATCTTGTGGATTAAGAAAAGAGATTGCCTCATAATGGGTCACTGCTAACACAATGAAAGGACCAGACCATCGTGTTTTCAATTTACAAGGAAAAATGTGTAATCTGGAGTTGTAAAGTAAAACTTTTTGGCCAATTTTGAAATCTTACGCAAAATGTGTTTGTCGTGTACTCTTTTCATATTAGCTTTCTAAGATTTCGAGAGATCATAAGCATCACTCCAGATCTTCTCAAGCTCATTTAATTGTAGTTTTCACTTCTCGCCTACCGCGTTGATATTATAATTGAGGCTTTTGATGGCCCATAAGGCACGATGCTCAAGTTCAACTGGCAGATGACAAGGTTTTCCAAAAATGATGTGGTAAGGAGACATTCCTATAGGTGTCTTAAATACTGTTCAATATGCCCACAAGGCATCCAATAAGCACAGAGACCAGTCTTTTCATGATGGATTGACAGTTTTCTCCATAATGGACTTTATCTCTCTATTGGAGACTTCCACTTGGCCACTGGTCTGTGGGTGATATGGAGTAGCAACTTTGTGAGTAACTCCATATTTCTTCATTAAAAATCCAAAAATTTTATTACAAAAATGTGTGCCCCCATCACTGATGATAGCTTTAGGGACACCAAAACGAGAGAAAATGTTTTCCATTACAAATTTCACGACAATCTTATGGTCATTTGAGTGACATGCGAGTGCCTCAATCCATTTGGACACATAGTCCACAGCGACTAGAATATAGAGAAAACCTTGAGAAATAAGGAAGGGTCCCATAAAATCAATGCCCCAAACATAAAAAATTTCCACAATTAAGATAGGATTTAGGGGCATCATATTGCGTTGGGTAATTCAACCTAGGTGCTGACAACTAATGCAAGCTTTGCAATGTTCGTGTGCATCGCGAAAAAGGGTAGGCCAGTAAAAACCACATTGTAAAACCTTGGCCGCAGTTTTCTTCCCACTGAAATTACCATCGCAAGATTGTTCATGGCAAAAAGATAACACGTCGATGTGTTCCCAGTCGGGAATGCAGCGATGAATGAGTTGGTCGGAACAATACTTAAAGAGGTAGGGGTCATCCCAGAAATAATATTTTACAGTGGATAAAAACTTTTTATGATTAGGACGTGACTAAGAAAAAGGAACTTCCTCAGTAACTAGGTAGTTAACGATATCCGTATACCATGGAGAGAAAAAATGGAGTACAAAATTCGTCTGGGAAAGAATCACAGATGGCTTCAGAATCATTATCAATGTCACCAACCAGCCTTGATAAATGTTCAGCTGCTACATTTTCAGTTCCTTTCTTGTCTTTGATTTCCAGGGTGAATTCTTGCAAGAGAAGGATCCAGCGGAACAATCGCTGTTTCACGTCCTTTTTTGCGAGTAGGTACCAAAGAGCGGCATGGTCAGTATATACGATGGTGGATGATCCAACTAGGTAAGGGCGAAACTTATCCAAAGCATAGACAACAACTAGGAACTCTTTCTCAGTTGTTGTGTAATTACGTTGAGCATCATTAAGAGTTTTACTAGTGTAGTAAATGACAATGGGTTTGTTATCACGTTGTTGGCCTAGTACGATGCCAATAGCAAAGTCGCTAGCGTCACGCATCAGTTCGAATGGTTGAGACCAATCAAGGGGTTGAATGATAGGAGCGGTAGCCAGGGCGGTTTTTAGAGTCTCAAAAGCTTGTTTGCAATTGAAATTTAAGTCGAAAACCGCATCCTTAAGTAGGAGATTAATTAAGGGTCAAACAACTTTAGAAAAATCCAGAATGAACCGCCTGTAAAACCCAGCATGGCCTAAAAAGGCATGGATATCGCGAACTATTCGGGGGAGCGGTAGCGAAGCAATTTTAACAATTTTACTTTATCAACCTCTATCCTGTCTTTTGAAACAATATGACCTAGAACAATTCCTTTGGTCACCATGAAATGACACTTCTCCTAATTAAGTACAAAATTTTTCTCTTCGCAACGTGTTAACACTTTAGAAAGGTTGGATAGGCAGTCGTCAAAGGAATTTCCATAAATGGAAAAGTTGTCCATGAAGACTTTCATATAACGTTCCACCATATCACTGAAAATGGGAAGCATGCAGTATTGGAAAGTGCCTAGGGCATTGCAAAAACCAAAAGGCATTCGTTTGTATGCAAAGGTTCCAAAGGGACATGTGAAAGTTGTCTTTTCTTGATCGGTGGGGTCGATGACAATTTAGAAATAGCCGGAATAGCCATCAAGAAAATAGTAGTAAGCATGACCGGCTAAACGTTCTAGCATCTAGTCAATGAATGGAAGAGGGAAATGATCTTTACGTGTTTTGGCATAAGTTTGTGATAGTAGTAGACACCCCATTTTTGCACCCCAGGCATAATTCATTCACGATTTTACCTTGAATTAAATATGATCATATAAGGTGATTTGCTTTCTAGAGTCTTCATTTCTACATCAAACTTCTTTCTTTTAATCTTCTCTTAGTGTCTTTAGACTCTCCTCATCATGTTCTAGCTATGGTTGAAGTTTCGTTTCTTTCTCAGTTTTGAGCTGACAATGACCAAAATGACCCTATAACCCTTTGGAGCCCAAATCTCATTTTTTACACTCTTTCTTTGGATGAGATTATTTCATATTTGAATTCCCCTTGAAAAATCCTTCAAAATGTGTACAAGCTTGCCTAGGTTCCTTTTGGATTTCAGAAACCCTAATCTTGCCTTACCCTTTTCAGCCCGTTATGCGCGCTGTTGAGTGCAACAATTTTTTGGAGTAATATTTCGACCTAAGGGTATTTTTTTAAGAGTTCATGGACCTTCCTAATGGGTTAATTAACATTTTTGGTGAAGAAGAGCTTACCTAATTTTGACCCGGTCAAAGGAAATTTGCAGCATTGAAAATATGGTCAAAATGGGCCTTTTTGTGGATTTTGGACTTGTGCTCGTGGGCTGTGGATACAGCTCGAGTTGGACCTTTTCATTAGGGCTTCTAGCCCATTTTCAAGCCTCCAAAAACCTAGAGAACCTTCCTTATTTGTTTGATTTGATTTGATCCATAAAATCAAGAATATTCTAGAGAATATGCCATTTTGGAGCCATGTTTGGAAACCCTGGATTATGGGCTCATTAAGGAAGTGTAGGGCTTGATTTTTTGCCCTAATCCATCTGAAATATCTAAATATCAAGGGCCAAGATCGCACCCCTTATCCCACCTCTTGAATCAAGGGCCAGATTTAGGAGGTGCAACCATAAAGAGATCAAGCCATTGGATTTTTCTTCATCAATACTCAGCCATTGGATCAAACTCATTACCATATTGAAATCCATGCCTAAAATCTATAAATATGGGTCTCATTCACCCACAAAAAACATCTGGAGCTAAGGATCTGGAGCTAGGAATTCGGAGTTAATAATCTGGACCTAGCTATTTAGAGCTAATATCCTAGTAGTTTTCTTTTCTTGAGTGTTCTTCTTTTTTTTTTCTTTTCTAGTTCATCATTCTAGAGTAGAATTTCTGTAGTTTAATCTGGAGTTGTAGGTAAAATTTTGACTTTGAGGTTTTTCTAATGAAGTTCTTCGTGTTCTTCGTCTTTAGCCTCCTTTTCCCTTCTTTCGATCTTGAGTAGAAGCTTCTTTTCACCAAAAGTTGTTTTCTTTCTCAAATCACCTGTTTCAATCCAAAATTCACAGTTGTCAATTCCAAATCAAGTTTATCATCATCATTTATCAACAATCAATCAATCTACAATCAAGTATGAGGCAACATTCCCAACAAGGTGACATCTTTCTTTTCTCTTTTATTTTAATTAGTATTGCATATTAGGATTATTTGTTTTTTTAGTTTTACTATAGCATATAGTCATTTGCTTTTAAATAATTTAGTGAAGATCATCCAACTTGGTAGATTAATTTTCAAGCTTTCTTCGTTTTCCTATCTCAAAACTTTACACCTCAATGGAAGTAAGGCTGGTTTTTACTAGGCGAGTGTGGGTGCCTAACACCTTCCCACATCGTACCTTGACTCCCAAACCCAATAATCATCTAGTTTCGAGAGCTAGTCCTTCACATAGGTTTTACTCAACTTTTCCTTAATAAAGTTAGTGGCGACTCTAAAATTAATTGCATAGACCTAGGTACACATTTTTGTGTGTACATGTTTTTTGGCGACTCCGCTGGGGACATCCCTAGAGAGTCAGACTTACGTTTTCTTTTGAGGTGTTTCAGTTAAGATAGGAAAGAAGAAGGCTTATTCGGAAGCCAGTTGGAATAGAAAGCAAGGGTTAAAGTTATCTCGTGCAACCGTTAACTCGCTTATGGAAATAGAGAATCTACCAGCTAATTCTCCTCAAGGGTCTCTTCCACTAGCGTCTCAGCCAATGGTTAGTTCCCCGCTTATCTCTCAAGGTGAACAATCACTGTCTAGCAATGGACAACCACCCTAAGGAGGTGGTCAGAGTCCAACATCACCCCCTCCTAGATCGGAAGAACTAATGAGACAAGCAATGGAGAGAATGCTTCAAGAAATGCTACCAAAATTCATGAACATGGGGCAAGGACAATTTTCTCAAGGGCAATGCACTCCGCTACCACCACCAAGGTTTGATTTTAACCTACTTAGTCCACAAGCTCAATTACCTACTAGGAATTTCATGCATCAATCCACCCAACTACAACTTCCTATACCAACTCAGACTCCATGCCAACCCATCTCTTATATCAACCCTACCTACATGGCACAACCCACCGTTCACCATTCATACTACAACCCAAACTAATATACATCCACACCCATGTTCACCCCAAATTTATCCCAACCTATGAGCTCTACGCCATTCATGTTCCCTGCTCCATACATCACACAGACACCACAACCTACCACTTATATGAACACCCAAAATCAAATTCCAATCATCCAAGATCAATACCAAGGCCTAGTGGCAGATAGATTGAAAAAGCTTGAGGAAGCACTGACCAAGATCAAAGCAGACGAGTTCAATTTGGATAGTCTTTGTCCATATCCACAAATTAGGGTTCCACATGGTTTTGAATTCCCTAAGATGGAGAGATATGACAGAACTGGGTGTCCCAAAGCCCATGTGAAAATGTACGCTAGCTACTTGCAGCCTATAGGGATCGGGCCAGAACTATTGGTCCAATTATTCCAGAGGAGTTTAAAGAGTGCGGCACTGACTTAGTGGATGAACACAGACGCTCAGAAGATGAGAACGTAGGTTGAACTTGCAACAGCTTTTGTGACACATTTTTCATACAATACAGACATCCAGATGGGTCGAAGACAATTGGAGGCACTTAAGCAAGGTCCGACTGAGACATTCACCGAGTATGTAACTAGGTGGAGGACCAAAGCAGCTCAGATTCTAGACAGGCCATCAGAGACAGAACAGATTCGAATGGTGGTAAAAAGTTTGAACTCCGAATATGCAAATCGATTGAGTCTCAGCTATCATCCATCTTTTCAGGCTTTGGTTTCGGCAGGGACTCAAATTGAAGATGCTTTAGCCTGTGGAACTATGACTTCGATTATTTCTTCAGGTCCAAGTGATGCTCAAAAGAAGAAGCCACCTTCAATTACTGTCAACAAGGAGAAGGATGCACACATCATAGCCACACAAGTCCAGTCTGAAGCCCATACACAGATCCAAGAAAAGGTGACAACTCATCTTTTTTCCAATCAGATTGCATATCCTCCAAGACAACAAGGATATCAAAATAGAGGGTTCCCTAAGCAACAGAGGCAGTTCACAGAGCTACCGTACCCATTGTCGGTCATTCTCAAGGCTTTGATCCAGCAAGGCCTAGTTACACCATTGCAGCCTAGGCCTCCTCCGAATCCACTACCATATTGGTATGATGCTTCTAAACATTGTGATTTCCATCAGTCTATTGGACATCCTACAGAAAAGTGTGGAGCTCTCAAGCATGTGGTACAAGATTTGATCGAATCAATGAGAATTGATGCATCACATCTCGGTACTCCAAATGTTGCAACAAATCCATTACCATACTACAATGGAGAAGTTCACACATTAGAGCCTGTCAAGAAAAGTCCAGCCTCATTCATTACCCCACTCAAGCAAGCATCCAAGGTTAGTGCCATGTCGCTCTTCAAGCCGTTCAATTTTCAAGATGCAATTAAAGATTACAAGGTTCAAACACAAGGAAGGCCCAAGGCCAAGGCTATATCGTTATATGAAAAAGTGGCCCCTCTGTTTGCCGAATCACCAACTAAGAAAACACCATTACCGGCTCCACCTTTGTTGCATGTTCTAGATAAGGAGTTTGATAAGCCCAAAGATAAGGTATATACTTCACCATCTTCTTTACTACAGTTGAAGGTTTGTGAGCCAAGTTTGTTAGAAGACCAAAAGGTCCAAGAAGTGGTACTTGAGAAGTCTACCAAGTCTATGTTCGAACCGAATGACCAGGATTCTCAAAACATCTCCCTAATAGATGATGCAAAAGATTATGGTATCGAGCTCTTTGACATGTTTTGTCCTCCTATTTTTTATGAAGAAAAAGATTCCATTTCTGCTATTAAGATCACTTCACTAGAATACAATGAAAATGACTATAGTGATGTTTTCGCAGTACTTTTCTCTGAATACCAGCTTATAATGGCTAAGCCGGATTCCAATGATAGGTGTTTTGAGCGTCTTACTACTAGTCTCAAAGACTTGACATCTTCCTCACACTTGGAAGATCAGATGTCGAGCTCAAGAAAATTGAAGTCATTTGCCATTGCAATATTCTGGCAGGTTATTCTTCTAATGACCTTATTGGTATTTGGTGAACGGAACTACTCTATGTTTGTCTCTTCAAGATCTAGTTCTTATCAAACCCAGAGTGAGTTGACAATAGAGAGGTTGGGAAACACCACCAACCATGGTCATATGAAATGGTCATTCGATCATCACCACTACTTTCAAGCTAGGGGCACGTCTAGGCACTCATGTGTCTTTGATGGCATTCATGCACTAAACCTAGGTTGGAAAGCTGACTTCGTAGGATGTGTGACATATAAATCACAGAGCATCAAGAAATTTGATATGTTGCTCATGGAGATACTGCATCATTTAGGAAATTCATCACTCATGCATGGAGCTGCAACATTGGTTGATGGGTTCCGAATCAATTTCTCTCCTATATTTGATCCTGGTCCGGTGCTTGGCACAGATAAGTTTTCTACTCTCAATTAGTTTGTTTTATTATTTTATGAATAAAAAAGAAAAATAAAAAATCCAAAATCCAAAAAATTCAAATATTTCAAAAATCCAAAAAAATTCATATATTTCAAAAATCCAAAAAAATCAAAAAAGTTTTAAAACTCCCGCAGATATGATTTACCCACTTGCCTTAGTGCAAGATGATTGAATGACTTTTGTAGATTATTATGATCCCCTCCCCCCGACGATAAAGAAGGAATGGACAATGAAGCTGCTGAGTCCATTCTTTCTCATGAGCAGTCTAAGGATTGACAGACGCTAGTCATTGTGGAGACAAAGACCATCAACCTTGGCACTACGGATGAACCACATTATATGCAGATTGGTATAACCTTGATCCCCTCTGAGCGTTAAAGCCTGATCAAATTACTGAAGGAATCCATAAAAGTGTTGATCATATCTATGACAATCTATTGTCTTAAGGTGGTACAAGATTTTCATTGTTCGAAGATGAGAGAATCACTCACCGAGAAGACAAAATTGAGAAGGAAGAAAGTTTAGCGGTTATGTTTGAGAAGATTTTTCAAATATCTAAGATCACCGACATCAACATCAGCATTTAGCATTATGCATTTACCCTCGTGGAGAGGGCAAAACTCCACAACATCATTTGATCAACTACCCTACTGAAAAAGGGGAATATTCTGCATTCCATCAATCAATGGCTACTTAGCCAATCAACCAACCAGCTACCCTACCATGGAGAGGGCAAATTCCATATTGCATCATTAGCCTCGATCGAAGACATGAGAGATATCTATCAAAGAAGTCAACTGACTCGAATCTGGCTACATCAAAGAGTGGAATGCTAAGAGGAGTTCATCTATGATCCACATTCTTGAGAGCCGAGATATGAAGGAGGGCATTGATGTACCACTGGGACTTAGATACCAATGGAGACAGATTATTACAAGTAAAGTTGAGCAAGAAAATTCAGACTAGAGTGGAATCAATGAACCAGAAAGTTCAAACCCAATAGTGAATGTCCATTCACTATGAAGATTCTACATGGAAAATCCTACCAATGCCGACCAATTAAAGAGGTACTACTTTTTACCCAACTTTGTTTATTTTAAGACGAAGAGTATAGTGGAAATCTTAGAGAGACGATGGAACAGGCCATCTTTGATCGTTTTGTTTTTAGCCTCATAAGCCCACCTAATATCATATGTTCCCAATTGAAGCCCATTTGAGCCTTAGCCTATTTTTTGTTTTCCCACAATATAAGCCCATATCATTTAGGAAGCCTAATAAATCCTTGGCCTACCCATAGATTACCCATACCCACTCTTATAGAACTTGTCATAGTCCAGGGGTATCATTACATCCATATTTGATCACGGACACAATCACCCCTATGTTATTTATCTCAAGAAGGTGTCAAAAAAAAAGAAAAGAGAATCCTAGTGCAAGGGCAAACCCCCGTCAGAACTAAAAAATGCTTAGATCGAGTTGCACAAATTAATCAACACCGGTCCAAAATGGAAAACCTAAACAAGGGGCAGTTTCATTTGAGATTTGGGATTCGTGTCATCATCTCACTACCATCATTCTAATTACTCATCCCTTTATATGACAAGTTCTACTCCAAAAATAAATTTTGATCCTATCCTTTTTTTCTGAGCCCATCACCTAAGCCTACATTAAAGTCCAATGAAAGTCTTCTCTTGATCTCTAAGTCCACTATATCTCCTAGTTGAGAAGTACTCGAGGCAAAAAAAAATTTTAAAAAAAAAATTGAAAAAAAAATTGAAAAAAAAATGGAAGGCATTGGAGGATTCACTACTAGTGATTGCGATGTATGAGGAAGTTGTCTCCAAAAGATTGGTCCTATGCTTTATGCTCTATCTGTTTTGGAAGAAAGTTTTTGGGTGTCGTTTAGTACTGTGTGAAGGTCAAGCAATCAAAGGGATCTGGAGCTAGGAATTCGGAGTTAATAATTTGGACCTAGCTATTTAAAAGCAAATTACTATATGCTATAGTAAAACTAAAAAAACAAATAATCCTAATATGCAATACTAATTAAAATAAAAGACAAAAGAAAGATGTCACCTTGTTGGGAATGTTGCCTCATACTTGATTGTAGATTGATTGATTGATTGATGATCTTGATTGATTGTTGATGAATGATGATGATAAACTTGATTTGGAATTCACAACTGTAAATTTTGGATTGAAACAGGTGATTTGAGAAAGAAAACAACTTTTGGTGAAAAGAAGCTTCTACTCAAGATTGAAAGAAGGGAAAAGGAGGCTAAAGACGAAGAACACGAAGAACTTCATTAGAAAAACCTCAAAGTCGAAAATTTACCATCAACTCCAGATTAAACTATAGAAATTCTACTCTAGAATGATGAACTAGAAAAGAAAAAAAAGAAGAACACTTCAGAAAAGAAAACTACTAGGATATTAGCTCTGAATAGCTAGGTCCAGATTATTAACTCCGAATTCCTAGCTCCAGATCCTTAGCTCCAGAAGTTTTTTTATGGGTGAATGAGACCCATATTTATAGATTTTGGGCGTGGATTTAAATATGGTAATGAATTTGATCCAATGGCTAAGTATTGATGAAGAAAAATCCAATGGCTTGATCTCTTTCTAGTTGCACCTCCTAAATCTGGCCCTTGATTCAAGAGGTGGGATAAGGGGTGCAATCTTGGCCCTTGATATTTGGATATTTCAGATGGATTAGGGCAAAAAATCAAGCCCTACACGTCCTCAATGAGCCCATAATCTAGGGTTTCCAAACATGGCTCCAAAATGGCATATTCTCTAGAATATTCTTGATTTTAGGGATCAAATCAAATCAAACAAATAAGGAAGGTTATCTAGGTTTTTGGAGGCTTTAAAATGGGCTAGAAACCCTAATGAAAAGGTCCAACTTGAGCTGGATCCACAGCCCATGAGCACAAGTCCAAAATCCACAAAAAGGCCCATTTTGACCATATTTTCAATGCTACAAATTCTCTTTTACCGGGTCAAAATTAGGCAAGCTCTTCTTCACAAAAAATATTAATTAATCCATTAAGAAGGTCCATGAACTCTTAAAAATATCCTTAGGTCGAAATATTACTCCAAAAAATTGTTGCACTCAACAATGCGCACAACGGGCTGAAACGGGATAAGGCAAGATTAGGGTTTCTGAAATCCAAAAGGAACCTATGCAAGCTTGTACTCATTTTGAAGGATTTTTCAAGGGAAATTCAAATATGAAATAATATAATCCAAAGAAAGAGTGGAAAAAATGAGATTTGGGCTCCAAAGGGTTATAGGGGCATTTTGGTCATTTTCAGCTCAAAACTCAGAAAGCAACGAAACTTCAGCCATAGCTAGAATATGATGAGGAGAGTCTAAAGATACTAAGAGAAGATGAAAAGAAAGAAGTTTGATATAGAAATAAAGACTCTAGAAAGCAAATCACCTTATATGATCATATTTAATTCAAGGTAAAATTGTGAATGAATTATGCCTGGGGTGCAAAAATGGGGTGTCTACAATAGTCAATGCAAATTCTCCATTTCAATGGAATGCGAGTGGTGATGAATTCACCCTTTTCATTTTGTACAACTTGAATGCCGAACTTTTTGGGAACAACGTGGACATGACTAACTCAATCACTATCAGAGATAGGGTATATGATACCCGCATCAAGTAAATGTAAAACTTCCTCCCTCACCACCTCTTTCATGGTGGGGTTAAGGCGCCATTGCGGTTCTTGCGATGTCTTTGTGCCATCATCTAGATGTATGCGATGCGTGCATACACTAGGGTCTATTCCTTTGATATTATCTAAGGACCATCCGATAGCGGAGCGGTGTTCACGAATGACACGAATCAAACGTGCTTCTATGTCGGTTGTCAAGTGAGAAGAAATTATTATAGGGTGACTAACATCGGGATCGAGATGCATGTACTTCAAATCAGAGGGTAGATGTTTTAAATTCGGAGTTGGAGGAGTGGGGATAAAGGATTCATGAGGGGCCGTCTCTTCAATGGAAAAGAGCGAGTCTGGTTCTTCTAAATTAGTTGATATTGCAGCAGTAGGGTCAAATAGTCGTATTGATTCTAATAATGCTTGAACATCCTTAACATATAAGTCATTGTCAAACTCAGGATTATCAAAAGAAAGGAATTGGCGTACCTCGTCTTCGGGAAAAGAGTTTGTGAAATAATCCTGTGCCAGACTATCAACCAAGCTAATCTTACCCTCCATTATGGGATCGGGAAATTGTTTTATTAACTTGAACAAGTTGACTTCGACAGAAATATTCCCGAAAGACAATGTCATTAAACCATCCCGACAGTTGATGAGAGTATTAGCAATTACAAGAATGGACGTCCCAAAATGATAGGAATGGAGTCATAAGCTACTTCGATATCTAAAATGACAAAATCAACTAGGTAGTAAAAATCTTAGACCTTGACTATGATGTTTTCTACTATGCCCTTCGGGTACTTGATGGAGCGATCCGCGAGTTACAGGGTCATATTGGTAGGTTTTAATTCATGAAAACCTAACTACTTAAATAAGTAGTAGGGAAGTAGGGTAACACTAGCGCCTAGGTCTAAAAGTGCGGTAGCGGTATACTTGTCGCCCAACGTGCATGGTACAGTTGGTCGACCTGGGTGTTTGTATTTAACCACACCATTGGTAGTAGTAATAGAGGGAAACTGCTCAGTGAGGAAATCTTGTTGAGGAACATTCGTTCATCGTTTGTTGGTGCACATGTCCTTCAAAAACTTGGCATGCTTGGGCAAATGCTTAAGTGCATCTAGAAAAGGTAGGTTTATGGTCAAATTTTTGAAGGTTTCACGGATCTCATCAAAATGTTCGTCAGGTTTGTTCTTTGCCAAATGGGCAGGGAATGGAGCTTTTGGGCGGAATTGCGCATATAGATCAATGGCATCATTCCCAAGTTTAGTGGTTATAGATTTGGAAAGAACAACTTCGTCCGTTATAGGTTGCGAGGTAGGAGTTGGAAAGACGTCAGCCATGGCTTCCGTCGATTCGACGTCTAGCATACGTATATGATTGTCGATGGTTCGGCCAGAACAAAAAGTGGTGATGGCATTTACCTCACCCTGGCTGGAAATACTAGATCCTGGTGCATTGTTAAGTTCAAAGGCAGTGTTTGTGGGCTTTGGGTTTGGAACTGCTTGGTCAGGAAACACGCCCTTTTGACTTTTATCTGTGCTAACAGCTGAAGAGACTGTTGGATAGACACTAGGATTTGATTCTATTGATTCATGTAAGTTAAAATAGTTTTAGCTATTTTATTGGCAGTGGATTATACCAGTGGAGCAGCAGGAACAAGTTCACGGTTATTGTTTACGGGTTGATTTTGGTAGCTATATCCTTGATTAGCGGGAACAAGGCTGCGGTTGTTTTGGTACCTTGCATTGGTAGTGTTGGGAAACTCACTTTACCCTTGCTAGAATTGCGGAGGATTTCCTTGATGGTAGGAATTGTAGTTCGCGGGTGGTCGTACAGGAGCGTTGTTGACACCCGGAGGAGCTTGTTGTTGGGCAGGGGGCCCCAAGCCAAATTCGGATATTGTCGCCAAGGTGCATTAGGAATGTTGATTGCACAAGCCTCTTTAGATGGTTGGGAAGGGCACTCGTATGCCAAAAGATAATAAGAATCGGCGTGCTCAGGACTTAAGCAAAGAAGACATGGGGAAGCGTTGGCAGCCATGACTTGTTTGGGTTTTTGATCATTTACTTGAACCGAAAGAGCATCGACCTTTTTGGTTAAGGACTCGATCATAATTTTTAATTCCGGATCGGGTTTGACCTCGAACATAGACGTAACTTTGGTAGGAGTGTCTTTAGAAGATCTAGAAGAATCAGTGTTACCCCAATGGGTGTTTCGTGAAGCTTGTTTCTTGAGAAAAGTGTATGCTTCAGTAATGCCTTTATCCATGAAACAACCGCCATTCATGATGTCTAATGTATCCTTTTGATTATCAGAGAGACCATTAAAAAATGACTGGACTAAGACAGCGGTGTCGAGTTGATGATGGGGACATTCGAGAATCAAATCCGTAAATCTGCTCCATGCTTCCGTAAAGGATTCCTAGGGATGTGATAACTATAAAATGAATAGTCTACCTACGAAATGAACGATGAATTCAAAACGTAAGTAAACTAAAACTGGACTTTTACGAGTCTATTATCAAAGCTTCTACTCTCAATGCGAATTGCACTAAGTGGAGTAGGAAGTTCGTTCCACTCCTAGTTCCCTAGCATGGATTGTTTTCTAAGTCTAAGAAATCGTTCTTAAGTCAATGAGAGATTTACGAATTACAAACTAGACTACGATGCAACTACCCACGAAATGCAACTAGTCGATTATCACCAACTAAAGGGAATGCTACGTTGATTCGATGATAAGGAGTTAGAGGGGGATTGATTCCACCTTAACTCAACTTAATCCACTAGCGACGAAGTCGTCAGAATCCGAATTGAACTGCTACACGTAACAATCGGTTCTTCCTAATCCCTAATTACACATGGCATTTCTACCAATTTATAACTAGCATGTGAACAATTAAACCCATTCTCATGGTGAACTAATTATTTCTCGGGCGTGGAATAGAAATTACTTAACGACTCTAACGATAAACGGAATCAAGCTTTCATCAAGGCCTCTCAACCCCCTCTAATGGAGTTTAGCCTTGAATCATTCGCAAGAATCATTTCCATTTAGATTAAAACTAAACATAATATAAAGCATTGAAATTTACTTAATTAAACAATAATGAAATCTAAATTAATGACTAAAATGAAATAAGAACAAGAATTGAAATTAGATCTAGAAATGGAAATGACAAAATCGAAATTGATAAAAAATACTACTTTATTGATCTAATCAAATGAAGAACAAGATTCAAAGGTTTAATCTAATAAAGGATTTGAAACTAATTAAATAAAACAATTAAATCTAGATCTAGAAGCTATTTTCATGGCTACTTTCTATTCTAACTTATCTACCTAACCTAACTGCCATTAACAATGAATCATGCTTTTGTTTTTATACATCCAGATCCAAAAATCGTGCATGGGCTTCGAGCCATGTTTTGGGCCAGATTCTCTGGCCCAGGCCCAAAACCCAATTTTTTCAGTCCAAAAAGGCCTCTTCAGCTACAGTTGGCTTCCACAGACTTTTCGTCCACTTTTGCTCCTCTGATTGGTGCAAGGCTTAGACCATTGCAAAGCTCTTTCCGAGCCGGTCGTTTTGACATAAGGTAGGCCTCATTCCGAGGTCTGAGTCCAAAGATATGGCGTTCGGAAGTTCTGCTGACTTTTGCTCCTTTATCTCGCTAAAGTGGCACATTTATGCACATAATGGACTTTGAAGCCTGAAATGCATAAAAACACGTAATCAGTATTAACTCTTACTTATTATTCACATAATTGGTCTAACAAGATGATTATTAAGGGTTAAAACTACAGTTTTGGGCTCTTATCAAACCACCCTAAAACGGCATTTTGCTTGTCCTCAAGCAAAGATGAGAAATTAGAATAAGTGACCAAAAATGGAGTTCTAACTACTCGTTTACTGAGTGCGATTGCATTGACCATATGCAACAAGGCCTTAAACCCACTAGGAATTCCCTAGTGGACGAAGTTATAGCCTTGTGAGAGTTTTCGATGAAGGTACTCACAAACTTCATCTATACTACAACGACTAAGAAAATAAAACTATTGTTTCCTTATTCATGCTCCAAATTATCTATACATCTCACTAGCTATGAACAAGAATAACCAAGTCAAAAACCTAAGTTAATATATGCATAATAATCTATCATCTACAATAAACATATACACAATGAGTAGTACTATAAAATGTTTAGCGGGGTTTGTTTTCAAAACTTCGAATAGCGTCCTTAAGTAGGTTCTCACAATAATAGTCAAGAAACAACACTCTGATTTTTCCACTCAAGTTTCGCTACTCTAGTGTACAGTGGGCACACTTTACCTTACAATCTCAATGACACACAGAAGTTTCGAGAGTCGATCAAACACATCTGCCACTTACTATCACACTAACCTATTCCTAATTGAGCTAAAGGTCTTTATTAGGTGTTGCGGGGATTAGGAGATGGTTTAAGAAGGAAGGAAATGGATATTCAAAAGGACAAGTCTGAGATAATAGAGTCTTCATATTATGCAACTAGAGAAAACCTTGTTATTTACTTTTGCTTCTACACTTTGTTTCCATCCTTAGCCATATTTTTTTTTTCTTTTCTTTGGCTTTTGACTCCTTTTTATTCTATTTTTGGAGTTTTTATTTTATTTCTATTTTTATTTTTCTTTTCTTTGGATGGAAACTTATTTTCTTTATTTTTCAAGCACTAACTAATTTTTGTTTACGTGTGTTTTTCTCTTCTTCTTTCTTCATCATTCTATTCTCAGACTTATTCTAAATTGGGTAGGTTGATTTATTTATTTATTTATTTTGTTTTGTTTGTGTAACAGGGTAAAGGAATTGTGGTTTATGGAAGGGCTAATGAAAGGCTCAGTAGGGCGACTAGCGGAAAATAATTAATAGGTTTGAATTTCTGGCTATATCGATCCAAAGAGGGCCTAAATTCTCGCTTAGGATATGGTTTAGTGATCAAGCAAGTGGACATGTGATTTCTCTATCCGGATTTTACTTCTCCCTTGTGTCATTTCTCAAATGTTTCGCTCATATAAGGCTTTAGGCTATATTCTCACAGGATTTGTAGAATAAGTACTCTAGCCTAGATTTAAAACTTATCTTGCTAACAATCATAGATACTCATGTAATATATTTATAGATAGATGCAAAGATTATTATCTATATATTAACCTAAGTTTCTAACAATTATTTCGATGCAAAAGCTATGTGAGACTTCTAGATTGTTAAGAGCATGGAGAAAGAAACAATACCAATATTCCTAAGTGTATAGCATAACTTATTTATTTATATTTTTAAATTTTTGAAATTTTAACTAGAAAACAAATGCATATTATATCTATCTATATCCTAACAGATGTCTTAATTACACGAAGTTTCTATGCCCCCAAACAAGAAGCATGCTTTGTCCTCAAAGTATTTAAATAAAGAGGGTAGGAAAAATACCATTGAAGCGTGAATTCAGGAACATCGTAAAACAAGGTTAGAACGCACTAATATAGGAAATAAAAACCGACACAACTCTATACGAAGTTCTACCCATTATGGGGTTATCGAATTAAATTGCTTGGGACATAAGCGGACACTAACGTAAACTAAAACTTACATCCACTCGCTTGTTATTCGTCATCTTCGTCATCCTCTACTTCTATAAAGAAGTGAGGCTCCTTCGGCGGCCCTGCCATGCTATGATAATTTGCCGGGCTTCACGCCATTTATCATCTATGTTTGCTAACCTATTAAGTGCCACTTGGTCTGATGGGGTGTAGGGTGCAACCTGGTGAGGTTGTATCCGCCACCCTTGCCAAGTCATTGCATGGAAAGATCGAATAATACTATTGGTGGGTCGCGACCGTCTACCGTAATCCAATCCGCGGAAGCGTGTACAAAAACAGGAAAGAAACATAGCATAATACGTGAAATTAGAATAGGCATAAGAAGGTACTTATGCCTCATGGTATGGGCTCGTGCTAAACTAGACATCAAAGTTCGGGAAGGTCATAGAACCCGGCGCCCCGTGGCTAAAGCAAGGAAAAAGCTGCAAGTGGCGCCATTCACGTAAGAAAACGCCATTCCCTAAAATGTTTAGCATAATCCAAAACATAACAGTTCCTATGTTCATGGACCGGGCTACCAAGGGTAACGTTATAGTCCCCTTGGTCCTCAATCTGACGGAAAATGCCTGCCCCATAAGCCTCGTGCAAAAACTCATAAGTGTAGACATGCATATTATCGAACCCAATAGCACCATGGGTCTTGTATCTCGGCCGGGCATAGCAAGTCCAAGAACAAATGCTAGCAAGAACCGGTAATTTCCATTGGTTCATCGTCAATATTGATGGAGAACACTTGTTCTCCATCCGGTCTCAAAGAAAATGCAGTTATTATAAAAATAAGATGCAAGTCTTTGGAGAATAAAGTTCAGCCCGGTCTTACCATAAGAGGTTTCCCAACCAACGATGTGATCACCTCGTGAAACCAAGCACCGTAGTAGTGCTTTTGGAACAAATCTTCGAAAAGACTGTTCGGTATTATTATAGGAGATGTCATCTCAAAACTACGCCTGAACAGCGCAAAACAACCGGGTACTACGCTACGAAAACCGGAAAATTCTGGTCCACGGATGTCAGCGAGGAAGGCTAACTAGAGGCGCGCCGAAGTCGCTTTTTGTATTTTGGAATTCCAGTGTTTTAGCCGAAGTCGCGCTTTTGACTTGACTTGGCGCTGGGCGCCTCGAGCAAAATTTTCGTCGAAGTGTAGTAGCGAGCTGCTCCCTCTTCCATGCTGGCGCCCCGAAGGTGCGATTTTGCAAAAATGAAGTCGAAAACGCGGGAATCGCGGGTGTGAAGGGTGAGTGATGGAGTTTAGGTGTAGTGTGAGTTGTGAGGATAGTTTGTATCAAGTTTATATAGGTTTAAAGTTGCTAAAATGGATCGAAAAGTTGCCAAAACTAATTACGGCAGCAGTTCGGAATCCTAAAATTTCCAAACTCGAAAACGGAAACAACTCATATCCCGGATTCTAATTCAAAACCCAAGATCTTTTAGGTTGATTTTATGATAGAATGTACCTATTTAATCTAGATTTCATCCTACAATGATACTTAATCATATTTCTACCTAAACATCCATATTTTCACCTTGACTCCACAATTAATTCTAATACGAGGGTTATACAAAAATAGTGCTTGAATTGATAAAACCACCCCCAAACAAGTTGGGAAGGTGGGGTCAATATGAAACAACCATGCATAATGAAAATAAGCCCTTATATTAAAATTTCATTCGGAGTACCACTACAAAATTCAAATTACGGAAATAAAAGTTACATTACAATAAAAACAACAAAAGTAAATAAAACAACAACCACTATCAAACCTCAGACTCTCTAAACACCTCGCCACTGGTGGCGGAGGGCACACTCTCTAGTGGTGGCTCCTGGGCTCCCGAAGGTCCAAAGCAGCTAGCCGTCCTTCGCCGACGACGCTCATGCCTAAGAGTCGTGGTCCTCGGCGAGAGTCCAGATAGGTGGGAAGCGTGCAAGCATGTCCACTCTAAACCGGGCGCTGGCCTCCATCTCAGCCCGCTGTTCCCATCTCTCATCCTCTCCGGGTGCGGATCTCGGTTGTGATGAATAGTCGCCGTCGAGTCCGGAGGGTCAGACAGATAGTGTTTAGTGAACGATGCCCCTATGAAGCACAGCCATGCGCGCTCGTGATCGAACCAACACCTCTGGAAGGCATCTGCATCAAAGCAGGTCAAGTCTTCCTCATCCTCGGAGGCATCCTGATGTCCCGCAGCCTCCTCTTCATTCCCAGCTCCACCATCCTCTTTTTCTTCTTCTCTATCCTCAGCCCTCCTCCAAACTTGTTGGACACACTCCCTATAGATACGCGTGTTACGGTGCAGGGTAATGTAAATCCTCTCAGACGCCGGAGCTGCTTTCATCTTCAGCATGATCTTGGTGATTAACACAGGAAGAGGTGCCAAAGACTTTCCGACCCCCCTGATCATGCTCAGCAAAAACTCCAGGATACAGAAATCGTCGCGCCCTCTGGAGTACCCATAAGACGTGGAGGCAGGTCGGACCGATGTCGCCGACCTTGTCCTTCCCTAGGACATTCGACCAATCCACCGAGTCAGAGCCTCACCGGTTGGTCCCGAGGGATGCTCGGGCGTACACAATGGGAGTTTGTATTGTAGCTCCCATTGATGATAGTCACGCCCATCGAGGCTCTACCCGTCAAAACGGGGCTCTCGTAAAAGTGGCCTCGGATGGATTCTAGGCGGAATGCCTAGAATCTCATCCAGTGACCGAAGAGTCAACTCCCTCCTCTTCTTCCTTACCATCACAAAATCCTACTCCCCTCCAACTCCCCGGTGTTGTAGAACCGCCGGACCAAGTCTTCGTGGTAGAAGGCTTCGGTCGAGTACCGTAGACTATTCCAGTCTCTACTAGCCATTCGTCACCGTAAAAGCGGCCGCGAAGTGGTCGGCGATGAAAACTTGCTCCAGATAATTCGTTGTTGAGCCATTTGAAGTTTGAATACGGTTTGGGGTTTGTAGAGGGTGTAGGAATAACGAGGAAAGACCTTAGTGATAAAAACGATGGTGGTGGTGATGTGGTGGCGTGGCAGCACCAATTTTGATTTTTCGGTGGTTTTGTTGGGTTAAATTGGTGGAGGTGGTTTGGTTTTAGTTTTAGAGGAGATTTGAATTGGATCTTTGATGGTTGGCGGAGTTATTTTGGTTTTCTTTTTAATTTTTATTTTTGTTAGGGTTTTGAAGCTTTGTCAATGGCGGTGGAAGATGAAAAAAATGATGAACTGTTGCTGAGAATGTAAGGGCGCGAGCGCGCTGGCCATGGGCGCGGGTTGGGCCCAAGCCCAAAATCGAAATTTTTGATTTTTTCGATTTTTTTTCGCGAATTTCAAATCAAAATTCCCGCTTCGTTACCGGTCCGATTTTTGCGAATGAGATATGGAAATGATCAGGAGAGAATTTCCTATCCAATGATCCATAAAAATACTCTATTCCGACTTCAGATGAAATACGAGATAGTGGAAAACGCCTCGAAGTGCGTGCATGACGTAAGTTATGCGAACGAATGAACTCTAAATTAATAGATTATGTCAATCCGAGTCGTAATACAATAAAACGGCCTAAGCAACTGTAATGGGACATAAACATTTTAGTACGGAAACACGAACACCCCACCCCCAAACAAATTTTTTACAACGAAGCTTAGAAAATTTGTTTTTAGCAGTGGGTCTTTTACAGTCAGATTCCCGAGACTTTCTAGATTACTATGTTTATTTTTAGAAGGAAAAACAATAAACAATAAAGACATAATTCACACCATAGAGAAACATGACTCAAAAATCCGAGAAAAACATGCAAGAGTGGAAAACGTGAACTATGTGAACCGTGGACTTAGGATCCGGTACTTACAACCACACACTCTATAGGGAGGGCCCGGTTACCTTAATGGTGCACTCACCAATATATTAAAGTGAAAGGAATTGCACCAAACACAGAAGTTGAGTCGTTTATAGTCAGATACTCGAGACTTTATCTAAAATATATGTATGAACATGCAGTTAATCATATATCAACAACCGAAATAGTTGTGGATCATTCCATAAATAAATATCACAGAAAACATATCCAAACACAATCAAACACCAAGATTCCCTATGACTCAACCTAGTGAAATGAAAGCGAAGTCGGATTACCGTATTGTGTAACCTATCATGCACCTTATTTTTCATTTTTGAATGAGTGGGTGTTCTAGTAAATGAGTGTGGAAAAGTGAATGGTTGTGGAGAATATGGTGGATATGTATAAGTTGTAGAAAGACAGCTTGTACACAATGAGGATGTGGTTTTAGCACCGAACTCATTCATTATGTGTGTAGGGACTGTCTCAATTCTGAAAATGAAGGTGTCAAATAGTTTGTCCTTCTGAAGTATCTGTTTGCTAGGAGGATTTAAAAAATTATGAAGCACAGGAGAAACAAAAGGATCGAGTGCAAACTCGAGATTCCTTTGAAAGGGTGGAAGGAGGGGAATCGAGGTGGATGTTGTGTAAGTTAGTTCTTGATAGGGTGAATTGTCACCTACTCGAAGAAACTCATCGAATTCCTCATCTAGATTGGTCATATCCACATTACTATGGTAGTCCTCTACATCTTTGAGAAAGTCATCTATCCCGTCCTCATCAATAATATGTGTATCGACTAGTGTAGGGATGAAAATGTTGGAGTCTGACTTTCCAAAGGAAAGAATTTTGGGCATATGACTATCAGGGAACGTGTTGTTGAAATAATCTCGTTTAAGCTCTCGATCATGCTTACCCTCTCCATCCATAGACGAATCGGGTAACTGTGTCCTTGTTTTAAAAACATTGACTTCAACAAACAAGATGGCCAAAAGACATGGACATTGAACCATCACGGCAATTAATGAGCGCATTGGCGGTTGCCGTGAAAGGACGCCCTAAAATAATCGGACAGAGTCGTTAGCGACTTCAGATCGAGGACTACAAAATCAGCCGGATAGTAGAAATCTCGAACTTTACCGGCACACATTTTCGACTACACCCTTAGGATACTTAATAGACCCGATCGACTAATTGCAACGCCATTTTAGTGGGTTGCATCTTGTCTAGACCTATTTGTCTATACAAATAAAATGGGAGTAAGTTAACACTAGCCCCCGTGTCTAATAACGCCGTCGTCAGATAGGAATCTCCTAAGGTGCATTTACAAGAGGGATCGACCGTGGTCCTTGTACTTAACAATTCCGTTATTTTCAGATAAGGTTGGGAATTGTTTTGTTAAAAAGCGTCTTTTGGTATATTTGTCTTACGCCTAGTAGTACACAATTCCTTAAGAAACTTAGCATGATGTGGTAGCTTTTAATAGCTTCGAGGAAGGGAAGGTTTATAGTTAGATTCTTAAAACGCCCCTAATCTCCTCGTAATTTGTATCCCTAGTTAACATGGCTAATTTTTGTGGAAATGGTGGTTTCGTCTATATTTAGCAATGGTATCACCGGATGTTTAACCGTGGCTTTCGTTTCTTAGGTTGTGTTGTAACCGGTACCTCTACGGTGGTAGGCTCTTCGGTTTCTATGCGGTATCTAGTAAAATAGTAGGTGTAGGGTTATCTTGGTGGGGTAACTATAGGCATAGTTACCTTGTTATCAACCACTGCCTTAACGGAGAGTGGTGATGGCATTTATCTCACCTACATTTTCATATTCATTACTAGTATTTTCGGTTACCTCAAAGGCTGTGTTTGTTGTTTTAGGATTAGGTATTCGTGTGACGGCAACACACCTTTGGTTTGGGCTTTATCTTGAGCCAACTGTTGGGTTAAATTATTAACCGATTGTAGAAGCCGTTGGTTAGATTGAGCCATGGTTTGGAAAAGTTTTTGGCTCACTTGTATGAAGGTGTCAAGGTGATCCGGTTGTGTGGGTGTAGTAGTCACGGTGGTGTGGACCGAACTATTTCACGTGAATTATTTATGGGTGGATTTTGATAATTATTATTGACCCGAACGATACCTCTATTAGCATTATAATTATTATAATTACCTTGACCTTGTGCTTGACCTTGTCGAGGTTGCACTTGGTTGTTATAATTATTAAAATTACCCCGACTCGCCCTTGTCGAGTGGAGCTTGGTTAAAGCCTGTTCGTTGGCCTAACATATTGATTATTGTACCCTTGAGGTGTGACTTGTTGGTTATTTCTCCAACCGAGTTGGGATTTTGTCTCCAAGGGCGTTAGGTTCACTATTAATGGAACAAGTCCGTTCATAGGCTATAGGACGTAGGAGTCGGGATGCTCGGGACTCCAACGTAAACTACATGGGTTTGAATTTACATTCATGACGGGATAGGCTTTTGTTGTACAGAAATGGCTTCGACCTTTTAGTGAGTGATTTGATTAGAGTTTTAAGCTCGAATCGTGTTTAATTTCAAACATACCGCAGCCTTAAGCGTATTAGTAGAACTAGCGGAGCGGGGATATCATCACTACCCCCAATTATTATTTCGCTTTAGTTTGGTCCTCTAAAAATTTATAAGCCTCCGAGGCTCCTTTACTTAGGAAACTACCCCATTCATTATGTCAAGGACTTCTTTATGGTGATGTTGAAGTCCTTTGAAAAGGCACGAACTAACGTGTCTTTTGCTAGGTTATGGTGTGGACACTCTATAAGCAGATCGGTGAAACGATTCCAAGCCTCCGAAAATGATTCATGAGGATTTTGTCGAAAAGAAATGAATCTTGGAAAGCATCTCATCCGCCTTTAGGGGTGGGTAAAAATGTTCCATAAACAATTTGAACAAGTTTAGCCCACGAGTCCACGTAATTAGGCTTTGGGCAGTTAACCAAGATGCCGCCTTTATCGGCTAAGGTGAAAGGGAATACCCTTAATTTAATTTGTTCCGCACCAACCGTAAGATGGTGGAATGTTGTAAGGACTTGTTCAATCCTACGACGTAGCCGATAAGGTTTTTCATGGTCTAAACCATGAAAAACGGGTAACAAATTAAAAATATTTGGAGGGATTCTCAAATCCTCACTGGGTCTGCTAGAACGATGCAAGATTTGGGGCTATCGCTCAAGGCTTTGTAGAAGTCCGAGAGAGGAGTCTCTTTCTTCCCCATTATATCGGGGTGGTGTGTGTGAAATAGTAGTTAGAGGTGTAGTGGGTGGTATACTAAATAGATTTGATTGTTGATGTTGTTGTTGTATTTACGCTCGGGTGTTTTGTTCGGCGGACCTTAATCTCATGCAAGACTAAGTCGAACTTAACTAAACATGCAACACTCCAAACAATTCTCGATATACTAGTATAAACCTCTAACAGGAGATGCGAGGTGTGGAAGAAAGGAATACCGATTCGCCCTTGCTTCGCTTATGAATAGCGCCTTGTTTACGCTTTGTTCGGTGTATAGAGCAGGTTAGAACACTGAAAAATATGAAAGATCAAAGTTTGAATCAAAACCGTGGAAATCCAAAAATTTTAATGACTGGGCGGGCCATAGAGGCCAGATAGGGCCAAGGCCCGGAAAGTAATTTTCAGATTACGGTGTTTTTAGGGTGGTCGCTTTCGTGTGAAGTCGAAGTTCAGTGTTTGAGCTGGTCGCTTTGGTATGGTATGGCTGCGCTTCGGTGGTAGACGAAAATTCCAGTAACTTAGCTGGTGGTCGCGCTTCCTCCTTGAAGCCCGCCCGTATTTTTCGAATTTGTCACGCCGAACGGGCAACCATAGTATGAAACAAACAAGGGTGGGTGGGTTTAATGGGACTTAAAATGACTACTTCTACTATGAAAACAATGCTAAAGTGTAACTAAAGATGGTAGCGCCATTTGATAACTATAAAATGAATAGTCTACCTCTAAAATGAGCGATGAATTCAAAACGTAAGTAAACTAAAACTGGACTTTTACGAGTCTATTATCAAAGCTTCTACTCTCAATGCGAATTGCACTAAGTGGAGTAGGAAGTTCGTTCCACTCCTAGTTCCCTAGCATGGATTGTTTTCTAAGTCTAAGAAATCGCGTTCTTAAGCCAATGAGAGATTTCTTTAATTACAAACTAGACTACGATGCAACTACCAATACCTAAATGCAACTAGTCGATTATCACCAACTAAGGGAATGCTACGTTGATTCGATGATAAGGAGTTAGAGGGGATTGATTCCACCTTAACTCAACTTAATCCACTAGCGACGAAGTCGTCAGTAATCGAATTGAACTGCTACACGTAACAATCGGTTCTTCCTAATCCCTAATTACACATGGCATTTCTACCAATTTATAACTAGCATGTGAACAATTAAACCCATTCTCATGGTGAACTAATTATTTCTCGGGCGTGGAATAGAAATTACAACGACTTCACGATAAACGGAATCAAGCTTTCATCAAGGCCTCTCAACCCCCTCTAATGGAGTTTAGCCTTGAATCATTCATAATCATTTCCATTTAGATTAAAACTAAACATAATATAAAGCATTGAAATTTACTTAATTAAACAATAATGAAATCTAAATTAATGACTAAAATGAAATAAGAACAAGAATTGAAATTAGATCTAGAAATGGAAATGACAAAATTGAAATTGATAAAAAATACTACTTTATTGATCTAATCAAATGAAGAACAAGATTCAAAGGTTTAATCTAATAAAGGATTTGAAACTAATTAAATAAAACAATTAAATCTAGATCTAGAAGCTATTTTCATGGCTACTTTCTATTCTAACTTATCTACCTAACCTAACTGCCATTAACAATGAGTCAAGCTTTTGTTTTTATACATCCAGATCCAAAAATCGTGCATGGGCTTGGAGCCATGTTTTTGGGCGAGAATCGGGGCCCAAAACCCAATTCTTTCAGTCCAAAAAGGCCTCTTCAGCTGCAGTTGGCTTCCACAGACTTTTCGTCCACTTCTGCTCCTCTGATTGGTGCAAGGCTTGGACCATTGCAAAGCTCTTTCCGAGCCGGTCGTTTTGACATAAGGTAGGCCTCATTCGAGGTCCGAGTCCAAAGATATGGCATTCGAAGTTCTCACGACTTTTGCTCCTTTATCTCGCTAAAGTGGCACATTTCTACACATAATGGACTTTGAAGCCTGAAATGCATAAAAACACGTAATCAATATTAACTCTTACTTATTATTCACATAATTGGTCTAACAGTATGATTATTAAGGAGTTAAAACTACAGTTTTGGGCTCTTATCAGGATGCTGGCGAAAAAATTGAATCTTCTGAAGCATCTCTGTAGTTTTCTTCTAAGTATAAAACTTTATCATGAATGCTTGTACGAGCTTGGCCCATGTGTCAAGGGATTGCGGCGCTTCGCCTGCGAGCCAAACTGAAACTTTATCAGCTAAGGTGAAGGGAAACAACCTAAGCAAGACTTGTTCGTTCGTAACGGTCGGATGGCGGAAAGTGTTGACTACTTGCTGCATCCAACGAAGATGATTGTACAGTTTTTCATGGTCTAGACCATGGTAAATAGGTAATAAACCGAAAATGTTTGGCGGAATGCAAAAATCTCCTGCAATCTCATCGAGTTTAATGCAAGAAGCAGGTCTTTCCTGTAAGGCAATATTGAAGTCCGAAAGGGGTTTCTCGACTGTGGGATTTTCCTGGGCCATAACTAAGGAAGATAATGGCAACAAAGATACTTGACGAGGTTGGTTTATGGAGGAAGAACTATGTCTAGGAGATAACTTAAGCAGTTATTTATTGTATTTCTGACGATGATATGTAAGTTCTAATTCCTTATGTTTACTAGACCGTAGTCTCGTACAAACACAAATTTTAATTCAAGGCTCATAAGGAATGAATTATGACAGGAGGATTAAGAATTATGGAAGGAGGGAGGTGAAGCACGTCTTCCTAAGCTGTTGCTAACTTCAGCAGGTAAGCTAAGATAACGTGTGAATATTCCAGTAGCCAGGTCACCTGAGAGAATTGAGGGAGGTTTTCCGTGCTAGCACGTTCCTTAATTAGGTAACCTTAATCTCTCACGTTTACTAGACACTGATAGAATAGGATGATGATTTATGATGGTGTATTATGCGGTGTTATATTAAGATGATTATGTTGAAATTTTTATTATTAGGATTTTTTTTATTGTTTTTTTTGTTTTTTTTTTAAATTTTTTATTATTACTATTTTTATGTGGAAATTTTATTGATACTGATGAGGAATTTTACAAATAATTAGGACAAGCGTGCAACAAGCTGCGCCGCAAGTCCTTTCTGAATAATAATAATAAAATTAATGTCTCCCCTCAGACCAACTGTATATCAATACATCCGCAGGCCAAAGTGTCGATCTGCCCTCATTCGGATCAGTGAGAAAGTTAACAGGAGCCTTTTTCTTCACTTGTACCCCAGCCCTCCAAAATGCATCACACAAAATGTCTCTAACATGATCATGTATTACGTAACTAATGTATTATGGAGATGTGATTACGAAACATGCAATTAAAGACGAGAAATGCGAAAATAGATGATTAAGCATACAATTAACACATGGTAGTTTTACACAAGAAGTCTACACATGCAACTCTATATTACTTATATGTGAATAGAAATACGTCCTACACATGCAATAATTTATAGCTACCGATACGTGCAACTATATAGGAGCTAGGGGAATATCGAGAACGAACTCATGCAAATGAATACCGCGTACATGAATTGATGTTACATACACATACAAAAATAATCTAAGCAGTTAGTTTGAAATTACGTAGACATCCATATATATTCAAATCATTTTAATCGTATTAACGTGAATATGTAATGACAAACCACATTTACTTAGGAAAAATTATATATATGCAAAGAGTTCTCATGCCAACACACAAATATGCGAGGTAAAACATGTTATAGCAATCAACCAAATAATATCCTCGACAAAGTTTGAGGAGTTTAAGAATTCGAAACCTGGGGTCCCGCGATTCCTCGTATAACGATCCAACTAACTCCTGAGCTCGTGAATTTATTGGATGGTGGATAATAGGTCTAGAGAGTCCAAAATAGTACTGAGAAGGAAAGTAGCTTGTACCTAAAAACTGGAGTGTTTATACTCCAGGTTAGTCTCGCGCACTACTATTATAGTCTCGTCCGAGACTGTAATATCAATTCAGTACTTCAAGTTCCTACGAAATACTTAGACTGTGCTAATAATGATAAATAAGATCTGGTTAACAGATATCTATTAGTAAAAAAAAAAAGTTGGGGCAAACAGGTACGTAACACGTTAGTATCGCAATAGAAATGAAAATCAAAAAATGAGGGGGTAGGAGAGGGGGTTTTTACAATGATGTATTCCAGTTATTACGTTAAATGTCTAGAGTCCTTCAGCATGCAGCGGCGCCATTTGATATGCGGTAATTTGTGGTTTTGGTTTACTTATGTCCGATAGTCCACAGTCCGAAGTCCGCAGTCCAAAGTCCATAAACGTCCATTTAGTCAAGTTACCTTACTCACGTGGGCTTGTAGGATAGGTCGAGTAAGGGATCGTCCATACCTTAGGGCTCGGTAAGGTTTACAACTGGATTTACAACTTTTGGTGAGTAGGATTTTAGGTTATTTGGTTGGTTTAAGTAAATTAATGGTATGCAAATAACATAAAATAATAACGATTGATTTCTACGTAACTAAACAGGGAAAGGGTTAAATGTACTCATGCAAGAATCAGTTTCAATAGTTATACTACCACATCACTACAGCTCTAATCCGTTTCGAGTTCGTAGACAAACCCGAGACGACGTCGAGTATCGATCCCTAGCGAGATGCACGCATCTCTGAGCTCATCTCACTAGCATAAGGAGTTGAAATAATATTTCATCTCTAGAATATTATTTCAGCTCCTGGTTCGATTCTACACTAGCTGGATAAATCAGAGAGATGTCTGACACCATAAAGTCGCACGCGAGACTTTTTGGGTCTCTCGGGAGACTGTTCTGGAGCATCAGCACTCCAAACTTGGACAGTCTCAATCATTTTGGGACCAGATGTGTAATCTACACCTATTTCCTAAGTAGTGATTATGGAACATTAAAGTGTCAATCCGGATCCTCACACGAGCATCATTACCCTCCCCCTGAGGGGGGGTGTTTTAGCTCATGGTCATTGAATGATTAATTGAACTTGTTATATACAATAATAAGTAAATGCATAACAAGAATTAAACTTGAAAAGAAATGACTCTTATTAAGAAGAAGGACTTACAGTACTGAAGCTTGGAAAGCTACTGGAAGGAGAAAATAACAAAATGAAACTAACTGCCAGAATATAAAAGCTACAGACTATAGTCTAAACTAAAAACTAAAACTTCCAAAACTAATAAGTTGAAGACCCCTTCTCATATATATAGCTTCCAGACCCTTCACGTGAAGCCCCCTCATTAAAATGTTTTGTTTTCATTCAATTTGCTAACCTCAAAACTTTGTAATACAAAGTTTTGTCCTATTAGGTATTAATTTTGAATTGATCCGTCATTTCTTTTTGCAAGGTGGCACAAAATTGCGACCATCACTTGCCACCTGCCTATGCTGACTCGTTATGCCTTTTGGGCCAGCAGAGTGGGTCCACGTGGTGTGTCTAGTGGCGGTGCTGATTTTGGTATTTTAACAACTTTTTGTCTTTGCGTAGAGTTCTTCGCCCTGGTTACTCTGGCAATTCACTAGGCGAAGTCGGCGTCCAGATTTGAAAGATGTGGGCTTCGAAAGTTTGCTGCTTCTTTACATGTGGACTTGTTTTGCACTGGTTTTGTCCCTTTGGAAACTTCGATTCTAGTCAGGCTTTGTTGGGCTTCACTGGGGCTAAGTGGGAAGACTTCAAGTATTCCAGTATTCTCGTACTTCGATGCATGTTTTATCATCATATTCACGTTAACGGCAAAAACCTGCAAAAGTACGAAAATATAATTATTTCATGATTATTAAACACATAATTAACCAAAACACTATGTCTCTACGGGGTTTAGTATTACAGTTTTGGGTGTTTATCACGCATCCAATCAAAGTTATGACTGGTCTACCTTTGAATAAGATCTTTCTCAAAGCCAACAAGACAACTCGCATGGCAATATGGGCAGAAGAACTCGGGGAACACCACATAAAGTTTACCCCAAGAACCTCACAGAAGGGACAAGTCATTGCAGATTTCTTAACCGATTTCCCAGTCGACGATCTCAACTGGGAACCACCGGCCGAGATCCCAACCTCTAAACAACAGGACGCATCTGTATGGTCACTTTTTGTAGATGGAGCAAGCAACCCAGGTGGCAGCGGAGTGGGTGTAGTCCTAGTATCACCAGATGGCAACATGGTGGAAAAATCAATTCGCATTGATTTTTGCGACCTCAAACAATGAAGCTGAATACGAAGCCCTGATTATAGGGATTCACATGGCATTAGAACTCGATGTCCAAGAGTTGAAGGTCTTTAGCGATTCACAACTGGGCGTTCGCCAAGTCGCCAATGAATACACCACCAATGAAGGTAACCTTTCTAAATATCTTCAGATTGTGAATCAAATACTGCCTTCTTTTAAGAAAGTCACCATACACCATTTCCTGATAGCCTGGCGTACCTAGCAACCCAAACACCTAACTGTGACCCTAGGAAGCTACTCATCAAAGTAATCGATAGACCCGTTTACCAAAATGAGCACGTCCTCGAAGTCAATGACCTATGCCCACTCTCTGAAACTCAGATGATCTAAACATGGATGCAACCTATCATAGACTATGTCAAACTAGGCAAAGCACCAGAAGATCGACTCAAGGCCAGACAAGTTCACTACCAGTCAGGTCACTACTACCTAGTAAATAACAAACTATTCAGAAAGTCCGTCAGAGGACCTCATCTGAGGTGCATAAGCCCAGAACAAGGTCAAATGATTTTCGCAAATATCCATGAGGGAGAATATGGCAATCACGCAGGAGGTCACTATTTGGCTCACAAAGTGACCTCACAAGGCTACTTCTAGCCAAGAATGTAGATGGATGCAAAAAAGTATGTACTCAAATACATCAAGTGCCAAATGTTTGGCCACAATATCATCTAGTCTTTTGATGGATGGATGCAAAAAGTATGTACTCATCAACATTGCCAGCCATTGGCCATTCAACATGTGGGTTTTGGACATCATGGGTCCTTTCATTCCACAGAAAAGCACAGGCTTTTGATTCATCCTAGCCACAACAAACTACTTCACCAAATGGGTGGAAGCCATTCCTTTGGCTCATGTCAAAGAATCTAATGTCAGAAGCTTTATTTGGACCAACAACATTACCAGATTTGACCTCCCCCACACACTGGTGATGGATAATGACTCCCAGTTCAAAGGAAAAACAGTTAAAGAATTCTTGGCTAAGTGGAAGATTGTCCATGCATTCTCCACTCCCCAGTACGCTCAGAGCAATGGTCAAGTAGAAGTTAGTAACAAAGTAATTTTTGAAAACTTGAAAAAGAATATCGAAAAGAACAAGAGCTAGTGGCCAATGTAGCTAGAAAACATTCTATGGGCCCATAGAACGACAGCTTGTTCTAGTACAGGCGAGTCCCCGTTCTCACTATGCTATGGCACTGAGGTCGTCATCCCTACTGAGCTAACAGTTACAACAACTCGCTCAGAGATCGTTGAAACCGGTCAGAACGATGCCATTCTCGCAAGAGAAGTCGACCTACTGGAAGAACGCCATGACCTAGCAGCCATTCCAGTGGCATCCTACCAGCAAACTCCAAGGAAGACATACAATAAGTGAGTTAACCCTCAAAGTTTTCAACCTGGCGACCTAATCTTGAAAAAGACTAAAGATGACTCGAAACTTGCACCAACATGGGAAGGGCCTTATATATTGGAACGAGTCATTGGCAATGGAGCATATTGGATCAAAACCCAAGATGGACAGGCACTTCCGCGTCCTTGGAATACTTTCTTGTTAAAGATATTTTATCAATAAAAAATTCCATTTCCACGAGTTCTTACTCTTAGTATTTATACACATAGTTTTTATTTTTGCATCAATGCACTACAATCCCTCAATGTTATCAAGTCGACGCATAGCTCGCTCTCTAAGAGCAAAACGTTCACTTGAACTAAAACACTCTACAAGGCTTAAACGTTCTCCACATCAAAACGCTCACTCGAGCTCAGGGCTACATAGCTCACAGGCTACTTAGCTTTAACACTGCTCATTAGTTGGAGGCCTATACTTCTAGGGTCAACTAACTGCAGAACACTCTCTAAGAGCAATACATTCAAATGAACTTAAACGCTTTCCAAAGCTCAAACGTTCTGAATAACCAAACGCTCACTCGAGCTCAAGGCTACATAGCTCACACACCTCTTACTAGTTCAAAACCTACATTTCTAGGATTAACTTAGTGTAGAATGCTCTCTAAGAGCAACACACTTACTTAAGCTACAACGCTCACTCGAGCTCAAGGGCTTCATAGCTCCAACACTTCTCACTAGTTGAATACATAGAACTCTAGGATCAACTTAGTACAGAACGTTCTCTAGAACAATCAAACCGCTCTCCTGAGTAGTACGCTCAATCGAGCTCAAACGCTTCATAGCATCCTATGTCTTCCTAGACAACAGAATATATATTTCTAGGTCAAATTCCTATGAAATGTCAAAACAATATTCGACAAACATTCAGATGAAAGTAAACATCATGCGTTCTATAACGTGCAAAACAAATGACCTGCCTGACCACACTCAAGAAACTAGTTTTTCAAAATAACCGAACGGCCACTTATGTGGACACCAATTTGCTACATTATCAATAACATGAATTGCCCAGGTTTCCCCAAGGTATCAACTCTTAATGTATCTGGGCCACGCCCTAACCATTTCAAAAGCGAACTGCCCAGGCAAGCCTAGGAAACCAATTCTATTATTTTACAACCACTTACAAAACATGAATTTAAAGAGAAATATTCAAAAGCCTTACCACTTACACAAAGGAAGAAGAAATACAGAAGCAATGATCAAGTACCAGGAGTAACATGCTTATCATCAGCAGGCACGTCAGCTCGCTCAGTAGGAACAGTATTGGTAGACGGAGCGTTACTAGCATCTCCAGGTACGACAAGCACACTTGTACCTAGAGCCCCACGTTCACGCTCTCCTTTCAATTGAAAGTACGTCTCCTCCAGCAACAAATAATCTTAGCACACTCGGTCATATGCTTGCTGAGCCATTCATGCAACCGACTTGCAGTGCTTAGCGTACTCCGTTACTGCACCCAGTCTTTCCTACAAGTCAAGCATCGAACTGACCATTGACAACCTCTCAGATACAGCGTCATGATGCATTTTCCTCAACACCTCCAGTTCCTTCTTTACCTTGCCCACATCATTTTCATCAGCTTCCATAACTGGGGTCGTGTGCTTCAATTTCTGATATCCAGTAAAAAACTACAAATAGAAACAACAATGTTACTCTCGCCAATAAGATAGAAAGAGACCAGAGAAGATTAAAAGCTTACCAAACAGCAAGCCATGTTCATGGTCTTCAAAGTCTTGTCCAAATCTTGGCCTTCTAGCTCTTCTTTATCACCTTCCAAGACAATCCCTTCCAGGAGACAGTTAGCTATGGGTGCCAACCCAAAGCTGCAATCAGATCGTTTCACTACACGATTTTTCCCCGTCTTCCCAGTATAGACTAAGTCACTTCCAAGGTCGCCAAGCCACCTCCTCAATGAACCAGTCTTATAACTTTCTCCAGTAACAACTTTTCTCTTGCCCATCACACCACGGTTATGAGCGCTCAGGTCGACGCCACCTGTAGAGCTCGGGCTGAACACTACACCTCTAGTTCGCTTGCACGAACCAAAGTTAGAGCGACCCACAAGTTTGGACCGCTTAGTGGCCCTCAAGTCAGAAGCAATATCCTTCTGCTTACCCAGATCGGTCTTATGATGAGACAAGAAATCGATCTCATCCAAAATGAAGGGAGAGCCATCCCTCTCCCTACCCGTTAGAGAGACCAAAATTCCATCGCCATCACCATTTAGCCTAGTCATCCTACACTTCATAGACAACACAACATTCAACAAAAGAAGCATACAAAACTTACATATCATAAAAGAAGAGAAAGGAAAATAAGTTGGAAGTTAACCTGAAGCGCTCTATAACTTTGGCAAGAACTTTGGAAAATTGCTTGAGGGAAATAATGAACCAGTATCCCTAAACCTTTCACGAAAAGCTTTTAGGATAAACCGTTTCACTTCCCAAGACATACCATTAATACATCAAAACCCTAACCGATGTGTTGCACGACTCGCCATCTTTTCAAATTCCACAACACAAGGCGGTTACTATTTCTACTCACAAACATTTTGCCTCCTCACACGTGCCAAACACGTGCTAAAGTATTCTCTCAGAAGAACGCTCTAACATGGAGAGCGTTCTTTACGAGTAAGACGCTCACTCGAGCCCACAGGCTACATAGCATTAGCACTTCTCACTAGTTGAAGCTTACAATGCTAGGGCCGACTCAGGGGAGAACGCTCTCTATGAGCAGGACACTCACTCAAGCCCACAGGCTACATAGCCTTAGCACTTCTCACTAGTTGAAGCCTACAGCGCTAGACGCAACTCTGTGAAGAACGCTCTAGAAGAGCAAGAAGCTCACTCGAGCTCAAAGGCAACATAGCCTGGACACTTCTTACCAGTTGGAACCTACAACGCTAGACAAGTACAACAACATCAGGCAAATTGCATTCAAAACATCAAGAAAAAGAGCAAGGAGAATAAACATGCATTTCATAAATGTAAGAAAATGAACTGCCCTAACAGGCTCAGGAAACCAGTTCGTTCCGAACTCAAACTAAAGCAGATAATAAAGGTGAACTGCCCAGGCAAGCCCATTTTATCAACTCTTAATGTATCGGGTCATAGGTCATGCAGCAATAAATAAAGGCGAACTGCCTAGGCAAGCCCAGAAAACCAACTATATTATATCATAACAACCAATCACAGATAAGATAAACAAAAACAAGGGAACATTCTTTCATAGCTGACAAGATTTAAGAAACATTCGGCAAACTCTCAGTAGCTAAGGGCTCCAGCACGTCCTTCACAGTAGCTCCATCCAGGGCGAGATTCGAGGCAACATCAGCCATAAGAGCAGGACCTTCAAATACAGGAAGAACGGTACTAGCATCTCCAGGTATGTCTAACATTGTTGCACCTCGAGCCCCACGTTCTAGTTCCTCCTATAAGGCAAGGTATTTTTGCTCCAAATCCAGCTCGATCGCCTCTCCAAATAGAGTATCATAGGCATCCTTCGCTGCATTGGCTATAGCTATTGCCTTCTCCATGTACCCAGTGTACAGTGCCAGCTCGTCATTTGCTTCCTCCAATGCCCCTGCCATGACCATTTTCTCTAGAGCGACCTTATCGTGCAGCTTCTTCAGTTCATCATAACTAGCTTGGAGAGAGACGTGAATAGAACGCACGTTCTCTAGTTCTTCCTTCGTCTTTTCTCACTCACCCTTATCTGCCTCAACGATCACGGCCAGCTCTTTCAACTTTTGATACCCGGATAGTACCTATGAAGCAGTGATAATAGCCCAACACTATAGTTTTAACTCCTTAATAATATTATATTTAGACCAATTATACTTATAATAAATAAGAGTTAGTACTGTTTACATACGTTTGTGTATTTCAGATATTAGAGTTAAATATGTGAAAAAATAGGTCACTTTTACAAGAGAAAGGAGCAAAGGTTGGTTGCTAAGAAATTATATGGTCAAAACCCAAGTTTCAAGGAGAAAAAGTCTTTTTAAAGCTCAGTCAAAGCTAAAAAGTCAAAGTCAATGCGGGCAGAAATAGAGCAGAAAAGTCAATAGAACTTCTACAGGCCGTATTTTTTTGACTTAGACCTTGAAATTGGGCCTACTATATGTCAAAACGCCCAAATCGGAAAGAGCTTTCTAATGGTATATGCCTTGATCCAATCAGAGGAGTAAAAGTGGACGAAAAGACTATTACAGTAATTTCCAACATAAAAACCCTTTTTGGACTTAAGTAATTAGGTTTTAGGCTTGATTTAGTGGCCCAAAACATAGCTCCAAAGCCCATGCATGAAATTATAAACCTAGCCCTCTCCTATATAAAGAGGAATAAGGCAAAACTCAAGTAGATAACCCTTCCCTTAGTTAGAATAATTAGCTATCTTTCTTCTCTTAATCTAAACCTAATTATTATTGTTTTCTAGCCTAGCCACCATTAATAAAAGTCAAGCTATTGTTATTGTTTCTATGATGTCTTACTCTTATTCTTTTAATTATGATAGTCTAATGAATCTTAGCTAAACCTCCATTAGAGGGGTTTGATTAAAGCTTTGATAAAAACTTGATGTATTAGTATAGAATAGTTGTAGTAAGATATTCCACTCTAGAAGGTAATTACTTCACCCTGAGAATGGGTTACAATTGCCTCACATGCTAATTATTAGTTGGTAGAGATGCCATGAATAATTAGGGATAAAAAGACCAAATCTTTATGTGAAAATATAAAGATTACGGTTGCAACAACTCCATACTAATATATTAAGAATTAATTAAAGTGGAATCAAATCCCCCTAATCTCTTCTTCTCATTCACATCTTCTCATTAAATTGCCATAGAATAATTTAGAATATTTTAATTAGTTATTTTTACTATATTAGTATAATTAAATCATTGCTCTCATTGATATTGTAGAATTGTTTAACTTAGAGAAATTGTTACGTCTAAGCAACTAGGAGTGGAATGAATCTTTGCTCACGTTATTACATGATAATTGAGAGTAGAAACTTTGATAAAAAATTAGAATAACTAGCTTTCTTATTCCTAGCATAAATCATTATTCATAGGGTAGGAAACTTTTATTTTCATTTTATCAAATAGCGTCGTTGCCATCTTAGTTGTTTTTAGATTCGTTTACTTTCGTGTTTTCAATTTCTACCAATATCACTCTTCACCCACCCATCCGATTGTTTGTGTTCTCATTGTGTTTACTTTTTTCAGAAAATACGGGATTTTTGCTCCTAGAAGTCGACTGGAAATTTTTTCAAAACAATACTTTGAGCGCGTTCGCGCCCTAATAACTCTATTTCTGATCGCGTTCACCCTCTTGTTACTAGAATTTTTTTTTAAACAGTACTTTGAGCGTGCCCGTGCCCTTGTTTACTCTATATTTGAGCGCGCCAGCACCCCTTCCGAAGAAAGCCCCTTATTCCCAGCTTAGTTACAAGCTCTCTTTTTGTTCAAGTTATTTTTTATTATTCAGTGTTTCGAACTTCTTCAATACACTGAGATTTTGTATCAAAGACACTATTCATAAGCATAGCAAGGAGGCATTCAGGTACTCCTTCTTCCACTCCTCGCCTCTTTTGTCAGAGGAGTTTCAATTTTAGTATATCAAGGTTGTTTGACTGTTATTAATGTTTCTTTCATATTGGACTTAGCCTTATATGAGATTAAGGTCTGGTAAGAAAAAACCATCTAACGTGATCTATCATAAACATGAACGCACACGCCTATCTAGAATACCACACACTACACCTACATCAATGGCTGAAGAAACAGAGACTCCTCTCTCTAATTTTTACAAAGCCCTAAACTGTAACACCTCTATTTTTATTAATGTCCAAAATTAATTATTTCACAAAATTTTATATATTATTGACTATGTCTTAAGTTGACTATTAAATTGAAGTGAATATGTATGTTTGACTTTTTGAAAAAAAAAATAGGGAAAATAGTTTGTTTTGTTTGAAAATGGTTTAATATGAAAGTTTTTAAGTTTTAAAATAATGTGTAGAGATTTTATTAATAAGGAAACATGGAGAGAATAAGTTCATAATTTATGGAAGAAAATATGGAAAGACTTTGATTAGAAAAAAATGTCTATAATTTGTGGAGAGAGTAAGGTTTTTATTTGGAAAGAAATTATGTAGAGAATTTGTAAATATGGAAATGTTTTGAGTTTGTTTTAGATCTAAAAGAAAGAAGAAGAAAACAAAAGAGAGAAAGAAAACATAAGAAGATTTAAAAAGAAGAAGGGGGAAAAAAAATGAAAAAATGGAGTATTTCTATGCTTGGTGTTTTCTTGGAGTTTATCGTTGTTTAGTATTTCTTGGGGTTCTATTAGATCTACGTGGAGTGACGTTCTTTTTCTTATTGTTCTTTCGCTAGAAGAAAAGGTGAGTAGACCTCACTAATTTGTTATTTTCAATTACTTAGTTGTTGATTCTAAATTGGGTTTAATTAATTAGAAAAAAAAATATTGTGAGTATTTTATAGTGGTACTTAGAACGTTAAAAATTAGTGTTTGCATCATAGTCATGAAACGGTTGCTTTATATATGGATTTACATTTAATTACATTAATCTATTAAATATTGCGTATTAGATATTAACGGTGAATAATGTTAAAGGGATAAAATAATATGATTGAAATTGTATTAGTGAGTATCCGTTATTTTTATGTAGTAGCATATATTAAATTGATATTATAGAATAAATGTTTTGTTTGTTGTTGTGCGTGAACGAGAACATGATTATATGATTGATTTTTCTTAGTTATCGCATGCTATTATGTTTGGAAAACTTTTTAAATTAATCATATTGTTTTTATGAAATACTATATATGAATTTGCACTATAGTCTAACTTTTCTATGAATATGTACTGTAGCGCGTACTGTAGCAATGAAAAAAAGTTAGGATATTGTTACTATAACACATATTGTAGCATGGTGATAAATAATTATAATACTGTTACTGTAGCGCGTACTGTAGCAATAGTAAATATATTGTAGCATTTTTAATAATGTGTATTGTTACTGTAGCATTGTGATCATTAATGAGGGTATTATAACTCTTCTAAGCCTTGATGGCATTGATGTAAATATTAAAGTTATGGTAATAAATGCTATATAGTGATATGCAACACTTTTATGATTGTTCAATATATTTAAAAGATGATATATTAATCAATTGCCAATTCCATGGTGTGTTATATTGCATTATGATATAATATCATTGTGATCTTAAGGTGTTTGTCCTCTACGCAACATTTTTTGAGGAATGATTATGTAAATAAGGTTGGCGTTGTATTTAAGATTGAATTGCTATACATGATAAGTGCTCAAAAAGTGCTATTTAACCCTCGATTATGCTTCTTGTTTAGCCATCTTAGTGGACTAATAATATTTGTAAGTTATGTTTTATGATTCTACAGGTCAAAGAGAGAGTTTTGTGGAATATTAGAGAAAAAGGGGTAAAACGGAGCAATTCGGAGCATTAAGGATCACATGGGAAGCCCGTGGACAATCATGGAGAAGGCCAAGAAATTGGAGCTATTAAAGATGCGACTTGGACTTATTTTAAAGCCTACTTGGAAGCCCAAGGCCAAATGATTCGTTGCTTGGACCAAAGCCCGTAAAAGAGGATAGAAGGATAGAGAAGAAGAGACAAAATCGGCTAACGCGTCTGGGACGCATGGATTGAACGCATAAATAGTGCGTCCAGACGTATGAATCGACACTGTAGCCAATTCCTTCTCAGTTTTGGAGACGAAGTTGGACTCTGAAAGAAGTATATTTGTATTAGGAAACAAATGACAGTTTGGAATGCTTCTAGAGCTCATTGTAACCTCTATAAATAGAGGACCTAAGTGCCTCATGTAATTGGCCAATTCACTTATATTCTTGTCTCCAAAACTTGAGGCAGAGAGAGATTAATAATAAAATATTGGTTTTAACTAGCTGAGTCTTAATAAATTAGTCTTTCTAGTCTTATGTTCTTCGACTCTTCTTCTTCTCGTTCTTCGTGTTCTTCCTTCTTTATGGAAGGCTAATCTTCTCCTTCAAAGGAGAACATGAAGCCAGTGCTGGTTTAATGATTCTTCTGGTTCATGGTGTTCTTCAATCAGGTTAGTTCTTTATGTTTTTAGTTATTAGTTCCATTGCCCAGACCAGGGGATGGAAGTATAGATTAAGGTTTTTATTTATTGCAATCGAATATCATGCTAGTTTAGGGTTTTATTTATTGTAATTGAATATTTGCTAGTGACATGCTTTTATTTATTGCAATCGAATATCATGCTAGACTAGGGTTTTATTTATTGTAATTGAATATTATACTATTATTCTCTACTTTTCTTCTAGTTGTGTAGTGTTTTAGAGTAAAAGAAGTATTCCTTGTGTTTGCCTCTTAGATGGTGATTCATTGAATAGCTGCCCAAACTCACATAAAAGGAAAGAAGATACTAGTAACATGAACATAAGAACAACCTTAAGTGGAGTTATTCGTTAATGGTGTTTCATCCAAGAGGGCATCGGCACTCGCTCGATTGCCTAATTGTAATCTATTTGTGAGAACAACCATGAAGCAAAAGGTCATTGAATCAAAAGTATTGGTGGATTCTAATCTCTTGAATTCCCTCTCTTATAAATTCTCAATAGTTTAGTTTAGTTTAATTTAGTTTAGTTTAGTTTAGCATTAGAATCTAAAATCTCTACAATCATTGTTTTTAATCCCTCAAACCCCCTTTCCAGTCCTGTCCTTCATATAAACATACAATTAAAAGTGGAACGATACCCTACTCATCATTTACTTATTGAGGGATAATTAGGTTTTGATATGTTTTTATTTTGTTCAACAACTATCATCTATCTACATCATCCATATACCATCTCATCTATCCATATCCCACATCTCATCTACACACAAAAAGAGGCAAGGTCAAATGGCGCCGCTGCCATTTTAAGTTGTTTATGTTTAACGTTTTTTTTCATGATTAGAAGTTTGGATCTTGAGGTAATTTTAACCGCATCATCCATCCTTTTGAGAAAGAGAGAAGCTTAAAGGACATCTCGAAGACAAGATCTACCATCCAGGTTAGTCGAATCTTCATTCCTTTTATTTCATTCTTAGTATAGTTGCATCATAGTTTAGTTTTATTACTTTCTAGTATAATTGCATTTAGGACCTTTTCAATAATTGAAGTTGTAAGCCAACACAGCGAAACATCAAACTCTAGTGTTTCTTGTCTGAATCTTGACAAACGGACTATCATCTGTGGGCTGTAGTACTTAAGCTATCCAAGTGATTCACCATAACCCTAGAAGAGACAGCTTTAGACAACGGGCGAGATACTAGCTGCAAAGCCCAACCCAGTTGAAGGAAAGTAGTTTTGCATATTAGTATAATTTAGAATAGTTGCATATTAGTTTAATTACATTCAAGCATAGTAGGATAGTTTTCATCATCTTCGCATAGCAAGAATACTAGACAGGATTGATACAATGGCAGCACGCAATGATGGAGGTGTTGTGGACACTAATAATCCTGAAGTTATCCCACCCATGCAAGCACAACAGAGGAAGAAGCTGAGGATTTCTATTCACCAATCATTGGAGACCCACCAAGCAGTATTGTTTCTCCAGAGACAGAAGCTAACCAATTTGAACTTAGAGCATCAGTAATCTCAATGCTTCCAAAGTTCAATGGTTTAGACAATGTTCAGCCATATGTTCACATGAACAAATTTCTATCAGTCCTCAGAACTTTTAAGAACCAGAATATCAATGATGAGAGTATCAAGTTGATTCTTTTTCTGCTCTCACTCGAAGGTAAAGCCTCTGAATGGTTAACTACACTGCTGATCAATTCAATAGACAACTGGGAGAAGTTGAGAACAAAGTTTATGAACAAGTTTATGAACAAAGTTGAAGACAAATGCCATGTAGCAAGCCATCAGTAATTTCAAAGGGAAGGTGACTGAAGAATATCATCAAAGCTGGGAGAAATTCAATAATCTGCTAGTCTCATGTCCACATCATGGATACGACAAGAGCACACTGGCTCATTTTTTCTATCGAGGACTCTCGATGATGAACAAGCAGATGATACAGTCAATGCACAAAGGCAAGTTTACATCAATGGATGGAGAGGAAGCTTACAACTTTCTCAAAAATTTAGCTGAAGAAACACAACAATGGACTACTAGCAACGAAGATGTCGCTAGCAGGGAGGGGGAGCCAAAGTAATTTGGTTACCAAGCACATGAACAAGCAGATCAAGAACTGAAGTCTACATTGGCCAGCCTAGCCACCAGCATTGAAACTCTGAGTAAGAAATTTAACCAGTTCTCTATGAATCTCTCCAAGAATAACAAGTCTCAAGCTAAATCTCCCCAAGTCATGCAAGCTAGCCGATACTGTGAAGTCTGTTCGGACACTTCTCATGTAACTCTAGAATGTCCTGGTTACTATCAACATGCATCAGTTGGAGAGTACAATGTGAACTCATTTCAGAGGCCCAACCAAGGTGGTAATAACTTTCAAGGCAATTATTGGAGGCAGAACGCTGGACCCCCAGGTTCTCAAGATCAAAGTTATATTCCACAGACAAGTCAAGCTTCACAGTTGGTCCCTCAACAATAATTATACTCTCAACAGAATTCCAATACAAGTGGAGAGTTAGTGCCTAATCCTAGGAGAAATTATGCCACACCTGCCAACCTGGAGAATGCTATTACTTTGTTATCACAAAAAAATCAGAAGTTTGAAACTGTTCTAGAGCTTCTTGCACAGTCTTAGCTCAATCTCCAGCAATCTCAGGCAAGTCAATGTTCTAGAATGGAGTCTCTAGAGGCTAAGGTTGACCAACTCACCACTGCTTTGTCTGTAAAGACACAAGCCACTCAACCTAGCTTATTGGAACCAATATTGAAGAGTGAAGATGTATGCCACATTGGGACAAATTTTAGTACTGATCACCTCCATGATCATGTCAGCTCAGTTACTACTCTCAGATCAGGATTGAAGATAGACAACAAGGTTGACTTACCTTCTCATGATGACATTGCTACAAAGCAATCGGTCAAGATTTTAAATGAAGTTCGAAAGGAACTGGGAGAAATCTTTTCCACTCCCATTTGTCAAGATGACCAAGACAAGATATGCAAGAATGCCAAAGAGAGAGAAGAGCAGACACATGCTGATGTGTTTGTACCAAAGGCACCTTTTCCTATGTTTTTTGCTCAAAGCAAAATGGACAAGCAATTTTTAGAGATGAAGGAGGCATTTGAGAAAGATAACATCAATATCCCCTTTCTCAAAGCGGTCAAGCAGTTGCCATCATATGCCAAATTCTTGAAGGTTGCATGCAACATAAAGAAAAGTACTCATGTTCCAAAGCGAGCGTTTCTAGCTGGACAAACAACATCTATTATCTATCAGCAAGCTCCAGTCAAGCTCAAAGATCCAGAAAGTCCTACAATATCATGCAAGATAGGAGAAAAATTCATGGGTAATGCTCTTTTAGACCTTGGTGCTAGTGTTAATCTCTTGCCATATCATGTGTACCAAGCGTTGGGCCTAGAGAACCTAAAGCCAACAAAAGTCAAATTGAAGTTAGCTGACCCTTCTACCAAGATTCCCAGAGGCATAGTTGAGAATGTTCTTGTTCAAGTAGCCGATTTCTACTATCCAGTGGATTTCATTGTGATAGACACCGAGGAGGCCTTTGATAAAATTCCAATTATTCTAGGCCGACCTTTCCTCGCTACTGCAAAAGCTTTGATAAATTGTCACAATGGTGAAATGAAGATCAACTTTGGTAAGATGTCCATGGACATAAATATCTTTCACCTGTTACATAAGGATTGTGATGAAAATAAAGGTGGAGAGGTGTACTTCCTTGATAGCATGATACAAGAATCCTTCCCATTCGAAGATACAATTGAGAGTGCTCAATCTACAGAAAATTGTGATAAACCTGAGAACCCCACCACAGAGGCGTTGCTAGCCATGTTCTTGGAATCTCTACAGAAAATTCAGGATTTAAGTGAGCAGAATGGAAAATTGATAGAGAGAGTATCATACCTTGAGAAGATGAACTCTACATTTCAGGATGAACAACAGACTTCTGCCCAGAAAAATCAGTTACTAGATAATCAGCTTAAAGAAGTTTTGAAAAAATAACAGAATCTAGAAACTGAAATGAGTCTTCTGAAGCAGAAAGTGGACCATATTGATAAGAAGAATTGCACTATTGAAGCCTCTTCTACACCATCATTGTCTGAACGAGAGAAGTATGTGAACCAGTCTACCGCCTACCTTAAACGCAGTCAGCCAGACATCCATTATCATTATTGTGGTGGTAAAGGGCACATCAGATACTATTATCCTGTTAGAAAGAAAGATTTTCGTCAATCTTCTACACAGAGGAACCACAAGTCCTATCACACAATCATCAGACCTGAAATAGTTCAAGGTAGATAAGCAACGGCAATCTTTCGGCATATCAAGGAGTATTTTTGATAACCCACAAGGTGAGACCTCCTTGTCCTCCAAACATTCGTCAGATTTGGGTAAGAAAATCTTATCTCCTCACTCCAAATTGATAATGCATGATATATAGTCTTAGGGATCTGACTTAAAAAGACCTAACAAAAAAAAATATCTTGGTAAAAGGAAATGTTCTTATTTTTTGGATTAATTTTGATATTCGGCATCAATGGTAACATCTTCCCTTTTTCTCATTCATTTCATTTACTTAATTTCTATACATTGAGGACAATGCATATGTTAAGTTAGGGGAGGTTGTACTTGAGAAATGAATTTCGAAAATTAGTTTTCAAAAATAAAAATAATTTTGTTTCTATATCAGTAGCATGAGCAAAATGAATTTTAATGATGAGTCTAGGATATAGATTCTATACTACTTAGTGTTGAGATTGATAGATAGTTGATATTATTGATTTCATTAACGCTTAGACTATTTATTATGCTCGGACATAGTTCTTGTTGATAGAATTTTTTATCAAGGCACCACCACCATAATACTTGGTCAGTTTTGTGTACTTTTGCTAGAAGAGAGATTTAAACCCCTAGTAAACTGGAAGTAGAATTGTTAGACTTAGCTCGTGAGACTTGAGCTTTATACCCATTCTTTGGAGAGTTCTTACAAAAAATCCGAGTCTTAGTGACTCAACATCTTTCAGTTCTTTATGTCGTTGTAATATAGTCTCATTATTTGTTGATTTGGTTAATCACGAAGTGACATTAACTGGGGAGATAGCCATTAGGTCTTGTAGTCTATTCGAAACAGAGTATCATACTGATAAGTCAAGTAGTGAACCCATTCAACTTTTATCCCACCTAGTAGGACTATCATGTTAAACCCTTTTAAGCCTTACAATAAGCCATTTTTTTTTCAGAAAACCCTTTACACTTTACCCAACTCCAGACAAGGAGTATAGCCAAAATATTTATCAGCCATACCCATATATTTCTGAGAATACAAGGGGAACAAGGAAGAAGAAAGAGCACAAAAGAAAGATTACAAGGAAATATCAGAGAGATACAATGAAAACCATCATTCTATTCTATGTGAAAGAAGCTAATGGAAAATAAGCATATCCAGTACTAATCAAGGATATACCACTAAGCTAAAAAAAAATTAAATAATAATAAAAAAAAAAAAAAAGTTGAACAGAATGGATGGAAAAGCTAAGACAAAGGAAAATTTTCTCTACAATACAGAATTTGAAGAAATCTTCCAAAGAATGAAGCAAAACTCTTAGTGTTTTTTAGAAACAACATTTGAATCCCTTTTACCTTTCTTTCATAAACCAATACCCAAGCCAAGTTACAACCCATGACTTATAATTACAGTATGGTACAAAGTCTAGAATAGGTGAGAGGATGCTAAAGTGAAGGACCTGACACTTCATATGTGATTGACATTCTTTCCATGAGACTACTTTTATTCAGAAGTCTATTTTTCAAGGTAGTATGTGGGATGTTCATATGCATTATTCTTTTCCCCATATACATGAGGTAAAATAGTAGACCATCTTCTGAGAGATTCTTTTCTGAGAGTATGACCGGTGAGGATTGAAAGTCGAGATTATCTGTCTAAAGGTAAACTAGGGATTCTGTTTCTTGGATAATAGAGTATAAGAGATTGACTAAGTACACACATAAGCCTTGATTGAGAATTTTGTCAATTTTTACTATCTCCCATCATAATTTATGAGTCTTTGCAGCAATGTAGTTAGAAATGGAGACTGTCTGTTGGAGTAAGCACTAAGTGGGTAAGGAATTTCTCTCTCTGAAAAATACTATCATTCTTGAGCATGCTATTGATTGATTTTGTAGGTATATCACCTGAAAACCCTCACGAGACTATAACTCGTCCTTTTTGGGGAACTTAAAGGTTTAAAGCTTTGTTGCATATGGTAAATGCAATCACGATGCCTGCAAAAATGAGTTAGGATTTTATTTTTGTTATTAGGATGTGATTTTGATCACTTATCTATTTTTTTATCTTATTTGCTAAGAGACTAGCAAAAGGCTAGTTGGGAGTTGTGATAAGTGCTCAAAAAGTGCTATTTAACCCTCGATTATGCCTCTTGTTTAGCCATCTTAGTGGACTAATAGTGTTTGTAAGTTATGTTTTATGATTCTACAGGTCAAAGAGAGAGTTTTGTGGAATATTAGAGAAAAAAGGCCATGGACAATCATAGAGAAGGCCAAGGAATTGGAGCTATTAAAGATGCGACTTGGACCTATTTTAAAGCCTACTTGGAAGCCCAAGTCCAAAGGATTCTTTGGTTGGACCAAAGCCCGTAAAAGAGGATAGAAGGATAGAGCAGAAGAGATAAAATCGGCTAACGCGTCTGGGACGCATGGATCGAACGTCCAGACGCATTGCTTGCGTCCGAGATGCATGAATAGTGCGTCCAAACGCATGAATTGACACTGTAGCCAATTCCTTCTCAGTTTTGGAGACGAAGTTGGACTTTGAAAGAAGTCTATTTGTATTAGGAAACAAATGACAGTTTGGAATGTTTCTAGAGCTCATTGTAACCACTATAAATAGAGGACCTAAGTGCCTAATGTAATTGGCCAATTCACTTATATTCTTGTCTCCATAACTTGAGGCAGAGAGAGATTAATAATAAAAGATCGGTTTTAACTAGCTGAGTCTTAATAAATTAGTCTTTCTAGTCTTATGTTCTTCGACTTTTCTTCTTCTCGTTCTTCGTGTTCTTCCTTCTTTATGGAAGGCTAATCTTCTCCTTCAAGGGAGAAGATGAAGCCGGTGCTTAAGGTTTAATGATTCTTCTGGTTCATGGTGTTCTTCAATCAGGTTAGTTCTTTATGTTTTTAGTTATTAGTTCCATTGCCCAGACTATGGGATGGAAGTATAGATTAAGGTTTTTATTTATTGCAATCAAATATCATGCTAGTTTAGGGTTTTATTTATTGTAATTGAATATTTGCTAGTAACATGCTTTTATTTATTGCAATCGAATATCATGCTAGAATAGGGTTTTATTTATTGTAATTGAATATTATACTATTATTCTCTACTTTTCTTCTAGTTGTGTAGTGTTTTAGAGTAAAGGAAGTATTCCTTGTGTTTGCCTTAGATGGTGATTCATTGAATAGCTGCCCAAACTCACATAAAAGGAAAGAAGATACTAGTAACATGAACATAAGAACAACCTTAAGTAGAGTTATTTGTTAACGGTGTTTCATCCAAGAGGGCATCGGCACTCGCTCGATTGCCTAATTGTAGTCTACTTGTAAGAACAACCATGAAGCAAAAGGTCATTGAATCAAAAGTATTGGTGGATTCTAATCTCTTGAATTCCCTCTCTTATAAATTCTCAATAGTTTAGTTTAGTTTAATTTAGTTTAGTTTAGTTTAGTATTAGAATCTAAAATCTCTACAATCATAGTTTTTAATCCCTCAAACCCCCTTTCCAGTCCTGTCCTTCATATAAACATACACTTAAAAGTGGAACGATACCCTACTCATCCTTTACTTATTAAGGGATAATTAGGTTTTGATACGCTTCTATTTTGTTCAACGACCATCATCTATCTACATCATCCATATACCATCTCATCTATCCATATCTCACATTTTATCTACACACAAAAAGAGGCAGTGTCAATATAATAGTATGAAAATGTCTTTGGATAAATTTGAGATATCTTTAAATGAAAATATTTCGTTGGACTTTACATTGACGAGTTAAAGGATTTTTGTGGTCATGAGATGCATTGTGATAATTCTAAATCTTGTGGTTTAGTGTAATTATTTATTTAGCACGTGGAAGAATGAAAGTTGTTATGAGATGCATGGAGATATTTCTAAATATTGTGGTTTAGTGGAATGATTTATTGACACGTGACGAGGTTGAAATTTTAAGAGACATAGACATAAATTTGAATAAATTATGTAACAAAAATCCTAGAACCTAGCTACCATAACTCATGTGATTAGCCCCTTGTGTAGGGCGTATGAAATATGATTGGCCCTTGTATAGGGCTTATAAGATGCTGATTGACCCATGTGTAGGGCAATCGTAGCCGAATAGTGGCTTGATTATCTCGTTCGCAAAATTTAGAACGAAACGCGCGATATTTTATGCCGAATAGTGGCAGTACTCACCTAATGTCGTTCGTGTGAGGGTTACCTGGTATGCGATATCCCGCTTAGGGTAATTACGTACGGAGTGGTTCATTACGTGAGGGGAGGCATGTGGATGTACATGTTCGGCGTTGGGGAGCGATTGTGGTAGCCAGGGAAACTAGATAAAACATAAAGACGATGTGATTCTAGAGACACTTGAAGAAACTCTAAACAATAATTGTGATGATATATCAAAGTGTACGTTAAATCTATAATAAATGATTTATTGTGGTTATAAAATTGGTCTTTGAGATTGTTCTTGGTGGTTCAACGAGATGATTGGAATGATATATATGATATGTGTTGTTTTATTGTAATTTATTTTGCATTCACAATAGTTTTGTAGAAGGGTGGGTTGAATTGATTATTTATACAGGTGTGACCCACTCTGTGATTAGGCCTACACCAGTGTAAGTATAGGGTAAGTTTTAGTTTTGTTATTTTATTATTAGATGTAGTTGATCTAGTACGGTTTGAAGCTAAGGCTCCTCGGTAGAGGAACTAAATGCCTTATTATTATTGAATTGGAAGCTAAGGCACCTCAGTGGAGGAGCTATTTGCCTTAATTATTGTATTTAAAAATGTTATATAATTCGTTGGAAGTTAAGGCACCTCGGTGGAGGAACTAACTGTCTTATTGATTGTGTATATATATGTGTAAGTATGATTTGTATTTTAGGGCTACTCATACCAGCATTGTTTATAATGCTTACCCAATTTGCATGTTTGTTTATCGGGTATGTTCATGAAATGAACATTGTTGATAAAGCTTGACAGGATTATTGTTGAAGAAGGTTGATTGCTGCTTGTGGTTTGCGTTAGCGTCTCAGTACATGATATGTTTTATTTTCCCTTGAGGTACAATAGATTTTTCAGTTGAGACAATGTTTTTGTATTTTCAGTTGTAATTATAATTAAAGAGTTGTTGAAAGGAAATTTGTAACTTAATCATATTTGTAAATTTTTGTAATGTAGAGGACTTTTGTTTATTTCAAAAAAATTATTGGTTTCAAATTATTAGAATAATGAAACGGATAATGGGCTTTTTGAAAGTTGAGAGTGCATCACACCTCGAAAATCGAAGAGTTGGGAACAAATATTGTTTTTCTGATTTTGTCAAAATTCAAGGTGTGACAACGATAGCCCTAAGTCATGCATCTTTCTTGCAAATGCAGTGGGAGATTTTCGAATTCCCCCGAATATATTTAATTTGTTATCGGTTTTTCATGGGTTAGACCACGAGAAGCCTTATCTGTGAGTTGATTAAAGGGGATAAGGACGGAAAATTGTACTTGCATATTTTGGCTTAATGAAAGGTTGGGGTATCTTTAACCCCTAGTTACTTCCAAAAAAAAAAAACATATGCGTAGGATAGAACAAGTTCTTACCACATTTTATCATCCTACCGTAGGTTCAAAATAAATTAAACTGATAAGGCATCATCTTGGTTAACTGCCCAAATGCCTAATTCTGTGGACTTATGGGCCAAACTTATTCAATTGTTCATGGAATAGTTTTACCCACCACTGAAGACAGATGAAATGCTTCAAAAGATTCATTTCTTCCTCCAGAATCCTCATGAATCCTTTCCAGAGGCCTAGAACCAGTACATTGATCTTCTTATCGAGTGTCCACATCATAACCTTGTGAAAGACACGCTTGCTCATGCCTTTTTCAAAGGGCTTTTACATCATCATAAAGAAGTTTTTGATATAATGACTGGGGGTAGTTTCCTTAGTAAAGGAGCCTCAGAGGCTTATAGGTTTTTAGAAGATCAATCTAAATGTAATAATAATTGGGGGGTAACGACATCCCCCGCTCCGCTAATTCTTCTTCCACATCCAAGGCTGCCAGTATGTTTGAGGTTAAATCTGATCTCGAGCTTAGAACTCTAATCGAATCTCTCACAAAAATGGTAGAAGCCATTTCTGTTCAATAAAAGCCTACTCCTGTCATGAATGTCAACTCTATTCCATGTAATTTCTGTTTGAGTCCTGAGCATCCCGACTTCTATTGTCCTCTTGTCTATGAACAACCATCCGCATAGCCGGACAATGTTTGCTCCATTAATAGCGAACATAACGCACCTTGGAGACAAAACCCCAACTTCAGTTGACAAAATAATCAACAAGTTACACCTGTCCGGGGTTTAATAATCAAATGTTAGGCTAACAAACAATTACAACCAGGTTTCACCAAGACAAGTACAAGGACAAGGACAAGGAAATTATAATAATTATAATAATAATAATAGAGGTATCGTTCTGATTAATAATAACTATCAGAAACTACCCATTAATAATCAACATGAGATAGTTCCAGTCACACCACCTGTGGCCACTACACCTTCACAACCAGATCATTTCGATGCCTATATACAAGCTCAACAATAGATTTTACAATCCATACAACAATCCTTACATCAGTTAACTCAAGAGAAAGCCCAACCTAAAGGTGTGTTTCCAGGTTGTAGATGTTTTGTATTTCTAGACCTACGACCTGAGGTTGCGATTGATAGAAAATGGCTGCACTCTTTCTTGGGACAAGAGTTGCCTATGTATCAAGTTTCTTGGGGTAAACTTGAATCAACTCTTATGTAGTTCATCTCTCTCTACTTATAGATGTTTGAGCTGACCTTCCTTATTTGCTCCAGGCCATTGTCAAGGATAGATCCACATTGCGTGCTATCTTGATGATTCTCCATTACTCATGATGTTACAAAGTAAATGTCTCATTGATTGGTGCATTAACTGAACTCAAGGATTGCTCTAGATGATTTGCTTCCATATACGGCCGTAACTGAGATTTGGGATGACCTGAGTTTGGGTCGTTATGACGTGCTGGTCAAGTGGTACGAGCTGGTGGAGATACAACCTGGTGTGGACATGTGTGTTGTAGTGACATGAGCCCAGAACAAAACGTATTTACACAGCCCCCTTTATTTTATTTGTTCTTTGGATAGCTGTATTGTGAAAACGAAAAAATAAAATAAAGTGTTCAACACGTGTCGCACAGTTGGCTTTGCTGGGTTTGAAAAATGTGCGGGAACTATTGGATCTAACCCATGAGCCCAAAATCGTGGCGATTTGTGGGTGAGTTATGATTGTGTTGTGTGGGAAACCCAAACGTTTTGTCTTTTTTGAGATTTGTTCAGCTGAAGGATTTAGGGTCTGGCGGTGGCTTCTCACTTCTCATTCTATCAACACGAGTCAAGAAAGCAGAGAAAAAAGAGAGAAAGCAAAAACTTTTCGAGTTTTCATCTTCAGGTGTGTCTTTTAAACCTTAAAATTTGATCTATTTGCTTCTTTTGTTATTGCAATGTCAATTATTAGTGATAGTTTGAGTGAGGAAGTGGAGATTGATCAGTGAAAAGAGAAAATTGTAAGTGATGGTTGATAAACGTAAAAATGATAGTTTTACCTACGAAATGAACGATAAAACTCAAAACGTAAGTAAAACTAAACAAAATTACGTGCCTAATTTATCAAAGTTTTCTACTCTCAATCAAATTAAAATATAGTGGAGTATGAAGTTCATTCCACTCCTAGTTCTTTAGCATGCGAAGGTTTCGTGTCAACTAATCAATCTTAAGTCTAGTGAGAGATTTACGAAGGGAATTCTATACTACAAGGTGAATTAAATTAACAAATTACGAATAATGAAATGATAGAATGCTAAGGGTTTTGATCTAGATTAAGAATTAAAGGGAATTGAATCCACCTTAACTCGACTTAATCCTACTAACAAAGACTCGTCGTGATCCAAATTGAATGCTTTGCATATCAAAATAGTAATTCTAATCCCTAATTATACATGGCATTTCTACCAATTCATAACTAGCATGTGAGCGATTAAACCCATTCTCATAGTGAATTAATCGTTTCTAGAGTGGAATAACTATCACGACGATTTCTAAGTTTAACAAAGATCAAGCTTCATCAAGGCTTCTTCAACCCCTCTAATAGAGGTTTAGCCTTGATTCATACAACTATCATTTCTCATTGAATTAAAACAAGACATCATATAAAAATTCTATCTTTATGCAAGTTGTCCAAACAATAATTGAAATCTTAGGTAATAACTGGGAAATGAATAACAAGTAATAAAGGAATTTAGATCTAAACAATTGTAAATGACAAAATCGAAATGAACAAAAATCTACTATTTTATTTATCTAATCGATGAAGAACAATGATTTAAGAGTTTAATCTAAAACAAGAATTGAATTGAAACTAAACTTAATTAAAAACAATTAAAACTAGATCTAGAATTATCTATAGTTTTAGGTCTAATTAGCTACCATTAACAAAGAGCTAAGCTTTTGTTTTTATATGCTTCAGATCCAAAAATCGTGCATGGGCTTGGAGCCATGTTTTGGGCTGGAAAATCGGGCCCAAAACCCAATTCTTTTAGTCCGAAAAGGGCTCTTCAGCTAGAGTTGGGTTTGACAAACTTTTCGTCCACTTCTGCTCCTCTGATTGGGTCAAAGCTTACACCATTGGAAAGCTCTTTCCGAGCCGGTCGTTTTGACGTAAGGTAGGCCCAATTCCGAGGTCTGAGTCCAAAGATATAGTCTTCGGAAGTTCTGCTGACTTTGTGCACTGTTTCTGCCCGCGTGGACTTTGACTTTTCATCTTTGGACCGGGCTTTACAGAGGTTTTGTCTTCTTGAAAATTGGCCTTTAATCACAGAACTCCTTAGCAACCGATCTTTGCTCCTTTATCTTGCTAAAGTGGCACATAATGGACTTTGAAGCCTGAAATGTATAAAAACACGTAATCAGTATTAACTCTTACTTATTATTCACATAATTGGTTTAAAAGTACGATTGTTAAATAGTTAAAACTACAGTTTTGGGCTCTTATCAAACCACCCCCAAACAGCATTTTGCTTGTCCTCAAGCAAATATAAGAAATTAGAATAAGTGACCAAAAATGGAGTTCTAACTACTCTCGTTTCGCTGAGTGCGATTGCATTTACCATATGCAATAAGGCCTTAAACCACTAGGAATTCCCTAGTGGACGAGTTATAGCCTCGTGATAGTTTTCCAGTGAAGGTACTCACAAACTTCATCTATACTACAACGACTAAGAAATAAAACTATTATTTCCTTATTCATGCTCTAAATTAACTATCCCTCTCACTAGCAATGCATATAGAGTAATCAAGTCGAAACCTAAGCTAATATATGCATAATAATCAATCATCTACAATAAACATATATACAATGAGTAATAATATGAAATGCCTAGCAGGTTCGTTTCTAAAACTCGGGATAGCGTCCTTAAGTAGGTTCTCACAATAATAGTCAAGATACAACTCTCTAATTTTTCCACTCAAGTTCCGCTACTCCAGTGTGCAGTGGGCACACTTTACCTTACAATCTCAATGACAACAAGGAAGCCGGAGTCGATCAAACACATCTGCCACTTACTATCACACTAACCTATTTCTAATTGAGCTAGAGGTCTTTATTAGGTGTTGCGGGGATTAGGAGATGGTTTAAGAAGGAAAGAAATGGATATTCAAAAAGGACAAGTCTGAGATAATAGAGTCTTCATATTATGTAACTTAGAGAAAACCTTGTTATTTTCTTTTGCTTCTATACTTTGTTTCCATCCTTAGCCATATTTTTTCTTTTTCTTTTCTTTGGCTTTGGACTCCCCTTTATTCTATTTTTGGAGTTTTTATTTTATTTCTATTTTTATTTTTATTTTCTTTGGATGGAAACTTCTTTTCTTTATTTTCTGAAGCAATTAACTAACTTTTGTATACACAGGTTTTTCTCTTCTTCTTTCTTCCTCATTCTATTCTCAGACTTATCTAAATTGGGTAGGTTGAATTTTTTATTTTGTTTTGTTTTGTAATAGGGTAAAGGATTTGTGGTTTATGAAAGGCTAAAGAAAGGTTCAGAGGGGCGACTAGCGGAAAATAATTCATAGGTTTGAATTTTTGGCTATATCGATCCAAAGAGAGCCTAAATTCTCACTTAAGATATGGTTTAGTGATCAAGCAAGTGGACGTGTGATTTCTCTATCCGGATTTTACTTCTCCCTTGTGTCATTTCTCAAATGTTTCGCTCATATAAGGCTTTAGGCTATATTCTCATAGGATTTGTAGAATAAGTACTCTAGCCTAGATTTCAGAAACTTACTGCTAACAATCATCGATACTCATGTAATATATTTATAGATAGATGCAAAGATTATTACCTATATATTAACCTAAGTTTCTAAAAATTATTCTAATGCAAAATCTACGTGAGACTTCTAGATTATTAAGAGCATAGAGAAGGAAAACAATACCAATATTCCTAAGTGTATAGCCTGAACTTATTTATTTATATTTTTGAAATTTTGACTAGAAAACAAATACATATTATACATATCTATATCCTAACAGATGCCTTAATTACATGTGTTTCTATGCCCCCCCAAACAAGAAGCATGTTTTGTCCTCAAAGTATTTTAAATAAAGAGGGTAGGAAAAATACCATTGAAACGCGTGAAATTCAGGAACATCTGCAAAACAAAGTTAAAACGTACTAATATAGAAAATAAAAACTGACGCAACTCTATACGAGTTCTACCCATTATGGGGTTAACAAGAATGAAATTGCTTGGGACATAAGCAGACACTAACTAGAATTAAAACTGACCTTATCTCCCGTATTACTCATCATCTTCCTCATCCTCTTCTTCTATAAAGAAGTGAGGTTCCTTCGCGTCCTGCCATGCCATGATAATTTGTCAGGCTTCCCGCCATTTATCATCTATTATTGCTAACCTATTAAGAGCCACTTGGTCTGACGGGGTGTAGGGTGCAACCTGATGAGGTTGTATCCTCCACCCTTGCCAAGTCATTGCACGGAAAGATCGAATAATACTATTTGTGGGTCTTACGGTGTCGACCGTAATCCAATCCGTGAAACGTGTACAAAAAACAGGAAAGAAACATAACATAATACGAGAAATTAGAATAGGCATAAGAAGGAACTTATGCCTCATGCTATTGGATCGAGCTAAACTAGACATCAAGGTTCGGGGAAGGTCATGACACATACGTCCCGTGGCTAAAGCAAGGAAGACGCTGCAAGTGGCATCATTCACAGAAGAAAAACGCCATTCCCTAAAATGTTTAGCATGATCCAAAACATAACAGATTCGATGTTCATGGGACGGGTTACCAAAGGCGACGTTATATTCCCCTTGGTCCTCGATACGGAAAATGCCTACGCCATACGACTCATGCAAAAACTCATAAGTGTAGACATACATATTATCTACCCAATAACACCATGGGTCTTGTATTTCAGCGGGCATAGCAAGTCCAAGCACAAATGCTAGCAAGAACTTGGTAATTTCCATTGGTTCATTATCGATGTTGATGGAGAACACTTGTTCTCCATCTGGTCTCTCAAAGAAAATGCAGTTATCGTAAAAATAAGATGCTAGTGTTGGAGAATAAAGTGCATTAGGTCTTACAATAAGCGGTTCCCAGCCTACGTATGTGATCGCTTCGCGAAACCAAGCACCGTAAGTAGTGCTTTGGAACAAATCTTTGAAAGACTGTTCCGGTATCAATGTAGGAGATGTCATCTCAAAATTATGCTCGAAATAGCTGCGAATGATCGGGAACACCCCGAGAAAAACTAGAATTTTTTCTGGTCCACGGAAGTCGGTAGGCTCTACTTGAAGCGCTGGTATCCTGAAGTTTTAGAATTCCCAGTGTTTGAGCGTGGGTCGGCTCACCTTTGGCGCTGAAAGTGCGCTTATGACAAAAATTCTGAAAAAATTTTAGGCGCTGAAAGCGCCCTCCTCGGGTGCAGGCGCTCCGAGGTCTTCAAGATCGGAAATTGAGGCGAAACGTGGAAATCGTGGGGGAGTGAAAGGTGAGTGATGGAGGTTAGGTGTAGTGTGAGTTGTGAGTGTAGAATGAATGAAGTTTATATAGGTTTAAAGTTGCTAAAACGGATCGGGGAAGTTGCCAAAAGTTTTTTACGGCGGTTCGGAAATCCTAAACTTTTCAAAACCAAAACGGAAACAACTCATTTCCTTGATTCTAAAACAAACCTAATATCTTTTAGGTTGAATTTAGGATAGAATCTACCTATTTAATCGAGATTTTATATACTTATTCATAGATTTGCCTAAATGGCCATATTTTCACCTTGACTCCGCAATAAATTCTAAAACAAGGGTCATATAAAAATCATGCTGGAATAGATAACACCACCCCCAAACAATTTGGGAAAGTGGGATCAATATTAAACAACCACGCACAATGAAAATAACCTCATTATATTAAAATTTTCATTCGAAGTACATTTCACTCCAAAATTAAAATTACGGAATTAAACTTACATTAAAATAAATAACAATAATGAAACTACAAATAAATAAAAAAAACATCAAACGATACTATCCCTAACCACTTCGGTACTGGTAGCGGAGGGCACACTTCGGGAGATGGCTCACGAAGCTCGATGGGCCAGCACCATTAGATCTTTTCGGCGACGACGCTCGTGCCTCGATGGTGTGTCCTCAGAAGGAGAATCCCCGTGAGGTGGGAATCGTGCAAGCATGTCGGCCCGGAACTGGCGCTGAGCTTCTAGCTCCGCCCTTATCTGTTCCCACCGCTCGTCCTGCCGCTGGGATCGGATCTCGAAATTATGATGGCTAGTAGCCTGTCGAGTCTGGAGGTCTTCGCAGATAGTGTTGAGTGAACGCATGCCACGATGAATTACGGCCATGCGTTCTGCATCTGACCAACACCTCTCAAGGGCATCCACATCAAAACAAGTCAAGTCCTCCTCATCGTCAGAGGCAATCTCATTTCCCCCATCCTCCTCGTCCTCTACCCTATCCTCAGGCAACCTCCAAACTCGTTGGACACAATCCTTATAGATGCGAGGATTTCGGTGTAGGGTGATGTAAGACCTATCAGATGCCGGAGCTGCTCTCAACTTCAACATGATCTTGGTTATCAACACAGGGAGAGGTGCAACAGCCTTCCCTACTCCCCTAATCTTGTTAAGCAAAAACTCCAAGATACAGAACTCGTACTTCTGCTCCTGGAGTATCCATAAAATGTGGAGGCAGTTCAGGCCGATGTCGCTGACCTTCTCCTTTCACGGGGCGCCCGACCAATCCATCGTTTGAGCTGCGGCCAAATTTGGTTGGTTTCGAGGATGATGCGGCGAACACAATGCAATCTCGCATTGTAGTTCCTTCGAATCTTATCACGCGCATCAACGGCTCTACCCCATTATATTGGGACTCTGTAACGCGTGACATCGGATGGATTCTAGGAGGAATGCCTAGAATCTCAGCCAACAACCCAGTAGTTACTTCCTTCCTCCTCTTCGCCACCATAACAAATATTCTAGTCCCCTCCAACTCCCTCGTGTTGTAGAACCGTCGGACTAAGTCGTCGTGGTAAAAGGCTTCGGTCGAGTACCACAAGCTATTCCAGTCTCTACTGATCATTTCGTCACCGTAAAACGGCGCGAAGTGGTCGCCAGTAAAAGCTTGCTCCGGCAAAATTCGACGTTTTTGAGCCATTTTAGTGTTTGGAATGTAGTGGGGGTTTAAATGGGATGTGGTGTTGGAATTTGAGTCGACCGACTGAAACAAACTGTGGTGGTGGTGCGGTGGTGGCGCGACAGTTCACAATTTTTGAGATTTCCGGTGGTTTTTGGCTTTTTTCTACTTGGTGGAGGTGGTGGTGGACGGATTTATAGAAGATTTGAAGTTGATTTAAATGTGGGCGTGGGTTTAATTAGGTTTCTTTTTAATTTTTTTTTTTAGGTTTGGAGCTTAGGTGGTCGTTAATGGTGATTTGGAAGATGAATGCGACTGTTTGGGGAAAGGTAAGGGAGCGGGTGCGCTGCCAGTGCGCGCGGGTTGATCCCAAGCCCAATTCGAAATTTTCGAATTTTTCGATTTTTCGGGCAACTTCAAATCAAAATTGCCGCTTCATTACCGGTCCGATTTTTGCGAATGAGATATGGAAATGATCAGGAAAGAATTTCCAATCCAATGATCCATAAAACACTATTACGACCGTGGATGACATATTAGATAGTGGAAAATGCCTCGAAGTGCGTGCATGACGTACGTTATGCGAACGACTGAACTCTAAATTCATGATTATGTCCCCCCGGATCAAAATACAATTAAACGGCCTAAGAAACTCTAATGGGACATAAAACATTCTAGGACGGAAACACGAACACCCCACCCCCAAACAAATTTTTTACAACAAAGCTTAGAAAATTTGTTTTTTAGCAGTATATTTATTCTTTATTTATTCTTTAATATATATATATATATATATATATATATATATATATATATATATTTAATTTTATAATGAAAAACAATAAACCAGAAAGACATAATTCACCCCATAGAAAAACATGACTCAAAAATCCGAGAAAACATGCAAGAGTGGAAAACGTGAATTATGTTAAATGTGGACTTAGGATCCGGTACTTATAGCCACACACTCCATAGGGAGGGCCCGGTTACCTTAATGGCGCACTCACCAATATATGGAAATGAAAGGAAATGCACCAACAAAAAAGTTGAGTCGTTTATAGTCAAATACTCGAGACTTTATCTAAGCATATGTATGAACATGCAGTTTATCATATATCAACAACCAAAATAGTTATGGATCATTCCATAAATAAATATCACAGAAAACATATCCAAACACAATCAAGCACCAAGATTTCCTATGACCTTAAACCTAGTGAAATGAAAGCTAAGTCGGATAACCCTATTACGTAACCTAGCATGCACCTTCTTTTTCATTTTTGAACGAGAGGGTGTTCTAGTAAATAAGTGTGGAAAAGTGAATGGTTGTGGAGAATATGGTGGATATGGATAAGTTGTAGAAGAAAAGCATGTAAACAATGAGGATGTGGGTTTAGCACAAAACTCATTCATGGTGTGTGTAGGGACTGTTTCAAGTCTGAAAATGAAGGTGTCAAATGCTTTGTTCTTCTGAAGTATTTGTTTACTAGGTGGATTTAAAAAATTATGAAGTACAGAAGAAACAAAAGGATCGAGTGCAAACTCGAGATTCCTTTGAAAGGGTGGAAGGAGGGGAGTCGAGGTGGATGTTGTGCAAAGTAGTTCTTGATAGGGTGAATCATCACCTGCTCTAAGAAACTCATCGAATTCCTCATCTAGATTGGTCATATCCACGTTACTATGATAGTCCTCTACATCTTTGAGAAAGTCATCTATCTCATCCTCATCCGTAATATGTGTATCGACTAATGTAGGGATGAAAATGTTGGAGTCTGAACTTCCAAAGGAAAGAATTTTGGGCATATGATTATAAGGGAACGTGTTGTTGAAATAATCTCGAGCAAAGCTCTCGATCATGCTAACCTCTCCTTGCCCAGACGAATCGGGTAACTGTGTCTTTGTTTTAAAAACATTGACTTCAACAGCAAGATGGCCAAAAGACATGGACATTGAACCATCGCGGCAATTAATGAGCGCATTGGCAGTTGCCAGGAAAGGACGCCCTAAGATGATCGGGACAGAGTCGTTAACGACTTCTGTATCGAGGATAACAAAATCAGCCGGATAGTAGAAATCCTGAATTTTTACCAGAACATTTTCGACCACACCCTTAGGATACTTAATAGACCGATCAGCTAATTGCAACGTCATTTTAGTGGGTTGCATCTCGTCTAGACCTATTTGTCTATACAAATAAAATGGGAGTAAGTTAACACTAGCGCCCAAGTCTAATAACGCGGTCGTCGTATAGGAATCTCCTAAGGTGCATTGTACAAGAGGATCGAATTGTGGTCCTTGTACTTAACAATTCCATTATGTTCAGATAGAGTTGGGAATTGTTCCGTTAAAAAGGCGTCTTTTGGTATATTTGTCTTACGCTAGTAGTACACAACTCCTTAAGAAACTTAGCATGGTGTGGTAGCTTTTTAATAGCTTCGAGGAAGGGAAGGTTTATAGTTAGATTCTTGAAAACGTCCCTAATCTCCTCATAATTAGTATCCCTAGCTAACACGGCTCATTTTTGTGGAAACGGTGGTTTCTGTCTATATTTAGCAATGGTATCACCTGGATGTTTAACCGTGGCTTTCTGTTTCTTAGGTTGTGTTGTAACTGGTACCTCTATAGTGGTAGGCTCTTCAATTTCTATTTCGGTATCTAGTAAAAAATAGCGGTGTAGGTTACTCTTGGTGGGGGTAACTATAGGCATAGTTACTTTGTTATCAACCACTCTGCCAGAACGGAGAGTGGTGATGGCCTTTAGCTCACCTACATTTTCATATTCATTACTAGTATTATCGGTTACCTCAAAGGCTGTGTTTGTTATTTTAGGATTAGGTATTTCGTGACCTGGAAACACACCTTTGGGTTGGGATTTATCTTGGGCCAACTGTTGGCTTAAATTATTAACGGATTGTAGAAGTTGTTGGTTAGATTGAGCCATGGTTTGGAAAAGTTTTTGGCTCACTTGTACGAAGGTGTCAAGACGATCCAGTTGTGTGGGTGTAGTAGTCACGGGTGGTGTGACTGGAACTATCTCGCGTGAATTATTTATGGGCGGATTTTGATAATTATTATTTACCGGAACGATACCTCTATTAGCATTATAATTATTATAACTACCTTGACCTTGTGCTTGTCCTTGTCGAGGTTGCACTTGGTTGTTATAATTATTAAAATTACCCTAACCCTGTCCTTGTCGTGGTGGAGCTTGGTTAAAACTGTGCATTGGCTTAACATATTGATTATTGTACCCTGGAGGTGTGACGTGTTGGTTATTTCTCCAACCGAAGTTGGGATTTTGTCTCCAAGGGGCGTTAGGTTCACTATTAATGGAACAAGCCTGTTCGTAGGCTATAGGACAGTGGAAGTCGGGATGCTCAAGGCTCCAACAGAAACTACATGGATTTCAATTTACATTCATGACGGGGATAGGCTTTTGTTGAACAGAAATGGCCTCTACCTTTTTAGTGAGTGATTCGATTAGAGTTTTAAGCTCGGGATCGTGTTTAATTTCAAACATACCGGCGGCCTTAACTGTATTTGATGAACTAGCAGAGCGGTGGATATCGTCACTACCCCCCCAGTTGTTATTTCGCTTAGTTTGATCCTCTAAAAATTTATAAGCCTCCGAGGCTCCTTTGCTTAAGAAACTACCCCCATTCATTATGTCAAGGACTTCTTTATGGTGGTGTAGAAGTCCTTTGAAAAAGGCACGAACTAACGTGTCTTTCGCTAAGTTATGATGTGGACACTCTATAAGGAGATCGGTGAAACGATTCCAAGCCTCTGAAAATGATTCATGGGGATTTTGTCGAAAGAAATGAATCTTGGAAAGCATCTCATCCGTCTTTAGGGGTGGGTAAAAATGTTCCATAAACAAATTTGAACAAGTTTAGCCCACGAAGTCCACGTAATTAGGGCTTGGGCAGTTAACCAAGACGCCGCCTTATCGGCTAAGGTGAAAGGGAATACCCTTAGTTTAATTTGTTCCGCACCAACCGTAGGATGGTGGAATGTTGTTAGGACTTGTTCAATCCTACACATGTGCTGATAGGGTTTTTCATGTTCTAAACCGTGAAAAACGGGTAACAAATTAAAAATATTTGGGGGGATTCTGAAATCCCCCACTGGGTCTGCTAGAACGATGCAAGATTTAGGGCTATCGCTCAAGGCTTTGTAAAAGTCCGAGAGAGGAGTCTCTCCTTCGTCGGGCATTGTGTCAGGTGGTGTGTGTGAAATAGTAGCTAGAGGTGTAGTGGGTGATATACTACATAGAGTCGTTTGTTGACGTTGTTGTGTTTTTGTTCGACCAGACCTTAATCTCATACAAGGCTAAGACCAAATTTAGCTAAACACATCAACACTCCAAACAATTCTGATATACTAGTATAAACCTCTAACAGGAGATGCGAGGTGCGGAAGAAAGGAATACCTGATTGCGTCCTTGCTTCGCTTATGAATAGCGTCTTGTTTACGCGTGTTCAGTGTATATAAATAGTTAGTACACTGAAAAACTTGAAAAATCGAAGTTCGAATCAAACCTGTGGAAATTCGGCAAAAATCAGCTCAGGGTGCGTGGGTGCGCTCGCTTAGGGCGTGGTCGCTCCGTGTAACTTCAAGTTACAGTGATTTAGGGCGGTCGCTCGATTGTTACAGATCTTTTGGGGCAGTGCTTCGCTTAGAAGCGGCGCTCGCTCCATGTATTTTTCGGAACTTTTCAATCTTTGAAACGGACAACCACAAGATGAATCAAACAAGGGTGGGTGGGTTTAATGGGTCTTTAAGAAAAGTACTTATACTACAAAAACAATGCGAAAGTGAAACTAAGATGGCAGCGGCGCCATTTGATAAAACATAAAAATGATAGTTTACCTACGAAATGAACGATGAACTCAAAACGTAAGTAAACTAAAACTATCTTATGTGCCTATTCTTTATCAAAGATTCTACTCTCAATCCTATGAGATATAGTGGAGTAGAGTGATTCGTTCCACTCCTAGTCCTTCCACATGCTGTGTTCTCTACGTATAAGTGCTCTTAACTCTAAAGTCTAATGAGAGATTTACGAAGTGGCAACTTGACTACGATGCAACTACCCACAAGATGCAACTACTCAACTATCAGAACAACTATGGGAATGCTACGTTGATTCTATGATAAGGAGTTAGAGGGGGATTGATTCCACCTTAACTCGACTTAATCCTACTAACCATTTAATCGTCAGTAATCGAATTGAACGCCGTAGAACAATATGGTTACTCCTAATCCCTAATTACACATGGCATTTCTACCCATTCATAACTAGTATGTGAACGATTAAACCCATTCTCATGGTGAACTAATCGTTTCTAGAGTGGAAAGGAATTTATGACGGCTCTACGATAATCGGAATCAAGCTTTCATCAAGGCTTCTCAACCCCCTCAATGGAGGTTTAGCCGAGAATCATCACGCTATCATTCCCAATGGAATTCAAACAAGACATGATATAAAGATTGAAACTTTGCTTGTTTAAACCCAATTCAAAACTACTAATGCAATAATTGAATTAAACTAATAATGGCAATTACTTGAATCTACGAATTGAAACTAAACAATTAATGGAAATGAAACTAACTTATGGAGAACACTATTTTATTAATCTAATGAATAATAAAACAATGATTCAAATACTAAATTAATAATCTAACTAATCTAAGTCTAGCTATCTACGTAATAAGGGAAATTAGATCTAAACAATTGTAAATGACAAGAATCGAAATTGACAAATAGCTATTTTATTTATCAAACTAATTAAGAACAATGATTCTAAGAGTTTAATCTAAAACAAGAATTGAATATAAACTAAACTTAATTTCTCTACTGAAAACTAGATCTAGAATTATCTATATTTTTTAGGTCTAACTAGCTACCATTAACAAAGAGTGAAGCTTTGGTTTTTCTACTTTCAGATCCAAAAATCGTGCATGGGCTTGGAGCCATGTTTTGGGCCAGAGAATCAGGCCCAAAACCCAATTCTTTCAGTCCAAAAAGGCCTCTTCAGATGCAGTTGGCTTCAACAGACTTTTCGTCCACTTTTGATCCTTGGATGGGATCAAGACTTATACCATTGGAAAGCTCTTTCCGAGCCGGTCGTTTTGACATAAGGTAGGCCCCATTTCGAGGTCTGAGTCCAAAGATACGGCCTTCAGAAGTTCTGCTGACTTGTATGATGTTTCTGCCCGCGTCGACTTTTCAGCTTTTGATCGGGCTTTAGAAAGGCTTTGTCTTCTTGAATCTTGGCCTTTAGTCACAGAACTCCTTAGTAACCGACCTTTGCTCCTTTATCTCGCTAAAGTGGCACATTTCTGCACATAATGGACTTTGAAGCCTGAAATGCATAAAAACACGTAATCAGTGTTAACTCTTAATTATTACTCACATAATTGGTCTAATAGTATGACTGTTACAGGGTTAAAACTATAGTTTTGGGCTCTTATCAGTGATCAAGCAAGTGGACGTGTGATTTCTCTATCCGGATTTTACTTCTCCCTTGTGTCATTTCTCAAATGTTTCACTCATATAAGGCTTTAGGTTATATCTCACAGGATTTGTACAATAAGTACTCTAGCCTAAATTTCAGAAACTTACTGCTAACAATCATAGATACTCATATAATATATTTATAGATAGATGCAAAAATTATTACATACATATTAAGCTAAGTTTCTAAAAAAAATTCTAATGCAAAAGCTACGTGAGACTTCTAGATTATTAAAAGCATAGAGAAAGAAAACAATACCAATATTCCTAAGTGTATAGCATAAACTTATTTATTTATATTTTTGAAGTTTTTTTTTTTTTTTTTTAAATTTTAACTAGAAAACAAGTGCATATTATACATATTTATATCCTAACAGATGCCTTAATTACACGTGTTTCTATGCCCCCCCCCCCCCCAAACAAAAATGCATGCTTTGTCCTCAAAATATTTTAAATAACGAGGGTAGGAAAATACCATAGAAACGCGTGAAATTCTGGAACATCTGCAAAACAAGGGTAGAACATACTAATATAGGAAGGAAAACTAACTATAACTCTATAAGAGTTCCACCCGTTATGGGGTTAACAATTAAATTGCTTGGGACATAAGCAAACAATAACAAGACTAAAACTTACCTTATCTCCCCGCAAGCATCCTCCTCCTCATCAAAGAGATGAGGTTCCTTCGCGATCCCGGCCATTATAACTTGCCAAGCTTGCCGCCATTTATCATCTACTAATGCTAACCTATTAAGTGTTATTATGTCCGATGGGATGTAATGCAGGCGACCAAATGAGGTCGCACCGCCATCCCGCCAAGTCATAATTCGCGAATGAGCAAACCACCCAATTGGTGGGTCTCATGACTTCAACCCTTTTCCAATCTGTGAATTAGGCACAGAATACAGGTAAACAACTACGCATGATGTGGCTTACCAAAACAGGCATAAGAAGACACTTACGCCTCATGCTTTGGGCTCTCTTAAGACTAGCGACTAAAACTCGGGGAATGTCATATCGGCGACGTCCCTCAGCTAAAGCGAGGAAAATGTCACCAACAGTACTGTTTGTAGAAGTGAACTGCCATTCCCCCAAAATATTCATCAGGATGAATAACATGGTGGTGCCTACGTTTAGGGACAGGCTACCAAGGGCAATGCTATATCGCCCCTGGTCCATTACTCGAAATACCCCTCCCCTATAATACTCATGGAAATATGTATAATCATAAAGGTATACATTATCGGTCATATATCCCCATGTGTGAACAGGATCAGGTATTGGTAATCTCGAAACTAAAGCTACCACATATTTATTGAATTCTAGTGTCGTGTCATCGACTACGACGGAGAATTCTTGTTCTCCATCTTGATTACAGTAGAAACTAACGTGGTTATAGAAATAAGCAGTAAGCTATACTGAATATGAATCGTCATCACTTACCAGTAGATGGCGCCATCCTAACTGCAGGATCCTGTTTTGGAACCAATGTCTATAGGTCTCGGTTCCCAACACGTCTTCGAAAGACTGTTCAGGTATGACTATAGGAGATGTCATCTCAACTACTCTTTGGAACAGCTCCAAAAATCCTGGAACAACCCTCAGAAAATTGGAAATTTTCGTGTTTACTTGAGGTCGTAGCAGTGCGCTTCCACTTGGGCAGCGCTTCGGTGTTTTGGATTTACAGTGTTTTGGGCTAAGTCGACTTCAACTTGGAAAAGCGCCTCGAGTAAAATTTATTTATGTTGTCTAGGGCGTAGGTGCTTCATAAGTCTTTGAAGCGAAGTTTATAAGAAAAAAGAAGGAAAAGCTTGGAGTGAAAGGTGAGAGATGATGGTGGGGTGTAGTGTGGGTTGTGAGTGTAGAATGAAGGGAGTTTAAATAGGTTCTGAGCTTCCAAAACGGATCGGCAAGTTGCCAAATTGTTTAAGGCAATTTCCGGAAATAGAAAATTTCCAAACCCGAAAACGGAAACAAACCATATTCTTGATTTTATAACAACCCTGGTATCTTTTATACTAGATTTAGAATAGTAACTTCTAAACTCTCCTAGATTTCATGCTACCACCACACATAATTATAGATATGCCGATATCGGCCAAATTCTCAACCTTTACTCCAAGACAACTTTACAGAAGATGATCATATAACGAATTATGTTCAGTATAAATATTACCACCCCCAAGCAATTTGGGAAGGTGGGATTAATGATAAAAATACGCACAATTCGAAAATAACCAATTATATTAAAAAAAATTAAATCCAAACAACATAAAACAAACAAATTAATATTTAAATTTAACTACTGAATTAAAATCTAACTAATAAAGCAATAAAATAATGAAATAACAGCGAACACAAACTGATGGTGAACACCTAGCCATGTGATGAAGATGGACCCTGAGATGGAGATTGGTCCTGGGATGAAGAATGGCTTGAGCCATCTGTCCTTCGGGCGACGACGCCATGCCTCTCGGACTTCGCCCCAAAACAGAATCCTCCGAGGGTGGCATGCGCGTCGTAGCATCTCTATTCAAACAAGCTGTGCTTCCATCTCACCCGAAGTCTAATCGCATAATCGGGCTTGGTGATCTTTGGTGGATAGTCTCCATGTTAGACAAGATATCTTCCCCGACCCCTCTTTCGAGCATTTCAACTCTCGCCCGAAGGTTCGTTTGTTTATTTCAACTACAATCTGTCTATCTCGGATATCTTCACAAATACCATAAACGCTAACGCATAAAGCCGGTTTGTAACACTTGCACGTTCTAAATTAGAACTACAACTATCTAATGCATCTTCATCCAGACATGTCATATCTTCCATTTTATCCGCCAACTCAACTACATTTCCTTTAGACAACGGCCAAGTCTCTTGGATGCAATCCGTATAAATACTTGCATTAGAATGCAATTTGATCTTAATAGGAGCAGATTTTGCGACAGCTCTAAATGAGAGCATGATCTTAGTGATCAATACGGGAAGAGGCGCAATGCTCTTTCCCACTCCTCTAATCACATTAAAAATTAAATCGAGGATGCAGAAATTATACTTATTCGTTTGCAAAATCCAGAGAACGTGCAGACATTGCAGACCGATATCGCTGACTTTTTCTTTCCTGAGGACGTTCCTACTAATCCACTGAGCTACAGTCAGTTGGTTGGTTCTCAGACTTGATTGGCGGACGTAATGAGAACTCGTATTGTATTCACCCTCCACGATAGTATCTTTCATCAAAGCAGGAACTCCAGTATACTGCGATTCCTAAATGGTGGCTTCTAGGTTGCTTCCAGGCGTAACGCCTAACAGCTCAGCCAACAACTGTCTCTTTACTTCCCTCCTCGTTCCTGCTACCTTAATGAAAATCTTATCCCCCTCCAATTCTCGCTTCTTATAAAACTGTTCTACCAAATCATAGTGATAGAACTCCTCAGTCGAGTACCACAGTCCGTTCCAATCCCTCCTAATCATCTCCGCGTCGTAAAATGGCGCGAAGCGGTCAGCAGCAAACGCGTGCTCCGGCAAAATTCTTCGTAGTAGCGCCAATTTTAATGGAGTTTTTGAAACAAACAATGGTTTTGTAGTCGGTGGAGGAGGCGAGTTTGATGAAAAACCACTAAAAACAATGGTGGTGGCGATGGTGGGTACGGTGGCAGGTTGGAAGCTTGAATTGGCGGCTGTTTTCGGTGGTTTGGGAAATTTGTTTGAGAAAACTTCGGGCTGGTGGTTAACAATGGGCGTGGTGTAAATAGGTGTTTGTTTTTCTTTTTTCCTTTTTTTTTTGCTTGTTAGGTTTTCCTTTAAACCTTGTTAACTAGCGAGATGAAAAAGGAAACCGACTATTTGCGTTTTGGGAAGGAAGGAGACGCCTGTGCCACGCACGTGCGTGAGGTTTGGGCCCAAGCCCAATTTGAATTCCGAACTTTTTCGATATTTCGTGCAATTTCAATTTGCCGCTTCGTTCCTGGTCCGATTTTGGCGAATGAGTTATGGAAATGATCAGTAGAGAATTTCCAATCCAATGATCCGTAAAACACTCAATTCCAACCATGGGTGACGTATAAGAAGGTGGAAAAACGCCTCAAAGTGCGTGTGTGACGTAAGTTATGCGGATGAAGGAAATCTAAGTTATAGATAACGTCAACCCGAATGAACTACGACTAACGGGTCTAAGCAACACAAATGGAAATTTCGAGCAATCCGGATGGAAAGACCGACTGCCCACCCCCAAATAAATTTTTAAACACAAAATTTGTTTTAAACGTGGGTCGTTTAAAGTCAGATTCCCAAGACTTGTTGGATTGCTATTTCTATGATTTTAGAATTTTATTTTTATTTTTTTATTTTTTATTGTTTTATTGTTTTATTTTTATTTTTTTAATAGTTTATTATAAGAAAAATGAAAAACAATAAATACATAATTCACCCCATAGAGGAACATGACTCAAAAACCGAGAAAACATGCAAAAGTGGAAAACATGAATTATGTGAAACGTGGACTTAGGATCCGGTACTTACAGCCACACACTCCATAGGGAGGGCCCGGTTACCTGAATGGTGCACTTACCACTATATGGAAGTGAAAAGAAGTACACCAAATGACAAAGGTCAGTCCTTATAGACAGGGTCCTGTAAAAGGACTTCCTCTACATCAGGGGACAGAAGTTCGTGAAAATGTTTTAACCGTTGACCATTAACTTGAAAGGTAATGTTGTCCTTGGGATTTACCAAGGTGATTGCCCCGTAAGGGGTGACTTCAGTAACCAGAAAAGGACCAGACCAACGGGTTTTAGTTTCCACTGGGGAAAATATGTAGACGGGAGTTGTAAAGCAAGACCTTTTGACCGACCACAAACTCTTTGCGCAAGATTTGCTTATCATCAACACGTTTCATGTTAGCTTTATAATCCTTCGCGAGATCGTAAGAATCGCTACGGATTTCCTCAAGCTCATTCAATTGCAACTTGCGTTTGACACCCGCCTCATCAATATTGAAGTTAAGGGTTTTTATAGCCCACAGAGCACAGTGCTCTAATTCAACGGGCAAATGACAAGGTTTCCCAAATACAAGTCTAAAGGGAGACATACCTATAGGAGTTTTGAAAGTCGTCCTATACGCCCATAAGGCATCCGATAGACGCCGACCCGTTTTTCCTATCGGATTTAAAGTTCAGGTCTAAAATCTTTTTGATTTCCCTATTAGAAACTTCTACTTGTCCGCTAGTTTGTGGATGATAAGGAGTTGCTACCTTATGTGTAACTCCATACTTTTCACTAGAGATGCAACAACTCTGTAAAAAAAATGTGTTCCACCATCACTAATGATGGCTTTAGGAATGCCAAAACGACAGAAAATATACTCCTTAATAAAAAATACAACTGTCTTATGGTCATTGCTACGGCAAGCCATGGCCTCTATCCATTTAGACACGTAGTCCACGACAACTAGAATATAAATGAAACCGTGGGAAATAGGGAAGGGACCCATGAAATCAATGCCCCAAACGTCAAAAATTTCTACTATCATGATTGGGTTTAATGGCATCATATTACGCTTCGTGATTCGCCCAAGTTGTTGGCAACGAATACACGTCTTGCAATGCACTTGGGCATCCTTAAAAAGGGTAGACTAATAAAATCCACATTGAAGAACTTTAGCAGCTGTTTTCATTCCACTAAAATGCCCACCACACTCTTTGTCATGGCAGAACGATAGAACCTCATTATATTCCCACTGGGGAATACAACGACGAATAATCTGATCCGCACAATACTTAAAAAGGTAGGGCTCATCCCAGTAGTATAACTTAACTCTGGCCAAGAACTTCTTAAGTTCATTTCTTGACCAATTATAAGGAATAACATCAGTCGCTAAATAATTTACAATGTCAAAGATACCAAGGTGTCTTTGAAAAATAGCATCTGATGATGCTCATCAGGAAAAGAGTCCGGTATGGACTCAGAATCACTATCATCGTCGTTTGTAAGTCTAGATAAGTGGTCGGCAACTATGTTTTCGACCCCTCTTTTGTCCTTTATTTCTAATGTGAACTCTTGCAGGAGAAGAATCCATCGGATTAATCTCTGCTTAGCATCCTTCTTTGAAAGAAGGTACCTAAGGGCTGCATGATCCGTGTAAACTAAAGTTTTAGAACCAACCAAATAAGGACGAAACTTATCTAAAGCATAAATGACAGCTAAGAATTCTTTTTCAGTAGTTGTATAATTCCGTTGAGCATCATTTAAGGTTTTACTAGCATAATAAATAACAGTGGACTTATTATCTAGTTTCTGTCCCAAGACAGCACCAATTGCATAATCACTAGCATCACACATGAGTTCGAAAGGTTTAGACCAATCGAGAGGCTGTATAATTGGTGCAGAGGTTAGGGCGGCTTTTAAAGTTTCAAAAGCCTGCTTACAGTTAAAATTAAAATCAAAGATGGCATCCTTTAAAAGCAGATTAGTTAAAGGCCTAGCTATTTTCGAGAAATCTTTAATAAAGCGCCTATAAAAACCTGCATGGCCTGGAAAGGCTCTAATATCACGGACACTCCGTGGTATAGGTAGAGTCGCTATCTTATCTAGTTTGGCCGTATCTACTTCGATGCCATCACTAGATACAATGTGACCTAGTATTATGCCCTTTTTCACCATGGAATGACACTTTTCCCAATTTAAAACGAGGCTCTTTTCTTCACACCATGTCAAAACCTTAGATAGGTTAGACAAGCAATCTATGAAGGAGTTTCCATAGATAGAAAAACCATCCATGAAAACTTCCATAAAGCGCTCTACCATGTCACTAAATATATGAAGCATACACCACTGGAAGGTACTAGGAGCATTACAAAGGCCAAAAGGCATTCGTTTATAGGCATACGTTCTAAAGGGACATGTGAAGGTAGTCTTTTCTTGGTCATCAATATCAATAATAATCTGAAAATAGCCAGAGTAGCCATCCAGAAAACAATAAAAAGCATGACCAGCTAGACGTTCGAGCATCTAATCTATAAAAGGTAAGGGAAAGTGATCCTTTCATGTCATAGCATTTAAACGTCTGTAATCAATACAGATTCTCCATTTCATAGGACCTTGTGTGAAAACATAGTCACCCTTAGCGTTACGTACCATGGTAACCCCCGATTTCTTAGGAACTACATGAATGGGACTTACCCATTCGCTATCGGAGATTGGGTATATGATACCCGCATCGAGTAATCGTAAGACTTCTTCCCTAACCACCTCTTTCATGGCAGGGTTCAAGCGATGCTGAGGTTCGCGAGAAGTCTTCGTGTTATCCTCCAAATGGATACGATAAGTGCAAACATTAGGGTCAATTCCCTTAATGTCGGCTAGGGACCAACCAATCGTAGACCGATGTTCCCTAATCACCCTGATTAAACGTGTCTCTTCATCCTTAGATAACAGAGAAGATATAATTACTGGATGACTACCATCCAGATCAAGTTGAATATATTTTAACTCCGGGGGAAGAGGTTTAAGCACCGGGGTGGAAGGAAAGGCAATAGATGTTTCGTCAGGGTCCTCATCTTGCGTAATGAGTACTTGTTTAGGTAGCAAGTCTTCATACTCAGTATAAGGAGCAACCGAAGGGTCTACAATTGGTGTGGACTCAAGGATGGTGTTAACTTCCTCTAAGTAGGAGTCATTTACAAAATCTGAAGTTCCAATAAAGGGGTCGTCGTGTGGGATTCTCCTAAGGTGCATTTTACAGTAGGACGACCAGGGTCCTTGTACTTAGCAATTCCATTATTTTCTGATAAAGTTGGGAACTGTTCAGTTAGAAAGGAGTATTTAGGTATGTTGGTCTTACGCCTAGTAATGCACAACTCCTTAAGAAACTTAGCATGGTTAGGTAGATTTTTAATAGCTTCGAGAAAAGGAAGGTTTATCGTTAGATTTTTGAAAACGTTCCTAATCTCCTCAAAGTTTGTATCCCTGGTTAGCATGGCTAATTTCTGGGGAAACGGTGGTTTCTCTCTATATTTAGTATATGGCTCAACTGGATGTCTAACCTTGGGTATCTGTTTCTTAGGTTGTGGTTTAACTGGTACCTCTACAGTGGTAGGCTCTTCAGTTTCTATTTCGGTATCTAGTTCGACATCCGTGTAGGGACTCATTGGTGGGGGTAACTATAGGCATAGTTACTTTGTTATCAACCACTTTACCAGAACGGAGAGTGGTGATGGCAATTAGCTCACCTACGGTTGTAGTTTCCGTACTAGTATTACCGTTTACCTCAAAGGTTGTGTTTGCGGTTTTAGGGTTTGATATCGCTTGGCACGGGCCCGAAACCTTTTTGGTTGGAGCTTTCTCTTGGGCTAACCGTTGTATGCCCCCGATTTATGGATTGTAAGATCTGTTAGTTTGATTGAGTCATTGATTGGGAAAGCTGTTGGGTAACTCGTATATAAAGGCATCGATACTGATCCGGTTATTGTAGGTGTAGTAGTCACAGGTGGTGCGACTCGAACTATCTCACGTTGATTATTTATGGGCGGGTTGTGATAGTTATTATTGTTAACCGAACGATACCTCTATTGGTATTATAACTATTATAATTACCCCTGACCTTGTGCTTGACCTTGTCGTGGTTGCGCTTGGTTGTTATAATTATTATAATTCCCCTGACCTTGTCCTTGTCTAGGTGGAGCTTGGTTATAATTGTTTGCTTGCCTAACATTTCGGTTATTAAACCCTGGAGGTGTAACTTGTTGATTGTCTCGCCAACTGAAGTTGGAATTTTGTCTCCATGCGCATTAGGAATAGGATAGCTATTAATGGAGCAAACATTATCTTGCTCTGATTGTTGTTGTTCATAGGCGAGAGGACAATAGGAGTCAGGGTGCTCAGGACTCAAACAGAAATTACATGGGTTGGAGTTGACATTCATGACGAGGATAGGCTTTTGTTGAACAGAAATAGCCTCTACCTTTTTAGTTAGAGATTCGATTAAATTTTTAAGTTCTGGATCGGGTTTCATCTCAAACATACCGGCGGCCTTAACTGTTGAAGAAGAACCAGCAGAGCGGGGGATATCATTACTACCCCCCCAATTATTATTGCGCTTAGTTTGATCTTCTAAAAATTTGTAAGCCTCCGTGGCTCCTTTACTTAGGAAACTACCCCATTCATTATGTCAAGGACTTCTTTATGGTGGTGTAGAAGTCCTTTGAAAAAGGCACGAACTAACGTGTCTTTCGCTAGGTTATGATGTGGACACTCTATAAAGAGATCGGTGAAACGATTCCAAGCCTCTGAAAATGATTCATGAGGATTTTGTCGAAAGAAATGAATCTTGGAAAGCATCTCATCCGTCTTTAGGGGTGGGTAAAAATGTTCCATAAACAGCTGAACAAGTTTAGCCCATGAGTCCACAGAATTAGGCGCTTGGGCAGTTAACCAAGACGCCGCCTTATTGGCTAGGGTGAAGGGAAATACCCTTAGTTTAATTTGTTCCGCACCAACCGTAGGATGGTGGAATATTGTAAGGACTTGTTCAATCCTACGCATGTGCTAATAAGGGCATGAAAAACGGGTAACAAATTAAATATGTTTGGGGGGATTCGAAAATCCCCCACTGGGTCTGCTAGAACGATGCAAGATTTAGACGTGTGGAATAGTAGCTAGAGGTGTAGTGATTGGTATACTAGATAGACGTGTTTGTTGACGTTGACGGTTAATTACGTTTGGTGTTTTTCTCCGGCCAGACCTTAATCTCATGCAAGTCTAAGTCTAAACACGACAACACTCCAAACAATCTTGATATACTAGTATAAACCTCTAACTGGAGATGCGAGGTGTGGAAGAAAAGAGTACCTGAATGCCTCCTTGCTTGGCTTTACTTAATAGCGTCTTGTTTCCGCGTGATCAGTGTGTATAACAAGTTAGAACACTGAAAACTTGAAGAAATGGAAAGGTTGAAACAAACCTGAGGAAATCGGGCAATTTTAGCATAGGGCACAGGTGCGCTCTGTTTGGGCGCAGGTGCGCTCCGTGTAACTACAAATTACAGTGTTTGAGCATGGGTCGCGCTCAGGGTTCCAGGCGTTTGGGCGCAGGTGCGCTCCATGTAATTTTTCGAGGAACTTTTCAATGCTGAAACGGACAACCACAGTATGAATCAAACAAGGGTGGGTGGGTTTAATGGGACTTAAAAATGACTAATTATACTATGAAACCAAAGCTAAAGGAAACTAAGATGGCAGCGGCGCCATTTGATAGACGTAAAAAGAATAGTTTTACCAATGACTAAAGCTCGCGAGAACTCTAAACGCTAGTAAAACTAGAACTATTTTTCATGTATCTAATTTATCAAAGTTTTCTACTCTCAATCAAATTAAGATATATTAGAGTAGGAAGTTCGTTCTACTCCTAGTTCTTTAGCATGCGATGGTTTCGTGTCAACTAATCAATCATAAGTCTAGTAAGAGATTTACGAGGGGAATTGATAAGCACCCAAAACTGTAATATTAAACCCCGAGAGACATAGCATTTTGGTCGATTATGTGTTTAATAATCATGTAATAATTATATTTTCGTACTTTTGCAGATTTCCGCAATTAAAATGAATTTAATGATAAAACATGCATCGAAGTACGGGAATACTGGAATATTTGAAGTTTCTCACTCAACCCCCGTGAAGCCCAACAGAGCCTGACTAGAGCTGAAGTTTCCAAAAGAACAAAACCAGTGCAGAACGGGTCCACATATAAAGAAGCAGCAAACTTCCGAAGCTCAAATCAGATAAATCTAGATGCCAACGTTGGCTAGTGAAGCTGCCAAGTACGAGAATACGGGAATATTTGAAGTTTCCCACTCAACCCCCGTGAAGCCCAACAGAGCCTGACTAGAGCCGAAGTTTCCAAAAGAACAAAACCAGTGCAGAGCGTGTCCACATATAAAGAAGCAGCAAACTTCCAAAGCTCAAATTGGATAAATCTAGATGCCGACGTTGGCTAGTGAAGCTTCCATAGCGACCCGGGCGACGAACTCGGCGCAAGGACAAAAAGTAGTAAAAATGCCAAACTCGGCGCAAGGACAAAAAGTAGTAAAAATGCCAAAATCGGCGCAGCCACTGGACACACTAAGTGGACCCACTCTGCGGGCCCAGAAAGCATGACGAATCAGCATAGGCAGGTGGCAAAGGATGGTTTCAATTTAGTGCCACCTTGCAATGAGGAAGACACGTACCAATTCAATGTTTGAATTGAATTGGGCTAAAATACAAAACCAAAACATAAAAGGACAAAACAAATGATAATAAAACAAAACTTTATAAAAATCGAAGTTTTTATCCTAACAAACTGAATTGGGCTAAAAAACAAACCTGATTCGATATTAAGATTTCACGTGAAGGGTCCCCAGCCTATATATATGTGAGGGGGGTCTTCATATATCTTCCTTCAGCATATTAATGCTTTAGCTACGCCTAGTTAGATTTTCTTCTTCAGTACTTATATTTTGCCATTTCCATTTTAGCGGCTTAAATAATCGTAAGTTATTTTTACCTTAATAATACCATCATTTCTTTTCTAGTTTAATTCTTGTCCTGCATTTATTTACTTAATGTATCTGACAAGTTTTATTATTCCTTCTATGACCATGAGCTAATCCCCTCGAGGGAGGGTTATCTTTGCTTCGTGTGAAAATCTGGATTGACTTCGTTAATATTCTAGAATCACTACTTAGGAATTAGGCATAGAATTGACATCCGGTCCCAAAATGATCGAGATCGTACAAAGTTGGACTGGCGATGCTCGGGGCAGTCTCTCGCGATTTAATCCAAAATATCTCTGGCGACTCTTTTAGTGTCATCTGACTCTCCAATTCGTCCCAAATTGATGTGAAATCGAAGTCGAGGAGCTGAAATAATATACCGAGAGATCGCGGTATTATTAAAACTCCTTATGCTAGTGAAATCGACCTAGAGATGTGGGCATGCACTAGGGATCAATACTCGACGCGTCGTCTCAAAAACGAGAGGCAGTAGAGATATATAGTGACGCGGAAATATAAACTGTTGAAAAATGATTCTCGCATGAGTATGACTAACTCTCTCCCTGTTTCTCTATTTTTGTTTACCTACATCTATTCGCTGTAGTAATTTACATTATTTGCATTACCGTTATTTTAATTAAACCAACTAAAAAGAAACCTAAAAATCCTACTCACCAAAAGTTGTAATTCCAGTTGTGAACCTATCCGAGCCCTAAGGTTTGGACGATCCCTTACTCGACCTATCCTACCAAACCCACGTGAGTAAGGTAACTTGACTAAAACGTACGACTATACGGACGTTGGACTTTGGACTTCGGACTTGGACTGTGGACCTCGGACTTTGAACTGTGGACCTCGGACTTAAGAAAATAAGTAACTGAAAACCAATAAACGTTCGAGAATAAATACGTGTGTAATCAAATGGCGCCGCTGCACGCCGAAGGACTCTGGACTTAACGTAATAACTGGAATACATCCATAAAAACCCCCTCCCTACCTCCTCATCTTTTTAATTTTCATTTCTGTTACAATACTAACTCTTTTCCGTAATTTTTTCTACTAACAAATATCTGTGAACCAAGTTGTTTATTTTCATTAGCACAGTCTAAGTACTCCGTAGGAATTTGAAAATCTTGAGCAGACAAAAGAGTCTCGGACGGAGACTGAATTAGTAACACGCGAGACTAACCTGGAGTATCAACACTCCGGTTTTCAGGTACAGGCCACTTTCCTTTTCAGTACTCTTTTGGGCTCTTTGGTCCTGTTTTGCTAGTAAGCATAAGCTCGGGAGTAGTCGATCGTTATACGAGGAATCACGGGACGCGATGTTTCAAACTCTTAAACTCCTCAAACTTTGTCGAGGATATTATTTGCTATAACCTATTTTACCTCGTATATTTGTATGTTGGCATGAGAACTCCGTGCATGTAAAGGTGGTTCGTCATTACATATTCACATAACACAATTAATATGATTCGAATATATTTTGATATATGCGTAGCGTCAAACCACCTGCTTAGAATATTTTTGTATGTGTATGTTACATCAATTCACATACACGGTATTCAATTGCATGAGTTCGTTCTCGACATCCCCCTAGCTCACGTATAACTTACACATAGTTTCACGTATAAGTAATATAGATTTGCATGGGTAGACTTTCTGCGTAAACTAGTATATGTTAGTTAGTTTCTATTTTAGCATCTATCGTTTTTAATTGCATATTTCGTAATCAGGTCTCCATAATACACTAATTACGTAAATTAAAATAAATAAATAAAATAAATAAATAAAAAATCATAAAAAAAAAAAAAAAATCATCTAAATCATCTTAATAACACCCCGCATAATACACCATCATAAATTATCATCCTATTCCATCAGTGCCTAGGAAACTTGAAAAAAAATTGAGGTTGCCTAATTAAGGAACGCGTCCGGGCATCTAACAACCTCCCTCAATTTCTCGGGTGACTCGGCTCTTTGGAATATTCACACGCTATCCTAGCTTCCCCGCCGAAGTTAGTTAGCATTAGCTTTCGGGAAAACGCCCTTCAACTCCCTCCTTCCTAACTTCTAAAACCTCCGGTCATTATTAGTTCCTTATGAGCACTAAATTAAAATTTATATTTGTATGAGACTACGGTCCGTAAACATAAGGAATTAGAACTTACATATCATCGTCGAAAATACAAGAAACAACTGTTTTATGTTATCTCCTAGGCATAGTTCCTCTTCTCAGTAAATCAACCTAGTCAAACATCTCCGTTTCCATTATCTCCTTTAATTATGGTGAAGAAAATCTCACGGTCGAGAAACCCCTTTCGATTTCTATATATCGCCTTTACAGAAGGACCTGCTTCCTACATTAAACTCGATGCGATTGTAGGTGATTTTCGTATTCCGCCAAACATTTTTGATTTGTTACCTGTTTACCATGGTTTAGACCATGAAAAACCGTACAATCATCTTCGTCGGATGCAACAAGTAGTCACCACTTTCCGCCATCCGACCGTTACCAACGAACAAGTCTTGCTTAGGTTGTTTCCCTTCACCTTAGCTGATAAAGCTTCAGTTTGGCTCGTCGGACAAGCGCCGTAATCCATTGACACATGGGCCAAACTTGTTCAAGCATTCATGATAAAGTTCTATACTCAAAAGAAAACTACAGAAATGCTTCAAAAGATTCAATTCTTTTCGCCAAAGACCCCGTGAATCCTTTTCGGGCGTGGAGCAGATTTATCGATCTACTTCTCGAATGTCCCCATCATCAACTCGACACCGCCTGTATTAGTCCGTTCATTCTTTAATGGTCTCCGACCATCAAAAGGAAACATTAGATATCATGAACGGCGATTGTTTCATGGACAAGGGCGCCATCATTGAAGCATACACGCTTTGAGAAACAGCCTCACGGCACCCATTGGGGAAACACCGATTCTTCTAGATCTTCTAAAGACACTCCTACCAAAGTTACGTCTATGTTCGAGGTCAAACCCGATCCGGAATTAAAAACTCTAATCGAGTCCCTAAACAAAAAGGTCGATGCTCTTTCGGTACAAGTAAATGAACAAAAACCCAAACAGGTCATGGCTGCCAACGCTTCCCCATGCCCTCTTTGTTTAAGTCCTAAGCACGCCGATTCTTATTGTCCTTTGGTATATGAGTGTCCTCCCCAACCTTCTGAAGAGGCTTGTGCTTTCAACATCCCTAATGCACCTTGGCGACAACATCCGAATTTAGCTTGGGCACCCCCTGTCCAACAACAAAATCCTTCAGGTGGCAACAACGTTCCTGTACGACCACCCGCGAACTACAATTCCTATCGTCAAGGAAATCTTCCACAATTCCAGCAAGGGCAAAGTAATTTTCCCAACAACGCAAATATAGGGTACCAAAACAACCGCAACCTTGTTCCCGCTAATCAAGGATATGGCTACCAAAATCAAACGTGTGAATAATAACCGTGAACTAGTTCCCTCGCTACTCCCTTGGTACAATCCACAGCCGATAAAATGGCTTAAACTTTCCTGACATACATGAATCAACAGAATCAAATCCTAGCTTCTATATCCAATCTCTTCAATTTTGTTAGCTCAGGATAAAAGTCAAAAGGGCGTGTTCCCTGGCCAAGCAGTTCCAAACCCTAAGTCTACAAACACTGCCTTTGAACTCAACAATGCACCAGGACCTAGTAATCCAAGCCAGGGTGAGGTAAATGCCATTACCACTCTTCGTTCTGGCCGAACCATCGACAATGATATACGAATGCCAGACGAGGAATCGACGGAAGTCACGACTGACGTCCTTCTAACTCCTACCTCGCAACCTATAACGGACGAAGTTGTACCTTCAAAATCTACACCTACGTCCCTAGGGAAAGACGCCACTGATCCTTATACGCGATTCCGTCCAAAAGCTCCGTTCCCTGCCCGTTTGGTAAAGAACAAACATGATGAACATTTTGATGAGATCCGTGAAACCTTCAAAAATTTGACCATAAACTTACCTTTCCTAGATACGCTAAAGCATTTGCCCAAGCATGCCAAGTTTTTGAAGGACATGTGCACCACCAAACGACGTATGAATGTACCTCAACAAGCGTTCCCCACTGAGCAGTTTCCCTCGATTACCACTACCAATGGTGTGGTAAAGTACAAGGACCCAGGTCGACCAACTGTACCATGCACGTTGGGCGACAAGTACACCGCTACTGCACTTTTAGACCTAGGTCCCAGTGTTAACCTACTTCCCTATTACTTATTTAAGCAATTAGGTCTTCATGAATTAAAACCTACCAATATGACTCTGCAACCCGCGGATCGCTCCATCAAGTACCCAAAAGGCATAGTAGAGAACGTTATAGTAAAGGTCTAAGATTTTTACTACCCAGTGGATTTTGTCATCCTAGATACTGAAGTAGCCTGTGACTCCATCCCTATTATCTTGGGGCGTCCTTTTTTTCTTGCAATCGCTAACGCTCTCATAAATTGTCGGGACGGTTTAATGACATTATCTTTTCGAGAACCTTTTCATTTAACTCAACGTGTTCAAATTAATGAAACAGTTTTTTCGATCCTATATAATAGGGCTTAGATTAACTTGGTTGATAGTCCGGAACATGATTATTTCACAAACTCTTTTCCCCGCACGAGATACACCAATTTCTTTCTTTTGATAATCCGGAGTTTGACGATGACTCGTACATAAGGGATGTCCATGCATTATTAGAGTCAGTACCACTATTTGACCCTAATGCTTCGGTGCAAACTGATTCAGAATAACCGGATTCGCTCTTTTCCATTGAAGAAATGATCCCTCATGAATCCTTGATCCCCAATCCTCCAACTCTAGATTTAAAACCTCTACCCCCTAATTTGAAGTACGTAAATCTCAATCCCGATGGTATTCACCTTATAATAATTTCTGCTCACTTAACTACAGACGAAGAGGCACGTTTGATTCATGTCATTCGTGAACACCGCTCCACTATCGGATGGTCCTTAGATGATATCAAGGGAATAGACCCTAGCATATGCACGCATCGTATACATCTTGATGAAGGCACAAAGACATCGCGAGAACCACAACGCCGCCTTAATCCCGCCATGAAGGAAGTGGTGAGAGAGGAAGTTTTACGTTTACTTGATGCGGGTATCATATACCCTATCTCAGATAGTGACTGGGTTAGTCCTGTCCACGTTGTTCCCAAAAATTCCGGCATTCAAGTTGTGCAAAATGAAAATGGTGAGTGCATCTCCACTCGCATTCCTTTGAAATGGAGAATTTGCATTGACTATCGCAAACTTAATGCCATAACCCATAAAGATCACTTCCCTCTCCCATTCATTGACCAGATGCTAGAACGTTTAGCCGGTCATGCTTACTACTGTTTTCTTGATGGCTATTCCGATACTTCCAAATTGTCATCGATCCCACCGATCAAGAAAAGACAACTTTCACGCGGTCCCTTTGGAACCTTTGCATACGCATCGAATGCCTTTTGGTCTTTGTAATGCCCCTGCACTTTCCAACGCTACATGCTTCACATTTTTAGTGATATGGTGGAACGTTATATGGAAGTCTTCATGGACGACTTTTCCATTTACGGAAATTCCTTTAACGATTTCGTTTATCCAACCTTTCCAAAGTATTAACGCATTGCGAAGAGAAAAAATCTGGTACTCAATTGGGAGAAGTGTCATTTCATGGTTACCAAAGGACTTGTTCTAGGTCATATTGTTTCAAAAAGACGGGATAGAGGTTGATAAAGCTAAAATTGTTAAAATTTCTTCGCTACCCTTCCCACGCATTCGGGATATCCGTGCCTTTTAGGCCAATATTTGGATTTTCTGGGGAGATTCATTCAGATTTTTCTAAAGTTGCTCGACCCTTTAACCAATCTCCTGCTTAAGGATGCAGTATTCGACTTCAATTTCAATTGCAAACAAGCTTTTGATACTCTAAAAACCGCTCTGACTACCGCTCCTATTATTCAACCCCCTGATTGGTCTCAACCATTCGAGCTGATGTGTGACGCTAGCGACTTTGCTATTGGTGCCGTGCTAGGCCAACGACGTGACGACAAACCCATTGTCATTTACTACGCTAGTAAAACCCTTAACGACGCTCAACGCAATTATACCACAACTGAGAAAGAGTTCCTAGCTGTTGTTTATGCTTTGGATAAGTTTCGTCCCTACCTAGTTGGAACATCGACCATCGTGATATATCGACCATGCCGCATTCGGTACTTACCGCGAAAAAGGACGAAAACAACGATTGTTCACTGGATCCTTCTCTTACAAGAATTCACCCCGGAAATCAAAGACAAGAAAGGAACGAAAATGTCGTGAGCCGACCATTTATCAAGGCTGGTTGGTGACATCGATAGTGATTCGGAAGTTATCGGTGATTCCTTCCCGCATCTAATACTTGTACTCTATTTTCTCATCTCCATGGTACGCGGATATCGTTAACTACCTAGTTACTGAGGAAGTCCCCTCCTTTTGGTCACGTCCTGATCATAAAAAGTTCTTATCCACTGTAAAATATTATTTCTGGGATGAACCCTACCTCTTTAAGTATTGTTCCGACCAACTCATTCGTCGTTGCATTCCCGACTGGGAACAAACCAACGTATTATCCTTTTACCATGAACAATCTTGCAGAGATCATTTCAGTGGAAAGAAAACTATGGCCAAGGTGTTACAATGTGGTTTTTACTGGCCTACCCTTTTTCGCGATGCACACGAACATTGCGTAGCTTGCATTCGTTGTCAACACCTAGGTCGAATTACCAAACGAAATATGATGCCCCTAAATCCTATCTTAATTGTGGAAATTTTTGATGTTTGGGGCATTGATTTTATGGGACCCTTCCCTATTTCTCAAGGTTTTCTATACATTTTAGTCGTTGTAGACTATGTGTCCAAATGGATTGAGACACTCGCATGTCACTCAAATGACCATAAGACTGTCGTGAGATTTGTAAAAGAAAACATTTTCTCGCTTTGGTGTTCCCAAAGCTATCATCGTTGATGGGGTACACATTTTGTAACAAAAATTTTGGGTTTTAATGAAGAAATATGGAGTAACTCACAAGGTTGCTACTCCATACCACCCACAAACGAGTGGCCAAGTGGAAGTCTCCAATGAGAGATAAAGTCTATTTCGAGAAAACCGCCAACCCATCAAGAAAGGACTGGTCTCTCTGCTTATCGGATGCCTTGTGGGCATACCGAACAACATTTAAGACACCTATAGGGATGTCTCCTTACCGCATTGTTTTTGGAAAACCTTGTCATCTGCCAGTTGAACTTGAGCATCGTGCCTTTTGGGCCATCAAAAGCCTCAATTACAATATCATCGAGGCAGGCGAGAAGCGAAAACTGCAATTAAATGAGTTGGAGGAGATTTGGAGTGATGCTTATGATCTCTCGAAATCCTACAAAGCTAATATGAAAAGAGTGCATGACAAGCACATTTTGAGTAAGGATTTCAAAATTGGCCAAAAAGTTTTACTGTACAACTCCAGATTACACATCTTTCCTGATAAATTGAAAATACGATGGTCTGGTCCTTTCATTGTGTCAGCTGTGAAACATTATGGGGCAATCTCTTTGCTTAATCCAAAAGATAACAACGAATTTCAAGTCAATGGACAACGCCTAAAACATTACCATGAATTACGCTCACCAGATGTTGAACGGACTCTTCTTCGTAATCCGGTTTAATCGACTAGATGTTTCATTTGGCACTCAATCTTGTTTCTATAGAGGGCGCGCCATGTTGGTAGCCGGGCCATCTTCTATCTTATGATCTCCAAAGTTCTTTTGAAGTGTGTGGTTGCAAGCGCCCGGAACCTTAGTCCACGAAAACTCTTTTTGCGTAACCGAGTATAAATGTCTTCGCAACACGAAAGCAAACGCGTACCTTTCGTTAAACGATGGGTACCTAAAATTTCACCTCCTTCCTTCTCTTCCCTTTTCTACTCTCTACCTCGCGAACTTCAGCTAATCATTTGGTGTAAGTCTCACTCATCACTTAATAGGGAATGGTTCATAGTTCTTTTGCTCGTGAACGACGGGGCGCCGAAGAATGGGTGGTGTATGCATTGCCAAAACACCCTTCGCTTCTAGGCCCCGACTTCCTATCCGATACTAGCCAGTTTAAGGTATACTTTTGTCTAACACCACCGCTAGCGGGATAATCTTCGCCGCGCCGTTTCTCCCATAGGTTGGGATTTGTCTTGAGGATCTGACGTTAAAAGACTCACCTTGTAAATATGTTTATTTTGTTACCTTTTCCCTTTGCATTAAGTTTTGCACATGGGATTCGTGTCAAACCTCAGATGTTGCATACTTGGAACACAAACGGGCAATGGATTCCACCAGACCAACCCTAGAATTGGTTACTTTGAGTCCCTTGGGGCGGTTTGAGGATAGCCGTATGTAAAAAGGGCAATTTTATTAGATCAGAAGCGCCGCCGCTGATCGGGATGGTACCGTCCTGCCCCTAACCCCATAATACATAGAGGTGAAGCCACAGTCTGGCTCCAGAGCCGACATGACAATTGTCTATGATTTAAGATGGTGACTCCCCTGGACATCCAGTGTTTTTCACGTATATCTCCCTTGTATGTAAATAAAACCTTTACACTCTCCTTTTCTAGTTTAAAAAAAAAAAAAAAAAAATTGTGACTTTCAAGAATGACTCATACAATTGGATAGAATTTTTTCGTGCCGATCATTTCAATATCTCATTCGTCCAATTCGGAGTCCAAACGAGTCGTGGGTACGTAATTAGATTTTTAGGTTTAAATCAGGCTTTAGGCTTGATTTGGGCTTCGAGAAAATTTTTGGCCCAACCAAAATATCGATTTCTCGGTCCATTTAAACCCAAAAAACCCGATAACACGCGTCACAAATACACGATTCGTCTTCCTAAAAAACCGGATCTTGCCCCCTCTCGAATTAGTCTCGCAAGAGACAGGCCCACACTAAAACCAGGTCTTGCACGAGACCCTCACAGCTCCGATCAAGATTTCCTTCCGTCAGATCATCCCAATTCTCCCTCTCATCAGTAATCAATAGCCATGCTCTCTACGACCAAAGAATGGCGAAAAACAGCGGATTTGTGTTGAAAAAAAATTTGGGAATTTGTTTGAAAAAGGGATGTTTGCTCCATTCTTTGATCACGAAATTCACTCTAGAGGATGGGAGAGTTTGTTATATGCCAATGGAGGGCTTTATTCCAAGGATTTGGTGATGAAATTCTACGACAATGGAAGCTTTAATGGCGACCATTTTTGGGTCACCGTCGAGGGTGTGCGCCACTTAAGTCACACCGGTGTTGCTCTCCCGGGGATCACGGGCATTCCATCGGGTCGACCACGCGATCGACTTCGAAGAAGCAAAGTCCGGTACCCACGGACTTACGACCTAATGCTCGACATGCTAATCGAGGAGAGTACAACATCGACGGAAATACGCGACATCGGCGGCGGCGACCGAACCAGCTAGCAAAGTGACTCAATGGCTGGGATGAACGCCATTGGCACCTCGAAGCCTTCCGACATCAACAAGGCCTTCCTCCATCTTCTCTCGGATCCTCCAGGGCGAAAGGGTAACTTCGTGATCGTTACCTTTCTTTTTGATATTATCACACATGCCACTCTTAGGTCAGCCCCCCTTGCCGTTCTAGTAACGCAAGTCATGATTAATCTGGGTTTTCTATCTGCCACCCCACTACTCCCTATACCACAATATGAGAATATGCTTGTCTTCAAGAAATGCATACAGGACCTTTGGGAACCCACAAGCACCTAGGGCTGCCGAAAGCACGCTTAGCGTAGGATCCTCTCACCCACCATACTTTGATGAGACTGCCATGAGTAAGATCACCCAACCCATAGAGGCCATACGCGCTGTGAACAGTGGTCTGAGAGACATGTACACTCGCCAGGTATCGATGAGACGTACTTTGGGCGAAGTTAAGGACAGATATGACCACTCGCCACGTCGAGTCGATGACGACAAAGATGGGCTTTTAATTCCAAAGAGGAAATGAGAGCCTCCATGACCGCATTTCAGGACAATATGCTTACCGCTAGAACCGCCAGCGAATGTTCATGGCGAGCCAAAGATCGGGCCAGCTCGGTGATGGATACTCGGGTGATATCCAGAGCAGTTAGCCTCCACGGGGAGCTCAGATCGCACGACGTCGCGGGACTCCCCGGTTTTCTTCTTCAGAGCGACAGAGGATTCTCGCTTACAACGACTGTGAGGATCATCGAGCTAGATTTATTTTTTTCCGATCTTGTATAATATTTATATCAGATATTTTATTTACATGTTTGCATTTTCTAGCTTAATAGTAGATGGTTCCTAAATATTTCTATCTTGATATATTAGCTATATCTAATATTATAGTATATAGGTAGGAACATATATTGGTAATAATAAATTATATACATATATATAAATATACTTCATATGTCATACTTAAACAACAAATTTTAACGTAACTAACACGTTCAGAAACCGATAATGAAAACGCATAAAAAAAACGGTCAGAAAACGGTCATGACCACATCTAGAAAACGGTCAGAAAACGGCAATTTTCTTTCTATAAATAAGTTCAACTCTTCCTCCATATTCACTCATTTCATATTCTTCCCTCTACACTTCTTATTCTAAAAACCATTTTTGGATCACTCCAAGCTCAAGATTCATGGATGCACTAGAAAAGTTTGAGCAAAGCCAGCCAGATTGAATATGCTACTCAAGTCTTCATGCTCGGTTGTTTTATTATAGTCATGTTGTTCATGTGGCATATAGTTCTATCTAACATTTAGGTTTGTATTTAAGTCATCATATCATTATGTTGTGTTTCCATACCGTTGTACGTTCTTACATCTTATTGTGATAGTATATCTACATTTTCTTTGTCCTTCTACTTCAGTTAAAAAAAAAAAAAAAAAAAAAACAAACAAACAAACAAACAAAGGGGGCACTCCTTGTCACATGCCCCATTCTTCTCATCCACACACCATCCACTTTTGCGCATATCTTAGAAGATACACGTGGTCTAACTACCCTGTGACACCTCGAAACGTATGTTTTACATTTCAAATGGGTGCCTATTTATAACAAGGATAGGCACCTCAAAAAAATTTAACTTCCCTTTTTCAAAAATAATTTTCCACCACTCCATCTTTAATGGCCTTGCCCACGTCAAAGAACGTGCCGAAGCTGGCCGATGGCCGGAATTCACTATTCCACTAGCCAGTATGACCATGAATGTTGGAACTGCCATGTTATTTATTCTTCTGAACATCATGGGGGATTGGCATTTTTCCACTGCATCAAAGTCAGCATGTAAGACATTCCATGCATTGGCCCAGCAACATACCACCTTCGACATTACAGAACTAGTAATTGAGAATCTTAAGAAGGCTCGGTCTTTTCGCCAACACTATATCACCCTGCCAATTACAGCATGCAGGATAGTGAGGACGTACTTCCTCGAAGTTTGCACCACCTTTCAGATGGGTAAAGGTCGACTCTATGTGTCCAACAAACAAGATAATTCGTTCTTTGCAATTTTAGGACATGGACACGCCCCTGCAAGGTATCTTAAGAAAGTTCGTTCTTTCCCCGATAATGATAAAATGATAGCTCATCTAGACAATGCAAAGAAGAGGAAGTGGAGTGAAGTCTGGAAAGCTATGATAGATTGGCGGGATCTTGAAGGAATGGCATTTCTACAGGACGAGGCAAGGAGGGACTATCCCCCAGTTCAAGGATGGGGCAATGTGAGTTGATGCATGTACATATTTGTTTTACGTTTTGATGTGAAATAAATAAATAACCTAACAGTGTGCTACTCTAACAGTGTGCTTCTACTTTTATGATGTATAATATATAGTGTGTTACAATAAATTTCTGTGGAAGATGTCAGCTTTATTTTTGCTCAAAGCCTCTCAGGTATACTCTTTCTTCCTCTTAACACTTTGAGGACACAATGCCCGACTGTTTGGGGGTGGTGAGAACCTTTTGCAAAAATTAGGCATGCATAGTTGTATATAGTTACTTAATGTCTAAATAAACGTATTTAATGACAAATTCTCGTTTCTCTTTCTATGATGAAAAATATTTAGAAATCTCACCCTAGCATCAAAATTAGGACTTGTTCTTAGAAACTTAATTTAATACGTATGCAATAGTTTTTACATCTTTTCATGAGCATTCATGCACTGACTATCATTAAATGTACACAGCAGTAAGTTTCTGGGACCCACGGTTAGACAACTTAATTTCCATATCCTGTAAGAATCTAACCAAAAGCCTCAAAATGTATGATATATGAGTAATGACACAGAGGAGTAGTTCTTCCGAATAGAGAAGTTCACACGTCTACTTACTTGATCACTACCCAAATCCTAGACGAGAATTTAGGCCTTCTTTGGATCGATATAGCCAAAAATTCGCACCTGTAAAAAAATAAAAATTTACCGCTAGTCACCCCACTGAACCTTTCATTAATCCTTTCTACTTCACCAAAAAATCATTACCCATCTAGTAACCACAAATAAATAAGCCTACCTAGATGATGAGTATAAGAAATAGGATGAAGTGCAGAAAAATGAAGAGAAAAACCTTGTCACAAATCAAAATCGGGTTACACGCTCAAAAAAGAAAAAGAAAAGAACAAAATAGAAATATGTTACACCAAAATCAAAAGAAATGTCAAGGTTAGAATTCCCCCCCCCCCCCAAAAAATCAAATCAAAAGGGAATACAAAAGCTTGAAAAATCCAAGTATGGAAACCCATGTTAGAAGCAGGAAAGAAAATAAGGATTTTCTAGTATAAATATCTCGAAGACCTTATTCTCTCATACTTATCATTTTTGAATTTTCCATTCCATTTTCTTCTACACTACCACCTAAGCCCCATAACACCTAATAAAGACCTCTAGCTCAATTAGGAATAGGATAGTGTGATAATAAGTAGTAGTTGTGACTTCTCGACCTCGGCTCCTCTAACTGTCATTGAGTATGTGAGGAAACGTGTGCCCACTGCACACTGGAGATAGCAAAGCTTGAGTGGAAAAATAAGAGAGAAATTGTGATTCGACACATACCTGTGAGAACCTAATTAAGGACGCTATCCAAAGGATCCTGAAACGGCCCTGCTCATACATTTCATTATTAGATTACTGCATGCATGCTCATACGTAGATGTTTCAATTATTGTATGTATATTAACTTGAACTTCGAAAGAATAAAATCCTTGTTGCCCCTACTAATTAGATGTCTAGATACCTGAGATTAAGGAAACAAGCCTTTGTTACTGAGTCGTTGTAGTATAAATGAAGTTTGTGAGTATCTTCTCTGGAAAACTCTCACGAGGCTATAACTCGTCCACTAGGGAATTCCTAGTGGTTCAAGGCCTTGTTGCATCGGTCAATGCAACCGCACTCTGCTGAAATGAGATTTAGCTTAGGACAACACATTTTTGATCACTTATCGTTTTAATGTCTCTTCTTTGCTTGAGGACAAGCAAAGTGCTGTTTGGGGGTGGTGTAATAAGCACCCAAAACTGTAATATTAAACCCCGAGAGACATAGCATTTTGGTCGATTATGTGTTTAATAATCATGTAATAATTATATTTTTCGTACTTTTGCAGGTTTCCGCAATTAAAATGAATATAATGATAAAACATGCATCGAAGTATGGGAATACTGGAATATTTGAAGTTTCCCACTCAACCCCCGTGAAGCCCAACAAAGCCTGACTAAAGCCGAAGTTTCCAAAAGAACAAAACCAGTGCAGAACGGGTCCACATATAAAGAAGCAGCAAACTTCCGAAGCTCAAATCAGATAAATCTAGATGCCGACGTTGGCTAGTGAAGCTGCCAAGTACGGGAATACGGGAATATTTGAAGTTTCCCACTCAACCCCCGTGAAGCCCAACAGAGCCTGACTAGAGCCGAAGTTTCCAAAAGAACAAAACCAGTGCAGAGCGGGTCCACATATAAAGAAGCAGCAAACTTCGAAGCTCAAATCGGATAAATCTAGATGCCGACGTTGGCTAGTGAAGCTGCCATAGCGACCAGGCTTAATTTAACTCGGTATAAGACAAAAAAAGTCGTAAAAACGCCAAAATCGGCGCAGCCACTAGACCCACTCTGCGGGCCCAGAAGGCATGACGAGTCAGCATAGGCAGGTGGCAAAGGATGGTTTCAATTTAGTGCCATCTTGCATTGAGGAAGACACGTACCAATTCAATGTTTGAATTGAATTGGGCTAAAATACAAAACCAAAACATAAAAGGACAAAACAAATGATAATAAAACAAAACTTTATAAAAATCGAAGTTTTGATCCTAACAAACTGAATTGGCCTAAAAAACAAACTTGATTCGATATTAAGATTTCACGTGAAGGGTCCCCAGCCTATATATATGTGAGGGGGGTCTTCATATATCTTCCTTCAACATATTAATACTTTAGCTACGCCTAGTTAGATTTTCTTCTTCAGTACTTACATTTTGCCATTTCCATTTCAGCAGCTTAAATACTGTAAGTTATTTTTACCTTAATAATAGTCATTTCTTTTCTAGTTTAATTCTTGTCCTGCATTTATTTTCTTAATGTATACAGCAAGTTTTATTATTCCTTCTATGACCATGAGCTAATCCCCCCCCCCCTCAGGGGGAGGGTTATGCTGCTCGTGTGAAAATCCGGATTGACTCGTTAATATTCTAGAATCACTACTTAGGAATTAGGCATAGAATTGACATCCGGTCCCAAAATGACGAGAGGCTGCACAAAGTTGGATCTGGCGATGCTCCAGATCTCTCGTGCGACTCTCTTGTGTCAGACATCTCTCCAATTCGTCCAGCTGATGTGAAATCGAGCCAGGAGCTAAAATAATATACCAGAGATGCGGTATTATTAAAACTCCTTATGCTAGTGAAATGCGACCTAGAGATGTGGGCATGCACTAGGGATCAATACTCGATGTCGTCTCCGAAAACGAGACGAAGTAGAGATGTAGTGACGTGGAAATATAAACTGTTGAAAAATGATTCTCGCATGAGTATGAATAACTCTCTCCCTGTTTCTCTATTTTTGTTTACCTACATCTATTCGTCGTAGTAATTTACATTATTTGCATTACCGTTACTTTAATTAAACCAACTAAAAAGAAACCTAAAAATCCTACTCACCAAAAGTTGTAATTCCAGTTGTGAACCTATCCGAGCCCTAAGGTTTGGACGATCCCTTACTCGACCTATCCTACCAAACCCACGTGAGTAAGGTAACTTGACTAAAATGTACGACTATACGGACGTTGGACTTTGGACTTCGGACTTGGACTGTGGACCTCGGACTTTGGACTGTGGACCTCGGACTTAAGAAAATAAGTAACTGAAAACCAATAAACGTTCGAGAATAAATACGTGTTTAATCAGGAATTTTATACTACGAGGTGAATTAAATTAACAAGTTACGAATAAGGAAATGATAGAATGCTAAGGGTTTTAATCTAGATTAAGAATTAAAGGGAATTGAATCCACCTTAACTCGACTTAATCCTACTAACAAAGACTCGTCGTGATCCAAATTGAATGTTTCGCATATCAAAATAGTAATTCTAATCCCTAATTATACATGACATTTCTACCAATTCATAACTAGCATGTGAGCGATTAAACCCATTCTCATGGTGAATTAATCGTTTCTAGAGTGGAATAACTATCACGACGATTTCTAAGTTTAACAAAGATCAAGCTTCATCAAGGCTTCTTCAACCCCTCTAATGGAGGTTTAGCCTTGATTCATACAACTATCATTTCCCATTGAATTAAAACTAGACATCATATAAAAATTCTATATTTATGCAAGTTGTCCAAACAATAATTGAAATCTTAGGTAATAACTGGGAAATGAATAACAAGTAATAAAAGAATTTAGATCTAAACAATTGTAAATGACAAAATCAAAATGAACAGGAATCTACTATTTTATTTATCTAATCGATGAAGAACAATGATTTAAGAGTTTAATCTAAAACAAGAATTGAATTAAAACTAAACTTAATTATAAACAATTAAAACTAGATCTAGAATTATCTATAGTTTTAGGTCTAATTAGCTACCATTAATAAAGAGCTAAGCTTTTGTTTTTATATGTTTCAGATCCAAAAATCGTGCATGGGCTTGGAGCCATGTTTTGGGAGGAAAAATGGGGCCCAAAACCCAATTCTTTTAGTCTGAAAAGGGCTCTTCAGCTAGAGTTGGGTGATAAGAGCCCAAAACTATAGTTTTAACCCCTTAATAATCATACTTTTAGACCAATTATGTGAGTAATAATTAAGAGTTAACACTGATTACGTGTTTTTATGCATTTCAGGCTTCAAAGTCCATTATGTGCAGAAATATGCCACTTTAGCGAGATAAAAGAGCAAAGGTCGGTTACTAAGGAGTTACGTGATTAAATGCCAAGATTTAAGAAGATAAAGCCTTTATAAAGCCCGGTCAAAAGCTGAAAAGTCGACCTTAAAACAAAGACACAAGTGTGAGAACTTCGGCGTCAGATTTGGACTCGGACTCGGAATGGGGCCTACCTTATCTCAAAACGACCGGCTCGGAAAGAGATTTCCAATGGTCTAAGCTTTGACCCAATCAGAGGAGCAGAAGAGGACGAAAAGTCTGTTGAAGCCATTTGCAGCTGAAGAGGCCTTTTTGGACTGAAAGAATTGGGTTTTGGGCCTGATTCTCTGGCCCAAAACCTGGCTCCAAACCCATGCACGATTTTTGGATCTGAATGTATAAAAACAAAAGCTTAGCTCTTTGTTAATGGTAGCTAGTTAGACCTAAAACAATATAGATAATTCTAGATCTAGTTTCCAGTATTTTAATTAAGTTTAGTTCTATTTTCAATTCTTATTTTAGATTAAGTCTTTGAATTATTGTTCTTGATTGATTAGATAAATAAAATAGTTATTTTGTCCATTTCGATTTTTGTCATCTCAATTTATAGATCTAGTTTTAATTCTTGTTGATTATCATTTCGTAGTTTAAGTAGATTGAAACATTGTTAGTTAATTTAGTTAAGTTAGAATTTTAATATGATGTGTAGTTATAATTCAATGGGAAATGATGGGTTGATGACTCAAGGCTAAAACCTCCATTAGAGGGGTTGATGAAGCCTTGACGAAAACTTAGTGGTATAGTGTAGAAGCATTGTAGAATCTATTCCAATCTAGAAGGTCGTGATTCGCCATGAGAATGGGTGGACGACCTCACATGCTAGTTAGTATTCGGTAGAAATGCCATGAACACTAGGGATTAGAACTCGAATTCTTGCCGTAAGAACGTAAGAATCGAGATACAAGAATATATACTAGGTTATTAAGTTGGATTCGAGGTGGATTCAATTCCCCTCTAATCCTTTATCTAGATTCAAAAACAATCATATTTCCATAGCATTCGTAGTTAAATTCAACATAATATATTCCATATAGGTATCGTAGTATAACACCCTTCGTAAAGCTCTCATTAGACTTAAGACCGACTAATTAGACTAGAAAACATTCCGTGCTAGAGAACTAGGAGTGGAACGAATTTGTTACTCCACTCTATTTCGATAGAATTGAGAGTAGAAACTTTGATAAATCATAGGCACATAAGATAGTTTTAGTTTACTTACGTTTTGAGTTCATCGTTCATTTCGTAAGTAAACGAATCAATTTTACATTTTATCAAATGGCGCCGCTGCCATCTTAGTTGCACTTTAGCATTGTTTTCATAGTAGAATAAGTCATTTTTAAGTCCCATTAAACTCACCCACCCTTGTTTGATTCATACTGTGGTTATCCGTTTCAGCGTTGAAAAATTCAAATGAAAAATTACATCGAAGCGACCGGCCTATAAAGGCGCACACCGCTCTATAGCTGGAACACGAAGCGATCCGCTCTGATTTTCTTGGACCCGAAGCGACCAGCCCGCATGACCCGGCGTGACCAGCTAACTTACTAGAACACGGAGCGCCGGCGGCGCTTATCGCGCTTTCACGCTACTAAGCAAAATTTTTCGGATATCTACAGGTTTGTTTCGAACTCCGATTTTTTAAGTTTTTCAGTGTTTTAACTTGTTATATACACTGAACACGTAAACAAGGCGTTATTCATAAAAGCGAAGTAAGGACGCAATCAGGTATTCCTTTCTTCCACACCTCGCATCTCGGTTAGAGGTTTCTACCTCAGTATATCGTAATTGTTTGGAGTGTTGCATGTTTAGTTAAGTTTGACTTAGTCTTGCATGAGATTAAGGTCCGGTCGAAGAAAACAACTAACGTAATTACACGGCAACGCGTCAACAAACAAGTCTATCTAGTTTCCCACCCACTACACCTCTAGCTACTATTTCACATACACCACGATATTATGGATGAAGAAAGAGAGACTCCTCTCTCTCGACTTTTATAAAGCCTTGGCGATAGCCCTAAATCTTGCATCGTTCTAGCGGACCATTGGGGATTTCCGCATCCCCAAATATATTTAATTTGTTACCCGTGTTTCATGGTTTAGACCATGAAAAACCTTATCGGCACATCGCGTAGGATTGAACAAGTCCTTACAACATTCCACCATCCGGCCGGTTGGTGCGGAACAAATTAAATTGAGGGTATTCCCTTTCACCTTAGCTGATAAGGCGGCTTGGTTAAGCTGCCCAAAGCCTAATTCTATGGACTCGTGGGCCAAACTTGTTCATTTGTTTATGGAACATTTTACCCACCCCTAAAGGCGGATGAAATGCTTTCCAAGATTCACTTCTTTTCGGACGAATCCTCATGAATCATTTTTGAGAAGCTTGGAATCGTTTCACCGATCTCCTTATAGAGTGTCCACACCATCACCTAGCAAAAGACACGTTAGTTCGTGCCTTTTTTCAAAGGACTTCTACACCACCATAAAGAAGTCCTAGACATAATGAATGGGGTAGTTTCCTAAGTAAAGGAGCCTCGAGAGGCATATAAATTTTGGAAGATCGGACTAAAGCGTAATAATGGTGGGGGGTAGTGACGATTACTCCCGCTCCGCTAGTTCTTCTTCAATTAAGGCTACCGGTATGTTTGAGGTTAAATCAGATCCCGAGCTTAAAACTCTAATTGAATCCCTCACAAAAAAGGTAGAGGCCATTTCTGTACAACAAAAGCCTATCCCCGTCATGAATGTAAATTCAAATCCATGTAGTTTCTGTTGGAGTCCTGAGCATCCCGACTCCCACTGTCCTATACCCTATGAACATTCTTGTTCCATTAATAGTGAACCTAACGCCCCTTAGAGACAAAATCCTAACTTCAGTTGGAGAAATAACCAACAAGTCACACCTACAGGGTACAATAATCAATATGTTATGCCAACGCACAGTTATAACCAAGCTCCACCACAACAAGGACAGGATCAGGGTAATTATAATAATTATAACAACCAAGCGCAACCTCGACAAAGTCAAGCACAAGGTCAATGTAGTTATAATAATTATAATGCTAATAGAGGTATCGTTCAGGTAAATAATAACTATCACAATCCGCCCATAAATAATCAACGCGAGATAGTTCCAGTCACACCACCCGTGACTACTACACCCACACAACCGGATCGTCTTGACACCTTCATACAAGTGAGGCAACAACTTTTCCAAACCATGGCTCAATCTAACCAACACATTCTACAATCCGTTAATAATTTAAACCAACGGTTAGCCCAAGAGAAAGCCCAACCAAAAGCGTGTTTCGAGCCAAGCGATACCCAACCCTAGAGCGGCAAACACACGGCCTTTGAGGTAGATGGTAATACTAGTACGGAAACTACATCCGTAGGTCAGCATTAAATGCCATCACCACTCTCCGTTCACGGAAGAGTGGTTGATAACAAAGTAACTATGCCTATAGTTACCTCGATTCTCTACACCGGATATCGAACTAGATACCGAAATAGAACGAAGAACCTACCAGCGTAGAGGTACCAGTTAAACCACAACCTAAGAAATAGAAAGCCAAGGTTACACATCAAGTCGAGCCATACGCTAAATATAGAGCGAAACCACCGTTCCCTCATAAATTAGCCATGCTAACCAGGGATACTAACTTTGAGGAGATTAGGAACGTTTTCAAAAATCTAATGATAAACCTTCATTTTCTCGAAGCTATAAAAAAGCTACCTAACCACGCTAAGTTTCTTAAGGAGTTGTGCACTACTAGGCGTAAGACCAACATACCTAAAGATGCCTTTCTAATTGAACAGTTCCCAACTTTATCCGAAAATAATGGAATTGTTAAGTACAAGGACCCTGGTCGTCCTACTATACAATGCACCTTAAGAGATTCTCACACAACGATCTAGCAAGGCTTACTAGACACGGGGCTAGTGTTAACTTATCTCCGTTTTATTTGTATAAACAAATAGGTCTAGAGGAGATGCAACTTACTAAAATGACATTGCAATTAGTCGATCGGTCTATTAAGTATCCTAAGGGTGTGGTTGAAAACGTCTTTGGTTAAAGTCCAAAATTTTTACTACCCGGCCGACCGTTATCCTCAACACAAAAGCCACTAACGACTCTGTACCTATCATTTTAGGCGTCCCCTTCTTGGCACGCCAACGCTTATAAACTGCCGCGATGGTTCGATGTCCTTGTCCTCTGGCCATCTTTCTGTTGAGGTAAATGTTTTCAAAATGAGGACACAGTATCCCGATTCCTCTACAAATGGCGAGGTTAGCATGATCGAGAGCTTAGCTCAAGATTACTTCAAAAACATGTTTTCGGAGAAACAGATTAACAAATTCCTTTCCTTCGGAAATTCCGAATTTACCACTTCGCGAGTCCCCCCTTTCCAACAACCATTCATCCCTTGATGCTATGACGGAAGATGAATTTTTCAATCTCTATCCCAGTGATCCTTTTGACCCACCTATTGAGGAATGTCTTGCATATATCAAGATTTCTGATGATATGGACTTGAGAGCTCTAGCTGAGAATCATTCACCTTCCATCACCAATATTCCCCACCCTCCACCTTTTCAAAGGAACCTCGAGTTTGCACTCGATCCTTTAGTTTCTCCTGTGCTTCATGATTTTTTAAATCCACCTAGTAAACAAATACTTCCCAAGGATAAACCACTTAACACCTTCATTTTCAGACTTGAGACACTCCCTAACTACACCATGAATGAGTTTTGTGCTAAACCCACATCCTCATTTTTTCCATGCTTTCCCTCTAAAACTTATCCCAATCCACCATATTTTCCACAACCATTCACTTTTCCACACTTATTCACTAGGACACCCTCTCGTTCAAAGATGAAACATAAAGTGCATGCTCGGTTATGTTATAGGTCTATCCGACTTCGCTTTCATTCCACTAGGCTGCGTCGTAGGAAATCTTGGTGCTTGATTGTGTTTAGATATGTTTTCTGTGATATTTATTTATGGAACGATCCACAACTATTTCGGTTATTGATATATGATAAACTGCATATTCATACATATATTTAGATAAAGTCTCGAGTATCTGACTATAAACGACTCAATTTTTGTGTTTGGTGCATTTCCTTTCATTTCCATATATTGGTGAATGCACCATTCAGGTAACCAAGCCCTCCCTATGGAGTGTGTGGTTGTAAGTACCGGATCCTAAGTCCACGGTTCACATAATTCACGTTTTCCACTCTTGCATGTTTTCTTGGTTTTTGAGTCATGTTTCTCTATGGTGTGAATTATGTCTTTAGTGCTTATTGTTTTCCTTTGTATTAAACCTAATTCATAAAAAGTAAAAAAGTTTAAAGCTATAAAAATAGTAATCTAGCAAGTCTCGGGAATCTGACCTTAAGAGACCCAAGTTTTCGTACAATACCAACTTTCTGGAGTATAGGCCAAACAAAAATTTCAAACTTAAAAAGAGTTTTCCAATTTTGTTTGGGGGTGGCGTATTTTGGTATTCATTTCAAATCTTGTTGCCACCCTAAGCCTGTCATGTTTACTCCAGTAGAGTTTGTGTTAGTTAGTACGTAACAGTTTAATTGTGCTTCATATTATCATATCATCTTTACAATATTTCTGTTACAGGTACTACCAATTTTTTGCCACGTTTCTATGGTAAATTCTTTCCTTATCTCTTTACACTTTGAGGACAAAGCGTTTGATTGTTTGGGGGTGGGATAGAAACATTTGCAAAAATTAGACACTTTTAGGATGTAAATTATGCACTTTTATTTATAAAATGTTAAAAATTATAAAAATTAGTTTGTTACATAATTTAATTGTGCTATTGAATTGTTTCATGAACCCCCTTCTCCCAAATTGTTTGGGGGTGATATAGAAACACGATGTAAATGTTAAGCACATATTAGGTTGTATATTACGTATTATTTGTCTTAAAAAAATTAAAATTAAAATAAAAATAAAAATAAAAAGTTTATGCTATACACTTAGGAATATTTGTATTGTTTCTTTCTCTATGCTCTTAATAATCTAGAAGTCTCACGTAGCTTTTGCATTAGAATAGTTTTTAGAAACTTAGGTTAATATGTAGGTAATAATCTTTGCATCTATCTATAAATATATTACATGAGTATCTATGATTGTTTGGCAATGAAGTTTTTGAAATCTAGGCTAGAGTACTTATTCTACAAATCCTGTGAGAATATAGCCTAAAGCCTTATATGAGTGAAACATTTGGGAAATGACACAAAGGGAGAAGTATATTCGAATAGAGAAATCACACGTCCACTTGCTTGACCACTATACCATGTCCTAAGAGAGAATTTAGGCCCTTTTTGGATCGATATAGCTAGAAATTCGACCTAAGTATATTTTTTCCGCTAGTCAGCCTAATCGAGCCTTTTATTAGCCCTTTCATAAACCACAAATCCTTTACCCTGTTACAAAACAAAACAAAATAAAAAATAAAAAATCAACCTACCCAATTTAGATAAGTCTGAGAATAGAATAAGGAAGAAAGAAGAAGAGAAAACCACATGTAAACAAAAGTTAGTTAATTGCTTGAGGAAAATAAAGAAAAGAAGTTTCCATCCAAAGAAAAGAAAAATAAAAATAGAAATAAAATAAAAACTCAAAAAAAATAGAATAAAAGGAGTCAAAAGCCAAAGAAAAAGGAAAAAAATATGGCTAAGGATGGAAACAAAGTGTAGAAGCAAAAAGTAAATAACAAGGTTTTCTCTAGTTACATAATATGAAGACTCTATTATCTCAGACTTGTCCCTTTTGAATATCCATTTCCTTCCTTCTTAAACCATCTCCTAATCCCCGCAACACCTAATAAAGACCTCTAGCTCAATTAGGAATAGGTTAGTGGGATAGTAAGTGGCAGATGTGTTTGATCAACTTTGGCTTCCTTGTGTGTCATTGAGATTGTAAGGTAAAGTATGCCCACTGCACACTAGAGTAGCAAAACTTGAGTGGAAAAATCAGAGTGATTTTTGTCTTGACTTTTATGTGAGAACCTACTTAAGGACGTTATTCCAAAGTTTCAGAAACGGACACATTCTTGCATTTCATAGCATTACTCATTGTATATATGTTTATTAAGTAGATGATTGATTATTATGCATATATTAGCTTAGGTTTCGACTTGATTACTCATATATGCATTGCTAGTGAGAGGTATAGTTAATTTAGAGCATGAATAAAGGAAACAATAGTTTTATTTCTTAGTCGTTTATAGTATAGATGAAGTTTGTGAGTACCTTCATCGAAAACTCTCTCACGAGACTATAACTTCGTCCACTAGGAATTCCTAGTGGTTTAAGGCCTTGTTGCATATGGTCAATTCAATCGCACTCAGCGAAATGAGAGTCGATAGAACTCCATCTTTGGTCACTTATTCTAATTTCTCATCTTTGCTTGAGGACAAGCAAAATGCTGTTTGGGGGTGGTTTGATAAGAGCCCAAAACTGTAGTTTTAACCCCTTAATAATCATACTTTTAGACCAATTATGTGAGTAATAATTAAGAGTTAACACTGATTACGTGTTTTTATGTATTTCAGGCTTCAAAGTCCATTATGTGCAGAAATGTGCCACTTTAGCGAGATAAAGGAGCAAAGGTCGGTTACTAAGGAGTTCCGTGATTAAAGGCCAAGATTCAAGAAGATAAAGCCTTTCTAAAGCCCGGTCAAAAGCTGAAAAGTCGACGCGGGCAGAAACAACACACAAGTTAGCAAAACTTCCGAAGGCCGTATCTTTAGACTCAGACCTCCGAATGGGGCCTACCTTATGTCAAAACGACCGGCTCGGAAAGAGATTTCCAATGGTCCAAGATTTGACCCAATCAGAGGAGCAGAAGGGGACAAAAAGTCTGTTGAATCCAACTACAGCTGAAGAGGCCTTTTTGGACTGAAAGAATTAGGTTTTGGGCCTGATTCTCTGGCCCAAAACATGGCTCCAAACCCATGCACGATTTTTGGATCTGAATGTATAAAAACAAAAGCTTAGCTCTTTGTTAATGGTAGCTAGTTAGACCTAAAACAATATAGATAATTCTAGATCTAGTTTCCAGTATTTTAATTAAGTTTAGTTCTATTTTCAATTCTTGTTTTAGATTAAGTCTTTGAATCATTGTTCTTGATTGATTAGATAAATAAAATAGTTATTTTGTCCATTTCGATTTTTGTCATATCAATTTATAGATCTAGTTTTAATTCTTGTTGATTATCATTTCGTAGTTTAAGTAGATTGAAACATTGTTAGTTAATTTAGTTAAGTTAAATTTTAATATGATGTGTAGTTATAATTCAATGGGAAATGATGGGTTGATAACTCAAGGCTAAAACCTCCATTAGAGGGGTTGATGAAGCCTTGATTTAAAAACTTAGTGGTATAGTGTAGAAGCATTGTAGAATCTATTCCAATCTAGAAGGTCGTGATTCGCCATAAGAATGGGTGGACGACCTCACATGCTAGTTAGTATTTCGGTAGAAATGCCATGAACACTAGGGATTAGAACTCGAATTCTTGCGTAAGAACGTAAGAATCGAGATACAAGAATCTATACTAGGTTATTAAGTTGGATTCGAGGTGGATTCAATTCCCCTCTAATCCTTTATCTAGATTTAAAAACAATCATATTTCCATAGCATTCGTAGTTAAATTCAACATAGTATATTCCATATAGGCATCGTAGTATAACACCCTTCGTAAAGCTCTCATTAGACTTTAGACCGACTAATTAGATTGGAAAACATTCCATGCTAGAGCACTAGGAGTGGAACGAATTTGTTACTCCACTCTATTTCGATAGAATTGAGAGTAGAAACTTTGATAAATATAGGCTAACAAGAAAGTTTTAGTTTACTTGCGTTTTGAGTTCATCGTTCATTTCATAAGTAAACTATTCATTTTATGTTTATCATTGGGTTTGACAAACTTTTCGTCCACTTCTTCTCCTCTGATTGGGTCAAGGCTTAGACCATTGGAAACCTCTTTCCGAGCCGGTCGTTTTGACATAAGATAGGCCCAATTCCGAGGTCTGAGTCTAAAGTAATGGTCTTCAGAAGTTCTGCTGACTTTGTGCACTGTTTCTGCCCGCGTGGACTTTAACTTTTCATCTTTTGACCGGGCTTTACAGAAGCTTTGTCTTCTTGAAAATTGGCCTTTAATCACAGAACTCCTTAGCAACCGACCTTTGCTCCTTTATCTCGCTAAAGTGGCACATTTCTGCACATAATAGACTTTGAAGCCTGAAATGCATAAAAACACGTAATCAGTGTTAACTCTTGCTTATTATTCACATAATTGGTCTAAAAGTACGATTGTTAAGGGGTTAAATCTACAGTTTTGGGCTCTTATCAATGGTGATGATGGTGCTAGGGCACATAGTGGAGGTGAGGCGTCATCGTCCTCCTCATTGGAGACGATGATTAACGTGGCGGTGTCTAGGTCGATGTGGGATAACTTTAGGGATTTTAGAAGGGAATTTGGGATTGATAGCCCCGATCTGATGATATACGACCTGAGCAATGAGAAGAATGTGTTTGGCTGTGATTATGTGCCTTGAAACGGTGGGGTTGTAATTATATATGGCAAACTGAAGGCAGGGTTGAGGTTGCCGTTCTCACGTCTGACTTTGGACGTTCTGAACTTTTGTGGTAAGCCACCCTTGCAATTTGTGGGTAATAGTTGGAGGGTGCTCCATATGCTGGATTTGTTGAGACTCAGAGGTTATAACATCTGTTTGTCTGACGTGCTAGAGCATTTCACTATAAAAATATCTTCTGCTTTGAATTTTTGTTTTCAAGTGATGAGGGGTAAGTCACCGATGATTGTTGGTGTGAGTAAAGAGGAGTGGTGGCATAAGCCTCTTTTGATTATGGGGAATTATTGTCCTCCTGGGTATGAGGTGAAGAATCGTAGTGTGAGGACTGATGGTAAGTCGTTTATTTGATGTGGGTCATTTTTATGTTGTAAGTTGTAGTTTGTAGGTTGTTTGTTTTGATTGACGTTTTGATGTTTGTTTATTTTTCAAAGGTCGTAGTTCAGAATCGTATGTCCACAGGGGTGATTGAAGAGTTTGCTAGGCTGACTCTAGAAGAGAAGGCGTCTTTGTTGGGGGAGGTTGCACACTACTTCCATAGATGAGGCGGTGCGAAGATTAACAAGAAGAAAGCTGAGTAGAAGAAGAGGGCTCGTAAGCTCGTTCTTGATATTTTGATTCTAGCTTGGACACTGGGATGGAGAGGGAAAGCCAAAGGAGGCAACCTGTTTCTGGAGTGAGAACAGCTGGAAGAGCTGCTGATAGTCATTCTGCCTCTAGACGTTCTGAGGGGGGTGATGGTGACCGAGCTGGTCGTTGTGCAGGTGGAAGTGTTGGGGGGGGAGTGATGATGCTCCTACTCCTTTCCAAAGGCCTCAGCTGAAGATGCACTATGAGGTGGTTGAGCCTGAGGGGGTGAAGAGGACCCGAACTGAGTCTGAGGAACGACCTGGTATGGTGGAAGGTCGTACTTCTTCAGGTCGGGCTTCTTTAAAGAGGATGAATCTGAAAGAGTTGGTTGTTGATGTGGGGGTGGCTGATGCCTGGGGCAAGAAAAAGGCTAGTGAGACTGAGCCAGCTGCCCAGAAGTGCAAGGGGTCAGGGAGTGCGGCCTCTAGTGACAAGGCTACTGAGTCTGCCATCCTGGATAGGGTGGTCAGCTACTATGACCCAATGAGTGGTTTGAGAAAGCTGGTGAACAATAGGGACTATAGCTTCAAGTCTTCACTAGTTGCTGGAGGGCTGCTGGAGAGTATTGCCTTGGATGGAGATAGGCACCATCTAGAGATGGGGAAAGATTTGGAGGCGAACCTGAAAGATATGGATCGCTCCCTCTACTTTGTAAGTGTCCCTCCAATCTGAGTTTTTGTCTTGTACTTTGATTTATTACTTTGTGACTTATCTTGTTGTTTGTCAGGTCATGGCCATGTATAGAAATCTGAAGGAGATGGCAACTATCTCCAACATATACAAGAAAGAGCTGGATGCTGCCGAGGAGGCCTATGACAAGCTGTTGGTGGTACAAGAGGTGGAACGTGCTAAAGTTAGGGGGTTGAGGGCTCAGGTCAGGGAGTTGGCTGGTAAAGTTGCCTTGTTGCAGCCATCTCTTGACGCTTCCATGGTGGAGGTCAGGCATTGGGTTACGAAGTGCAAAAATGCACAGGTTGTTGCTGAGCGAGCTCAGAATGAATACAACGATCTAGTTGACCTGGCAGAGAGTGGTGATGTCTACGTTCTGGAGGATGATTATATGGAGCTAGAATGTAAGTACAAAACCCTCAAAAGGTCGGTCAAAAGTGGGGCTGCAATAGTAGTTGTGGAAAGTGTTGTTGTAGATGCTAGTAGATGACCTGATCTACCCACCGACCAGAGTGCTGCTCCAGCTGCTCAGCCAACTGAAGATGTTGCCACAGAAGTGCTGAATGCAAGTGGTGATCCAGCTAGTGACCCTGTTGGGGAAGAGGGCGGCCCACTAGAGCCCTTGAATGTGGAGAATCTTCCGTTTGTTCAGTGATCTTGATCTTGTGAGTTTTGGTTCAAGATTCTTTGAACAAAGTTTAAATATTTCTCTTTTTGATACTGATAACTGATCTTTTATGATGGGGGTGCTGAGGTCATTTTCTGAGGATAACCTGGGGGCCTCTAGCATCTAACCAAATTTGTATGAAGTAAAAATTATTTAAATTACTTACTTGTTGAGATTGTGTTCAAAGTTGGTATGAATGTGATTGCTTCTATTACTTTGTTGTTTGAAGTCCAGTGTTGTATAGTAATAGAACTGACAACCTGCTGAATTTTGTTAGGTCGTCTAATGGTGATAAGTCGTAAAGTGTTTATGTACAACCTAATATATGCACGTGGTTGGCACCTAGGTTTCCTCATGTCCTTAGGTGTATGTTTTGGTTGAGTCGTTCCTTTTGGGAGAACTTCTTATTGATTTTTGACAGCCAATTAGCCTTTGAATGGCCATTGTAGTTGAGTCTAACTTAACCCCTTTTCGGGCCTTAAGTTGACTAGAGGTCCTTTTGGGGGTCCCCTGGATTGTATTTGTCTGATAATTGGCCTTTGTGTGGAAATTACAGTTGAATCATGTTTAACCCTGGTGTTGGTGTTAAGTTGATTGCGGTCCTTTTGGGGGACTGTAGATTGAATTTGACTGATAAGTAACCACTGCGTGGTAATTATAGCTAAGTTGTGCTCAATTCTAGCGTTGGTGCCAGGTCGGATATTGCGATATCCCAATTCGGTTCGCGCGTGCAAGATGTGTGGTATTCATGTAATTCAAAGATAACATTCATTCTCGAAATGTTGATGAAATTTTATTCATTTGATTGATATATCTAGAGAAAAATTACTGGAAAAAATGCTTGAGTAGAGTTGTGTTCCAAGGTCGTCGAAGCACATCACCGAGCTGAGTTTTGATCAAGTACGCTCCATTTCTAAAGATTTTGTAAATTATGTATGGGCCTTCCCATGTTGGGTCAAGCTTGGCTGGTGATAACGTCTTTTTTAGGACTAGGTCGCCAGCTTGGGAAGATCTTGGGACGACCTTCTTGTTGTAAGATCGTTGGATTGTTTGGTGGTACCGAGCTAGGGTTATTACAGCTGTTTCCCTTCGCTCTTCTAAGAGATCAACTTCTTTGGCTAAGATGTTATCTCCTGATTCAACGATGTCAAATCGTGTGGTTGTGATTGTGAGCTCTGACGGTATGACTGCCTCTGTTTTGAAGCAAAGTGTGAATAGAGATTCTTTGGTGCTGGCTCTGGCTGTTGTTCTGTATGCCCCTAAAATGTTCTCGAGTTGTTCTGGCCATTGGCTTTTCTTGCTTTCCAACTTCTTTTGGAGATTTTCTTTGATGGATTTGTTCGTGGCCTATGCTTGGCCATTACTTTGTGCATATCTAGGTGTAGAAAATGCTTGAGTGATGCACCATTTTTGTAGAGATGCCTTAACTTGTGTGCCAGCAAATTGTGTCCCGTTATCCATGACAAGGGTGTGGGGTAGACCAAATCTTGTGTTGATAATGGTCCATATGAAGTTGATGACGTGGATTTCCTTAACTTGGACCATCAGGATGGCTTCCACCCATTTGGTGAAGTAATCTGTGGCTGCTAGGACGTATTTGAGTCCTATTTTCTTTTGTGGGATGAATGGTCCCATGATGTCTAGCCCCTAGCTACATATGAAAAGGCAATGGGCTAGCTATGTTGATCAACTCTCGGGCCGGACTGAGAGGGTTGTGGCCAAATGTTTGACATTGGTGGCATTTGAGAACATATGTTTTTGCCTCGATGTGCATGCCTGGCCAATAATACCCTTGGGCGATTGATTTGTGAGCCAGAGATCTTGCTCCTACATGGTTGCCACATTCGCCTTTGTAAATTTCATTAAAGATGAGTTGGCCTTCACGTGGAGTTATGCATCTTAGGTGGGGTCCTCTTGTAGATTTACGGAACAATCGCCCGTTGATCACTGTATATTTGGGAGCTCGAAATTTTATTGCATGAGCCCTCTTTACCTCTGCTGGGAGCTCACCATGTGAAATATACTTTAGGAATGGGCCTATCCAAGATTGAGTGATTTCTTCATCAGATAAGGGCTGAAAGTCCATGAGGCTGTTGACATTTTCTTGCTGATAAGCGGGCCTCTCTAGGATGTCGATGTAGACTGTGCTGGGACATGTCGCGTGATAAATATAAAATGAGTAGTTTACCCCGACGAAATGAACTATTAATTCAAAACGTAAGTAAACTATAACTTGAACTTTTAAGAGTCTATTATCAAAGCTTCTACTCTCAATGCGAATTGCACTAAATGGAGTACGAAGTTCGTTCCACTCCTAGTTCCCTAGCATGGATTGTTTTCTAAGTCTAACTAGTAAGCTCTCTTAAGTCAATGAGAGCTTTACTAAAATATTATACTACGATACTTAATTAAGATGATTACTATAATTTAACTACAAATGCTATGGAAATACTATTGTTTGACTCTAGATAAAGGAATTAGAGGGGAATTGAATCCACCTCGAATCCAACTTAATGACCTAGTACAGATTGTGGTATCTCGATTCTTACGTTTTCACGGCAAGAATTCGAGTCTAATCCCTAGTGTTCATGACATTTCTACCAAGTACTAACTAGCATGTGAGGTAAGCCCACCCATTCTCATGGCTTAAACGACCTTCTAGAGTGGAATAGATGCTACACGCGTTTCTATACTAAAAACTAAGGTTTCATCAAGGCTTCATCAACCCCTCTAATGGAGGTTTAGCCTTGAATCATCAATCTAACATTTCCCATTGAATCTAAACTAAACATAATGTAAGAAATTTAGATTTACTTAATTTGAACAATAATGAATCTAATTTAATGGCTGGAATGAACTAGGAACAAAAATTGAAATTAGATCTAGAATGGAATTGACAAAATTCAAACTTGATAAAAATACTACTTTATTTATCTAATCAATCAAGAACAATGATTCAGAGATTTAATCTAAAACAAGAATTTAAATGGATCTAAAACTTAATTTAATTAATAAAACTAGATCTAGAATTTTATATCTTAATTTAGGTCTAACTAGCTACCATTAACAAAGAGCTAAGCTTTTGTTTTTATACATCCAGATCCAAAATTCGTGCATGGGCTTGGAGCCATGGGTTGGGCCAGAGAATCAGGCCCAAAACCCAATTCTTTCGATCCAAAAGGCCTCTTCAGCTGCAGTTGGCTTCCCCAGACTTTTCGTCCACTTCTGCTCCTCTGATTGGGTCAAGGCTTGGACCATTGCAAAGCTCTTTCCGAGCGGTCGTTTTGACATAAGGTAGGCCTCAATCCGAGGTTTGAGTCCAAAGATATGGCATTAGGAAGTTATCTCGACTTTTGCTCCTTTATCTCGCTAAAGTGGCACATTTCGCATAATGGACTTTGAAGCTGAAATGCATAAAAACACGTAATCAGTATTAACTCTTACTTATTATTCACATAATTGGTCTAACAGTATGATTATTAAGGGGTTAAAACTACAGTTTTGGGCTCTTATCAAACCACCCAAACAAACATTTTGCTTGTCCTCAAGCAAATATGAGAAAATTAGAATAAGTGACCAAAAATGGAGTTCTACCTAATCTCGTTTTATTGAGTCGCGATTGCATTGACCATATGCAACAAGGCCTTAAACCACTAGGAATTCCCTAGTGGACGAGTTATAGCCTCGTGAGAGTTTTCCAGTGAAGGTACTCACAAACTTCATCTATACTACAACGACTAAGAAAATAAAACTATTGTTTCCTTATTCATGCTCAACTATCTATACATCTCTATAGCAATTACATAAGAATAACAGTAAAAACCCTAAGTTAATATATGCATAATAATCAATCATCTACAATAAACATATAACAATGAGTAATACTATGAAATGTTTAGCGGGTTTGTTTTCGAGAACTTCGGAATAAGCGTCCTTAAGTAGGTCCTCACATAAATGTCAAGACAAAAACCTCTCTCGATTTTTCCACTCAAGTTTTCAGCTACTCCGGTTAATGCAGTGGGCACACTTTACCTTACAATCTCAATGACAACAAGGAAGCGGGGGTCGATCAAACACATCTGCCACTTACTATCACACTAACCTATTCCTAATTGAGCTAGAGGTCTTTATTAGGTGTTCTTGGGGATTAGGAGATAGTTTAAGAAGGAAGGAAATGGATATTCAAAAGGACAAGTCCGAGATAATAGAGTCTTCATATTATGTAACTTAGAAAACCTTGTTAATTACTTTTGCTTCTACACTTTGTTTCCATCCTTAGCCATATTTTTTTTTTTTTTTTTTCTTTTCTTTGGCCTTTGACTCCCCTTTTATTCTATTTTTTTTTGGAGTTTTTTTTATTTTTTTTTTTTTTTTTTTTTTTTCTTTCTTTGGATGGAAACTTCTTTTCTTTATTTTTCGGAAGCAACTAACTAATTTTTGTTTTTACATGGGTTTTCTCTTCTTCTTTCTTCCTCATTCTATTCTCGGACTTATTCTAAATTGGGTAGGTTGATTTTTTTATTTTGTTTTGTTTTTGTAAGGGGGTAAAGGAATTGTGGTTTATGGAAGGCTAAAGAAAGGCTCGAGGGGCGACTAGTGGAACATAATTCATAGGTTTGAATTTCGGCTATATCGATCCAAAAAAGCGGCCTAAATTCTCGCTTAGGATATGGTTTAGTGATCAAGCAAGTGGACGTGTGATTTCTCTATCCGGATTTTACTTCTCCCTTTGTGTCATTTCTCAAATGTTTTAAGCTCATATAAGGCTTTAGGCTATATTCTCACCAGGATTTGTAGAATAAGTACTCTAGCCTAGATTTCAAAGCAACTTTCATTGCTAGCAATCATAGATACTCATGTAATAAATTTATAGATAGATGCAAAGATTATTACATACATATTAACCTAAGTTTCTAACAATTATTACGATGCAACATGACTCATTGAGACTTCTAGATTGTTAAGAGCATGGAGGAAGAAAACAATACCAATATTCCTAAGTGTATAGCATAGCATTTTTTTTTTTTATTTATATTTTTGAATTTTTGAAATTTTAACTAGAAAACAAGTGCACATTATACATATCTCTATCCTAACAGATGTCTTAATTACACGTGTTTCTATGCCCCCCCCCAAACAAAAAGCATGCTTTGTCCTCAAAGCGTTTAAATAAAGAGGGTAGGAAAAATACCATTGAAACGCGGGAAATTCAGAAACATCTGCAAAACAATGTTAGAACGTACTAATATAGGAAATAAAACCGACGCCAACACTACTATAAGAGTTCCACCCATTATGGGGTTAACAGAATTAAATTGCTTGGGACATAAGCAGACACTAACTTAACTAAAACTTACCTGCACCCCAGCATTTACTCGTCATCCTCCTCTTCTATATGAGGTTCTTTCGCATCCTGCCATGCCATAACAACTTGCCACGCCTTCCGTCGTGTATCATCAACTAGTGCTAACCTCTCTAGGGTTACTTGGTCTGAAGGGGTGTAAGGGGCAACCAAATGTGGTTGCACCTGCCATCCCGGCCAAGTCATGGCTCGGAATGATCTTACCACATGATTGGTGGGTCTCATGATTTCGACCCTTTTCAATCGTATCGCGGTACTGAGAATCACGGGTAGGTAAGCAAGCATAAAGGCGACAAACCAAGACAGGCATAAGAAGGTACTTATGCCTCAAGGTATGGGCTCGCTTCAGAGTAGCAACTAAAACTCGGGGAATGTCATACCTACGACGTCCCTCAGCTAAAGCAAGGAAAACGTCACCAGCGGTATTATTGGCAGAAGTAAACTGCCGTTCCCCTAGAATGTTCATCATGATGAACAACATGGTTGTGCCTACATTCAGTGATAGGCTACTTTCGAGGTGATGTTATATTGGTCTTGGTCCATGATACTGAAATACCCTCCCCATAATACTCATGGAAATAGGCATATTCATATAGGTATGAGTTATCTGTCATATATCCCCACGTGTGCATAGGGTCAGGTAATGGCAATCCCGAAACCAAAGCTATCAAGTGCTTATTGAATTCCATAGTCGTACCATCAATAGTAAGGGAAAATTTTTGTTCTCCTTCTTGGGTACAAAAAAAAAGTAATATTATTATAGAAGAATTCAGTTAGCTTAGGTGAAAAAGAATCGGCATCACTCACGAGGAAGATGCCGCCATCCTAACTTGCAAGATCCATTTCGCTTGAACGATGCTCCATAGGTATAGGTTCCCATCAAGTCTTCAAAAGACTGTTCGGGGAATGACTATAGGTGGTGTCATCTCAACACTACTTTGTAGAATAGCTGCGAAAACCTGGAAGAACCTCAGAAAATCTAAAATTCTGTGTTTACTAAAGAATGCTGGCGCTCAGATATAAATAGAAGTCGCTCTTTGGTTTTGGAATTATGAGAGTTTGGCGTCGGTCGCGCTCTGATTGAATGTGGTAGGCCGGTGAAATTTTCGATTTCGGTGTTTGGCTGGTCGCGCTACTTGAAGCGGCGCTCTAGTGAATTTTCGATTTATAGAAGTAAAGTAAGAAGTCAGCTCTGCTTAAGCTGGGGGCTTCGTGGGTCTTGAAAGTGAGTTTCTAAAGAAAAAACAAGAAAAAAAACTAGAAAAAGGGCTGGAGTGAAAAGTGAAAGATGATTGTGGGGTGTAGTGTGGGTTGTGAGTGTAGTATGATGGAAGTTTAAATAGGTTCTGGGTTTCCAAAACGAATCGGCAAGTTGCCAAATTGTTTTAAGGCAATTTCCGGAATAGGAACCGCCAAACCAAAAACGGAACTAACCATGTCTTTGATTTCCTAACAACCCTGGTATCTTTTAAACTTGGTTTAGAATAGTAACTTCTAAACTCTCCTACATATCATGCTACCGCTACAAAAAAATCATAGATATGCCGGTATCGGCCTAATTTTCAACTTTTACTCCAAGACAACTATACGAAAGATAATCAAAATAAATTATATTAAAATAATATGAAATCCAAGCAATCGAAAATTAACAACTTAATACTCAATCTAACTACTGAAATAAAATTCCACTAACAAAACAATAAAAACAATGTAATTAAAGGACACAACTGATGGTGCACACCTAGGCGTGTGAAGAAGATGGTCCCTGAGATGGAGATCGGCTCGTGGTGACGAATGGCTTGAGCCATCGGCTGCTTGGCGACGACGCTCATGCCTCTCGGACTTCGGTGAGACGGACTCATCCACGAAAGTGGCATCGCGTCGTAGCATCTCTATCTGAACAAGCGTGCTTCCATCTCGATCTTGAGTGCGACATCTTGGGCTTGGTGATTATTGTGGATAACCTCCATGTTAGACAAGATATCGTCCCGACCGATTTTACGAGCATTTCAACTATCGTCTGAAGGTTCGTTTGCTTATTTCGAAGCACGATTTGTCTATGTCTAATATCTTCACAGATATGATAACTGCATCGCAAACCAGTTTGCAGCATTATCAATCGTTCTAAATTAGAAGTATGACTATCAAAATTATCCTCAACCAACCATGTCATATCTTCCCCTACATTATCCGACTCGACTTCCTTCTCTGCAGATAACGGCCACGTCTTTTGGATGCATTCCTTATAAATACTCGCATTAGAAGGCAATTTGATCTTAATAGGAGCAGATCTAGCGACGGCTCTAAATGAGAGCATAATCTTAGTGATCAATACGGGAAGAGGCGCCAGGCTCTTTCCCACTCCTCTAATCACATTCAAAATTAAATCAAGGATGCAGAAATTATACTCCTTCATTTGCAAATTCGAGGAGAACGCGTCATTAATTGAAGTCCGATGTCGTGACTTTGTCTTTCGAGGGGCGTTCTTACCAATCCATCGGCGACAACCCGGTTGATTGGTTCTCGTGGTCGTCTCGAGCTAACGAATGAGATATCGTATTGTATTCACCCTCTATGACCATTATCTTTCATCAAAACAGGAACCTGCAGTATTCTTGGATTCTGAATGGTCGTATCTAGGTTGGTTCTGAGGGGTGATTCCTAATAGCTCACCAACAACCGTCTCTCGTAACTTCCCTCCGCGTTCTGCTATCCTAATGAAAATCCTATTTCCCTCCACTTTCGTTTCTTATAAAACTGTTCTACCAAATCATAGTGATAGAAATCCTCTGTCGAATACCACAGTCCGTTCCAATGTCTCTCAAACATCTCAGCGTCATAAAATGGTAGCTATCGTCGGAAGCAAACGCGTTTTCGGCAGAATTCTACATCGTTGCGCCATTGAAGTTATTTATCGATTTGGGGTTTGTAGATGGTGGTGGATGCGAGTTTGATGAACTCTAACTAAACCAACAGTGGTGGTTATGGTAGGTACGACGGTGGGTATGAAAACTTGAATTGGTGGATGGTTTAATGGTGAAACGGTTGGATTGTGTGGAAGATTGGTGTTTCACAATGGGTGGGTGGTCTTCTTATTGTGATGTATTCTATTTTTTATTATTTTTTTTTTTTTTTTTTATTTTGGTTGATAGGGTTTGGATTTAAAATTTGTGTCAAGCGGCTGGAGAAGAAGAAGATCGCGATTTGGTTTTGAAAAAGGCTGGGGCTTCTAGTGTGCTTTAGTCGGCCCAAGCCCAATTCGATTGTTTCGACTTTCGCCGATTTTTAAATATAATTTCAAACTAGATTTCCGCTTCGTTATCGGTCCGATTCTTGCGAATGAGATATGGAAATGATCAGGAGAGAATTTCCAATCCAATGATCCATAAAACACTCGATTCCAACCGGGGGTGACGAATAAGATAGTGGAAAACGCCTCGTAGTGCGTGCATGACGTAAGTTATGCGAACTAATGAACACTAAATTAGATGACGTCAACCCCAATGAACTATACTAATGGACCTAAACAACCCAACTAGAAGGTTCGAACAATCCGGATGGAAAGACTGACTTCCCACCCCCAAACAAATTTTTAAACACAAAATTTGTTTACAACGTGGGTCGTTTAAAGTCAGATTCCCCAGACTTGTTGGATTGCTATGTCTATGATTTTTAAGAATCTTAATTTATTTTATTTGTTTATTATAAGGAAGACGAAAAACAATAAATACATAATTCACTTCATAGAGGAACATGACTCAAAAAAACGAGAAAACATGCGAAAGTGGAAAACGTGAATTATGTGAACTGTGGACTTAGGATCCGGTACTTACAGCCACACACTCCATAGGGAGGGCCCGGTTACCTGAATGGTGTACTTATCAGTATATGGAAATGAAAGTAAGTACACCACATGACAAGGGTCAGTCCTCATAGACAGGGTCCTGTAAAAGGACTTCCTCCACATCAGGGGACGAAAGTTCGTGAAAATGTTTTAACCGTTGACCATTAACTTTAAAGGTACTTGTTGTCCTTGGGATTTACCAAGGTAATTGCCCCGTAAGGGGTGACTTCAGTAACCAGAAAAGGACCAGACCAACGGGTTTTAGTTTCCCAGGAAAATATGTGTAGGCGGGAGTTGTAAAGCAAAACCTTTTGTCCGACCACAAACTCTTTACGCAGGATATGCTTATCATGAACACGTTTCATGTTGGCTTTATAATCCTTCGCGAGATCGTAAGAATCGCTACGGATTTCTTCAAGCTCATTTAATTGTAACTTGCGTTTGGCGCCGCCTCATCAATATTGAAATTAAGGCTTTTATAGCCCACAGAGCACGGTGCTCTAATTCAACGGGCAAATGACATGGTTTCCCAAATACAAGTCTAAAGGGAGACATACCTATAGGAGTTTTGAAAGCAGTTCTATATGCCCATAAGGCATCCGATAGACGCTTCGACCAGTCTTTCCTATCAGGGTTTACTGTTGTTTCTAAAATCTTTTTGATTTCCCTATTAGAAACTTCTACTTGTCCGCTTGTTTGTGGATGATAAGGAGTTGCTATTTTGTGTGTAACTCCATACTTTTTAACTAGGGATGCAACAACTCTGTTGCAAAAATGTGTTCCCCCATCACTAATGATGGCTTTAGGAATGCCAAACCGACAGAAAATATATTCTTTAATAAAAAATACAACGGTCTTATGGTCATTGCTACGACAAGCTAGGGCCTCTATCCATTTAGACACGTAGTCCACGGCAACTAGAATATAAATATAACCGTGGGAAACAGGGAAAGGGCCCATGAAATCAATACCCCAAACATCAAAAATTTCTACTATTAAGATTGGATTTAATGGCATCATATTGCGGCCGTGGATTCGCCAAGTTGTTGCAAAGCGAATACTGGTCTTGCAATGCACTTGGGCATCCTTAAAAAGGGTAGGCCAATAAAATCCACATTGAAGAACTTTAGCGGCTGTTTTCATTCCACTAAAGTGGCCACCACACTCTTTGTCATGGCAGAAGGATAGAACTTCATTATATTCCCATCGGGGAATGCAACGACGAATAATCGATCCGCACAATACTTAAAAGGTAGGGCTCATCCCAATAGTATAACTTGACTCGGCCAAGAACTTCTTACGTTCATTTCTTGACCAATTATGAGGCATAACATCAGCCGCTAAATAATTTTACGATGTCCGCGATACCATGGTGATGAAAAATAGCATACGATGATGCTCATCGGGGAAAAGAGTCGGTATGGACTCGGAATCACTAGTATCGTCATTTGTAAGTCTAGATAAGTGGTCGGCAACTACGTTTTCGACCCCTCTTTTGTCCTTTATTTCTAATGTGAACTCTTGCAGGAGAAGAATCCATCGGATTAATCTCTGCTTAGCATCCTTCTTTGCAAGAAGGTACCTAAGGGCTGCATGGTCCGTGTAAACTAAAGTTTTAGAACCAACCAAATAAGGACGAAACTTATCTAAAGCATAAATGACAGCTAAGAATTCTTTTTCAGTAGTTGTGTAATTCCGTTGAGCGTCGTTTAATGTTTTACTAGCATAATAAATAACAGTGGACTTATTATCTATTTTCTGTCCCAAGACAGCACCAACTGCATAGTCACTAGCATCACACATGAGTTCGAAAGGTTTTGACCAATCAGGAGGCTGTATAATAGGTGCAGTGGTTAGGGCGGCTTTTAAGGTGTCAAAAGCCTGTTTACAGTTAAAATTAAAATCAAAGATTGCATCCTTCAAAAGCAGGTTAGTTAAAGGCCTAGCTATTTTCGAAAAATCTTTAATGAACCGCCTATAAAACCCTGCATGGCCTAGAAAGGCTCTAATCTCACGGACAGTCCGTGGTTTAGGTAGGGTCGCTATCTTATCTAGTTTGGCTTTATCTACTTCGATGCCATCACTAGATACAATATGACCTAGTACTATGCCCTTTTTGACCATGAAATGACACTTTTCCCAATTTAAAACGAGGCTCTTTTCTTCACACCGTGTCAAGACCTTAGCGGGTTAGACAAGCGATCGTGAAGGAGTCTCCATAGATAGAAAAATCATCCATGAAAACTTCCATAAAGCTCTACCATGTCGCTAAATATATGAAGCATACACCGCTGGAAAGTACCAGGAGCATTACAAAGGCCAAAAGGCATTCGTTTATAGGCATATGTTCCGGAAGGGACATGTGAAAGTTGTCTTTTCTTGGTCATCAATATCAATAATAATCTGAAAATAGCCGAGTAGCCGTCCCAGGAAACAATAAAAGGCATGACCGGCCGGACGTTCAAGCATCGATCTATAAATGGTAGGGGAAAGTGATCCTTTCGTGTCATAGCATTTAAACGTCTCAGTAATCAATCTGATTCTCCATTTCATAGGACCTTGAGTGACAACATAGTCACCCCTTCCCGTTACGTACCATGGTAATTCCGACTTCTTAGGAACTACATGAATGGGACTTACCCATTCTCTATCGGAGATTGGGTATATAATACCCCGATCGAAAGTAATCGCAAGACTTCTTCCCTAACCACCTCTTTCATGGCGGGGTTCAAGCGGCGAGGTTAGCGAGAAGTCTTCGCGTTATCCTCCAAATGTATACGATGAGTGCAGACATTAGGGTCAATGCCCTTAATGTCGGCTAAGGACCAACCAATCGCAGACCGATGTTCCCTAATCACCCTTATTAAAGATGTCTCTTCATCTTTAGTTAGCAGAGAATATATAATTATCGGGTGACTACCATCCGGATCAAGTTGAATATATTTTAACTCGGGGAAGAGGTTTAAGTAATCGGTGTGGATGAGAATGTCCGTTGATGTTTCATAAGTGTCCTTATCTTGTGTAATGAATACTTGCTTAGGTAGCAAGTCTTCATACTCGATATATGGAGCAACCGACGGTCTACAATTGGTGTGGATTCGGGATGGTGTTGACCTCCTCTAAGTAGGAATCATTCACAAAATCAGAAGTTCCAAAAGAAAGGAATTTGTACATATTGTTTTTAGGAAGCGTGTTGTTAAAATAATCTTGAGCTAAACTCTCGATCATGCTAACCTCCCCATCTATAGATGAATCGGTAAATTTGTTTCATCATTTTAAAAACATTTACCTCGACAGAAAGATGGCCAAAAGATAAGGACATCTTTCCATCGCGACAATTTATAAGCGCATTGGCAGTTGCCAAGAAGGGGCGTCCTAAGATGATTGGTACAGAGTCATTAGCGACTTACGTATCGAGGATAACAAAATCAGCGGGGATAGTAGAAATCCACGAACCTTAACAAGCACGTTTTCCACTACACCTTTAGGATACTTAATTGACTGGTCCGCTAATTGCAACGTTATTTTTGTAGGTTGCATTTCCTGTAGACCTATTTGTTTATACAAGTAATACGGGGAGTAAGTTAACACTCGCCCCGTGTCTAATAAAGCGGTCGTCGTGTGGGAATCTCCTAAGGTGCATTTTCTGAGGATCGACCGGGGTCCTTGTACTTAACAATTCCATTATTTTTCGGATAAAGTTGGGAACTGTTGGTTAAAAGCGTCTTTGGGTATGTTCGTCTTACGCCTAGTAGTGCACAACTCTTTAAGAAACTTAGCGTGGTTAGGAAGCTTTTAATAGCTTCGAGAAAGGGGAGGTTTATCGTTAGATTCTTGAAAACGTTCCTAATTTCCTCAAAGTTTGTATCCCTAGTTAGCATGGCTAATTTTTGAGGAACGGTGGTTTAAGCTCTATATTTAGCGCGATATGGCTCTACTTGCTGTGTAACCTTGGCTTTTCGGTTTCTTTGGTTGTGGTTTAACTGGTACCTCTACCGTGGTAGGCTCTTCGAGTTTCTATTGCGGTATCTAGTTCGATATCGGTGTAGGGAGTATTGATGGGGTAACTACTGCGTAGTTACTTTGTTATCAACCACTCTTCGAGCGGAGAGTGGTGATGGCATTTAGGTCACCTACGATTGTAGTTTCCGTTACTAGAATTACCGTTTACCTCAAAGGTCGTGTTTTTGTTTTAGGGTTTGGTATCGCTTGACTTGGAAACACGCCTTTTGGTTGGGCTTTCTCTTGGGCTAACTGTTGTATGCCCTGATTTATGGATTGTAAGATCTGTTGGTTTGATTGAGTCATTGTCTGGAAAAGTTGTTGGGTAACTTGTATAAAGCGTCTATCACGATCCGGTTGTGTAGGTGTAGTAGTCGCGGGTGGTGCGACCGAACTATCTCGTTGATTATTTATGGGTGGGTTGTGATAGTTATTATTATTAACCAGAGGAGCGATACCTCTATTGGTATTATAATTATTATAATTATTCGACCTTGTGCTTGACCTTGTCGTGGTTAAGCTTTGGTTGTTATAATTATTATAATTCCCTTGACCTTGTCCTTGTCTAGGTGGAGCTTGGTTATAATTGTTTGCTTGCCTAACGTTTTGATTATTGTACCCTGGAGGCGTTACTTGTTGATTATTTCTCCAACTGAAGTTGGGATGTTGTCTCCAAGGGGCGTTAGGAATAGGATAGTTATTAATAGAGTAAACATTATCTTGCTCTGGTGGTTGTTGTTCATAAGCTAGAGGACAATAATTGTCAGGGTGCTCTGGACTCAAACAGAAATTACATGGGTTGGAGTTTACATTCATGACGGGGATAGGCTTTTGTTGAAGCGAATAGCCTCTACTTTTTAGTTAGAGATTGAGTAAATTTTTAAGTTCGGATCGGTTTTATTCTCAAACATACCGTGGCCTTGATGTTGAAGAAGAACTAGCGGGCGGGGATATCATCACTCCCCAATTATTATTCCGTTTAGTTTGGTCTTCTAAAAATTTGTAAGCCTCGAGGCTCCTTTACTTAGGAAACTACCCCATTCATTATGTCAAGGACTTCTTTATGGTGATGTTGAAGTCCTTTGAAAAAGGCACGAACTAACGTGTCTTTTGCTAGGTTATGGTGTGGACACTCTATAAGGAGATCGGTGAACCGATTCCATGCCTCAGAAAATGATTCATGAGGGTTCTGTCGGAAGAAATGGATCTTGGAAAGCATTTCATCCGTCTTTAGGGGTGGGTAAAAATGTTCCATAAACAGCTGAACAAGTTTAGCCCACGTGTCCACAGAATTAGGCTTTGGCAGTTAATCAGACGCCTTTTATCGGCTAGGGTGAAAGGGAATACCCTCAGTTTAATTTGCTCGCACCCACCGTAGGATGGTGGAATGTTTGAAGGACTTGTTCAATCCTACGCCTGTTGCTGATAAGGTTTTTCATGGTCTAACCCATGAAAAACGGGTAACAAATTAAATATGTTTGGGGGATTCGAAAATCCCCACCGGGTCCGCTAGAACGATGCACGATTTAGGGCTATCGCCAAGGCTTTGTAAAAGTCGGAGAGAGGAGTCTCTCTTTTTCTTGACCATTATGTCGGGTATGGTGTGTGTGATAGTAGTTAGAGGTGTCGTGGGTGGTGTACTAGATAGACTTGTTTGTTGTGGTGTAATTACGTTTGTTGTTTTGTTCGACCGGACCTTAATCTCATGCAAGACTAAGTTGAGCTTAACTAACATGCAACACTCCAAACAATTTCGATATACTAGTAGAAAACCTCTAACGGAAATGCGAGGTGTGGAAGAAAGGAATACGATAAGCGTCCTTGCTTCGCTTATGAATAGCGTCTTGTGTATGCAGCGTGTTCGGTGTATATAAGAGGTTAGAACACTGAAAAACTTGACAACTCGAAGTTGAAACAAACCGTGGAAACCGAAAAATATCAGCTAAAGCGCTGGTCTATCTATATTAAGCGCTGGCTTCGGGCCTTGTAACCGAGAATTCAAGTAAGATAGCTGGTCGCGACTCTCTTTGGTGGCTTCGGTGTAAATGAGAATTCCAGTAAGATAGATGGTGGCGCTCTCTTTGAAGCTGGGCTTCGGTGTAAATGAGAATTTCAAGTAAGATAGCTGGTCGCGCTCTTTTGAAGCGTGGCTTCAAAGTGTAAATCCTCGCGGAATTTTTCCAAAACTGAAACGGCAACCACAATGTGAATCAAACAAGGGTGGGTGGGTTTAATGGGACTTAAAAATAACTACTTCTACAAAGAAAACAATGCTAAAGTGCAACTAAGATGGCAGCGGCGCCATTTGATAAATATAAAATGAGTAGTTTACCCCCACGAAATGAACTATTAATTCAAAACGTAAGTAAACTATAACTTGAACTTTTAAGAGTCTATTATCAAAGCTTCTACTCTCAATGCGAATTGCACTAAATGGAGTACGAAGTTCGTTCCACTCCTAGTTCCCTAGCATGGATTGTTTTCTAAGTCTAACTAGTCGCTCTTAAGTCAATGAGAGCTTTACGAAATATTATACTACGATACTTAATTAAGATGATTACTAGAATTTAACTACAAATGCTATGGAAATACTATTGTTTGACTCTAGATAAAGGAATTAGAGGGGAATTGAATCCACCTCGAATCCAACTTAATGACCTAGTACAGATTGTGGTATCTCGATTCTTACGTTTTCACGGCAAGAATTCCGAGTCTAATCCCTAGTGTTCATGGCATTTCTACCAAGTACTAACTAGCATGTGAGGTTAAGCCCCACCCATTCTCATGGCTTAAACGACCTTCTAGAGTGGAATAGATGCTACAACGTTTCTATACTAAACAACTAAGGTTTCATCAAGGCTTCATCAACCCCTCTAATGGAGGTTTAGCCTTGAATCATCAATCTAACATTTCCCATTGAATCTAAACTAAACATAATGTAAGAAATTTAGATTTACTTAATTTGAACAATAATGAATCTAATTTAATGGCTGGAATGAACTAGGAACAAAAATTGAAATTAGATCTAGAATGGAATTGACAAAATTCAAACTTGATAAAAATACTACTTTATTTATCTAATCAATCAAGAACAATGATTCAGAGATTTAATCTAAAACAAGAATTTAAATGGAACTAAAACTTAATTTAATTAATAAAACTAGATCTAGAATTCTATATCTTAATTTAGGTCTAACTAGCTACCATTAACAAAGAGCTAAGCTTTTGTTTTTATACATCCAGATCCAAAATTCGTGCATGGGCTTGGAGCCATGGGTTGGGCCAGAGAATCAGGCCCAAAACCCAATTCTTTCGGTCCAAAAAGGCCTCTTCAGCTGCAGTTGGCTTCCCCAGACTTTTCGTCCACTTCTGCTCCTCTGATTGGGTCAAGGCTTAGACCATTGCAAAGCTCTTTCCGATCCGGTCGTTTTGACATAAGGTAGGCCTTAATCCGAGGTCTCCGAGTCCAAAGATAATGGCATTCGAAGTTCTCTGGCGACTTTTGCTCCTTTATCTCGCTAAAAGTGGCACATTTCAAGATAATGGACTTTGAAGCCTGAAATGCATAAAAACACGTAATCAGTATTAACTCTTACTTATTATTCACATAATTGGTCTAACAGTATGATTATTAAGGGGTTAAAACTACAGTTTTGGGCTCTTATCATCGCGCCTCTTGGATTTTCAAGGCTAAGAAAGCCAGACTGTCTACATGTCTGTTATCCTCCTGGGGAATATGTTCCAAGGATAATGTTTTAAATGAGCTGATGATGTCATTGACGACCTGAGCGTACTTGGCTAAGTTTGCTCCGTTTGTCACATACTCTTTGGTGATTTGTTTGACGATTAGTTGAAAGTCACTGTAAGCCTTAAGCTTTTCGACTTGTAGTTGTTGTGTCATGTGGAGGCATGTGATTAATGCTTCATATTCCACTTCATTGTTAGATGATAAGAGCCCAAAACTGCAATTTTAACCCCTTAACAATAATACTTTTAGCCCAATTATGCGAGTAATAAATAAGAGTTAATGCTAATTACGTGCTTTTATGTATTTAAGGCATTAAAGTCAATTATGTGCAGAAATGTGCCACTTTGGCGAGATAAAGGAGCAAGGGTTGGTTGCTAAGAAGTTCTGTGATTAAAGGCCAAGATTCAAGGAGAAAAAGCCTTTGTAAAGCCCGGTCAAAAGCTGAAAAGTCAAAGTCAACGGGGACAGAAACAGCACACAAAAGTCAGCATAACTTTCGAAGGCCGTATCTTTGGACTCATGCCTCTGAATTGGGCGTACCTTATGTCAAAACGACCGGCTCGGAAATAGATTTCCAATGGTCCAAACTTTGACCCAACAAGAGGAGAAGAAGTGGACAAAAAGGCTGTTGAAGTTGAAGCCAGCTGAAAAAGGCCCTGTGGACTGAAGAAATTGGGCTTTGGGCTCGATTTTTCGGCCTAAAACATGGCTCCTTAGCCCATGCACGAAAATGTGGATCTGGTAGCTCTTAAGTATCAATTAGCTTAGGATAGAAAGTAGCCATTAAAGAATAATCTGGATCTAGTTTTGAGTTTTTGAATTAGTTAATTAATTAGTTTTCATTCCATTAATTAGTTTCATTCCTTGCTTTAGATTAGTTATTGGAATCATTGTTATTCATTCATTAGATAAATAAAATAGTTAGTTCTTGATAATTTCGATTTTGTTATTTAAAATTGCTTAGATCTAATTTCAATTCTAGCTATTTAATGATTTCTTAGTTGTTAATTTAGATTTCAATTATTGTTTAGTTGAATTTAATAAATTTAGAATCTTTATATTATGTGATATATGCTCTTTACTACTACTTAGAGTTTTGATCTCTAAGAATTGATGCAAAAGCACTCAAGGTTCCTTACTCACGATCTTTGTTTCGTAGAGTTGGAATAAAGATTCGAACTAAACTAAAGCTTAGAACAACTACAAATTGGAATTTACAATTAAGGGAAACTAAGGAGTAAGGTCATAATATAAATGCTAGATTTTTCCTTCCTACATAAACATTAAGAAAACATTAACGTTGAAAACATTCACTTAATACCGAAATAGATATTTGAAAGAGAAGGTGGAGAGTTAATCCTCCTCATGTGAAACTATCATTAGTGTTGATTTGAAAAAGGTTTTGATTCTTCCTAGACTCATAGACAAGTCCCTAACGGAAAAATAGATTTGATCCCTAGCATGCATGGCTCACTAAAAAGCTCATACATGCTAGCAAGTGAAACCAAACAATGACTTATCTCTAAGCTCATTGCTTGATTCCTAACTAAACTCTACACCAACTACCATTTTGGGATAGGATGTAGAGTTAGTTGTTCTTCCTAAACCTACCAAACCAACAACAATTGGTTTACCCTCACATGAGTTGGATTAACTCCCCAAAAGGGAAGTTAGCTCATGATCTTTGGGACAAGGATTTATAAACTAAGAAAAATACAAAAGAGAGAGAGAGAGAGAGAGAGAGGAGAAAGATGAACAATCAAACTCACTTCTATTTATTTTCTAGAAGAAACAAGTGTTCCTCCATTAAAACTATTACAAGCTTTTTAATAAAAACTAAAACTAACTTTACATTTCTTTCACTAAGGAACTAAAACAATGCCATGTGAGGAAAATAAGTCAAGGGAGTAAATGGAGTGTCCCCCACCCTTGTCTAATTTCTTCTCCATTTGAGAGAAATCTCATTTCCTCCCACGTGAATTATCAAACCACATTAATGAATTTTTATCCACCACATTAAAACAAAGTGACACCTTGCCTTTTTTTTCATTATTAACACCTAATCTAATTTATTACATGCAAGGTGTCAACTTTGCACCAATAATTTGTTATCTTTGTCTTGACATGCTCCATGATTGATGACTCATCAATCTTGTGGCCCCACATAGTGGGTCCATAATGCGATCGATGGCGGTCCGGTATTTTGGGTAGTGTTACAATTTCCGCCTATCGTAGAGTTCATCATACGATTATCGAGCATCTCTCGTGTCGCATTCGAGTCTGGTTTAGAGAGGTAGGAGCTTTGGAAGTTTGATGCTTACGTGTGGATTTGGGAGAATTAGGTATATCGCCGTTCCTCGTGCTTTATTTCAGGTTTAACCAATATTTTCATGTTTCTTGCAAATGCACGCAAAAATATGAAAACATATTTATTTCATGATTATTAAACACATAATTAACCAAATTTATATGTCTCAATGGGGTTTCATAATACACTTTTGGGTGCTTATCACATTACCCCAAAGCGACACTTTGCTTGTCCTCAAGCAAAGAAGAGACACTAAAATAGATAAGTGGCCAAAAAATGTGTAGTCCTAAACTAATTCTCATTTTAGCGAGTGCGGTTGCATTGACCATATGCAACAAGGACTTAAACCACTAGGAATTCCCTAGTGGACGAGTTATAGCCTCGTGAGAGTTTTCGAGAAAAGATACTCACAAACTTCATTTATACTACAACTACTCGATGTGTAAACTCATTTCCTAAATTAATCTCGGATATCCATACATCTCCTTAGCGAGGAAGCGAGGATTGATTTCTTTGAAACTCAAGTTAATATGTATTCAATAATTAAAACATCTACATATGATTATTCATGCAGTGAACTTTTCATTGAAATATACTAGCAGGGTTGTTTCTGGATCCCTTGGAGAGCGTACCTAAATGGGTTCTCACAGGTATGTGTCGAAACACAATTCCACTCAAAATTTTACCACTCGGGTTTTGTTAACTCCAGTTAATGCGGTGGGCACACGTTTCCTACATCTCAATGGCGGTCGGAGAAGCCGATGTCGATCAATCACGTCTACTACTTATTATCACACCACCCTACTACTAATTGAGCTAGAGGTCTTTATTAGGTATTGTGGGGCTTAGGTGATAGTGTACAAGAAAATGGAAATGGATAATCAAAATTTACGAGTATGAGAGAATAGGTTCTTCATATATTTACACTAGAGAAATCCTTGTTTCCTTTCCTTCTTCTAACTGAGTTTTTCCAACCTTGTTCTTAAGCCTCTGGATACTAAGGATATATATATATATATATGGCTTAAGAACATGATTCTATTTTCCTTTCCTGAAGCAATTAACTGACTTTTATTTGGGACAAGTCTTTCTCTTTATTCTTTCCACATTTCATCATATTTCTCATACTCATCAATTAGGTAGGTTCTTTTATTTGGTTTAATAAATGGGTAAGGAATTTTGGTGAAAGTGAAAGGTTTGATGAATGGTTCAGTGGAGTGACTAGCGGTAAAATTTGTAATAGGTAAGAATTTTTAGCTATGTCGATCCAAAGAAGGCCTAAATTCTCGCCTAGGGTTCGGGTGGTGATCAAGTAAGTAGATGCGTAATTTCCTCTAATCGGAAAAACTACTCCTCTGTGTCATCACACACAAATCACTCATATCAAGGCTTTTGGTTAGATTCTCACAGGATTTATAGTTTAAGTAACTAACCGTTGGTTCGAAACTTCTTGCTATGTACAATCAATGATACTTTCGATTACATGAATATTCATGAAAAGATGTATAAACTATTGCATCATTATTATCTAAAGTTTCTTAAAACAAATCCTAATTAGGATACTAATGTGAGATTTCTAGACAATTTTCATCATTGAAAAGGAAACAAGACTTTGTCACTAAGTACAATTATTAATATGAAAATAAAAACTATATATATAGGCTACAAGATGCCTAATTTTTTACTCTGGGTTTAAAGCACCCCCAAACGAATGATGCTTAGTCCTCGAAGGATCAATAATTAAAGAGAGAAAGTACCTAAGAACCGTGAGCAAAATTAGGGCTAGATTGCTGGAACAGAGAGGTTGGAGATCATAATATATTATTCAGGAAAGAACAAGTAAATGTTCAATAGCACACTAAACATAGCACCACGATACATACCACCACGAAATAATGAACCATAGCATCTGAAACATGAAAAACAATAGCACACCAAACGAAGGTTTAGCTAGATATATGTACAATGGCAAACTCAAGTTTACCATCCAAAGGGCGTGAAGGTCGGCGTCCTCTTTAAGGAAATGCATTTCCTTAGCATCGCCAATAGATAATATCCGCCAAATTTCTGCCCATTCTTTGTCTCGGATTCCCTCAAATTGGTCTTCATCTTTTCGTCCTTTGGGTAACATCGAACATGGCTCGGTATCGGCGGGGGGCTTCCATTAATGAAACCTCAATGGCGAATGATTACGTTTCTTTGGGCACATGGAATCTACCTTGACCCGATCATGAAAAGTGGCCGCAAACCGTGGGAAATGTGTCTTCATGATCCGCAAGCGGTGGTGGTAAAAGTATATACCGATCACGAAAAGTCGCGAGCTCGTTTCAGGTTTGGAGATACCACAACCTAAAATGTTAAATAATGCATGACCCGAGCTAGTGCAATACAATACAAGCAAAAGCGACCTCATTGGCGGTAGAAAAATGCCAATCTCCCATAATGTTTAGGAGTACAAATAACATTGCAGTCCCCATGTTCATTGTCATGCTTGCTAATGGAATGGTGATGTTGCGCCATGGCACATGGCCATCTCCTTCGTTTGATCTCAAGACCATCACCATAAGAGTCGCTAAACGCTTGCCACTTTGAAAGGAGCGGTAAAATTATGATAAATGTCTTGCCAAGATGCGTGGGTTCGTGGTATGGAAGGTCCAAAGATAGGGCAAGTTGTTGTTTTAGAAAAGATATGAAGTGTGTCACCAACTTCGGATTGTGAACCCGTCTAAGTAGAAACCATGCGCATGGTTGAATCTTTGGTGTGTCATCCATATTAGCATAAAAGTATGCAGCCAAACTTCGGAGAATAAGTTTGGTCGGGTTGAAGAATTAGGGAAGACCACCCAATGTTTGTGATGTAATCATGGAAGAGATGGCCATAGGCATTGGAATCCATCATAGACTGAAAGGATTGCTTTCGGGGAATGAGTTTGGGAGGTACCATGGATGATGAAGATGCAATGTTTGATGAAGATGCCATGGTGGATGAAGTAAAGAAATGGGTAATGATCTGAGTGCAAACTGGATGGAAAAATGAGTATGTAAGAAAATAGACCCTCTTTAGCACATGTTAAAATTATATTAGTCACAATGGAAATGATGACAATCCTATTAAGCATTGCATACAAAGAAGACAAAAGATAAGACAAAATACATAGTAAGACGAAAAAATGTAATAACATAGATGATTATATACTTATTGACTTAGTAATATCATGGATTCTAATATTGCTCTTGGAGATGCATATTTTGCACCAAACTGTTTAGGTCTTCAATTTGTTGGCCGAGCTGCATTTGAATGTCCCCTTTGGTGAGAGAGAGTAGTTTGATTTTCAATTAGGAGGCGTGATTTTGCAAGAATTGAGAATGATTTTCCAAGATCTCCTCACATTTCAACATCATGCGTTGCTTGGCGATCTTGGAAATCTGAAGAGTTGTGATGATGATATTACGACGGCGTGTAGTTCCCTCAAACCACGATGAAGAAGTTTAATGCCTTCCATGGGATTAATAATATTGACATGGCATTTTCATCAAATAAATGGTGAGAATTTGAGCTTGGGGTGTTACGCTCATCTATTAGAGTATCGGGGTCCAAAACCAAGCGGAGTAGTCTGTTTGAAGTACCTTTATATATGCTCTTTGAAGGGGTGTCTCGGAGAAATTATTGGATAACCCCAACGCGATCATCATAATCTGCGTAACCAAAGTGGGTAGAGCAGCGACCTTCTTGTTTTCTTGGTGATTACGTTCGGAGGTGTTGGATCGGACAAAAGTCATCTCTTTGAGTTTGCAAAATCCAAAGTAGGTGAAGTTGAGGCTTTGTGACTTCAGATTGGTGTGATGTACCTACCACATTATGTCCCAACCCGATTGGAGCACAACACGTTGATTCTGTTTCAAGAAGCGTTGAAGAACCATGTGATGTGTATTTTCGGCGTCGCCATGAGATCGGTAGCTCATGATAAAGTTTTTTGCGGAATCAAATGATGACTCTTGAACAAAGGGACTCACTGGGTTTTATTGGGATTTGAAGTATGTAGGAGATCATTTCCTTATTCAATTCAATCGTTGTCCATAGGCATTGAAGTAGAATTTTCCATCTTCATATCCGCTAAATTGGTAGAACATCAAAACCAATTTCGGGAATAACTAGCTGCTGAATGATATAGAAGAGGCGTCCATCCATGACGTATGATTTGGTGTCAAAATAAGGAGAAAACCGGCCTTCTTTGAAAGTTTTTAGGTAGTCTTTTTCTCTGCCGTTATTTTTTCTTGGTTGAGCCATTCTTGAGGGAAGGATAGTGAAAATTGTATGAATAAGAATGGCTAAAAAGAAGAGATTTATAGGCAATCTATGAGGCTATACCACAATCACGGAGTCAAGTGTATTTAATGACCCATGTGATTATGAACAACATCATAGGGGATCCACAGTAAGTCTTTGTCATGTCAGATATCCAAATACAATTAATGAGATGGTTTAATGTTTAGAAAATACGGAGGAAAGTTTCACAGGGTAGTTAAACTTACACGTAATTTCAGAAATGATGATCATAACTCAGTAATAGAATATGGATAGAATAATCGAGCTGCATGTGTGACAAGTGTTATGTGTACCTTGTAGCGTCTTGCGATTTTTCTCGAACACTATGTGTATCCATTAATTATTTTGGTGAGTTTTGGATGGCCTTTCTTTGTTATGGTTTGTTTTTATTTTATTTATTATTTATTATTATTTTTTTATTTTTTATTATTATATATATATATATATATATATATATATATATATATATATGAGGAAAAGACAACTAATATACACAAATATTTAATACGGAACTTCTCCATTTAATACGTAACCCGTACAAATGTGTGAGAATTATTTAACACACCATACTAATATACAAAATGAAAAAAAAAAAAAAAAAAAAAAAAAAAAACGGTTACATAGATCTAGATGTTACGGATCATGTTGTGCATAGTGACAAGAGAATAATGATAAACACTTGTTATCACAATTAATGTGATAGCCCATTCGCGTTGCTCCTTTTCCCATCGCTCTATTTTATTCATTATGTTCAAGAAATTGAAAATTTGTGAAGAAGAATGTGTGAAGAGTGAGAGAAGGGAATGAGTGAAAGTGGAAAGGAGAGTTGTATTTATAACTTGATTTCGACCGTTGGGCATCGACCGTTTGGATCGATCCGTTTGGGTTCGACCGTTGGGCTTTGAGAGTAGGCCCAATGAATCAAGGAGCAAACTCATATTTTTGAAAGTACTATATTAGCATAACATAAATAATTTCTCATTCAAACCATGCGGAGATACAAAATTATGAGAAATCAACCGATATATAATAATTTATCACTAAAAAATAAAAATGCAATGCATAAAGGGAAATAAATGACATAGTCATTTCTAAACCAAAGGAAATAAGCACTCTTGTGAATCCTCCGGGTTAGCGAGAAGATAAACCCGGGTTTCTCGTTTTGACCCACGGCGAACTTTTAGGTGGTGAGTGCGGAATGTGGCCTATAGATTGTAGCAACCGATCTTGAAATTCTTCTTGATTTGCCATCATCATTCTCTGGAATTGGCCTTGGCGATTTCTCATTTCTTCTTTGGAAGTCATTGCGGGAAGTAATCATCTCTTCTGGCGAAGAAACATCCTGCGCATACTAGAATTCATGTTCCTCAAGGCATCCATAGGAGTATTGATTCGGTAGCATGGTATCTTCATTAAAACGATCGGTGGTGAAGGAGGAGGAGGAGATGCGTTATCATTCTCAATGTCATCTCTAGCTCTTTGGGTCCCAATGGTCTAAAACACAAGTCTAAAAATTCCAAAATTCTCGAAAAGACCTTGTTTTCAATGAAAGGAGTAGCGATTTGGAACCCTAAGTTAAGCATAAGGTGAGTAACAAGTCTGACAAGAGGTGACTGACTCGTTTGGCGGTCGTAAGAATATATGCCCGGAAATGGACCATCTGAGAAAGTGTGCTTCCTCTCTCTGTAGGATCCATAGCAGGTGCAAGAAAGTCTTGTTCACGTCGGGCGTCTTTGAAGTTCAATGGACGTTATGCGCGACCATTGAGTGGCGGCTAATTGGTTACGTCGGCGAATCTTTGGTACACGATTCGAGCGGGTGTTGTACTCCCCTCGAGAAGCGTGTCAAACATCAAATCCACCGTGGTCGGATACTCGACAATAATAGGGTCGGGCTATCGAGTTAATGTCGGAATCTGCGCGGTATTCGAAATCAACTCCAGCGTGAGTTCACGTTCCAACCCATCCGCCGTAATCCAAAATTCGTCACCCCGGAAACCTCCATTGTTGTAAAATTTCAACACCAATTCTTCGGAATATTGAGCTGGAATTCGATGCAATAGATATTCCCACTCTCTACTAGCAATTTCCTCATCGAAAAATGGGTGAAACATCCCGGAATTGTAGAGATTTGTGAAATTTCTCTCAACTGTGATTTCTCCTTCGTCTTTGCCATAGCGTTGTAGATTAACTTTTGATGGTGCAAATAGCAAAGGAGGTGGGAGGTGGTTGGAGGAAGGGGTGGAGTTTGGTGGAGTTTGGCCAGCGTCTTGTGGTCGAATTCAGTGGTGGTAGGCGATGAGTGGATTAATGGGGGACCAAGATCCGATTTTTGTGGAAGAAGAAATGAGGGGATGGGATGGCGTGGGTGCCCGTGGCGTGGGCTTTAATACCCGGTTTTTATTTTTGGGTCGGGTCAAAATTTTGGCCCAAGTACAAATGAATTTCAGAAATTCCCCTTATGTCCGAAATGTTCGAAATTTCAAGCGTGGAAATTTGATTCGTTTCAACTCAAATTGAGCGGATGAGATATCAAAGCGATCGGCATTAAAAATGCCATCCACTAGAATATGAAAAAAATCACATTCAAACATTTTTTTTTTTTTTTAACAATCTTTGGTTTTATTTATTTACACTTTTATATACAAATGTACAAATCGAGAAGAGCGTGTCAACAACACGGAAATCCAAATAAAACAACACATCATAACGGCTTAACTTTCGGGGCAACTTTCATGTAAACTGGCGAACCCAATCCACCCGGTGTGGCTTATCCTTTATGTTTTGGGGCCTAGGGTTCGGGGCGGTACCATCCTTGACCAATGTGCAATGGTCTAATAATAATATTACCCTTAGTACATATGGTATAGCCTCAAACCGCCCGAAAGCAGTCACATAGAAAACGATCGGGGTTGGCACGGTGGAATCCATTGCCCCGTCTGAACTAGGAAATTCCGATGGTGCATATCCGCGACTCTCTTTGGGCACCATTCTGGGTGCTAAAAAAAGCAGTATATACATGTTGAGTCTTTTTCGTCCGGATCCTCAAGGCGAATGTGAGTCTTTTTAATGTCGGATCCTCAAGGCGAATGTGAGTCTTTTAACGTCGATCCTCAAATGTCGGATCCTCAAGGCGAATGTGAGTCTTTTAACGTCGGATCCTCAAGGCGATTCCCAACACTGTGGGAATAGCGGGGACGGCGGCGAAGTTTATCTGTTGAGCTGGTGTCGGACAATAATATACCTTATACCGGCTCATCTCGGATAGAAGATCAAGACACGGACGAAAGGAGTTTGGCGGTTCATACACCACCCCCCATCCTTTTTCGCTCGTGGCTTTTCGAGCAAAAGTACTACGACCATTACCAATTCGAGATGGGTGAGATTTGGACCAATGATGAGTTGGAGTTAGCGAGGAAGAGAATAGAAAAGGGAGGGAGAGAGAAGGAGTTGAAATTTTTGGTACCCATTGTTTTCACGGAGGCACGTTTGCTTTCGATTATCGGAAGACATTTATACTCGGTTCGAAATAGAGTTTTGTGGACTAAGGTTCGGGCTTGCAACCACACACTCTAGGGATTTTTAGAAAAGAAAATAGAAGAGGGCCGGCTACCTTAATGGCATACTTTTCTGTTTAAATACATGGAAAAAAGTACACCGGCCGAATCTATTAGTGCGTGTAATTTGGATCATTTAGAAGAGTCTCTTCGACATCACGGAGAGCGCAACTCATGATAATGTTTAAAGCTGGCCATTTACTTGAAATTCGCTACCATCATTTACGTTTTTTCACGAGAGATAGCCCATAAGGGGTGGCAGAGAGACGATGAAAGGACCGGACCATCGAGTTTTTAATTTTCTGGAAAAATGTGTAATCTTGAGTTGTACATCAAAACTTTTTGACCGACTTTGAACTCTTTTCGCAATATGTGCTTGTCATGCACTCTTTTCATGTTGGCTTTATAGGATTTGAGAGATCATAGGCATCACTCCAAATTTCCTCAAGCTCATTTAAGCTGTAATTTTCTCTTTTCGCCGCTGCCGTTAGTGTTATAATTGAGGCTTTTGATGGCCCATAGAGCCACGGTGCTCAAGTTCAACCGCAGATGACAAGGTTTTCCAAAAGCGAGGCGATCACGGAGACATCCCTATAGGTGTCTTAAAATTTGTTACGTATGCCCACAAGGCATCGGATAATCGTAGAACTAGTCTTTCCTAGATGGATTGGCAGTTTTTTTTTTCCAAAATGGATTTTATTTCTCGATTAGAGACTTCTACTTGACCACTGGTTTGAGGATGATCACGGAGTTGCCACTTTGTGCGTGACTCCATATTTCTTTACTAATGATTCAAAATTTTATTGCAGAAATGTTTTCCCCGTCACTAATTATAGCTTTTGGAACACCAAATCGAGAAAATATTTTCTTTTACAAACAAAGCGACCGTTTTATGATCGTTAACCGCGACATGCCAATGCCTCAATCCATTTTGACACATAGTCAACTGCTACAAGTATGTATAGGAAGCCATGAGAATTTGGAAATGGACCCATGAAGTCGATGCCCCATACATCAAAGATTTCCACAATTAGAATGGGATTTAAGGGCATCATATTGCGTTGAGTAATGCGACCTAGCTGGCGGCGGCGATTGCATGCTTTGCAATGCTCATGTGCATCTCTAAGCGGTGTTGGCCAATAAAAACCACATTGTAGAACCTTGGCGCAGTTTTCTTACCACTAAAATGACCACCACAAGATTGTTCATGGCGGAAGGATAACACATCGTTGTGTTCCCGGTCGGGAATGCTGGGCGGATTAGTTTGGTGCGAACAATACTTGAAAAGGTAGGGATCATCGAAATAGAATTTCGAGTGGATAAAAACTTTTTCCGGTCATTCTGAGACCAAGATAAAGGAACTTCCTCGGTAACTAAGTAATTTACTATGTCTGCGTACCAAGGGGCGAAAAATAAAGTACAAGTGTTCATCACGGAAAGGAATCACGGATAGGTTCGGTATCGATTATCAACATCAGCGACAAGTCTTGATAAATGGTGCGCAACCACATTTTAAGCTACCTTTTTATCTCTAATTTGAGAGTAAACTCTTGCAAAAGGAGAATCCATCGGATCAACCTTTGTTTTGCATCTTTTTAAGCTAATAGATAGCGAAGTGCCGCATGGTCGATGTAGACAATAGTTGGAGAACCCACTAGGTAAGGGCGAAACTTATCTAGCATATACAATGGCGAGAAACTCTTTCTCGGTGGTGGTATAGTTACGTTGAGCTTCATTAAAGGGTTTTACTCGCATAGTAAATGACAAGCGGCTTATCTTCACCGGCGTTGCCCTAATAGTACAGCTCAATAGCATAGTTAAGCTTCGCGTCACACATTAATTCAAAAGGTTTAGACCAATCGGTGGTTGAATTATAGGGGCGGTAGTTAATGCGGTTTTAATACCTCAAAGGCTTGTTTGCAACTGAAACTGAAATCAAAAGCGGCATCTTTAAGCGGGGAGATTGGTTAAAGGTCTAGCAACCTTTGAGAAATCTTGAATAAATCTCTATAGAAACTGCGTGTCCTAAGAATCTTGCGAATGTCTCGAACTGTTTTGGTATAGGAAGTGAAGCAATTTTTTCTATCTTAGCTTTGTCGACTTTGATTCCGTCCTTTGAAGCGATATGTCCTAAAACTATTCCTTTAGTAACCATGAAATGGCATTTTTCCCAATTAAGAACAAGGTTTTCTCTTCCTGGCGTGTAAAGACCTTTTCAAGATTTGATAGACGACTATCGAAAGAATCTCCATAAATTGAGAAGTCATCCATGAATACTTCCATAAACCGTTCAACCATATCACTGAAAATATGAAGCATCACGCGTTGAAAAGTACCGGTGCATTGCAAAGGCCAAAAGGCATTCGATCTATATGCAAATGTACCAAATGGACCAATTGAGCGTTGTCTTTTTTTCTTGATCGGCGGGGGTCGATGACTATTTGAAAATAACACTGAATAACCATCAAAAGAAAGTAATAGGCATGACCGGCTAAGCGTTCGAGCATCGATCGATGAATGGAAGTGGAAAGTGATCATTACAGTGGCGGCATTAAGTTTTGCGATAGTCAATGCATATTAAGCCATTTCTTTGGGATCTGGCGGAAATGCATTCATCTTTATCATTTCGCACAAGCTGTAATGCCAGATTTCTTTGGAACCGCGTAATACGGGACTCACCCAAACACTATCGGAGATAGGGTAAATAATACCGCATCTAGTAATTTTAACACTTCCTCCACGACCACATCTTTCATGGTAGGGGTTTAGGCGTATTTGTGGTTCCGCGGCGTCTTAGCATTTTCTTCGGTGTATCACGATGGGTGCACACATTAGGTTCAATGCCTTTAATGTCATCGAGGGACCATCGATAGCGAGCGATGTTGTTGAATGACATTAATTAAGCGAGCTTCGATCGTCGGTTAATTGTGAAGAAATAATAAGCGGGTGGCGACCATCGGCATCAAGTTATGCGTATTTTAATTCGAAGGAAGTGGTTTTTTAATTCAGGGGTGGTGGGGTGGGTATTAAAGATTCTTGAGGAAGGTCATCATCCATGTAGTAAACAGATTGATGATCATCAAGTTACTTGACATCTTGTTGTAGGGTCAAATAATGGTGCTTGACTCTAATAACTCATTTACTTCTTGTATGTAATCATCGTCCTCAAATTCAGATTAAGCTAAAGGAAAGAAATTGGTACACTTCATCTTCGGGGAAAAGAGTTTGTGAAATACTCTTGCGGAATCTTCATCAATCTGTTGGCCTCACCATCAATGTCGGGCTCACGGAAGTTGTTTCATCAACTTGAACACATTCACCTCGACCGAAAGATTTCCGAAGGACATGGTCATGGAACCATCTCGACGGTTAATAAGAGCATTAGCGGTGGCGAGGCGGGCGTCCTAAGATGATAGGAATGGAATCACATGCAACCGTATCCAAAATAACAAAGTCTACGGGATAGAAGAAATCTTGGACTTTTACAAGGGCGTTTTTCCACAATTCCTTTTGGATACTTTATGGAGCGATCGTCTAATTGTAGAGTCATGGTGGTAGGTTTGAGCTCATGAAGACCTAGTTGTTTAAATAAATAATATGGAAGTAAGTTCACACTAGCTCCTAGGTCTAGTAGTCGCGATGGCCGTGTATTTGTCACCTAAGGTGCATGGAACCGTTGGTCTACCGGGGTCCTTGTATTTTACTATACCATTGTGTTTCGGTGATGGAGGAAACTGTTTGATGAGGCGGCTTGTTGAGGAACATTAGTTCTCCTTTTTGTGGTGCACATATCTTTCAGAAATTTTGCATGTTTTGGTAATAATTTTAAGGCATCGAGAAAAGGTAAGTTGATTGTTAAATTTTGAAAAGTCTCTCGAATTTCAGCAAAATTTTCATCAGGTTTATTCTTTGCCAAGCGTGTAGGAAATGGTGCCTTAGGGCGGAATTTGGCAAAAGGGTCTACTTGCTTGTTTCCTACATTCAGAGGTGTTGACTCTGTTGAATCTGGGGAATCTTCCGTAGGTTCATTATTAGAAATAGATTCCTTGGAACCCTCTTTTTCTTTTGGTTGATCATCTGGCATATGTATCTGATTGTCTACAGTTTTTCCAGATCGTAGAGTAGTGATTGCATGCACCTCACCTTGGTTGGGGGTGCTTGTACCGAGGGCATTAGTGGAGTTCAAAGGTTGTGTTTTTGGTTTAGGGTTTGGAAGCTGCTTATGCGAGGAAACACGCCTTTTCGACTCTTTTCTTGCGCCAATTCTTTGAAGTGATTGTTGGATAGGCGTTAAAATTTGAATTTGTTGGTTCATGTAAGCCAAGAAAGTCTCATTTGTCCTATCCGTAATGGTTGGCTGAGGTTATTGCTGCGGTGTAGTAGTTTCGATTATTGCTTAGAAGTTGTTGATTATAGTTGGGATCTGGATTAAATTTGGAACAAGGCTGCGGTTGGTTTGATAATTAGCATTGGAATTATTTGGAAATTGACCTTGTTGGTATTGTTGATTATTTCCTTGGCGGTATGGAATAAAATTGTTGGTAGAGGTGACGGTGGATTAAGCGAAACACGGAGGAGCCCCCATTTGTTAGTTATTTTGGGCAAGCGAAATTTAGGATGTTGTCTCCACGGTGCATTGGGAATGTTGAATGCACATGCCTCCTCCGATTGTTGAGTAGGGAAGCATATAACAAGGGACAATATGCATCGGGATGGTCGGGACTAAGACAAAGGGACACAAGGGCGGTGTCAGCGTTCATGGTGGTTTTGGTAGTTGATCGTTTACTTGAAGCTGCAAGGGCATCTACTTTTTAGTTAGGGATTCTATCAAATTTTTTTATTTGGGATCGGGTTTTACCTAAAAAAAATAGATGTGGCCTTTGTAACATTGTCCTTTGATGACCTAGGCGACTTCGGTGTTACCCGGTGTGTACCCTTTTTTGGCTTGTTTTCAAAGAAAAGTATAAGCTTCGGTAGCTCCTTTGTCCATGAAGCAACCGCCGTTCATTATATCAAGAGTTTCTTTTTGATGATCGGAAAGACCATTAAAGAATGAGCGAACAAGGACGGCTTTTTCGGTTGGTGATGAGGACATTCTAACGAGAAGATCGATAAAAGCGACTCCATGCTTACGTAAAAGGATTCATGAGGATTTTGACGAAAAGAATTGAATTTTTGAAGCATTTCGGTTGTTTTTCTCGAGTGTAAAACTGAAGCATGAAAGCTTTGAACTAGTTTATTCCATGTGTCTATGGATTGTGATTGTTGTCCTGCTAGCGGATTGGCGCTTTTTCGCTAAAGTGAATGGAAACAAATCGAAGCAAGAGTTGTTCCTTAGAGGCTGGCTGGATGATGAAATGTTGTTGCCACTTGTTTGAAGCCTACGAAGATGATTATGCGGTTTTTCGTGCTCCAAACCATGATATATTGGTAACAAACTGAAAGCGTTTGGTGGGATATGAAAATCACCGACAATGTCCTCAAGTTTGATCACGGGGAAGAAGGTCCTTCTGTAATGCGATATAGAAGTCGAGAGAGGGCTTCTCTGGCAGTGGAGGATCGTCGGCCATAATGGCAGAAGTTGATGGCGGCGAAGGATTGTGATTAAGGTAATTAGCGAGAAGAAGAACAATTTCTATGTGAGAACTTACGCAATTGCTTATCGTATTTTTTTTCGGCGATAGGTATGTTCAATTTCTTTAGTGGAACCGGACCTTAATCTCATGCAAGCATAAAAGGAATTTAGTAGGACTCGAATTTTATTATTATCTTAAGCATTATATTTTAATAACATATGCCTAAAGGCTGCTGCTAGCGTAGCGGTGAAGCTAGGAATCGTGTGCATAAACCAACGGTCAGGTCACAAAGAGATATATGAGGAGGCTTTCGTGCAAGCCGCGGTTCTAATTAAGTAACCTCAATCTTTCAAGTTTCCTAGACACCATTGGAATATGATTTAAGATTTATGGAATTAAAATTTATGCAAAGGTGGTATTAATTTTAATTTAATTTTAATTTAATTTTTTTTTTTTTTTTTTTTTTAAAGATTTATGCAAGGGTTAAAATACAAACATGCAAATCACGATCTACTCATACAATACTAAGTCGCGGTAGTATGTGAAGATACTCTACTCATACATTATAGCTATCTGAATAGGCAAGCTTGTGTCATCGATAAATATTTCCATGCGTCTGAGGGCAAATATACATAAGTAATATGTATATATGCGCTAATTTGTAAATCGATATTACGTAAGCGTATATCAACGATGATGTGCAAATTTGAATCACTCATGCATTATCTACATACATTAGCATCTGAATACACATAGTATATACATCGAGAATAGGCGACAAAACTAAACATGCAAAGTATTATACCTAAACTAAAAATCGACTCTTGTATTGCATAATAAATCGATTTCGACAATACTCATTGAGATTAGAATGTCCTATAGAGAGCGGCTTTACCCGTAGGGTTTAGAAACAACTTACCCAACTCGAGGATTTTAACCCTCGTTGGAATGTTCTCCTCTTTCTTGACAAAATCGACTTATTAGACAATACCGGTAATGCGTAGACGTATAGAAATGTCAAACATGTAACAAAAAACATTTATATGTAGAAAGACATATACCCATGCAAGCGATTACCATTAATATGTAAATATACATTAATATGCAAATCATGTCAAATGTCGTATATAAATATTTACGGTATCTGAACTTGATTCATACATAATTCGAGGCTAAAACTTAAATAATAATCCATAAATATTTCCTAATACTATATACATGGCATACATGCAGAAAAACATAATAAAAAAAAAATTACACTAATACTGAAAATTGGAACCTGTAGCTTCCCGCGTTTTTCGCCCTTGAAACAAAGCGTTTCAATTGTCGAGCGATTAATCCCAAAGGATTATCGAATTTTTTCAGTCTGAGGACCAGATATTTAGGCTGGAAATGGATCAAGGTAGATCCGGAGATCTTTGGTGGTTGAGCAGGGCAACAAAAAGAAAAATCACTTTCATGGGGCCTTGGGTCACACTACTTGTAGCGACTACACACCAGCGCCGCAGCGTGTCAAGTAATCCACAGTGAGCTGAATTTTTTATGGAAGTCTTATAATCTCTCGAAGAGTTGTTTCCCGTCCTAACTTTGGGTACCTGCAAGTGGAATTTTTTTTTTATCGAGCAGGTCTATTGCAATGTTAAAATTCAAATTTGAACAAAAAAAAGCGAAGCGAAAAGCGACAAGGAAAGGAATGAAGAGAATGGGGTTCCCCTTGATGCAACTTCCGATCTTTAGCACAAGTTCTATGGCTTTAGAACAGCAACGGCGCCATTTGATATATGCTCTTTACTACTACTTAGAGTTTTGATCTCTAAGAATTGATGCAAAAGCACTCAAGGTTCCTTACTCACGATCTTCGTTTTGTAGAGTTGGAATAAAGATTCGAACTAAACTAAAGCTTAGAACAACTACAAATTGGAATTTACAATTAAGGGAAACTAAGGAGTAAGGTCATAATATAAATGCTAGATTTTTCCTTCCTACATAAACATTAAGAAAACATTAGCGTTGAAAACATTCACTTAATACCGAAATAGAGATTTGAAAGAGAAGGTGGAGAGTTAATCCTCCTCATGTGAAACTATCATTAGTGTTGATTTGAAAAAGGTTTTGATTCTTCCTAGACTCATAGACAAGTCCCTAACGGAAAAATAGATTTGATCCCCTAGCATGCATGGCTCACTAAAAGAGCTCATACATGCTAGCAAGTGAAACCAAACAATGACTTATCTCTAAGCTCATTTGCTTGATTCCTAACTAAACTCTACACCAACTACCATTTTGGGATAGGATGTAGAGTTAGTTGTTCTTCCTAAACCTACCAAACCAACAACAATTGGTTTACCCTCACATGAATTGGGTTAACTCCCCAAAGGGAAGTTAGCTCATGATCCTTGGGACAAGGATTTATAAACTAAGAAAAATACAAGAGAGAGAGAGAAGATGAACAATCATGAACAATCAAACTCACTTCTATTTATTTTTTCTAGAAGAAACAAGTGTTCCTCCATTAAAACTATTACAAGCTTTTTAATAAAAACTAAAACTAACTTTACATTTCTTTTCACTAAGGAACTAAAATAATGTCATGTGAGGGAAAATAAGTCAAGGGAGTAAATGGAGTGTCCCCCACCCTTGTCTAATTTCTTCTTCATTTGAGAGAAATCTCATTTCCTCCCCGTGAATTATCAAACCACATTAATGAATTTTTATCCACCACATTAAAACAAAGTGACACCTTGCCTTTTTTTTTTTTCACTATTAACACCTAATCTAATTTATTACATGCAAGGTGTCAACTTTGCACCAATAATTTGTTATCTTTGTCTTGACATGCTCCATGATTGATGACTCATCCAATCTTGTGGCCCCCATAGTGGGTCCATATGCAGTCGATGGCGGTCCGGTATTTTTTGGGCGGTGTTACAATTTCCGCCTATCGTAGAGTTCATCATACGATTGTCCGGAGCATCTCTCGTGTCGCATTCGGAGTCTTGGTTTGAGAGGTAGGAGCTTTGGAAGTTTGATGCTTCTGTGTGGATTTGGGAGAATTCGTATATACGCCGTTCCTCGTGCTTTATTTCAGGTTTAACCAATATTTTCATGTTTACTGCAAATACCTGCAAAAATATGAAAACATATTTATTTCATGATTATTAAACACATAATTAACCAAATTTATATGTCTCAATGGGGTTTCATAATACACTTTTGGGTGCTTATCATTATGTGTAATTCAATTTCATATGGAAATGATAGCATAATGATTCTAGGCTAAACCTCCATTAGAGGGGGTTGAAGAAGCCTTGATGAAGCTTGATCTTTGTTAACTTAGAAATCGTCGTGATAATCTATTCAATTCTAGAAAGTAATTAGTTCACCATGAGAATGGGTTTGGTTGTTTCACATGCTAGTTATTAATTGGTAGAGATGTCGTGTATAATTAGGGATTAGAATTACCATTTTGACATGCAAGCATTGAAATTTGGATCACGACGAGTCTTTGTTAGTTGATTAAGCCGAGTTAAGGTGGATTCAATCCCCCCTAATTCTTATTCTAGATTCAAACCTTAGTATTCCGTAGCATTTCGTAGTTGAATCATTATACTTAGTATCTTATTTTTTTAATTTGCATCGTAGTATAATCCCACCATTACTCTTATTAGACTTTGGATAGATTCGCAATATTAGAAAACATTGAATGCTAAAGAACTAGGAGTGGAACGAATCTTCTATTCCAACTCTATTTCAATAGTATCGAGAGTAGAAATCTTTGATAAGAACTGTCTTCGTATAAAGTTTAGTTTTACTTGCGTTTGAATTTCATCGTTTATTCGTAAGTAGAATTATTCAATTTTTTGCGTTCGCAACAACTCCATACTAACATATTAAGAATTAATCAAGGTGGAATCAAATCCACCTAATCTCTTCTTCTCATTCACATTTTCTCATTATATTGCCATAGAATAATTTAGAATATCTTAATTAGTTATTTTTACCATATTAATATAATTAAACCATTGCTCTCATTGATATTGTAGAATTGTTTAAGTTAGTGAATCTGTTATGTTCTAAATAACTAGGAGTGGAACGAATCTTTACTCAAGTTATTGCATGATAATCGAGAGTAGAAACTTTGATTCAAAATTAGAATAACTAGCTTTCTTATTCCTAGCATAAATCATTATTCATAGGGTAGGAAACTTTTATTTTCATTCTATCAAGCAGCAGTACGTCCACAAATCAATAAATCATCCTACTCATACACAGCAAAAGGCCAAGTTATACAAGTACGTACCAAACAATATCCAAGGTCCATGGCCCTCATGTTTGCAGCAAGGTCACCCATAGCATCCAAGTTCCGCCGATCTCCATCAAAAACGATGCTATCCAGCAAGCAACTCGCGATTAGAGCCGACTGGAAGCTACAGTCAGACCTCATCATATATTAGGTTTCTCCAATATCGGGATTAACATAGGTGACACCCACTTCAAGAGCGCCACCTTTCCCCTTACCAGGACCAGCACTACCCTTACTATATGATTTTTCTCTCCTAGTAGGAAGAATAACAGTTACAGCAGTAGTACCATTCTCCCTCTCGAGTGGGTTCAAGTCATCATCTCCCAGACCAACCCTCTGGAATGACCTCACCTGTGAGCCCGAACCTCCCTCAGAATGCCCAGCTTTCTTCCATACATAATGGTGACTAGACTCCTCCCTTATTATGCCCTCCAGACGAGCTGCCTTAGCCACCTTATCGTCGTCAACAACAGTTTTTCTTTTTAACAAACTTCTAGGTTTATGAACTGAAACTCTAAGCTCATCTACATCCACCAAAGCGGGCGCTCGCCTCTTGGTTTGTTCCCACGAAGTAGGATCAGAACCTGAATGGTGACCCTTCCCACCACTAAGCTTGGGCATCCCACCATCACCCCCAGAGGCCCCAGCACCTCCCATAGGCCTCAAAGGCCCGCTCCGATTCCTATTTCTAGCCTCCCTGGTCAGAACGCTACTATCTTCCCTCTCCATGACGAACTCGCTAGAAAACTCATTATCAACCTGACCACGAACCCTTTTCTTTTGACTCCTCCGCTTGAGCCTTATCCCACGACCTCCCCTTTCCACAAAGAAAGCAGCTACCTCAGGCAGTTTCTCTTGCTTCTTAGCTCGGCTAAGCTTAGCAAACCTCTCGATCACTCCCCGGTTAGTACGACTGGATATAGCGACCTCTAAAAACAACCAGTTCCAAGGTCAGTTCAAAACAAACAAATATTGCTCAAATATACAACAAATAACACAAAAACATACCAAAAAAATTACAAACCCTAGTATGAAATGCAAACCCACTAGCCCAGTAATTTCCAATTAACAACAACGGCTTTCTCTCCCAAGGCTGGTTGCTCGCACCGTCCAAAACGCTCGACTTCCCCGTTAACGTATGCAAACTAAAATTATTAGCACAAGATCGCTTCACAGCGAAGTGCTCAACAATATCAGCAACCTCAACACGGTACCCCAATCTCTCATTCAACAGGTTGAATAATCTCAAAAAATGCCAAATATTGCTAACGAACTGGCAAGGCGCTTTCTTATAAAAGTTCAAAAAATTACAGATAAGTGGCGAGAACGGTATCCTCATGCCAGCTCACAATTGCCCCTCACAAACTACCACCCCATATCCCCGTGGGATGAACTCATTGCTTAAAGCATCAACGTCATCCCTAATTTCATGTATCTCCAAGTCGCTAACATCTATACCACAAGAATCCCTTAAATCTCCAAAACTTCCCAAAGCACGCTTATCTACATTTCTAGGGGCAACCCACTGGAAGAAACCCTCAGAACGACCAGAGTTATTCCCCAAAGCAACTACAGATTTAGATCTTACATATTCTTCTTCACTATCAAACCCTAATGACCCTACTATAACCTCCTCCGATCGTGTATCATCGGAGTTAGACATGTTTGAAGACAAAAAAGGAAAAAACCTAACAAGCAAGGTTTAACTACCAAACGAGAAGAGGAAAAATGGAGGAGATTGAACTAACCTGACCACTTAAATATCTCAACAGTCTAAAGAAAATGAAGCAAAACAATAACTCTCCAGTTCCCCAAACCGTCTTATACGCGCCGCCCGTTCAGTTCCCAATGCAGGCCATCATTGCACTGAACCCTACCCAACACGTCTCCTTACGTCTTGTCTTTTCAGCTTCCACAAAATAAGGCGGTTATTATTCCACACATATGCTACACACGTGTAAACGTTCTCTCTCAACAAATTATTAAAATGTACTAAACGACCTACTGAGATGGGGCTGTGTGTGAGAGTAATATTCACATCCAATGAATACCAGACACGTGTCCAGCATATACAGAACTAACAACTAACCTCATATCCTCGTCCTCAAAGCTCGCTTTATAGTGACTCAACTCAGGCAAGCAACCTCCACAACTCGCGCCCAGAGTGATGTCACCACCAACCGATCTCCCATACTCGACCTTCGAGCTTGCTTCAAAGTGACTCGAGTCGCGTAGGCGATCTCACTAAGAAGCGACCTCCATAGCGCTCACCCCTCTCGCTCCACAACGGCTCATAACGTAAGCCTTTATTACACCCATCAAGACCGAAGCTTCATGCACGCAGCTCATTGATTATCCATAACTCGCCATCATGGCTCATAAGTAACCTAAAGACCTGGATCTGACCTGAAGCGGGAGAGCATGAGGCACAGGCATCTTACTTATATAAAGAGGATGAGGAACTACGTCTGACCTAATTTAAGTTCCCCCCCCCCCATTAATACATAGACAGTTCATTGATAAGAGCCCAAAACTATAGTTTTAACCCCTTAACAATAATGCCTTTAGACCAATTATGCGAGTAATAAATAAGAGTTAATACTGATTACATGATTTTATATATTTCAAGCATTGAAGTCAATTATGTGCAGAAAGGTGTCACTTTGGCGAGATAAAGGAGCAAGGGTTGGTTGCTAAGAAGTTCTATGATTAAAGGCCAAGATTCAAGGAGAAAAAGCCTTTATAAAGCCCGGTCAAAGCTGAAAAGTCAAAGTCAACGCGGGCAGAAACAGCACACAAAAGTCAGCAGAACTTCCAAAGACCATATCTTTGGACTCAGACATCGGAATTGGGCCTACCTTATGTCAAAACGACCGGCTAGGAAAGAGCTTTCCAATGGTCCAAGTCTTAACCAATCAGAGGAGCAAAAGTGGATGAAAAGTCTGCTGAAGTCAAATCCAGCTGGAAAGAGGTCTGTGGACTGAAGAAATTGGGCTTTGGGCTCGATTTTTCTGCCCAAAACATGGCTCCTCAACCCATGCATGAAAATGTGGATTTGGTCTCCTCCATTTCAACACATAAGACTTAACTCTTAAGTAATCCTTAGTTTAGGTAGGAAGTAGTCATTAGAGAGTAGTTTTCTAGATCTAGTTTTACATTCTATAAATTAGTTTTCAATTATTGTTTTTAGATCTAGTTTTTACTTTGCAATAGATTAGTTAGAACAAGTAAATGATTAATTGATAATCATATTTAGTTTTATAATAAAGTATTAGTTTTTAATTCCAATTTAGTTTATTGATTAAAGTCTTATTTAGTTTTAGTATTGTTAAATTCATAAATTAGTTGTCTTTATTTCATAACTAGTTAATCATAATCTAGTTTAATTATTAAATTCATTAGAATTAATTTCGATCTTAATTGTTAATCATTTCATAGGTATTAGTTTAGTTTTGAATTATTGATTAGAATCTTTATATTAGTAAAGTTAGAATCTTTACATTATGTCTTGTTTAAATTCAATTGGAAATGATAGCATAATGATTCTAGGCTAAACCTCCATTAGAGGGGTTGAAGAAGCCTTGATGAAGCTTGATCTTAGTTAACTTAGAAATTGTCGTGATAATCTATTCAATTCTAGAGAGTAATTAGTTCACCATGAGAATGGGTTTGATTGCTTCACATGCTAGTTATTATTTGGTAGAGATTGCCATGAATAATTAGGGATTATAATTACCAATTTGTTATGCGAAAGCATTTCGATTTGGATTGCGACATTTCTTTGTTAGTTGATTAAGTTGAGTTAAAGTGGAATCAATCCCCCCTAATTCATTTTCCTAGTATCAAGTTAGCATTTCATTGTTGAAGTATCGTATCTCGTTAGTATAATTTGCATCGTAGTATAATTTCTTTTGTAAAACTCTCATTGACTTTGGTAGGATTGATAATCTTAGAAAACGTAAATACTAAAAAACTAGGAGTGGAATGAATCTTTTACTCCAACTCTATTTCGATAGAATCGAGAGTAGAAAAACTTTGATAAAACCTTAGTAGAAAATAGTTTTAGTTTTACTTATGTTTGTGTTTCATCGTT